>NW_027461834.1:0-711486 GCF_050947455.1 Rhinoderma darwinii
AGCCCTCAAAGTCAAAGGCATTGATTGTGTAAGAACTGACCTGAGAGGTGGTTCAATAATGAAAAAACTGTCAAAATTGGAATCCAGATGGATCTGGAAACTAAAGACAGTACAACCAAATGGTTTGAACGAAAATTTGGGATTTGCAGCATTTTTATAGAGGTGTCGGGATCTTCCATGGTGTCAGTTTTAATTGTCTAGCAACGATCAAGTTACTGTCGTTTCTAACTTTTATTTTTCTAACTTTTATTTTTAATGTTACAGATGATCGTTTATGAACTTGCTGTGATCTAACATTTAATGACTTCCTGAGACCATAACAACTCCCTCATTCGATCTCTAAACAGTTTATTTTAGGGGATTTACTCAACTATCTTACAACAATGGATATGCAGAAGACCTGGGGATACAATATTAATATGTATGGATATTTTGATATGCATTTTTTAGTGCAATTTTGCACAATTGGATGTAAACATTTTCCTTACCCGCAGGGATTAGTTGAGTGTGTTCCTCACACTATTTTATCATATTATTCAAATATATATAAAAAATTTCTCACTCTATCATTACTTCTATATCACACACATACACATACACATACACATACACATTCTTCACTCACTTTATTTTATTTTTTCCATTCTTGCACGCACACACACATATATCTTATATATACATATAATTTTTTTTTTGACACACCTATCCACATATTCTGATTTGGTAGTTTAATCATATATTTACTTATTATATCTAGTCACTGTCACTTATCCAGTAGCACATGCACTTTCATGTCACTTTTATCATTGGTGCATTTAATAGTGCCATCACCATTACGTATTATACACCTCTTCACCATTCTTTGAGCGTATTTGTATGATCATCAGATCCGAATTAATGTCTGTTCTATAAATATATATACACAATATACATTTGATGATTTCTTATATTGGAGCTTGTTATACACACCTGTCCCTCATCATCACAACATCACCACACCACTACACTCCAACCACTATCAAAGCTCTTTTTATTGTGGGCATGTCTTTTTATTTAAATCTGTATTAAAATTATTATATCTACATATGTCGTTAATTTTTAAATTTCTAATGTATTGAGTGTACATATTATATTGTATTTGAACTTTGGCACTTTTGTATATGTGAATGTGTGGATGTATGTGTGTGTGTGTATGTATATATATATATATATATATATATATGTATATGTATATGTTTTTATGTATATGTTTGGTTATGTGCTCACATGCCTCGTATAACAATTTATACTTGTATATTCTTATTCAAACCGTACTACAACACTGTAATTATCTGAATTCACTTGATTGCATCTGTCTATGTCTGTTTTGAGAAAACACACGGAAATCTCTTTGGATATGGCACACACGCACACATGCAACATAATTCATATCATCCAATTTATATCATTTTATTTATACTATGAAATTGCGGTAGGGAAAGTAATAGGGACAGTCAAACAAAGAATTAATTGTGACCAATTTAATATTAATATTCATATTTATTTCATTATGACCTTTATTCTTTTATTTTAATTTATTTTATTATATTTTTTCCATCTCCATCTTTATCATATATGTTTTGTTATATTTATATATATATTTCTATATATAATATATTTGATTTCATTTATTCATCTATTTATTTATTATTTTTTTATTTATTCATATTCATTTTCTCCTTTGTGCTATGTGTACCTTGGTCAAATTCATCCAAATACCCTATCATTGATTTTGGCACTTGTGCAATCTGTGCACAAGTGTAATCTAACACATTATATACATATATACAAATTTTTCTTATGATTCGTGTCGCTCCGTCTTCTGCCCAGTGCGCATGCGCGGCCTGTCAGTCTGGGTCTTCGCTGCCTCGGCCGGAGCATCTTGGAGGCGTGGCTCCCGTCTTCCGGGGTCTGAGTTCGTGCCTGGGATGTTGACACGCTGGAACTTTTGTCTGGCTGTCTTTGTCCCTGGCCGGACCAGGCTGCGGGACGCGTGACCCTCGTCTGTGTTCCGGTTCCGGCGGCTGACACACCGGACTGTCGGGCCGCGATACCTTAGTTGTTAATACTGATTTTTAGCAGCCTCAGCTGCCCCCCTTATGTTTTATTGGTCTTGGGTTGCTTAAATGATGCCTCCTTACTTTCTGACACCACCCCCAGACGAAGGCTCGAGGGCCGAAACGCGCGTCGGGGTTGATGCCAGACAGTATTGATTGTGACATGGGTAAGACGTCCTTCTTTATCTTAGAGTCTTTCATTAATTTGGTGTGTTGCTGCTTTCATGCATGCATACACCCGTTGATGCCTATATACATGTGAGTAATACTGTTGCTGCACTCAAACTCCTGCATCCGACTGTGACTAATATTCACCGCTTGGTGTGGTTTTCACCTGTTTACTGGATGCAGGACTGTGTGCACACTTTCTCTATACTCACACTCATGCATCTATTTACTCGTGTAATAGGAACTGTCAATTTTCCCATTTGTCACTTTGTTATCTAATGTATTATCACTTTAACATTGCATATTTCACTGTCCGGTATCCTTTCATACTGTGGCTATCATCTTTAACTTTTAAAAGTTTTTTGTTTATTGTTCTAATAAAACTTGTTATTTTTAATCTAACCTTGGTGTGTCGGACTCCGTTTTTAGGTTTATAATGTATTGAGCTACTATCAGAATATGCAGGTAAGTAGACGTCACCTCATTATCACCTCGTATACCGGACCTCGTAATAACATTATTATTCATCTCTACAATCATGGGGTTTATAATGTGGATATGTGTTTCTTTTCTTAGAGTTTATCTATAACAATTACCTGGAAAAGCTTCACCATCTCCAAGAGGGAGAAGAACCAGGACTCTGGAGTATAAAGAGGACCATCGTGGATGGTGACGTGAGACGGCGCAGGGGCACAGCAGTGAGGGCATTGCATGGCCCAACCCCCTATCAGAGGACAAGAGCTGGAGAAGAAGTCGTCCGGTCTCAGCCAGGGCTGCGGTCTCCTGCACAACTGTGTCATTATTGAATGTACCGTCCAGTTCTGGCCCGCAGCTGGAGGGTCCGAGCAGGGATGTGGCACATGCTGTTGGTGCCAAGGGGGATCGATTTGATGTTAATCACGCTTCTGCCTTGTCCCTTTTTTCTCTTTCAGGTTTTTGCAAAGGAATCGTCAAGGAGCGGGAGGAAACAGATCTGGCGGTGGGCGCAGGCACGGTCGGCGGAGATCGCCCTCGTCATCTTCTGAGCGACAACCCTCCTCTTCTTCTTATCAATATCTACATCATCTTCCCCGCCGAGGACGCAGAGCCGTGCTGATGTCACAGAGAAATGACGATTGGTTATAAATATTCCCCTGACAGCTGCCCGGTCTTTCTTTCCATGAATTGACACAGTGCGATTTGCTAATTTATTGGCGACTTCTCACTTTATGGAGACCAATGGATTGGGATTCTTCTCCAACTTCTTGGCCTTTTGGTGTGTGGCCTGGCTCTCTGCTAGCTACACCCTGACCTCACATCAACAACCATGCCCCCCCACTGATGTACATCATCCCCTCAGTCCTATAGATTATCTGACTGCTGATTATTAAGATGAAACAATTCTGACAATTTTTCCATATTATTTAACATTGAGTGTTTTCTGTTTTGTTTTGCAGTGAAATGGGAAATTTCTTTGCAGAAAATATCCTGTTTAGAATGGGATTCATAGGAATGGCCATTGCCTGTAAGTAACAATCACGGAAGTGATTATAATAGTCTCTTCATGCAGCAGTAATCAGATTTTTCTAAAAAATAAATAAAGTTTTGTTCATTTCAATTGATAATAATTGTCCGGATCAGACGATGCAGATAAATGTTCTCGTCCATTATTGTAGGTTTCTTTTTGGGTTTAGCGCTTGGTCCGCGCGTCATAGATGTTATTAGGTTGTTTTACACGTTTTGCACGGTACAGGATTTATTTGGCTTATTTTCTCTTTTTCAGCTCTGGGCCTGACGTTTCTACATTATAAGTTCATTATGTTCCATGCTGAAGCCTTTGGGGATCGTCAGACCTTGGTTTAAAAGATCCTCATGGCAATTGGATGGTTATCATGCGTCGGGACAGCCGTGATGGCTACATTTTCGGTAAGTTAATAAATGTTTTACATTGATGGGGTTGTCCCATCTTCACTAAATAGCGACCCGCTGGCAATCAGCTGAACCCCTGGTGATCATGATCAGTGGTTATCACCGGGTGGCCACATCATAAAGTGGTATTACATGGCTTATTCCAATGAATGGACGACCATGTAATAGATGTGTCTAATAGAAAGGAGTCACAAGCAAGAGACCAACCTCTATATCCATTATGTCTCTGTGGTTATTATATCAGAACACGTTATTTAGGATTTATTGGGAAGTTCTGAGGGAAAATTAGTGATTAGTTCCATAAGATTTGCTCTGACCTCTGTCTGCTTGTTTTCTAGACCTACTGTTATCCAATGACTCACCGGATTTCCGCTTTCATTGCATTCGGGTTTGGCAGCCTTTACAACCTTTGGCAGTCCATACTCCTCTACAAAGTGCCCGAAAGCCGAAGAGTCATCAGCCATTTCAGACTGGCGTCCTGCATAATGGCCATGACCTTAGTCGTTTTCTGTATCCTTTCTTAAATAATATTTGAATGGAATCCAATTGTCCTTGTCTTTAGGTTCACATGTAGGAAACATCAGATCCTGAGGTGATCATTTCCCTTCATTTTCTGATCTTGTCCGTCAGATGGCGAAATGCTGGTGTAACACAGCGCCATCTGGTAACATTGTTCAGCTTCTTGCAGGAACATACTGAATAGAAAGCAAGCGGTACTGTCCTTGCTATATATGTATTATATTAACATTTATCTCACATAAATATGTAGTAAATTCTATAAGACACTTATTAAACGTTATTTTCCTATATAATAAATTACCAGTCATTGGAAGTAGGGTATCCGTATACACCCACCTGTGCGCTGGAGATCAATGTGTAAAGCTATGTACAGATTTTATTTGCACCCCTAGAAGCCGTTCTATAGGAAAACAATTGGACCTATAATCTTTGTGCTTATTCTCAGCACCATGGTGATCGTGACGCCCGCAATGTAATGGATATGGTGTCACATGACAATGGGTCAGGTCCATTTTGGCATCGCCGTCAGTCACATGGAGTATGCAATAAACATGAATGCAGCAAAACCTCGCCCCGGGTGGAAAGTTCTTGTTTTGTGCAATTTTTAATGTATTAATTTTGATATTTTTTCACAGATCAGTGAAATGACAGCAAAGATCATGGAGTGGTCGACGTTGGTCCTCATGCTGGTGAATGTATAGAGGTACTATCAGAATATGCAGGTCAGTAGACGTCACCTCATTATCACTTCGTATACCAGACCTCGTAATAACATTATTATTCATCTCTACAATCATGGGGTTTATAATGTGGATATGTGTTTCTTTTCTTAGAGTTTATCTATAACAATTACCCGGAAAAGCTTCACCATCTCCAAGAGGGAGAAGAACCAGGACTCTGGAGTATAATGAGGATCATCGTGGACGGTGACATGACACGCTTTCATCAGACCGCACACCCAGATGCCTGTCCGTTTTAAAGAAACACTATGGGCCGGTCACTAACGGGTTAAAAGGGGATCCCCCCCCCCATAAATGTAAGGAAATAACCACTCCACTACCCACCCTCTGCCCCCTTGGACCTTGCCCAGACAATGATGACTACTACCACTGGGTTTAGCTGTTATGGTCACTACTGTCTCCATGATCATCTAATAATGTTTTAGAAATATTAGAAGATTTGTCCATATAGTTACAGGTTTACTTTCTCTTATTTCCAGTTTTATACAATGATGTGGAATGGCGCGCCACAGCCAAGCAGTTATCACATCCCAAACTGCAGAAGATCTGGAGATGGCGACCAAGTGCCAAGACATCCACCATCTCCGACCTTTCTCCCAAATATCATCTTACATCAGGGAGGACGAACTACAAGAACCGTTTATAAACAGTGGACACTAGAGATGAGGTGGAATGGCACGTCACAGCCGAGCAGGAACTTCTCTAGGAACATCCTAAACTGATGAACTCCAGAGATTGCGACCAAGTGCCAAGACGGCCATCAGCTCCAACCTTTCTCAAAAAAAAATCTTACAAACGGGGAGAAAGAACTGCAAGAACTGTTTATGACCAGTGGACTCTACAGCGAGGTGGAATGGCACGTCACAGCCGAGCAGGAACATCTCAAACTGCAGAGGCTCCAGAAATACAACCAAGTGCCGAGACATCCACCACCTCCAACCTTTCTCCCCAATATCATCTTACCACAAGGAGAGAGAAGCAGCGGACTGTTTACTATCCTCATGGTCCTTGTTTGTTGGCTTATAAAACGGTTTAGTAAAGTCATTTTCTACCACCTGAAACCTGTTTTTGTCTTCATTACTGTCAATAATAATAATACTGAGTCTTCCATAGATCTGTCCTCATGAACCTGGAGGAATAAGAACGTCTCAATGTTATTGTAGCAAAATTCTGAGTTATGAAAAAAATAAATAGAGGGGATTCCTCTTCTGGAGGGAGCTTCAGAGGTGCTATCTACAGGGGAAGGGGGATAGCACTATCAGTGGCGGATTAAGAAGACCATGGGCCCTGGGCTGTTACCCAAACTTGGGCCCCCCTTCTCCACCACCACCCTGCCGCGCCGTAACTATTGCTAACACTACCTAAACACTAGTACACAAAGTAGGCACATTATGCACAAAGTATGCACATTATGCACAAAGTAGGCACATTATGCACAAAGTACGCACATTATGCACAAAGTACGCACATTATGCACAAAGTACACACAGTACACAAAGTACGCACATTATGCACAAAGTACGCACATTATGCACAAAGTACGCACATTATGCACATTATGCACAAAGTACGCACAGTACACAAAGTACCACATTATGCACAAAGTACGCACATTATGCACAAAGTACACAAAGTAGGCACATTATGCACAAAGTACGCACAGTACACAAAGTACCACATTATGCACAAAGTACGCACATTATGCACAAAGTAAGGACATTATGCACAAAGTACGCACATTATGCACAAAGTACGCACATTATGCACAAAGTACACAAAGTACGCACATTATGCACAAAGTACGCACATTATGCACAAAGTACGCACATTATGCACAAAGTACACAAAGTACGCACATAATGCACAAAGTAGGCACATTATGCACAAAGTATGCACAGTACACAAAGTACCACATTATGCACAAAGTATGCACATTATGCACAAAGTACGCACATTATGCACAAAATACGCACAAAGTACGCACATTATGCACAAAGTACGCACAGTACACACATTATGCACAAAGTACGCACAGTACAAAGTACGCACATTATGCACAAAGTATGCACAGTACACAAAGTACACACATTATGCACAAAGTACACAAAGTAGGCACATTATACACAAAGTATGCATAGTACACAAAGTACACACGAGTATGCACATTATACACAAAGTAGGCACATTATACACGAGTATGCACGTTATACACAAAGTACACCTTGTAAACACATGAATATGGACATTAAACATACATGAATATGGACATTAAACATACATTAATATGGACATTAAACACACATGAATATGGATATTAAACATACATGAATATGGACATTAAACATAACATGAATATGGACATTAAACACACATGCACTTACCTTTTATGTCTTCACTGCAGCTCTTCTCCTGCTCACAGCACAGAGCCCGCCGACAGTCTCCCCTCCCCCATGTCCCGACAGCTAGCAGCAGAGGAGAGATGTTTAGAGCAGGGAAGGGTGGCTGGAGGGGGAGCTTCTAAAGCAGCACAGACCACGGCTGCTAAGTAGAAGCAAAGCTCCCCTCGCCTGACAGGTGCGGTCCTGGCACCGGGGCTCCCTCCGGTGCTAGCGACGCCACTGGGCATGAGGGGGTTCGGGCGGTCATAGGCCCCCTGGGAGCCTTGGGCCCCCTGGCAGCCTTGGGCCCCTTGCGACCGCCCGAAACGCCCTAATGATAATCCGCCACTGAGCACTATATACAGTGGGGGTGACACAATCTACATGGGTGCTGTGTGGCGCCATCTACAGGGGGTACTGTGACATTGTATATAATGAGACAGTACCCCCTGTATATAATGGTGCAGTACCCCCTGTATATATTGATGCAGTACACCCTGTATATAGAGGGCACTGCGGCATTATCTACAGGGGCATGTGTGGCACTATATACAGGGACGTGTGTGGCACTATTTACATGGGGCGCTAGGTGGCACAATCTACATGGACAAACGGTGGGGCTCAGAAGGGAAAGAGCGCCATTTGGCTTTTTGAGATCACATTTAGCAGGAATAGTTTACAGAGGCCATGTCACATTTGCAAAGCCCCTGAGGGACCAAAAACAATGAAAACGCCCAAAAATTTACTCCATTTAGGAAACTACACCCCTTGAGGAATTCATCTAGGGGTGTAGTGAATTTTTGGACCCCACAGATGTTTCATAGAATTTATTAGAATTGGGCAGTGAAAATAAAAACAATCCCTTTTCTTGAATAAAACGTAGCTTTAGCTCAAAATTTCTCATTTTCTCAACAAATAAAGGAAAAAAAGAACTCCAGCATTTGTAAAGCAATTTCTCCCGAATACGGCAATACCCCATATGTGGTCATAAACTGCTGTTTGGGCACACGGCAGGGCTTAGAACGGAAGGAGCTCCATTTGGCTGTAACGTTGGGTACGTGGACCCACTGGACGGTACCGCCTTAACGGTATGGCTGCTGGCCAAATAGACACGAAGCGGCTCAGCGCTCACACGAGTGATTCAGCTGCTTCAATATAGCGATTGTTGGGGGTCTCAGTGCTCTGACGCCCACCAATCTAAACTTCTGACATGTCTCTATGACATGTCAGTAGTTTGTCGAACGTTTAGCTACACTTTAAATGTTAATTTGAATGTACCACAAAATAGTCACAATGAAGGGAGACAAAAGCGAAAAAAAATATTTGCAGCTTAAAAGACAAAATAGGTTTCAACATCAAGGGGTTAATAATTATAGTACATGCAGATCACTGTATAGAGCTTTTCAGCTCCCCAGGGGCATACGGTTGGGAGCTTTGACTGGCGGGGTCACTTTAACCCCTTCCCGCAATTTCACGTACAGTTATGTCATGGGAGATGGCCTTTTCCCGCATCTCCACGTAACTGTACATCATGGAGATGAAGCTGGCTCAGGAGCTGAGCCAGCGACATCACCGCCGGGTGACAGCTGTATGTTACAGCTGGCACCCTGAGGTATCGGCCAGGACCAGAGCTAGCCTCCGATCCGACCGATTAACCCCTCACATGCTGCGTTCAATAGAGATCGCAGAATGTGAGGAGTTTATAGCCATCGGCACCCCAGCAACGTGATCGCTGGGTTGCCAGTGGCTGCAAAGGCGATCGGAGGGCTAATACTTACCTCCCGATCAGTCTGTAACGGAATCCTCCTATGTCCCGTCGTCGGCGGGGCCCAGGAGGCTTCCGGTACCATCGGCAAGATGGCGCCGGCTCAGCTTCCGGTTCAGAAGCTGAGCCGGCGTCATCAGCAGTGGGTGTCCACTGTATGTTACAGCGGACACCCCGATCTATCGGCAGGAACCGGAGCTAGCTCCGATTCCTGCCGTTAACCCCTTCAATGCAGCGATTCAATGCAATCGCTGCATCAAAGTGGTTTGTATGCAATCGGCAGCCTTGCCATGCGATGGCAAGGCTGGCGACTGCTACTATGGCAACTGGTTGCCCTGTCAATAGCTTCCTATCTGCCATTACGTTAGCCGATTAGGCCCCGCCCGGAGGCGGAGCCTGATCGGCTTGCTGTCAGTGAACTACTGACAGTTCTAATAAATTGCACTACATAGGTAGTGCAATGTATTAGAACATCAAAAAAACAGTTGGACCTTCAAGTCCCCTAGTGGGACTAAAGAAAAGTGTAAAAAAAAGTGTAAAAAAAAGTAAAAATAAAAGTTGTAAAAAATACAATAAAAGTTTCAAATAATAACACAAAACACAATCGCCCTTTTTCCCTTATCAAGTCATTTATTATTGATAAAAATAATAAAGCCATACATATTTGGTATCGTTGCGACCGTAACGACCTGAACTATAAAAATATGATGTTATTTATTCCGCACAGTGAACGGCGTAAAAAAAAAAACTAAAAAATACTGACATAATTGCTATTTTTTGGTCACTTTGTCTTCCAAAAATTGAAATAAAAAGTGATCAAAAAGTCGCATGTACCCAAAAATGGTGTCTATAAAAACTATAACTCGTCTCGCTAAAAACAAGCCCTCATACAGCTCCGTCAACGAAAAATTTAAAACCGTTATGGCTCTCACAACTTGGCGACAGTAAAAATCCATTCTCTTTACAAAAGTTATTTTATTGTGCAAAAAGTTGTAAAACATAAAAAGTGCTATAAATTAGGTATCACCGGAATCGGACTGACCCGCAGAATAAAGCTAACATGTAATTTATAACACAAGGTGAACGCTGTATAAAAAGAACTAAAAAAATATGCCAGAATTGCTGTTTTTTGGTCACCTTGCCTCCCAAAAAAAAAGGATAACAAGTGATCAAAAAGTCGCATGCACCACAAAATGGTACCAATAAAAACTACAGCTCATCTCACAAAAAAAAACAGCCGTCATACCACTACGTCTATGAAAAAATAAAATTAGTCAAGGCACCAATAAGTTAGGAAATTAAAAATATGCAGTTGTGCCGGCCTGAGGGGAACATTTCTTCTGTTGCAAGTGGCGAATTATCAAGGCCCCTAAAATTAGGGAACCAGGAAGGGGAGGGCCCAAACATATCTGCTGGAAGTGGGGCGCCCATATTATACCAGGACAACACTACCCAGCAAGATTCCCCAAACTTCAAAGGTGCGGAGTGCGGACCAAAAGGGGAATAAGTAAGGACCATTTATTAGTCCAACACCGGCCTGTGCAGAAAGGATTGTGTCACAGCGTAACACACATCTATGGATTATTTTATTGTTTTTTTTTTACCCCACTATACCACCTGACTATGCCCCTTATATACTCCAGCCCGCCTTACATGTACCCCCACATTATAAACGGAAACACCAGTAAGACTCCAAACAAAACTACTACAAGCAAAATCCATGCTCCAAAAGCCAAATGGCGCTACCTCCCTTCTGAACCCTACAGTGTGCCCAAACAGCAGTTTACTTCCACATATATGGCATCGCCATACCCGGGATAACCCTTTTAACAATTTTTGGGGTGTGTGTCTCCAGTGGCACAAGCTGGGCGCCACTTATTGGCATATCTATTGAAAAACCATTTTCACTCTGCAACATCGCGTGCACACCAATTTCTGCCAATCACCTGTGGGGTTAATATGCTCACTACACCCCTAGGTGAATACCTTGAGGGGTGTAGTTTCCAAAATGGGGTCACTTCTGGGGGGGATCCACTGTTTTGGTCCCACAGGGACTTTGCAAATGCGACATAGCGACCAGAAACCAATCCAGCAAAATCTGTACTCCAAAAGCCAAATGGCGCTCCTTCCCTTCTGAGCCCTACTCTGTGCCTAAACATCAGTTTATGGCCACATATGTGGTATTGCCGTACACAGGAGAAGTTGCTTTACAAGTGTTGGGGTGCTTTTTTGCATTTATTTGTTGAGAATATGAAACATTTTCAGCTAAAACTACGTCTTATTGAAGAAAAAGGATTTTTTTTATTTTCACTGCCCAATTCTAATAAAATCTATGAAACACCTGTGGGGTCAAAATGCTCACTTCACCCCTAGATTAATTCCTCAAGGGGTGTAGTTTCGCGAATCGATTCACTTTTGGGGAGTTTCCACTGTACTGACACCTTAGGAGCTTTGCAAAAGTGACATGGTGTCAAGAAACCAATCCAGCAAAATCTGTGCTCCAAAAGCCAAATGGCACTCCTTCTCTTCTGATCCTTGCCGTATGCCCAAACAGCAGTTTATGACCACAAATGGGGTATTGCCGTACTCCAGAGAAGTTGCTTTACAAATGTTGGGGTTCTTTTATTCCTTTATTTGTTGAGAAAATGAAAAATGTTGAGCTAAAGCTACGTCTTATTGGAAAAAAATGATTTTTATCTTCACTGCCCAATTCTAATAAAATCTATGAAACCCCTGTGGGTTCAAAACACTCACTATACCCCTAGATGTATTCTTCAAGGGGTGTAGTTTCCTAAATGGAGTCACTTTTTTGGTGTTTTCACTGTTTTGGTCCCTTAGGGGCCTTGCAAATGTGACGTGGTCTCCGCAAACCATTCCTGCTAAATTTGAGCTCCAAAAGCCAAATGGCGCTCTTTCCCTTCTAAGCTCCGCCATGTGTCCAAACAGCCGTTTATGACCACATGCGGGGTATTGTTTTACTCGGGAGAAATTGCTTTAAAAAAGTAGTGGTGCATTTTCTCCTTTTAGTCCTTGTGGAAATTAGAAAAAAATTAGCTAAACCTACATTTTCTTTGAAAGAATGTAGATTTTCATTTTCACAGCCTACTTCCAATAATTTCTGCAAAATGGGGTCACTTTTGGGGGATTTCCACTGTTTTGGTGCCGCAAGAGCCTTTCATATACAAAAAAATGGGACATAGAATATAATTAAAACCACAGAAAAAGGCCATACTCACAGATTAGGTGGTGGGTAAAATACCCGTTCCAAACAGGACGCAACCAGGGGTGTGTTGGGCATGGAAGTAAATGTGTAGTAATAATAAATAAATACTAAAGTACTGTGTATAGTGCACATGTGAGGTATAGGGGACATGACTAAGTGTAGTGTGTAGCCCTGATCTCTACACACTACACTTAGTCATGTCCCCTATACCTCACATGTGCACTATACACAGTACTTTAGTATTTATTTATTATTACTTCCATGCCCAACACACCCCTCCCCTCAAGGTTAGTGGGAGTGGCTATCATTATTTAAACACACCTGGGCACTTCCCATCAACAGCATTCTCTGACCTGGTTGCGTCCTGTTTGGAACGGGTATTTTACCCACCACCTAATCTGTGAGTATGGCCTTTTTCTGTGGTTTTAGCAAGAGCCTTTCAAACCCGACATGGAGCCTAAAATATTTTCTAATAAAAAGGAGGCCCCAAAATCCCCTAGGTGTTCCTTTGTTTCTGAGGCCTGTACTTCAGTCAATAAGTGCACTAGGGCCACATGTGGGGTATTTCTAAAAACTGCATAATCTGGGCAATAGATATTGAGTTGCGTTTCTTGGGTAAAACTTTCTGTGTTACAAAAAAAATAGTTAAAAAATGAATTTCTGCAACAAAAAAAAAGAAATTTGAACATTTCACATCTACTTTGCCTTAATTCCTGTGAAACATCTAAAGGGTTAAGAAACGTTCTAAATGCTGTTTTGAATACTTTGAGGGGTGAAGTTTTTAAAATGGGGTGACTTATCGAGGGTTTCTAATATATAAGGCCCTAAAATCCACTTCACAACTGAAATGGCCCCTGTAAAAATAGCCTTTTGACATTTTCTTGAGATGTGAGAAATCGCTGCTAAAGTTCTAAGCCTTGTGATGTCATAGAAAAATAAAAGGATGTTCAAAAAACGATGCCAATCTAAAGTAGACATATGGGTGATGTTAATTAGCAACAATTTTGTGGGGTATAACTATCTGTCTTACAAGCAGATACATATAAATTTAGAAAAATTCTATTTTTTGCAATTTTTCGCTACATTTTGGGGTTTTTCACAATTAAATACTTAATGTATCGAGCAAATTTTGCCAGTAACATAAAGTCCAATGAGTCACGAGAAAACAATCTCAGAATCGCTTGGATAGGTAAAAGCATTCCAACGTTATTACCACATAAAGTGAAACATGTCAGATTTGAAAAAATTGGCTGTGTCCTGAAGGCCAAAACAGGCTGTGTCTTGAAGGGGTTAAGAATAAATAAATGGGGGGTGGCATCACTTCATCATGATCTACAGGGATTGGCCAGTGATCACATAGTAGGGGGCTATAGAGCTCCCTATAAAATAGTAATGCCCTTCGTCCTCTTCCTCTTTGGACCCTGCAGCTTGGCGTCTTTCCCCCACTCCCTCTCTTGATTTGACTCCTTAATGACACGACCAATTTTTGTTTTTTCATATTCGTTTATTACTCCCCGCCTTCCAAAAGCCATCACTTTTTTTATTTTTTCGTCGGCATAACCGTATGAGAGCTTGTTTTTTATGGGACAAGTTGTCATTTTTTATGGTACCATTTAATGTATCAGATAATGTACTGGGAAACTGAAAAATAAATTATTTGTGGGGTGGAATGAGCAAAAAAAAAGCTAATGCTCCATTTTCAGGGGGATTTCGTTTTTACGGCGTCTATCGTGCGGTAATAACTACATGTTCACTTTATTCTACGGATAAATACGATTACGGCGATACTGAATGTATATTTTGTAATGTTTTACCACTTTGTAAAACTATTTGTTAAAAAAATTTGTTTTGCGTCTCCAAAATCTGAGAGACTTAATTTTTTTTATGGTTCCGTAGATTGAGCGATGTGAGGGCTTCGATTTTGCGAGGCGAGCTTTTGTTACCATTTTGGGGTACATGCGACTTTTTGATCAGTTTTTATTCCATTTTTTGGGGGAGCTAACGTGACCAAAAAACAGCAATTTGGATGTTTTACATATTTTTTTTGCTTACAGTGTTCAGCGAGTGGGTTAGATAACATCAGATTGTAATAGTTCGGACTTGCAAACGCGGCGATATCAGTTATGCTAACTTATTTTGTTTAACATTACTTTAGGGAAAAAATGGGAAGAGGGAATTTTTTAGAAATAGAAAAATATATATTTTTTTGGGATATTTATTTTACTTTTTTTAAATTCTGTTTAGTAGTCCCCCTAGTGGACTTGAACCAGTGATCATTGGATCGCTCACACGATCTACTGCAATAGTAACGTATTGCAGTTTATCGTGATTCTTACAGCCACCTATGAAGCCCTGCCGGAGAACAAAGATGGCAGACCCTTCATTAGGCCCCCAGGCTGCCATTATAACCAGCCGCATCCCGCTATAGCATCGTGGGGGGACAATGGCACGTCGGAGGGGGTCGTCCCTCTCATTCTAATGCGTTAGATGCTGTTGTCGTGATTGACTTTGGCATCTAATGGGCTAAACAGGCAGACTCAAAGTGATATTTGATTCTGTCCATTGCAGTGCGGTGTTGGCTATATTACACAGCCATTACCCGCTAAGTATGGAGTGACCCCAGCCCGTGATCTCGCTCCATACTTCCCTTCAACGACTGCCATGTACATGTATGTGACATCTTGTTAAGGAGTTAAATGTCATTTTGTTGATAATTGATTCAGAGTTTTTATGTTCATCCTGTTTTGATCATTTTCTTCTGTTCCAGACGTCACAGCGGCGGTTCTAGGAGGATCTTGTCTCTACCGTTCGTGAAATCACCCGGAAACAACTGGAGCATGCCCATCGTGCCTGTAATGTTCTGGCACCCAGGGTGACCTGTTTATCTTGCAATGTGTTTATCCAACCAGCGGACATAATAATAATAAAAGCTGTGGCCGACCCCCACTTTACCCCACATCTTGGTCTGAGTCCCAGTTATTTCATATAAATGTTAGAGGTTGTGTTATATGGGGGTGATGCCTTCATTGGTCCTGTCAGTCTTCTTTTACCAAATGTAATCCCCTGTGATACAATGCCGTCACCCGAAACAACATGGAAAAATCAATGGAGGGGGGTAAATAGTTTTTATTAGCACAGTATAACAGATGACCTTACATTGACCTCTGTGAAAAAAAACGCTAAAATGTCACTACATCAATGACTTATGTTCTGGGGTCTGCGAAGCGCATAGCAGAAATAAGTTCATAGCAGATACTAAACCATGGCAGCTCCAGAGCAGAACTGACCTTACTGTGACATCACGATGACATCACTGAGCTATGATGTCACAGAGAGCTGAGAATTTGGGAATTCCCCTGACAGCAGCAGAACTGACCTTACTGTGACATCATGATGACATCACTTAACTATGATTTCACAGAGAGATGATGGGAGGTTATAAATATTCCCCTGACAGCAGCCCGGTCTTTCTTTCTGTGAATTGACACAGAGTGTGCTTTGCTAATTTATTGGCGACTTTTCACTATTATGGAAATCAACGGATTGGGATTCTTCCCCATCTTCTTGGCCTTTTGGTGTGTGGCCTGGCTCTCTGGTGGCTACACCCTGACTGTGATCAAGGACCATGCCCCCCCACTGATGTACATCAGGTAAGATGGAGAATTACACGACTCTTATTTTATAGTTTGGGAATGTATAAGGTAATTACTTAATTATGGAGGAAATATCTAATAACAAAATGGCTTCCATTACCCAGAGGGGCTGCAAGAGGACAGAGAAACGCATTCCCTCATCCCTATAGATTATTATCAGACTGCTGATTATTAAGATTAAACAATTATGAAAATTTTTCGATATTATTTAACATTAACTTTTTCTTTTTCGTTTCACAGTGAAACGGGAAATTTCTTTCCCGAAAATATCCTGTTTAGAATAGGATTCGTAGGAATGGCCATTGCCTGTAAGTAAATATCACAGAAGTGATTATAATATGTTCTTACTTCTGGGGGATGGCGGGTTATTATAAAATGTCTTATATCTGATTATATTACTCTGGGGTCAAACCTACATTTATTTTTATAAAAATTTGATTACTACGTCAGTGAGAGACGCAGGCCGGTTGCTAGGGACACATTGCTGGACAAGACTGTGGTTGTTAGGTAGTGTTTCCCTAGCAACCAGACTGTCAGACATGACTCAGACTTGGCATCAGTCCCGCCCTGTCCCTATCTCAGCCTGCAGCAGTAATCAGATTATTCTAAATAATAAATAAAGTTTTGTTAATCTCAATTGATAATAATAGTCCGGATCAGACGATGCAGATAAATGTTCCCGTCCATTATTGTAGGTTTCTTGTTGGGTTTAGCGCTTGGTCCGCGCTTCATAGATGTTATTAGGTTGTTTTACACATGGTACAGGATTTATTTGGCTCATTTTCTCTTTTTCAGCTCTGGGTCTGACGTTTCTACATTACAAGTTCATCATGCTCCATGCTGAAGCCTTTGGGCCTCGTCAGACCTTGGTTCAAAAGATCCTCCTGGCAATTGGATGGTCATCATGCGTTGGGACGGCCATGATGGCTATGTTTTCGGTAAGTTAATAAATGTTTTATGTTAATAGGGTTGTCCCATCTGCCCTAAATAGGGACCCGCTGGCAATCAGCTGATCACTGTGTTTCCGGCAGCTGAACCCCTGGTGATCATGATCAGCGGTTATCACCGTGTGGCCACACATTAAATTGGTAATACATGGCTTATTCGAATGAATGGACGACCATGTAGTAGATGTGTGTCTGCTCCATCTAACAGAGAGGAGTCCCAAGCAGGAGACCAGCCTCTATATCCATTATGTCTCTGTGGTTATTATATCAGAACACGTTATTTAGGATTTATTGGGAAGTTCTGAGGGTAAGTTAGTGATTAGTTCCATAAGATTTGCTGTAACCTCTGTCTTCTTGTTTTCTAGACCTACCGTTATCCAATGACTCACCGGATTTGCGCTTTCATTGCATTCGGGTTTGGCAGCCTTTACAACCTTTGGCAGTCCATACTCCTCTACAAAGTGCCCGAAAGCCGAAGAGTCATCAGCCATTTCAGACTGGCGTCCTGTATAATGGCCGTGACCTTAGTGGTTTTCTGTATCCTTTCTTACATAATATTTGAATGGAATCCAACCGTACTTGTCTTTAGGTTCACATGTAGGAAACATCAGATCCTGAGGTGATCATTTCCCTTTATTTTCTGATCTCCGCCGTCAGATGGCGACATGCTGGTGTAACACAGCGCCATCTGGTAACATTGTTCAGCTTCTTGCAGGAAGATACTGAATAGAAAGCAGCGGTACTGTCCTTGCTATACTGTATATGTATTATATTAACATTTATCTTACATAAAAGTGTAGTAAATTATATAGGACACTTACTAAACATAATAAACGTTATTTTCCTATATAATAACCCACCAGTCATTGGAAGTAGGGTATCCGTATACACCTACCTGTGCGCTGGAGATCAATGTGTAAAGGTATGTACAGTATATCTCATACATAAGTTATTGACATGCTGAGCCGCTGGTACAAACCAGTGAACGTAAAATTCCTTTAATCCGGCACTAATGAGATTATCAATAATTCTGGAATATTGTATAGATTTTATTTGCACCCCTAGAAGCCGTTCTATAGGAAAACAATTGGACCTATAATCTTTGTGCTTATTCTCAGCATCATGGTGGTCGTGACGTCCGCAATGTAATGGATGTGGTGTCACATGACAATGGGTCAGGTCCGTTTTGCATCGCCGTCAGTCGCATGACTCCATGCAATAAACATGAATGCAGCAAAACCTCGCCCCGGTTGGAAAGTTCTTGTTTTGTGCAACTTTTAATGTATACATTTTGATATTTTTTTCACAGATCAGTGAAATGACAGCAAAGATCATGGAGTGGTCGATGTTGGTCCTCATGCTGGTGAATGTATTGAGCTACTATCAGAATATGCAGGTCAGTAGACGTCACCTCATTATCACCTCGTATACCGGACCTCGTAATAACATTATTATTCATCTCTACAATCATGGGGTTTATAATGTGGATATGTGTTTCTTTTCTTAGAGTTTATCTATAACAATAACCTGGAAAAGCTTCACCATCTCCAAGAGGGAGAAGAACCAGGACTCTGGAGTATAAAGAGGACCATCGTGGACGGTGACGTGAGACGGTTTCATCAGACCACACAGATGCCTGTCTGTTTTAAAGAAACACTATGGGCCGGTCACTAACGGCTTAAAAGGGGATCCCGCCCCATAAATGTGAGGAAATAACCAGTCCACTACCCACCCTCTGCCCCCTTGGACCTTGCCCAGACAATGATGACTACTACCACTGGGTTCAGCTGTTATGGTCACTACTGTCTCCATTATCATCTAATAATGTTTTAGAAATATTAGAAGATTTGTCCATATAGTTACAGGTTTACTTTCTCTTATTTCCAGTTTTATACAATGATGTGGAATGGCGCGCCATAGCCAAGCAGTTATCACATCCCAAACTGCAGAAGATCTGGAGATGGCGACCAAGTGCCAAGACATCCACCATCTCCGACCTTTCTCCCAAATATCATCTTACATCAGGGAGGACGAACTACAAGAACCGTTTATAAACAGTGGACACTAGAGGTGGAATGGCACGTCACAGCCGAGCAGGAACTTCTCTGGGAACATCCTAAACTGATGAACTCCAGAGATGGCGACCAAGTGCCAAGACGTCCATCAGCTCCAACCTTTCTCAAAAAAAAAATCTTACAAACGGGCGGACTCTACAGCGAGGTGGAATGGCACGTCACAGCCGAGCAGGAACATCTCAAACTGCAGAGGCTCCAGAAATACAACCAAGTGCCAAGACATCCACCACCTCCAACCTTCCTCCCAAATATCATCTTACCACAAGGAGAGAGAAGCAGCGGACTGTTTACTATCCTCATGGTCCTTGTTTGTTGGCTTATAAAACGGTTTAGTAAAGTCATTTGACTTATTTCTACCACCTGAAACCTGTTTTTGTCTTCAATACTGTCAATAATAATCCTGAGTCTTCCATAGATCTGTCCTCATGAACCTGGAGGAATAAGAACGTCTCAATGTTTTTGTAGCAAAATTATGATTTATGAAAAAAATAAATATATATTTTTTACACTATAAGGCTATGTTCACACGGTGTATTTTGCAGGAGGAATATCTGCCTCAAAATTCAGTTTGGAAGTTTGAGACAGATTTTCCTCCCCCTGCACGCCGATTTCCGCGGAGTTTCTCGCGGCGTTATTCGCCCGCGGCCATTGAGCGCTGTGGGCATAAAAAACAGCGGAATACGCTTTCTCTGCCTCCCATTGAAGTCAATGGGAGGTCAGAGGCGGAAGCGCCCGAAGATAGGGCATGTCGCTTCTTTTTCCCTCGAGGCAGTTTTACTGCTCACGGGAAAAAGACGCCGACGCCTCCCATTGAAATCAATGGGAGGCATTTTCGGGCCATTTTTGCCGAGTTTTGCGACACGGTTTCCGCGTCAAAAAACTAGGCAAAATACTCCGTGTGAACATAGCCTTAGACGTACATTTTATCAATAAAAAAATCTTGCTACAAAATGTGTACACGTGATAGTCTGGCCCCTTATTAACCCCTCTGATCTGTATGATTGATGCAGGGTGGGGAGGGAGTTCGATCACGATGTGAATATTGCATTCAGCTTCCCGTCAGCGGCAGGAAACACCACTAGAGCGTGTGGAGGAGGGTAAACCATTAGACTACCAAGGAGGAGGCAATTTACCTTTTCCTTACCCAAGACCACCAGGGAATCAAATACTGACCCCTCTATGTAATGTACGGATGTGCAAGTTCCACCAGAGAGATGCTCTTTATAGGTGAGGGTAGTGGCATAGTTATAGGGGTCACAACGGTCGCCCCTGTTCTTACACAGCGCTGACCGTGCTGGTCTCGCCTCCAACGGAATTTGCATCCGCAGGACACACATTCAGTGGGGTTCAATGCTGGAGCCTTTCTCCAGCATTCACTGTGCCGCGATGTAGTGACGTTATCGCGCCTGTCTGCGCCGAGTCACTCACAGCACAGACCGGAGGGGAAGGATCCTCCACCCATCGTGGGAACGGGAATAGGTAATTAATTGTTATTATTTTTCTATTAGGTACATACTTATGGGGGCATTATAGAGGGTATGGGAGGGGGGCTCATATGGTAGCTGCTGAGGGGGCATTATACTGAATGAGACAGCTATAGGGGGCATTATACTGTAGGGGGGCATTATACTGTATGGGGCAGCTATGGGGGCATTATACTTTATGTGGCAGCTATGGAGGGCGTTATACTGTATGGAGGTATCATACTGTATGGGGCAGCTATGGAGGGCTTAATACTGTATGGGGGCATTATACTGTATGGGGCAGCTATGGGTTGCATTATACTGTATAGGGGCATTATACTTTATGGGGCAACTATGGGGGCATTATACTTTATGGGGCAAATATGGGGGCAATATACTGTATGGGGGCATTATGTTGTATGTGGAAGATATGAGCGGCAATATACTGTGGGGGCAGCTATAGGGGCATTATACTGTATGGGGCAGCTATGGGGGGCATTATACTGTATGGGGGCATTATACTGTGGGGGCAGCTATAGGGACATTACATATTGGGGGCAGCTATGGGGCATTAAACTGGTGGTCAGCTATGGGCATTATATTGTTTGGGGGCATTATACGGTTAGGGCAGCTATAGGGGGCATTATAGTGTGGGGGCATTCATGAGGTCTGTCGGGCATAAGCGTGCGCAGGGGTCTGGTGGTGTTGGGGAGGAGTAGGGGGGTCCAAGCTGAATTCTTGCACCAGGGACCATGAGCCTTAGCTACGCCCCTGGGTGAGGTTATTAATGGGTGAGGGTCCTGAAGGGCATCCAGTGCACAGTGACTGTTAGGGGAGAAAGGTTTAAATGTGGTTTTAATTTATGTGCAGATTGTGAAGGGGTTAATAAAGTTTTCTCCTCTTCCATTATCTCTAATTAGCATATGGGTGCAACATATAAAGAAGCTTACCCTTCTATGCTGTCTGAGGGTACTGGCCACACTCATGGGCCAATAGAGAGAGGTTTTGTACTGGACTTTGCCCACAAGCAAAGGGCTTAAATTGTCTGCTTTATAGTGCGGCTTCCTCTTTTCACTGGGATCCTGGAGGCGAGTTTTGCGGTACCGCTGCCCTGTCCAGAACAGAGTGCCATGGCTGCTGCTGATGGTGATTTAATGACAGCCTTTAGGGCTCGTATCCTAACAGAAGGGAAAGGTTGGCTCAGCCACTTCCTTGATGAGACGGCTTCCCCACCCACTTCTATTGATTTTCCACACACTTTCTATTACCGCTGCGGTGATGCAGCAGAATGCTCAGGCACCGATCATACCGATGACGACTCCGGTGGTCCCCTTACCATCCCCATCCACTTCAACTGGTACTTGTGAGTTCCCATACACTGGGGCCTGGGGTGCGTGGGGTTAATGACTCTGAGGAATTATCCACCTTAAAAACTGTCTTAGGGGCCGTTCACATATGTCTGGTGTCAGCTTCAGTTTACCACCCGGTGTGTTGAAGAAAAGCAGGAGGCAAACTGATGCTAGAACGGATGCCATAGCTTTCTATGGGATCTGTTCTGGCACAGGGCATATCAGTTTTGGCGCCGTACGGTGCCGGACCTCCCTGGGAGCTGGATCCCATGGAGGTCCGGCGCCGTATCCTATCTATTTTAATTGTGGTCGGATGAACGCCAGGTGCTGCCGCATCCACCTTTCGGCAGCACCCGGCGGGAAGGTGGTCGTGAGCTAGGAGCGGAATCCTCTGTCATAGTATTGCTGGGGATTCCGCTCCAGGTGGAACCCCTGACGACTACCCTCCCCCCGTCCCGGATTCAACGGGACAGTACCGGATTCCAGGCGGTGTGCCCGCTGCTCTGTGCGCCTGGGGGTATGTCTAGCTGTCAACTGTGATCAGGTCCCTGCTTGAGAATTAGTTCAGAGTGGAGGAGCAGAGGGAGCTCCTCCGCTCACCGAGAATTCCCCTGGGCACAGCGCTACTTTAACCCTTTCATGCCAACAATCTGTATAGCCACGTCCTTTTCGTACATAGCAGAAAAAGAAAGTTGGAGCCAGCGCTGGAAGTGGTTAATCTGTTAAAAACGGGAAACTTCTTCCAAGTTTTAATGTTACTTTGGTAAAAACAAATGGACAACAAAATAATGATGACGGGCGGGTAATGTCCAAAGTACAGAGGGTGATGAGGAGATAGTTTACTTTGAAACACAATTAACCAACCAATTATGAGATCGACTGGCTACAAAAGCTCTAGACTGCATAGTCAGACAAACTACAAGCCATGACTAAGGACCCAGCAGGGGTCTGAAACGCGTAGGCTACCGCCTATCTCCTCATCACCCTCTGTACTTTGGACATTACCCGCCCGTCATCATTATTTTGTTGTCCATTTGTTTTTACCAAAGTAACATTAAAACTTGGAAGAAGTTTCCCGTTTTTAACAGATTAACCACTTCCAGCGCTGGCTCCAACTTTCTTTTTCTGCCATTTCCAATGCGTGTGCCGACACGAGGATCCGTGCGCTGACTACCATACCTGTGACAAGGTGAGCTGAAGGAAATTACCCCCCCCCCTTTTTTCCTTTTCGTACATACCCTGTGCAGCCAGGGCGTGAATATACAGATCACTGTTCCAGCTGGCATAGCGCTGTGAAAAGCGCTCGGACGCCGGCTGTGTCAGTGTCTGCGGGTTTGTGCAGCACCGACGTGAATTTACAGTGGGTGTTAAAAGCGCGATCCGGGTGTCTCAGAGTAGTGCTGACACCCGGATCGCGCTGTTATCCCCTGCCTCTGGTCCCGGAGACATGACCGGGACCTGATTGGTTCAGGTCTTGATCATGTGATCGCAGGGAAAGTTTGTTGTAGCAACAAATTGGAAAGTTTGTTGCTACAACAAACTTTCCCGAGGACCGATTGCGGGTGCTGCCGTCAGTTGCATGGCAAAACCGGAGGCCATACAACAGCCTCTGGTCTGCCATTCTACGGACCAGCTGATCCTCATAGGCTTCCTGTCAGTGTGACTGTCAGGGCATAACCACACGTGGCGGATTTCCTCCGCAACTGTCCGCATCAATGCCGCACAGAATCTGCGTTGCAGATTCTGCTGCGGATCTGCACAAAATGTGCAGTACATTGATGCGGACTAGCTGCTGCGGACTGCGGGAAAAGTGCTTCCCTTCTCCCTATCAGTGCAGGATAGAGAGAAGGGACAGCACTTTCCCTAGTGAAAGTAAACGATTTTCATACTTACCGGCCGTTGTCTTGGTGACGCGTCCCTCTTTCGGCATCCAGCCCGACCTCCCTGGATGACGCGCCAGTCCATGTGACCGCTGCAGCCTGTGCTTGGCCTGTGATTGGCTGCAGCCGTCACTTAGACTGAAACGTCATCCTGGGAGGCCGGACTGGAGACAGACGCAGGGAGTTCTCGGTAAGTATGAACTTATATGTTTTTTTACAGATACATGTATATTGAGATCGGTAGTCACTGTCCCGGGTGCAGAAACAGTTACTGCCGATCGCTTAACTCTTTCAGCACCCTGGACAGTGACTATTTACAGACGTCTCCTAGCAACGCTCCCGTCATTACGGGAGCCCCATTGACTTCTTCAGTCTGGCTGTAGACCTAGAAATACATAGGTCCAGCCAGAATGAAGAAATGTCATGGTAGTAAAACCAATACGCTCTGCAGCACACATAAGATCTGCGGACTTCATTGCGGAATTTTGACTCTCCATTGAAGTCAATGGAGAAATTCCGCCATGAGTCCGCCACTGCTCCGCAACAGACAGAGCATGCTGCGGACACCAAATTCCGCTCCGCAGCCTATGCTCCGCAGCGGAATTTTACGCCTCGTCTAAACGAACACTGCTAAATTAAAGTGTAAGTCAATGGACAAACGGCACCGCTGCGGATTAACGCTGCGGAGTGTCCGCAGCGGAATTTTAGTGAAATTCCGCCACGTGTGAACCCAGCCTCAGCGTCACACTGACAGTTTATAATACGTTACACTACCTATGTAGTGTAATGTATTATAGCAGCCATCAGTGCTGCAGGTCTTCAAGTAGAAAAAAAAAAAAAGTTATAAAAATGTTTTATACAAGTGTAAAAACAAGTTATAAGCTACAAAAAATGCTTTTTTTCCTATAATAAGTCTCTTATTATAGGAAAAAGAATAAACCGTTAAAACAGTACACATATTTGGTATCACCGCATTCGTAACGCCCCCAACTATAAAACAATGATATTATTTTTCCCGCACGGTGAACACCGCAAAAAATAATTAAAAAACAATACTAGCATCACTTTTTTTTTGTCAATCACCCCTCCCAAAATATAGAATAAAAAGTGATCAAAAATTTGCATGCAGCCCAAAATAATACCAATAAAAACTACAACCCGTCCCGCAAAAAACAAGCCCTTACACAGCTTTTTTGGACTGAAAAATAAAAAAATTATGGCTCTCAGAATATGGTGCCACAAAAAAGATATAATTTTATAGAAAAGTGATTTTATTGCGCAAACGCCACAAAACGTAAAAAAACTATATCGCCGTAATCGTACCGACATGCAGAATAAAGTAAAATGTCATTTATAGCGCACAGTGATTACTGTAAAAAAAAGGACAAAAACATTGTCAAAATGTATGGTTTTTTTTGTCACTTTGCTTGCCAAAAAAATCAAATAAAAAGTGATCAAAAAATCACATGTACCCTAAAATGGTACCAATGAAAACTACAGATTGTAACGTAACAAATAAGCCCTCACACGGCTCCGGTGGAAAAAACAAACAAACAAGTTCTGGCGCTCAGAATATAGCGACAGAAATTGTGCAGAGTGTCCAAAAGCGGATAAGATTGGGCACCATTTATCAGTGCGACACCGGCCACAAATCTATGAGTTTTTTATTTACCCCCTTATTATGCCCTGATGTACTCTGCCCAGCTTACATATACCCCCACATTATAAACTGAAATACCAGCAAAACCCCAAACAGAACTATTACCAAGCAAAATCTGCGCTCCAAAAGCCAAATCCCTTTCTGAGCTCTGCCATGGGTCCAAACAGCAGTGTATTACCACATATGGGGTATTGCCGTAATCGGGAGAAATAGCTTGACAAGTTTTGGGGTGCTTTTTATTCTTTATTCCTTGTAAAAATTACATTATATTTTTTCAGAAAAAAAGTAGATTTTAATTTTCACAGACATATTCCAATAAATATAGCAAAAGACCTGTCTGGTCAAGATGCTAACTATACCCCTAGATAAATTCCTTGAGGTGTGTAGTTTCCCAAACCACTTTTGTGGAGATTCCACTGTTTTGGCACCACAAGACCTCTTCAAACCTGACATGGTGCCTAAAATATATTCTAAAAAAAGGAGGCCCCAAAATCCACTGGGTGCTCCTTTGCTTCTGAGGCCGGTGCTTCAGTCCATTATCATACTAGAGCCACATGTGGGATATTTCTAAAAACTGCAGAATCTGGGCAATAAATATTGAGTTGCATTTCTCGGGTAAAACCTTCTGTGTTACAGAAAAAAAGGTATTACACATTAATTTCGCCCAAAAAAATTAAATTTGTAAATTTCACCTCTACTTTGCTTTAATTCCTGTGAAACGCCTAAAGGGTTAATAAACTTTCTGAATGCTGTTTTGAATACTTTGAGGGGTGCAGTTTTTAAAATGTGGTGATTTATGGGGTCTATCTAGTACATAAGGCCCTCAAAGCCACTTCAGAACTGAACTGGTCCTTGACAAAATATTCTTTTGAAATTTTCTTGAAAATGTAAGAAATTGCTGCTAAAGTTCTAAGCCTTGTAACGTCCTAGAAAAATAAAATAATGTTCAAAAAACAATGCAAATATAAAGTAGACATATGGGGGATGTCAATTAACAACCATTTTATGTGATATTACTATCTATTTTACAATGGAGATTACATTTAAAATTAGAAAAATTATAATTTTTGCAAATTTTCTTTAAATTTTGGCGTTTTTCACAAATAAGTTACGAATTTATTGACCAAATTTTTCCACTAACATAAAGTACAATATATCACGAGAAAACGATCTCTGAATCGCTTGGATAGGCAAAAGCATTCCAGAGTTATTACCACATAAAATGACACATGTCAGATTTGAAAAAATGGGGCTGGTCATTGAGGCATCGAGGACCCTTGGTCCTGAAAGGGTTAAGTGCTGTGCTCGGGGGAGCCCTTGACATCATTGTCCATATATGGACAGTGATGTCAGTGGCTACTGATTGAGCGGAATCCCCGTTGCCGATGATCTGGTCGGGGATTCCGCTCCTAGGGGAAACCCCTGAGGTTACTGTCTATATATGGACATTGATGTAAGGGGCTCCCCCTGGAGTAGCCTTCAGCGATGCTTTGGCCGGGGATTCCATTTAGGGAGTAACTCCTGACATCACTGTCCATATATGGACAGTGGCGTCAGGGGGTCCTCCGAGAGGGAATCCCCGGCCACAGCGTTGGCGATGCTCTGGCCGGGGATTCCTCTGCTGGAGGGAGCTTCAGTGGTGCTATCTACAGGGGAAGGGGGATAGCACTATATACAGTGGGGGTGGCGCTATCTACAGGGGGACGCTATGTTGTACAATCTACATGGGGCGCTATGTGGCACAATCTACATGGGGCGCTGTGTGGCGCCATCTACAGGGGGCTGTGTGACATCATATACAGGGGGTACTGTGGCATTGTATATAATGACACAGTACCCCCTGTATATATTGGCGCAGTACCCCCTGTATATAGAGGGCATTGCGGCATTATCTACAGGTGCATGTGTGGCACTATATAAAGGGGGGTGTGGCACTATATTAAGAAGTCACTGTGGCATTATCTACAGGGGTGTGTGGCACTATATACAGAGGGCACTGTGGGTATCTGTAAAGGTGCCAAAAACAATCTACTCCTTGAAGATATAGTGAGTGTTTGGCGTCTTTTCAGGCTCCCATGGCTGCTTCGTAGACCTGATCTGAGGTCAGTGGACGGCAGCTGCCTTCTGGGCTCTCTTTTGGCGCCGGCCTTAGCGCTGCACTGAATATGACACACGTGATATTACAATGTGTGTGTCAGACTTCAGTGTAGCGCCAAGGCCGGAGCAGAGAAGGAGAGCCCTGACATGGAACACAAGAAGTATCTAATCTATCATGTATCTAATCTATCACAAACTATGGCACATTTTCAGACCCTGGACCACCTTTTTGGTGAACCATTGTGGTAAAAACGGATGTTAAATACTGATGGTAAGAAACTGATGACAACTGACGCTTTTGTAGTAAAAATTGTGAAAAAGCCTGATGGCGACTCATACGTTTTTGCATCAGTTGTAATCACTTGAGAGACAAAAAAAAACTGATGCTGATGCAACTGATACATATGTACGCAGCCTTAGAGAAGCTCTCCACCCCTAACGCAGTCTCTGCTAGTAAAGCGGCTCCGCCGGTAATGGCAGGGTACATATGCTGGAATATTACAACATCTGCAGCTGAGTGCTGGAGGAACTATCTCTCACTGACAGTAGATGGCGCTGTGGTAACTATTAGTTGTTATCCCTGTGCAGCTCCTCTGGTGATGATGTGTTATCTCTGGTATTCTCCATCTTGATGTTGTTACTGATGTCGGTTGCTGTCTGTCCCAGTCTTATTCTCCCACAATGTCTGACTGCTGCTGAAAGCTGCAAATACTGCAACAGGTTCTGGGCCCAGACGAGGAGCAGAACAGCTCAGTGACCCGACTGATAGCAGGAATCACCCCGAGGTCTCACCTCCTGAATACAGGAGACATATAAGGAAGATGGCGGCAGCTCAGAGCTGACACTGACAGCCGCCAAACTGAGCCCTGACAATCACCAGCAATGGAAGGTTAAAGTGGAAATGTCACTATCCAGAGAGGACGTGTGGGGGCCATTACTGCAGGGACCAGAGAGCAATTATCAGGACTGGGACCAGATAAATAGACAGGGACCACCATAAAGTTATTATACTGTATACCCCTAGATTGCCCACTGCCCGAGATCCTGGTTAGGTAGCAATGACACCTCTCATTTAGAATTTGGTAGGTAGGTAGGGTATCCCCACTTTTAAATACAGCAGGGTCACTGGTGGACGCTCCGCTCCTATTGTTCAGTTGAAATATAAAAAAAAACAACTACGGTCATCAGACCTGTCATCGCCTGTCATCAGACCCGTCATCGCCTGTCATTGCCTGTCATCAGATCTCTCATCGGCTGTCATCATCTGTCATCAGACCTGTCATCGCCTGTCATCAGACCTGTCATCAGACCTGTCATCGCCTGTCATCAGACCTGTCCATCGCCTGTCATCTGACCTGTCATCAGACCTGTCATCGCCTGTCATCAGACCTGTCATCGCCTGTCATCAGACCTGTCATCAGACCTGTCATCGCCTGTCATCAGACCTGTCATCATCTGTCATCAAACCTGTCATCGCCTGTCATCAAACCCGTCATCAGACCTATCATCAGACCTGTCATCGCCTGTTATCTGACCTGTCATCAGACTTGTCATCGCCTGTCATCTGACCTGTCATCAGACCTGTCATCGCCTGTCATCTGACCTGTCATCGCCTGTCATCAGACCTGTCATCGCCTGTCATCAGACCAGTCATCGCCTGTCATCAGACCTGTCATCGCCTGTCATCAGACCTGTCATCACCTGTCATCAGACCTGTCATCAGACCTGTCATCGCCTGTCAGAAACTGACTCTGAACCCCCCTGTCAGCGCGGAAGAGTCGCAGGTCCTGCTATGCCCGGATTATCACGGGTAGCTGCAGATAATTATAGCCCCAAGTGCCTGATTTTACAGCCTCCTCAGGTATCAATTTGATGCCACAGGTTCGAGGCCATTGATTCGAGCAACGTATCCACATCAGACATGACGGCGCTGCAAAAGCTGCACGACAGCTCCAGTCTGAACAGCAGCTTATTTCTGCTGAGAAAACGGTATAAAATGAGACCCAACATAGAGAAAGATATAAATGCAGCGCTGTAGGCGGCACAACATGAAAAGAACGTTACATTATAGGTATCGCCGCGTTCACAACGGCCTGAACGATGAAAATATCGCATTATTTACCGCACGGTGAACACCGTAAAAAAATAAATAAAACACAATGACAGCATTTTATTTTTTTGTCGTCTTGTCTCAAAAAAAATGTAATAAAAAGTGATGAATAAGTCGCGAGTAACGCAGAATTGCACCAATAGAAACGACAGTTCGTCACGCATAAAACAAGTCCTCCCGCAGCGATATCAACCGGAAAATAAAAAAGTTACGGCTGTCAGAAAATGGCGACACCAAAACAGGATTTTTATTGTGGGAAAATAGTGAAACGTGAAAAAACGATATCAATTTGGTGTCGCTGTAATCGTATCGCCCCGCAGAATAAAGGTCACATGTTGTTTATACCGCACGGTGAACGCTGTAAAAAAGAAGAAACAAAACCGCGCTAGAATTGCTGTTTTTTGGTTTCCTCATCTCCCAAATAATATAATAAATAGCGATAAAAAAAATTGTATTTACCCCAAAATGGAACCATTAAAAATGACAGCTCGTTCCCCAACAACCGATCCCTCGCACAGCGCCGTCACCGGAAAATAGCACGTTATGTCTCTAAGAACGCAATCACGCTGAATGACGGCCCAGACTCATATTTTAGGTCCAGTCGTTTTTCACTAATTACCCCACATCATCATTTACTGGACCCCACAGGTGACCCCGTAGATGCAGCGGAGATGAGGAAACTTTAGGGCCTTGTGCGGCTTATAGGACTAATGAAGAAGTCACATATAAGGCGATACTGGAGCGCAGATATTCTGTATAATCCCCAATAATCCCGGCCTGTGCATGAAGTGACCCCACCAATCCATGGATATTCACCCCATTATTACATCATCCTATTATACCCTGATGTACTCCGCCCAGCTTACATATACCCTGATGTACTCCACCCAGCTTACATATACCCTGATGTACTCCACCCAGCTTACATATACCCTTATGTACTCCACCCAGCTTACATATACCCTGATGTACTCCTCACAGTTTACATATACCCTGATGTACTCCGCCCAGTTTACATATACCCTGATGTACTCCACCCAGCTTACATATACCCTGATGTACTCCACCCAGCTTACATATACCCTGATGTACTGCCCAGCTTACATATACCCTGATGTACCCTGCACAGCTTACATATACCCTGATGTACTCCTCACAGCTTACATATACCCTGATGTACTGCTCACAGTTTACATATATCCTGATGTACTCCGCCCAGATTACATATACCCTGATGTACTCCGCACAGCTTACATATACCCTGTTGTACTCCTCACAGCTTACATATACCCTGATGTACTCCGCACAGCTTACATATACCCTGATGTACTCCGCCCAGCTTACATATACCCTGATGTACTCCACACAGTTTACATATACCCTGATGTACTCCTCACAGCTTACATATACCCTGATGTACTCCGCACAGCTTACATATACCCTGATGTACTCCGCCCAGCTTACATATACCCTGATGTACTCCACACAGTTTACATATACCCTGATGTACTCCGCACAGCTTACATATACCCTGATGTACTCCGCCCAGCTTACATATACCCTGATGTACTCCACACAGTTTACATATACCCTGATGTACTCCGCACAGCTTACATATACCCTGATGTACTCCGCACAGCTTACATATACCCTGATGTACTCCACCCAGTTTACATATACCCTGATGTACTCCTCACAGCTTACATATACCCTGATGTACTCCTCACAGCTTACATATACCCTGAGGTACTCCGCCCAGCTTACATATACCCTGATGTACTCCGCACAGCTTACATATACCCTGATGTACTCCGCCCAGATTACATATACCCTGATGTACTCCGCCCAGCTTACATATACCTTGATGTACTCCGCCCAGCTTACATATACCCTGATGTACTCCTCACAGCTTATTTATACCCTGATGTACTCCGCCCAGGTTACATATACCCTGATGTACTCCTCACAGCTTACATATACCCTGATGTACTCCGCCCAGCTTACATATACCCTGATGTACTCCACCCAGTTTACATATACCCTGATGTACTCCGCACAGCTTACATATACCCTGATGTACTCTGCACAGCTTACATATACCCTGATGTACTCCGCACAGTTTACATATACCCTGATGTACTCCGCACAGTTTACATGTACCCTGATGTACTCCGCACAGTTTACATATACCCTGATGTACTCCGCCCAGTTTACATATACCCTGATGTACTCCGCCCAGTTTACATATACCCTGATGTACTCCGCCCAGCTTACATATACCCTGATGTACTCCGCACTGTTTACATATACCCTGATGTACTCCGCACAGTTTTACATATACCCTGATGTACTCCGCACAGTTTACATATACCCTGATGTACTCCGCACAGTTTACATATACCCTGATGTACTCCGCACAGTTTACATATACCCTGATGTACTCCGCACAGCTTACATATACCCTGATGTACTCCGCACAGTTTACATATACCCTGATGTACTCCGCACAGTTTACATGTACCCTGATGTACTCCGCACAGTTTACATATACCCTGATGTACTCCGCCCAGTTTACATATACCCTGATGTACTCCGCCCAGTTTACATATACCCTGATGTACTCCGCCCAGCTTACATATACCCTGATGTACTCCGCACTGTTTACATATACCCTGATGTACTCCGCACAGTTTTACATATACCCTGATGTACTCCGCACAGTTTACATATACCCTGATGTACTCCGCACAGCTTACATATACCCTGATGTACTCCGCACAGCTTACATATACCCTGATGTACTCCTCACAGCTTACATATACCCTGATGTACTGCTCACAGTTTACATATATCCTGATGTACTCCGCCCAGATTACATATACCCTGATGTACTCCGCACAACTTACATATACCCTGATGTACTCCTCACAGCTTACATATACCCTGATGTACTCCGCACAGCTTACATATACCCTGATGTACTCCGCCCAGCTTACACATACCCTGATGTACTCCACACAGTTTACATATACCCTGATGTACTCCTCACAGCTTACATATACCCTGATGTACTCCGCACAGCTTACATATACCCTGATGTACTCCGCCCAGCTTACATATACCCTGATGTACTCCACACAGTTTACATATACCCTGATGTACTCCGCACAGCTTACATATACCCTGATGTACTCCGCACAGCTTACATATACCCTGATGTACTCCACCCAGTTTACATATACCCTGATGTACTCCTCACAGCTTACATATACCCTGATGTACTCCTCACAGCTTACATATACCCTGAGGTACTCCGCCCAGCTTACATATACCCTGATGTACTCCGCACAGCTTACATATACCCTGATGTACTCCGCACAGCTTACATATACCCTGATGTACTCCGCACAGCTTACATATACCCTGATGTACTCCGCACAGCTTACATATACCCTGATGTACTCCGCACAGTTTACATATACCCTGATGTACTCCGCCCAGTTTACATATACCCTGATGTACTCCGCACAGCTTACATATACCCTGATGTACTTTGCCCAGCTTACATATACCCTGATGTACTCCGCACAGTTTACATATACCCTGATGTACTCCACCCAGCTTACATATACCCTGATGTACTCCGCACAGTTTACATATACCCTGATGTACTCCTCCCAGCTTACATATACCCTGATGTACTCCGCCCATCTTACATATACCCTGATGTATTCCGCACAGTTTACATATACCCTGATGTACTCCGCCCAGCTTACATATACCCTGATGTACTCCGCCCAGCTTACATATACCCTGATGTACTCCGCACAGTTTACATATACCCTGATGTACTCCACCCAGCTTACATATACCCTGATGTACTCCGCACAGCTTACATATACCCTGATGTACTCCGCACAGTTTACATATACCCTGATGTACTCCGCCCAGTTTACATATACCCTGATGTACTCCGCACAGCTTACATATACCCTGATGTACTTTGCCCAGCTTACATATACCCTGATGTACTCCGCACAGTTTACATATACCCTGATGTACTCCACCCAGCTTACATATACCCTGATGTACTCCGCACAGTTTACATATACCCTGATGTACTCCTCACAGCTTATTTATACCCTGATGTACTCCGTCCAGGTTACATATACCCTGATGTACTCCTCACAGTTTACATATACCCTGATGTACTCCGCCCAGCTTACATATACCCTGATGTACTCCACCCAGTTTACATATACCCTGATGTACTCCGCACAGCTTACATATACCCTGATGTACTCCGCACAGCTTACATATACCCTGATGTACTCCGCACAGTTTACATATACCCTGATGTACTCCGCACAGTTTACATGTACCCTGATGTACTCCGCACAGTTTACATATACCCTGATGTACTCCGCCCAGTTTACATATACCCTGATGTACTCCGCCCAGTTTACATATACCCTGATGTACTCCGCCCAGCTTACATATACCCTGATGTACTCCGCACTGTTTACATATACCCTGATGTACTCCTCACAGATTACATATACCCTGATGTACTCCGCACAGTTTACATATACCCTGATGTACTCCGCACAGCTTACATATATCCTGATGTATTCCGCACAGCTTACATATACCCTGATGTACTCCGCCCAGTTTACATATACCCTGATGTTCTCCGCCCAGCTGACATATGTCAATACCTATACCAGACTGTGAAGACTACTAGTAAATCCAAAAAATGAGCGACACATAGCACAAATTATGTACCATGACAGTATAAAACAAACTTTATTGAAATGCAAATAACACATTGGCCATGAAGAGATAAAAACAGTATTGCACACAATTTAAAAAGGAGAGTGTGGAGGAACTGCGTAAATAATCCAAGTTATAAGCTAACACAATATAAACATCCTGTGATGTGGTAAAGTGCAGAGGTCTACATCCAAAGAGGATGTGTAATGAGTCAATTTGTTAAACAGCTGAAGAGGCTATAGATATACTATGCACCTAACCAAAGAGCACAACATTGTGCATACGTGTGAAAATACACGGCTACGACTGCACAATTGCACCCAAAAATTGCCCTACTTCATAAGTTAAGAAGACTGCACAAACCCGTGGATTGCATGATGGATCTCACACAAGATAACTCCACACTGACCGCCCCCGACGCGCGTTTCGCCGTCAGCTTTCTCAAGGGGTATTGACTGATGGGATAATGGTCACTTTAAGTATGAGATACAAAGGGAGGGGATTATGTCAATGTCCAATAGACACAAAGTGTGCACAGCATATGGGCATTATAATCACAGGCAAGGTTACACCTACCATGCTGCAGAGATCAGAGATGTGGACAGATGAAAGGAGCTGCACTCGTGTTTGCGGACGCCATTATGCCTCCGTTGCGCATGCGCACCGGCGTTCATCCGAGCGCCGGAAGTCATGACCATAGACATCAGCCTCATAAGAGTACGCACTGCGCGTGCGCGCCGCAAAAGAACTAAAGGAAGGGACTGGCGTGGCCATACTTGTTATGTAGGGAGAGGTCAGTGGCCATCTTAGAGCCTGGCAAATATGCCAGAAGCCCAAACAAGGGACAATAGACGTATGCAAGCTAGGGATGCCGTATACATCGCTGAGACAGTTCACCCCGAAGGAGTAGAGACCATGTCTCAGCGATGAAACACAGCTGGCAAAGTTTAAAATAATCCCGAATACCAGGGTATATCCCAAGGCAGTTCATACATACTTTCTAGACGCCTATAGCACGCACATAAACATCACATATGAATATACATAAATACATATATGTGCATACACCAACACAAATATAAGAATCTATACTTTACACGCATATATATATATCAATATAAAGAGTACCATACACTTTAAAAATTCACTTTCATTTACAATAAAAAACCATAATGGTAAAGATATATATTCGTGTATGCATAAGTATTGAAAATAAAAGAATAAATAAATAAAGTGAGGATAATAGACAGAGAGTGAATACAGGTGAGTGAACACGCGTGCTCGTGACAGTGATAAAAAGAGAAAAATACAAAAGAAATAAAATATGTGAGAAGAGATGAGGACGGCACCTGAAAAACATAAAACCGCTGTTACTCATACACAAGTCTTACACACATTTTTTATGTGGATCATTGTATAATGTGCTGTATAAATCGACAAAAATAGGCACCTATATGAAAGTGTCAAAATACAGATCGTTGTAAAATGTGTTATATAAAAGGAGAAAAAATATACTTATCTGTGTACAGATATAAAAACAATATATGAAATAATAAATATGTAGTAACCTGAAATCCATCAATGTAGATGGTCTAATACATAATAATATATCCAACAATAAACATGGATTGACCTAAAATCCATATGTGTAAAAAAAATATACTACATCATTACATATCCAATAATAAATATTTTGTGGAATAAAGTGCATATGTGTAAATATGATGTCATAATGAATTTGTTTCATAAAACATAAAACAAGTGAATTTGTGCATATTCAATATATATATAATATGCTATAGGGCATAAACATGAGCATGTAAATATATGAATTAGTGCACCCATAGTTCCATGTAATACTAAAAATATAAATAAGGTCGGTACACAAAGAAATATAGTATATACATGAAATAGATATGATATCGTGCAGAAATACAGACATACCAATATATAAATGAATATACCAATAGGCATATATAAGAATAAAAATAGAGCCGGTACGCATAAAAGTACCAATACCTACCCCTTGAGAAAGCTGAAGACATACCAAGACGCCAAATCCATATATAGAAAAGAAAAACAAGTATATAAATGCGTATACATAAGGTAACACTCCCATGCATACAGAGGGCCCGCATGTGGTAATAACCAACAGGAGAAAGGGGGAACAAGCCCACAATTTCCAAAGTTGAACATCATAGACAACCTCCACTATAGAACTGGACGAATGCACCATAGGTATCCATAACACCTGTAGAAAGATTAAGAATTTATTGGAAGATGGTATCAGATAATCAAAATATTCCAACCTGAGTGTACATGTTACACCAACAAAAAATTGCCTTACAGATACCCTGATGTACTCCACCCAGCTTACATATACCCTGATGTACTCCACACAGCTTACATATACCCTGATGTACTCCGCACATATTACATATACCCTGATGTACTCCACCCAGCTTACATATACCCTGATGTACTCCACCCAGCTTACATATACCCTGATGTACTCCTCACAGCTTACATATACCCTGATGTACTCCGCACAGCTTACATATACCCTGATGTACTCCGCCCAGCTTACATATACCCTGATGTACTCCACACAGTTTACATATACCCTGATGTACTCCGCACAGCTTACATATACCCTGATGTACTCCGCACAGCTTACATATACCCTGATGTACTCCACCCAGTTTACATATACCCTGATGTACTCCTCACAGCTTACATATACCCTGATGTACTCCTCACAGCTTACATATACCCTGAGGTACTCCGCCCAGCTTACATATACCCTGATGTACTCCGCACAGCTTACATATACCCTGATGTACTCCGCCCAGATTACATATACCCTGATGTACTCCGCCCAGCTTACATATACCTTGATGTACTCCGCCCAGCTTACATATACCCTGATGTACTCCTCACAGCTTATTTATACCCTGATGTACTCCGCCCAGGTTACATATACCCTGATGTACTCCTCACAGCTTACATATACCCTGATGTACTCCGCCCAGCTTACATATACCCTGATGTACTCCACCCAGTTTACATATACCCTGATGTACTCCGCACAGCTTACATATACCCTGATGTACTCCGCACAGCTTACATATACCCTGATGTACTCCGCACAGCTTACATATACCCTGATGTACTCCGCACAGTTTACATATACCCTGATGTACTCCGCCCAGTTTACATATACCCTGATGTACTCCGCACAGCTTACATATACCCTGATGTACTTTGCCCAGCTTACATATACCCTGATGTACTCCGCACAGTTTACATATACCCTGATGTACTCCGCACAGTTTACATGTACCCTGATGTACTCCGCACAGTTTACATATACCCTGATGTACTCCGCCCAGTTTACATATACCCTGATGTACTCCGCCCAGTTTACATATACCCTGATGTACTCCGCCCAGCTTACATATACCCTGATGTACTCCGCACTGTTTACATATACCCTGATATACTCCGCACAGTTTTACATATACCCTGATGTACTCCGCACAGTTTACATATACCCTGATGTACTCCGCACAGTTTACATATACCCTGATGTACTCCGCACAGTTTACATATACCCTGATGTACTCCGCCCAGCTTACATATACCCTGATGTACTCCGCACAGCTTACATATACCCTGATGTACTCCGCACAGCTTACATATACCCTGATGTACTCCTCACAGCTTACATATACCCTGATGTACTGCTCACAGTTTACATATATCCTGATGTACTCCGCCCAGATTACATATACCCTGATGTACTCCGCACAACTTACATATACCCTGATGTACTCCTCACAGCTTACATATACCCTGATGTACTCCGCACAGCTTACATATACCCTGATGTACTCCGCCCAGCTTACATATACCCTGATGTACTCCACACAGTTTACATATACCCTGATGTACTCCTCACAGCTTACATATACCCTGATGTACTCCGCACAGCTTACATATACCCTGATGTACTCCGCCCAGCTTACATATACCCTGATGTACTCCACACAGTTTACATATACCCTGATGTACTCCGCACAGCTTACATATACCCTGATGTACTCCGCACAGCTTACATATACCCTGATGTACTCCACCCAGTTTACATATACCCTGATGTACTCCTCACAGCTTACATATACCCTGATGTACTCCTCACAGCTTACATATACCCTGAGGTACTCCTCCCAGCTTACATATACCCTGTTGTACTCCGCACAGCTTACATATACCCTGATGTACTCCGCCCAGATTACATATACCCTGATGTACTCCGCCCAGCTTACATATACCTTGATGTACTCCGCCCAGCTTACATATACCCTGATGTACTCCTCACAGCTTATTTATACCCTGATGTACTCCGCCCAGGTTACATATACCCTGATGTACTCCTCACAGCTTACATATACCCTGATGTACTCCGCCCAGCTTACATATACCCTGATGTACTCCACCCAGTTTACATATACCCTGATGTACTCCGCACAGCTTACATATACCCTGATGTACTCCGCACAGCTTACATATACCCTGATGTACTCCGCACAGTTTACATATACCCTGATGTACTCCGCACAGTTTACATGTACCCTGATGTACTCCGCACAGTTTACATATACCCTGATGTACTCCGCCCAGTTTACATATACCCTGATGTACTCCGCCCAGTTTACATATACCCTGATGTACTCCGCCCAGCTTACATATACCCTGATGTACTCCGCACTGTTTACATATTCCCTGATGTACTCCGCACAGTTTTACATATACCCTGATGTACTCCGCACAGTTTACATATACCCTGATGTACTCCGCACAGTTTACATATACCCTGATGTACTCCGCACAGTTTACATATACCCTGATGTACTCCACCCAGCTTACATATACCCTGATGTACTCCGCACAGCTTACATATACCCTGATGTACTCCGCACAGCTTACATATACCCTGATGTACTCCGCACAGCTTACATATACCCTGATGTACTCCGCACAGCTTACATATACCCTGATGTACTCCGCACAGTTTACATATACCCTGATGTACTCCGCCCAGTTTACATATACCCTGATGTACTCCGCACAGCTTACATATACCCTGATGTACTTTGCCCAGCTTACATATACCCTGATGTACTCCGCACAGTTTACATATACCCTGATGTACTCCACCCAGCTTACATATACCCTGATGTACTCCGCACAGTTTACATATACCCTGATGTACTCCTCCCAGCTTACATATACCCTGATGTACTCCGCCCAGCTTACATATACCCTGATGTATTCCGCACAGTTTACATATACCCTGATGTACTCCGCCCAGCTTACATATACCCTGATGTACTCCGCCCAGCTTACATATACCCTGATGTACTCCGCACAGTTTACATATACCCTGATGTACTCCACCCAGCTTACATATACCCTGATGTACTCCGCACAGCTTACATATACCCTGATGTACTCCGCACAGTTTACATATACCCTGATGTACTCCGCCCAGTTTACATATACCCTGATGTACTCCGCACAGCTTACATATACCCTGATGTACTTTGCCCAGCTTACATATACCCTGATGTACTCCGCACAGTTTACATATACCCTGATGTACTCCACCCAGCTTACATATACCCTGATGTACTCCGCACAGTTTACATATACCCTGATGTACTCCGCACAGCTTACATATACCCTGATGTATTCCGCACAGCTTACATTTACCCTGATTTACTCCTGACAGCTTACATATACCCTGATGTTCTCCGCCCAGCTTACATATGTCAATGCCTATACCAGACTGTGAAGACTACTAGTAAATCCAAAAAATGAGCGACACATAGCACAAATTATGTACCATGACAGTATAAAACAAACTTTATTGAAATGCAAATAACACATTGGCCATGAAGAGATAAAAACAGTATTATACACAATTTAAAAAGGAGAGTGTGGAGGAACTGCGTAAATAATCCAAGTTATAAGCTAACACAATATAAACATCCTGTGATGTGGTAAAGTGCAGAGGTCTACATCCAAAGAGGATGTGTAATGAGTCAATTTGTTAAACTGCTGAAGAGGCTATAGATATACTATGCACCTAACCAAAGAGCACAACATTGTGCATACGTGTGAAAATACACGGCTACGACTGCACAATTGCACCCAAAAATTGCCCTACTTCATAAGTTAAGAAGACTGCACAAACCCGTGGATTGCATGATGGATCTCACACAAGATAACTCCACACTGACCGCCCCCGACGCGCGTTTCGCCGTCAGCTTTCTCAAGGGGTATTGACTACTGGGATAATGGTCACTTTAAGTATGAGATACAAAGGGAGGGGATTATGTCAATGTCCAATAGACACAAAGTGTGCACAGCATATGGGCATTATAATCACAGGCAAGGTTACACCTACCATGCTGCAGAGATCAGAGATGTGGACAGATGAAAGGAGCTGCACTCGTGTTTGCGGACGCCATTATGCCTCCGTTGCGCATGCGCACCGGCGTTCATCCGAGCGCCGGAAGTCATGACCATAGACATCAGCCTCATAAGAGTACGCACTGCGCGTGCGCGCCGCAAAAGAACTAAAGGAAGGGACTGGCGTGGCCATACTTGTTATGTAGGGAGAGGTCAGTGGCCATCATAGAGCCTGGCAAATATGCCAGAAGCCCAAACAAGGGACAATAGACGTATGCAAGCTAGGGATGCCGTATACATCGCTGAGACAGTTCACCCCGAAGGAGTAGAGACCATGTCTCAGCGATGAAACACAGCTGGCAAAGTTTAAAATAATCCCGAATACCAGGGTATATCCCAAGGCAGTTCATACATACTTTCTAGACGCCTATAGCACGCACATAAACATCACATATGAATATACATAAATACATATATGTGCATACACCAACACAAATATAAGAATCTATACTTTACACGCATATATATATATCAATATAAAGAGTACCATACACTTTAAAAATTCACTTTCATTTACAATAAAAAACCATAATGGTAAAGATATATATTCGTGTATGCATAAGTATTGAAAATAAAAGAATAAATAAATAAAGTGAGGATAATAGACAGAGAGTGAATACAGGTGAGTGAACACGCGTGCTCGTGACAGTGATAAAAAGAGAAAAATACAAAAGAAATAAAATATGTGAGAAGAGATGAGGACGGCACCTGAAAAACATAAACCCGCTGTTACTCATACACAAGTCTTACACACATTTTTTATGTGGATCATTGTATAATGTGCTGTATAAATCGACAAAAATAGGGACCTATATGAAAGTGTCAAAATACAGATCGTTGTAAAATGTGTTATATAAAAGGAGAAAAAATATACTTATCTGTGTACAGATATAAAAACAATATATGAAATAATAAATATGTAGTAACCTGAAATCCATCAATGTAGATGGTCTAATACATAATAATATATCCAACAATAAACATGGATTGACCTAAAATCCATATGTGTAAAAAAATATATACTACATCATTACATATCCAATAATAAATATTTTGTGGAATAAAGTGCATATGTGTAAATATGATGTCATAATGAATTTGTTTCATAAAACATAAAACAAGTGAATTTGTGCATATTCAATATATATATAATATGCTATAGGGCATAAACATGAGCATGTAAATATATGAATTAGTGCACCCATAGTTCCATGTAATACTAAAAATATAAATAAGGTCGGTACACAAAGAAATATAGTATATACATGAAATAGATATGATATCGTGCAGAAATACAGACATACCAATATATAAATGAATATACCAATAGGCATATATAAGAATAAAAATAGAGCCGGTACGCATAAAAGTACCAATACCTACCCCTTGAGAAAGCTGAAGACATACCGAGACGCCAAATCCATATATAGAAAAGAAAAACAAGTATATAAATGCGTATACATAAGGTAACACTCCCATGCATACAGAGGGCCCGCATGTGGTAATAACCAACAGGAGAAAGGGGGAACAAGCCCACAATTTCCAAAGTTGAACATCATAGACAACCTCCACTATAGAACTGGACGAATGGACCATAGGTATCCATAACACCTGTAGAAAGATTAAGAATTTATTGGAAGATGGTATCAGATAATCAAAATATTGCAACCTGAGTGTACATGTTACACCAACAAAAAATTGCCTTACATATACCCTGATGTACTCCACCCAGCTTACATATACCCTGATGTACTCCGCACAGCTTACATATACCCTGATGTACTCCGCACATATTACATATACCCTGATGTACTCCACCCAGCTTACATATACCCTGATGTACTCCACACAGCTTACATATACCCTGATGTACTCCGCACATATTACATATACCCTGATGTACTCCACCCAGCTTACATATACCCTGATGTACTCCACCCAGCTTACATATACCCTGATGTACTCCGCACAGTTTACATATACCCTGATGTACTCCGCACATATTACATATACCCTGATGTACTCCACCCAGCTTACATATACCCTGATGTACTCCGCACAGATTACATATACCCTGATGTACTCCACCCAGCTTACATATACCCTGATGTACTCCACCCAGCTTACATATACTCTGATATACTCCGCCCAGTTTACATATACCCTGATGTTCTCCGCCCAGCTTACATATACTCTGATGTACTCCTCACAGCTTACATATATCCTGATGTACTCCGCACAGCTTACATATACTCTGATGTACTCCTCACAGCTTACATATACCCTGATGTACTCCGCCCAGCTTACATATACCCTGATGTACTCCGCACAGCTTACATATACCCTGATGTACTCCGCCCAGCTTACATATACCCTGATGTACTCCGCCCAGCTTACATATACCCTGATGTACTCCACCCAGCTTACATATGTCCCCACATTATAAATTGAAATAACAGTAAAACCAAGCAAAATCTGCGCTTCAAAAGCCAAATGGTGGTCCAACTGAGCCTGGCAGTGTGCCCAAACGGCAATTTATGACCACATATGGGGTATTACTGTATTCTGGAGAACCTGCTTAAATATTTATGGGGTGTTCGTCTACGATGGTACAAGCTGGGCACAACACATTGGGCACTGAAGTGGCATATCTGTGGAAAAGGGCAATATTCAATCTGCAACATCTATTGTGTACTAATTTTTGCAAAACACTTGTGGGGTCAAAATGCTCACTACCTTCTAGATGAATTCCTTGAGGGATGTAGTTTCCAAAATGGGGTAAGTTTTTTGGGGTTCCACTGTACTGATACTATAGCTCAATGCAACATGGTGTCAAAAAACGAATCTTGTAAAATCTCCACTCCACATACTAAATGGCGCTCCCTCCCTTTAGAGCCATAGCCTTACCCTGGAGAGAATGCTTTACAAACGTTGAGGTGCTTTTCTCCTCTAGTCCTTGTGAAAATGCAAAATTTTGGGCTAGAACTACAACTTTTCTAAAAAAAAAATGACAATTTTTTTATTTTCACATCCCAATTCTAATAAATTCAGCAAAAACCTGTGTGGTCAAAATGCTCACTGCACCCCTAGATGAATTCCTCAATGGGTGTAGTTTCCAAAATGGGGTCTTTTTTGGGGTGTTTCCTTTGTTTTGGCACCACAAGACCTCTTCTAACCTGACATGGTGCCTGAAATATAATTTAAGAAAAGGAAGGCCCTAAAATCCACTGGGTGCTCCTTTTCTGCTGAGGCCGGTGTTTCAGTCCAGTACCCCACTAGGGCCACATGTGGGATGTTTCTAAAAACTGCAGAATCAGGGCAATAAATATTCCGTTGTGTTTCTCTGGTAAAAACCTTCAGTCTTACAGGAAAAATCGATTAAAATGGCATTTCTGCCCAAAGAAAATGGAATTTGCAAATTTCCCTTCCACATTGCTTTAATTCCTGTGAAACGCATAAAGGGTTAAGAAACTTTCTAAATGCTGTTTTGAATACTTTAAGGGGTGCAGTTTTTAAAATGGGGTGATTTGTAGGGGTTCATAATATATAAGGCCCTCAAAGCCACTTCAGATCCGTTCTGTTCCCTAAAAAAATAGGCTTTTGACATATTCTTGAAAATGTGAGAAATTGCTGCTAAATTTATAAGCCTTGTAATGTCCCAGAAAAATAAAGGGATGTTTAAAAAAATTATGCAAACATAAAGTAGACATATGGGAAATGTTTAGCCAACTGAGCAATAAACCCAAATATATCAGTGGTCCTAGTGACTAATAACTTAGACCAAAAAAGAAAAGAACAGTCACGACCAAATAATTGAAGAAATACAAAAAATCCTTTATTAAACTCAAATAGACAAATGCAAGCAGACAACATAGAACATATTAAAATAGCGTAACCCTCGCAAAATCAAAGATGGAATCAGAACACTAGCGCAGCAGGACAACCAAATAGTAATCCGGAAAAATGATCCCCCAAAAATGCTAAAGTGTCTAAGTAGTTTTCAAGCAGGCAATAAGTATAAAACTTTTGCACAGATAGGCATATACCAAAAAATAAATGTGAATACAATCAAGATAATGACATATGAACAGCAATATACATACACCTGCAGAGTACGGGAATAGCCGGGACATCAAAGACCGGGGGTCCACTGCTGAACCCAACGCGCGTTTCGCAAATGCTTCGTCAGGGGAAATATGGGAAATGTTGACTAATGACTATTTTGTGTGGTATTACTATCTGTCTTACCAGCAGATACATTTGACTTTAGAAAAATGACAATTTTTGCAATTTTTCTCAAAATTTTTGTGTTTTTCACAAAAACATTTAATTTTTCACTAACATAAAGTACAATATGTCACGAGAAAACAATCTCAGAATCGCTTGGATAGGTAAAAGCATTCCGGAGTTATTACCACATAAAGTGACACGTCAGATTTAAAAAATGAGGCTCTGTCATTTGGTCCAAAACTGGCTGTGGCGGGAAGGGGTTAAAGCTACAGAGACAAAATATCAAAATAAGGAAAGAAGAGAATGTTTCAGGTGCAACAAACAGGGACACCTAAAGAAGGACTGTACAATATGGAAAGCAGAACAGCAGAAACCATTTTCAAAAGGGACTAAAGAAAAGGTCAAAACCACAATCTCTGATCCACGTGCAGATAATTGGAATGGCAGATTTATAGGGACAAATGGGGGCAGCAGAAAGGAAGAACAGAACTCTGACGGAAATGATCAGATGCATGCTGACAGATCCTGGATTACCTGAAAAATATTGGTCTCTAGTACATTTTATGGGCAGGCTAAAATTCCGCCAATACCTACCCAGTAAGAGGGCAAGGTATGGGATAAAAATGTACAAACTGAGCTAGAGCAGCTCAGGTTTTGGGTTTATGAAGGGAAGGACTTCAGGATTGAACCCCCAGAATCCCCCCCCCTCTTGGAGCTCCAACATTACGTGGATAACTTCTACATCAGCATCCCACTATTTAAATGCCTCTCCACCAGAAATACTGCAGCCTGCGGCACGGTGCGCAGAAACCAGAGAGGCCGCTCTAAAACTCTGATTGCGCAACGTGTCAAAAGGGGTGCATTATGCAGCGAGAACGTGTTGTTCGTCAAGTATAAGGACAAGCGGGATGTCCTTCTCTTGACCACAATACATGGAAACGGCAGCACCCCTGTCCCTGTACGAGGTGCCACCACGGTGACCCACAATCCAGATTGCATCGTGGGCTATATATAATAAGTACTTGGGAGGGGTTGATCTCTCAGATCAAGTGCTGAAGCCGTATAGTGCAATGCGGAAGACAAGGGTGTGGTACAAAAAGGTGGCCGTGCCATTGGTACAGATGGCATTGTATCACACTTACGTGCTATGCAAATGTAAAGGCCGGACAGAGTCATTCCTTAATTTTCAGGAGGAGATTATCAAGGTGCTTGTGTTTGAAAACCAGGTTGGGGAGGGCCCAAACACATCTGCTGAAAGTGAGGGCGCCCGTATTGTACCAGGGCAACACTTTACCGGCATCGTTCCCCAAACTGCAAAGAAGGGGAGATCCAAAAAAAGGTGCAGAGTGTGTAGCAAAAGGGGCATAAGAAGGGACACCACTTATCAGTGTGACACCTGCCCCGAAAAAACGGGTCTGTGCATAAAGGATTGCTACAAGGCTTACCACACATCTATAAATTATTAATTGTATTATTTATGTACCTTTTATTATACTGATTTGCTCTTCACATCATACACATGCCCCCACATTATATATTGAAATACCAGTAAATACGTCCTAATTCAAATAAATTTAGACAAAAAACCTGTGCGGTCAAAATGCTAATTATACCCTTAGATAAGTACCTTGAGGGGTGTCGTTTTCTAAATTGGGTTACTTTTGGGGTGTTTCAACTGTTTTGGGCCCTCAGGGGCTTTGCAAATGCGACAGGGTGCCGCAAACCAATCCAGCAAACTCTGAATGTCAAATAGCACTCCTTCCCTTCTAAGCCCTGCCGTCTATCCAAATAGCAGTATATAACCACATATTGGGTATTGCTGTGCTCAGGAAGATTTTCTTTATAAATGTTGGTGTGCCTTTTCTCCTTTAGTCCTTGTGGAAATGAAAAAAACTTAGGTTTAGTAAAATTTTATCGGAAAAAATTTAGATTTTCATTTTCACTGCCTACTTCCAAAAATTTCTGCAAAAAACCTGTCGGGTCAAAATGCTAACTATATCCTTAGATAAGTTCCTTGAGGGCTATAGTTTCCTAAATGGGGTCACTTTTTGGGGTGGGGTTTCCACTGTTTTGTCCCCCTTTTTGGGGCCTTGCAAATGAGACATGGCCTCTGCAAACCATTCCAGCTAAATTTGAACTCCAAAAGTCAAGTGGCGCTCTTTCCCTTCTGTAGTTTCCAAATTAGCGTCACTTTTGGGGGGTTTCTACTGTTTTGGCACCTCAAGACCTCTTCAAACCTGACATGGTGCCTAAAATATATTCTAATAAAAAGGAGACAAAATCCATTAAGTGCTCTTTTGCTTCTGAGGCCTGTGTTTCAGTACAAAAATTTCAAAACCTGGGAAAAAAATATTGAGTTGCGTTTCTCTGGTAAAACTTTCTGTGTTACAGATAAAATGGATCAAAAATGATTTTCTGCAAAAAAAAAATGAAATGTGAACATTTCACCTCCACTTTGCTGCAATTCCTATGAAGCACCTAAAGGGTTTAGAAACATTCTAAAAGCTGTTTTTAATACTTTGAGGGGTTAGGTTTTTAAAATGTAAGGTTTTCTTATATATTAAAAATTAGGTTTCTAATATATAAGGCCCTCAAAGTCACTTTAGAACTGAACTGCTTTCTAAAATAATAGCCTTTTGAAATTTTGTTGAAATCGTGAGAAATTGCTGCTAAAGTTCTAAGCCTTGTAACGTCCTAGAAAAGAAAAGAATTTTCAAAAAACGATGCCAACATAAAGTAGACATATGGGATATATGGGATATGTGAACTAGTAACTATTTTGTGTGGTGTTGCTATCTGTCTTACAAGCAGATACATCTACATTTTGAAAAATGCCAATTTTTAAAAATTTTCTCAAAATGTTGGTGTTTTTTACAAATAAACGCGGAATGTATCGACCAAATTTTACCACTAACTTAAAGTCCAATGTGTCACGAGATAACAATCTCAGAATCGCTTGGATAGGTGAAAGCATTCTGAAGTTATTACCACATCAAGTCACACATGTCAGTTTTGAAAAAAATGGCCTGGTCCATTAGGCGTAAACAGGCTGTGTCCTTAAGGGGTTAATACATGGTCCCCGGTATCAGTGGACCAACACACCATTGATAAGGAAAGAAGGGTTCTTGATAGCAAACCATAGGATCGAAAACCCGGGGTAGCCAAAACCATGAATAATTGGATACAGGCCTTTTCCGTTATGGGTTGTGTCATGGGTCAGCACCACCCTGAACGCTGTTCGGAACATTTCATTTACATGGATAGCATTTATAGTGCTTATAAGTCACATGGCGGTTCCACATGGTGGCGCTACGATGAAGATTTCAGACGTCGTCTAGCGTTATAATCAGATATTAGTTGGTGTGTTAAATCCACTGACGTATGGTTGGGTCTTATGATGACCCAAAAAACAGACCCCTTTCCATCAATGGCCTCTGGCTCATCAGCTCCTTTTCCTCAAGGGTCAGTGGCCGTCCGCAGGTCTGGTGCATGCTGCTTTTTCAATGAAGGCCATTGTAAGTTTGCAGGATTATGCAAATATAAGCATGAGTGCTCCGCATGTGGAGGTCCACACACAGCATCTTGCGGTTCCCACCCAACACATGAGGCACCTTCAAAGCAAAATGCTCAATGTGACGGAAAGGACCCCAGTGAGCGAAACCACGATGGGGCCTTGGCTAGATAAGTATCCTGACAGAGCAGCGGCAGCACAGTTACGTTTTGGTTTCACGTTTGGTTTCTTTATCCCATTTAACCTAAGCAGCCATTCTTTATTTGTGGACAACTTGAAATCGGTTAGGGAGCAGCCGGAGGTCTTAAGGGAGAAGTTGGCGAAAGAAGTATCTTTAGCTAGAATCGAGGGTCCTTTCTTCCCTAACCTCCGGGTTTCTCCGTTGGGAGTGGTCCCAAAGAAGGAAGTCGGTAAGTTCCGCCTTATACACCATCTTTCATTTCCTAAAGGTCTTTCGGTAAACTATGGGACTTCGTTGGAGGATTCCTCGGTCTCTTACGTTTCCTTTGATCGTGCAGTTGCGCTGGTCAGGGAGGCGGGCCGCGGTTCCCTGATGCTGAAATCAGATATAGAATCAGCTTTTCGCTTGCTGCCAGTACACCCAGATTGATATCACCTATTAGGCTATTTCTTTGGGGATCACTATTATTTTGATACTTGCATGCCCATGGGCTGTTCCATATCATGTCACTATTTCGAGATGTTTAGCTCATTTCTGTAATGGGTGGTAAGATATGAGACTGGTTCACGGTCAGCAGTTCATTATTCAGACGATTTCTTATTTGTCGCCCCAGCAGATGAGGATACCGGCCATCACATGCTAAAAACATTTCAATTCTTCATATCTCGTTTTGGCGTCCCTCTTTCTGCAGAAGAAACCGAAGGTCCAATAACAAGGTTGTCATTCCTCGGCATTGAAATTGACACCATAGAAATGGTTTTCAGGTTACCTGAAGAAAGATTAAGAAACTTTTTAGCTTGATTGAAGGATTTTGTGGAGTAGTAAAAGTCACTACTGGGTCTTTTGGTCTTTGCTTGCCGTGTCATTCCAATGGGAAGGATTTTGTCCCACCGCTTATCATTGGCTACTCGAGGAGTTAAATTAGCTGGGCATCGGATTCGCCTCACCAAACCCTTAAAAGCGGACCTTACCATATGGGGTAGTTTTCTTTCCAACTATATCTTTATATCCAAGTATATATACTATATACTTTCCAAGTATATCTTTCCAAACATACATGTTTCAGGTCAGGAGAAGGCAACAATGCAGAATTATCATTATACACAGATACATCGGGCTCCTGCGGTTTTGGAGCAGTTGTTTGCCCTGCTTGGTGTATCATCCTGGCCTGCAGCGTGGCATGCCGCTGGCCTTTGCCGGAATCTTACTTTGTTGGAACTTTTTCCAATTATTCTGGCAGTCGAAATCTGGGGACCAATGTTCAAAAATCGACATATTTGTTTCTGGTCCGACAACGCCAGTGTGGTTGCCGGTATTAACAGTCTGTCTTGTTCTTCACTATCTGTTATATCTTTATTACGTGACTTAGTTTTGCGCTGTCTACAACATAACATTTATTTTAGATCAAAACATGTTCCTGGTCTTAATAATGTTGTTGCTTTTTCTCTCTCACGTTTTCGCTGGCACGAATTCCAGCCTTTGCTGCCCAATACGAAGAGGGTCCGCATCTCATGCCCAAATCATTTATGGGAGTTGGTGGACCTCAACTGATGTCTCTCGTCAGTTCATCAGTAGCGCCTGCTACGTGGCAGAGAAACGCTAAGGCGTGGTTGGAGTGATTACAGGTCGTGAAAGGTCGCAATATTTCTTCTTCGGATAAGTTATGTTTAGAGGTAACAATTGAATATGTTCTATCCTTGAGGGCTTTAAACATATTTCCAAAAGAACTAAAGTAGAAAAAGCACCACAACATTTGTAGAGCAATTTCTCCCGAGTAAAACAATACCCCACATGTGGTAATAAACGGTTGTTTGGACACACGGAGGGCTTAGAATGGAAGGTGCGCCATTTGACTCTTGGAGCTCAAATTTAGCAGGAATGGTTTGCGGAGGCCATGTCACATTTGCAAAGCCCCTGAGGTGACAAAACAGTGGAAACCCCCAACAAGTGACCCCATTTTGGAAACTATACCCCTTGAGGAAATTATCTAGGGGTATAGTGAGCATTTTGACCCCACAGGTTTTTTGCAAGTAGGCTGTGAAAATGAAAATCTACATTTTTTTCAAATAAAATGTAGGTTTAGGTATTTTTTTTTCATTTCCACAAGGACTGAAGGAGAAAAAGCACCGCAACATTTGTAAAGCAACTTCTCCCGAGTAACACAATACCCCTCATGTGGTCACAAACATCTGTTTGGACACACGGTAGGGCTCAGAATGGAAGGAGCACCATTTGGATTTTGGAATGGTTTCTGGGTGTCATGTCATATTTGCTGAGCCCCTGTAGTACTAGTACAGTGGAAACACCTCAAAAGTGACTCCATTTGGGAAACTGCACCCCCTGAGGAATCATCTAGGGGTATAGTGAAAATTTTGATCCCAAAGGTTTTTTGCTGAATTAATTAGAATTAAGCCATGAAAATGAAAAATAATTTTTTTTTCCAACAAGATGTAGTTTTAGATACACATTTTTCATTTTTACAAGGAATAGAGAAGAAAAAGCACCCAAACATTTGTAAAGTAATTTCTCCCGAGTACGGTAACACCCCATATGTGGTTATAATCAGCTGTTTACGTATATGGGAGCATTCAGAAGAAAAGGAGCGGTATTTATCTTTTGGAGCGTAGATTTTGCTGGAATGGTTTGTGGACGCCATGTTGCATTTGCAAAACCCCTGATGTACCAAACAAAAGTGACCCCGTTTTAGAAACTACACCCCTAAAGGCATTTATCAAGGGATGTAGTGAGAATTTAGACTCCACAGGTGTTTTTCAGAAATGAATACGCAGTGGATTGTGCAAAGTGAAAATAGCAATTTCTGCACTGATCTGCCCATTCACCGCACAAGATAATGTGCCCCTAGAGAATCTTACCACATAAATTGTTAAGCGGGTTCTCCCGGGTATGGTAATGCCTTACTTGTGGCCATAAATTGCTGTTTGGGCACACTGTAGGGCTAAGAAGGGAAAAACCGCCATTTTGAGCATGGATTTTGCTTGGTAATAGTTCTGTTTGGGGTTTTGCTGGTATTTCCGTTTATAATGTGGTGGCATATGTAATCTGTGCGGAGTATATCAGGTTATATGTAATCTGTGCGGAGTACATCAGGGCATAATAAGAGGGTATAATAATGGGGCAAATAATACAATTATCCATAGATGTGTGTTACGCTGTGAAGCGATCCGTTATGCGCAGGCCGGTGTCGCACTGATAAACGGTTTTCTTTCTTATCCCCCTTTTGTAACACTCTGCACATTTTGGGGACTTTTTCTCCTTCGTAGTTTGGGAAATATTACTGGGAAAGTTTTGCGCTGGTATAATACGGGCACCCTCGTCTCCAGCGGATGTGCTATGTCCCTTCCCTTTCCTAGTTCCTAATTACTAGGGCCCTGAAACTGAAGGAATGTTCCCCTCCGGCCTGCGCATTGAGATGTTTTTTCATCACCGCATTACTAGTGCCTAGTGCCGTAACTTTTTTATTTTTCAGTTGATTGAGCGGTGTGCGGGATTGTTTTTTGCGAGACGGGTTGTAGATTTTATTCGTACCATTTTAGAACACATACGACTTTTTGATCACTTTTTATTTCATTTTCTGGTAAAGGAAGTTACCAAAAACAAGTAATTCTGGAATCGTTTTTTATTGGGTTTTTTTTCGGCATCCACAGTGCGCCCTAAACTACATGTTAGCTTTATTCCGCGGGTCGATACGATTACGGCGATACCAAATTTATATAGTTTTTTTTATGTATTGCGGCTTTTGCACAATAAAATCACTTTTTTTTATAAAATCATTTGTTTTCTGTGTCGACATTCTAAGACCCATAACTTTATTATTTTTGTGTGCACGAAACGGTGTCAGGGATTATTTTTTGCGGGACGGATTGTCGTTTTTATTAGTGCTATTTTTGAGTAAATGTGACTTTTTGATCACTTTTTATAGCATTTTTTGGAAGGAGATGTGACCTAAAAACAAAGATTCTGGCGCTGTTTTTCATGTTTTTTTTTTACCGCGTTCACCGTGCGGGATAAATTACATAATAGTTTTGTAGTTTGGGTCGTTACGGACGCGGCAATACCAATTATGTATAGTTTTTTTTATTTTTACGGTTTTTCCGATAATAAAAGACTTACTATGGGAAAAAAGTCAGTTTAGCTTTATTTTTATTTGAAATGTGTGTGTTTTTATTGTTTTACCACATTTTTATTAACTTTTTTTAACTTTTTTTACTTGTCCCACTAGGGGACATGAGGGCCTGATGCCCCGATCGCTACTCTAATACACTGCACTACATACGTAGTGCAGTGTATTAGCGCTGTCAGTTATTCACTGACAGCAAGCCTATGAGGACTCGCCGCAGGCGGGTCCTTATCGGCTCCCGTACAAGGCAGACTCGGACGCCATTTTCTGGCGTCCGATTGCCACAGCAACCCAGCGATTGCATCTATTGAGCGCAGCATCTGAGGGGTTAATCTTCCGGATCGGAGAATAGCTCCGGTCCTGGCAGTTACAGGAGGGTGCCAGCTGTATAATACAGCTGTCACCCCGCGGTGATGGTGCCGGCTCTGCTTCTGAGCCCGCACCATCACTGCGCCGTACATGTACGGCGCTTTGCGGGAAGCACGTCCCGACAGCGCCGTATATATACGGCGGATGTCGGGAAGGGGTTAAGTTACTGGGTTGGGGGGGGGGGATGTCACCAAATGCTTTTTAATTACCCAGGCTGGAAAAAGTGTCATATTCGTCATGAATCACGACGGCCAATTTCCTATCCCTTGCTTTGCTGTTTAGTAATGGCAAGTCCAAAAATGTGCTCAACTCCATACGAGACTTTACTGGCCCTCAGTTTCAGCCTTGCCTTCTTTAAAGAGGCTCTGTCACCAGATTTTGCAGCCCCTATCTGCTATTGCAGCAGATAGGCGCTGAAATGTAGATTACAGTAACGTTTTTATTTAAAAAAAACGAGCATTTTTGGCCAAGTTATGACCATTTTCGTATTTATGCAAATGAGGCTTGCAAAAGTACAACTGGGCGTGTTGAAAAGTAAAAGTACAACTGGGCGTGTATTATGTGCGTACATCGGGGCGTGTTTACTACTATTACTAGCTGGGCGTTGTGTATAGAAGTGTCATCCACTTCTCTTCACAACGCCCAGCTTCTGGCAGTGCAGCACTGTGACGTCACTCACAGGTCCTGCATCGTGTCGGCACCAGAGGCTACAGATGATTCTGCAGCAGCATCGGCGTTTGCAGGTAAGTCGATGTAGCTACTTACCTGCAAATGCTGATGCTGCTGCAGAATCAACTGTAGCCTCTGGTGCCGACACGATGCAGGACCTGTGAGTGACGTCACAGTGCTGCACTGCCAGAAGCTGGGCGTTGTGAAGAGAAGTGGATGACACTTCTATACACAACGCCCAGCTAGTAAAAGTAGTAAACACGCCCCGATGTACGCACATAATACACGCCCAGTTGTACTTTTACTTTTCAACACGCCCAGTTGTACTTTTGCAAGCCTCATTTGCATAAATACGAAAATGGTCATAACTTGGCCAAAAATGCTCGTTTTTTAAAAATAAAAACGTTACTGTAATCTACATTGCAGCGCCGATCTGCTGCAATAGCAGATAGGGGCTGCAAAATCTGGTGACAGAGCCTCTTTAAGCCTTTAGAATCAGTGAATTATTACCTCCTTCAAAAAAAAAGCAGGGTGGCTTACAGCACACGGATGTTATCATAACCGCTGAGGCTGCTCGATTACGGGTACGGGATCTTACGGGTACGAAGATCTAAGACTGACGTGTTTGGATTCACCTGCGTGCCACCCAGGGCGCGGTCTGCCCCATCTGTTTACTTTCTGAGTATTTACTCATTCGTTTCCATAGCTCCCAGTTCCTAGTACATATGGATCGCACTCCCCTCACCATTTATCAGTATAGAACAGTTCTCCACCGCTGCTTTATCATCGCGGGTGTTTCCCCAAAAGAATTTGGGACCCACTCATTTAGAATTGGGGCGGGTATGGGGGCTGCTAGAGATGGTTTATCAGACGCTGAGGTTCTGCGTATTGGTCGGTGGCATTCCTCTTGCTTCACCAGATACATACGTCCGGATTTGTTATTGTAGAACACTGTCATAATGTGTTTTTCTTTTCTTTTAGATCATGTTAGGCCCACAGTTTGGATGCTAGAGCATTCTTATATGTTCTGGGCCGCCCAGTGGGCTGAATGTAGGCCTGGTGTCCGTGCGTTGGGCTTTCGAGAAGTCAATATTTCTTGGAGAGGAATACGTGGTTTAAAATGGTGTCAAGTCCTTCCACAAGTGGTAAACCTCAGCAAAGGTGTTAATAGCCGGTGATACTGGTCATTCACGCGGGGGGGGGGGGGGGGGAATGATCTCGGTTTCCTTAGAATGGTCGAATTGATGACGTTAATGCGCTCTGATATGGAGCGCTTCTCCTCATTTTTCTCCGAAATCATACTCGTCTGGTCAGAGATTGTCCCCCGGGTGCGCGGGATGCGGATGCAGTGGAAAGAGCTAGGCGCACAGTTAATAATCGTATCTCCAGATTTGTTAGATCCCGTTTTGGGGTGGTTGTCCGACCGCCAACTGGAAGGCGACAATAGCAAACTGATGAGGATAGATGGGGTTCACCTCAATGATATTGGGGTAGATATTTTTCGATCCGGTCTACAGGACGGAGTTGAACCGGCAGCCTTTCTACTGGGTGGGGGTCGGAACCCTGTGTAGGCATACATGGGCTCCTTCATGGCGGTCTTTGAGACTTTGGTGGTATGAGTAGGAGCTAAGAGGGCGGATTTGCCCGTCGGCAGTCTGGCAGTTGGCATAACGCCTGATCGCTGTGGAAAAATATATAACGGTTTCACCGCTAAGCGGTTCTGGTTTAAAAGGTTAAAAAAAGACTAAATTTGGTGTCCTGGTCTTTATTTCTATATTAGTCAATAAGAAAGCTTCCCTCGCATGTTATGTTTGGTTTACCCTGCTTACAGCCTGAATGAGGGACTCCCCTCTAATAAATCACAATGCCTTAAATGGGTTTTTCTGATTGTGTTATATAAATTGGACGTCCCCCATAACTGTATCGTACAACCAGAGACAGTGAATCACGTACAATCAACAATAGTCGATTCAAATGATAGTCAGTATAATCTTCAAGCCATCAACCGTTGGAGTATAATGCGAATTTTATTGAACAAATCTCCTAATGATAACAGATTTTTTTTTAGAAGTAAAAAACTCAAAATGCACTGTTTCAACTTATTATGCACAACAGAGATCAAAACATTTTAACCCCTTATCGACGTAAACAACTTTCAGATTTTCATTTTCGTTTTTTCCTCCCCACATTCCAGAAGCCATAACGTCTTTATTTTTCCGTCGTGAGTGAGCCCACTCCATACTTCCCCTTCCCGGCTATGACGTAACTGTATGTCATATGTCGGGAAGGGGTTAAAGGTTGTAAAGAGAACTAAAATGGTAATTTGTTGAATTTGCAGCACCAGGAGGTCATATTTACAGAAATCAAAAGCTCTTTCAATCAAAAAAAACTTAACAGGCCAAGTTACATGTTAACATAGGACCCCTTCTTTGATATCACCTTCACAATTCTTGCATCCATTGAATTTGTGAGTATTTGGACAGTTTCTGCTTGAATATATTTGCAGGATGTCAGAATAACCTCCCAAAGCTTCTCTTTTTATGTGAACTGCCTCCCACCCTCATAGATATTTTGCTTGAGGGTGCTCCAAAGGTTCTCAATAGGGTTGAGGTCAGGGGAACATGGGGGCCACACCATGAGTTTCTCTCCTTTTATGCCCATAGCAGCCAATGACACAGAGGTATTCTTTGCAGCATGAGATGGTGCATTGTCATGCATGAAGATAATTTTGCTACAGAAGGCAGGGTTCTTCTTTTTGTACCATGGAAGAAAGTGGTCAGTCAAACTCTACGTACTTTGCAGAGGTCATTTTCACACTGTCAGGGACCCTAAAGGAGCCTACCAGCTCTCTCCCCATGATTCCAGCCCAAAACATGACTCCGCCACCTCCCTGCTGACGTCGCAGCCTTGTTGGGACATGGTGGCCATTCACCAACCATCCACTACTCCATCCATCTGGACCATCCAGGGTTGCACGGCACTCATCAGTAATCAACACGGTTTGAAAATTAGTCTTCATGTATTTCTGAGCCCACTGCAACCGTTTCTGCTTGTGAGCATTGTTTAGGGGTGGCCGAATAATAGTTTTATGCACACTTGCAAACCTCTGGAGGATCCTATATCCTTAAGGTTCGCGGGACTCCAGAGGCACCAGCGGCTTCAAATACCTGTTTGCTGCTTTGCAATGGCATTTTAGCAGCTGCTCTCTTAATCCTATTCATTTGTCTGGCAGAAACCTTCCTCATTATGCCTTTATCTGAACGAACCCTTCTGTGCTCTGAATCAGCCACAAATCTTTTAAAAGTACGATGATGACGCTTACATTTTCTTGAAATATCCAATGTTTTCATACCTTGTCCAAGGTATTGCACTATTTCACGCTTTTCGGCAGCAGAGAGATCCTTTTTCTTTCCCATATTGCTTGAAACCTGTGGCCTGCTTAATAATGTGGAACGTCCATCTTAAGTAGTTTTCCTTTGATTGGGCACACCTGGCAAACTAATTATCACAGGTGTCTGAGATTGATTACAATGATCCAAAGAGCCCTAAGGCTGGGTTCACACGACCTATTTTCAGACGTAAACGAGGCATCTGAAAATAAGGCTACAATACGTCGGCAAACATCTGCCCATTCATTCGAATGGGTTTGCCGACGTACTGTGCAGACAACCAGTCATTTACGCGTCGTCGTTTGACAGCTGTCAAACGACGACGCGTAAAAATACAGCCTCGTCAAAAGAAGTGCAGGACACTTCTTTCAGACGTAATTTGAGCCGTTCTTCATTGAACTCAATGAAGAGCAGCTCAAAATTTACGGCTGTCAGAGAAGCCTCGCAAAATGCGAGCAGCTGCATTTACGTCTGAAACGAGGCAGCTGTTTTCTCCTGAAAACTGTCTGTCTTTTCAGACGTAAAAGCCAGTTATCGTGGGCACATACCCTTACACACAAATACCATCCATCAGTTTAATTGAAAAACTAATAATTAAATGTTTATGACACTTAAATCCAATGTGCATAATAATTTGGAACACGGTGTATGTGGTAATAACTTCGGAATGCTTAAACCTATCCAAGCAATTCTGAGACTGTTTTCTTGTGAGACATTGGGCTTTATGTTAGTGGTAAAATTTGGTCGATATATTCAGTGTTTATTTGTGGAAAATAGCAAAATTTGGAGAAAATTTGAAAAAAAATAGAATTTTTCTGAATTTTAAATGCATCTGCTTGTAAGGCAGAGGGTTATACCACCCAAAATAGTTACTAGTTCACATTTCCCATATGTCTACTATAGATTGGCATCATTTTTTCAACATTCCTTTTTTTTTCTAGGACGTTACACGGCTTAGAAACAGCAATTTCTAATATTTTGAATAAAATTTCAAAAGCCTCTTTTTTTTAGGTACTAGTTCAGTTCTGAAGTGGCTTTGAGGGGCTTATATATTAGAAACCCCCATCAAACACCCCATTTTAGAAACTAGACCCCTCAAAGTATTCAAAACAGCATTTAGAACGTTTACTAACCCTTTAGGTGTTAACAGGAATTTAAAACAAAGTAGAGGTAAATTTACAAATTTAATTTTTTTGTCAGAAAATCCATTTTAATTACATTTTTTCCTGTAAAACAGGTTTTACCAGAGAAACACAACTCAATATTTATTACCCAGATTCTGCCGTTTTTAGAAATATCCCACATAACCTAGTGCGGTAATGGACTGAAGCCCCGGCCTCCGAAGCAAAGGAGCACCTAGTGGATTTTGAGGCCTCCTTTTTATTACGCACTATGTCGGGTTTGAAGAGGTCTTGTGGTGCCAAAACAGTGGAAACCCCCCGAAAAGTGACCCTATTTGGCAAACTACACCCCTCGAGGAACTTATCGAGGGGTATAGTGGGCATTTAGATCCCACAGGTTTTTTTGCTGCAATTTGTGGAATTAGGCTGTGCAATTGAAAATCTAATTTTTCCGATAAAAGGTACGAATTTTTAATTTTGACTAGGAATAAAGGAGAAAAAGCCCCTCAACATTTGTAAAGCAATTTCTCCCGATTACAGCAATACACCATATGTGGTAATAAACTGCTGGTTGGACAAACGCCAGGGCTCCATGTAGATTTTGCCTGATTGGTTTCTGGGCGCCATGTCGCATTTTCAGAGCTTCTGAGGTACCAGAACAGGGTAAACCCCCCAAAAGTGACCCTATTTTGGAATCTAGACCCCTTGAGGAATTCATTGTAGTTTTCATGGGGTGCATGCAACTTTTTGATCAGTTTTTGTTCTATTTTTAAGAGGCGTGGTGACTAAATAACAGCAATTCTACTATTGTTTTTTATCCCTTTTTTTTTTTTACAGCGTTCTCTTTGCACTATAAATGACATATTCACTTTATTCCGCGGGGCGGTACGATTAAGGCGATGCCAGATGTTTATAGTTTTTTTTATGTCTTATGGACAATAAAATACTTTTTATAAAAAATCATTTACTTTTTGTGTTACCTTATTCTAAGGCCATAACTTTTTTTATTTTTCCATGAAGAAAGCCATGCGAGGACTTGTTTTTTGCGCAACGAACTGTATTTTCGATCAGCACCATTTTTAGGTATATGCGACTATTTGATCTCTTTTTATTCCATTTTTTGGGAGGTGAAGTGACCAAAAAATTGTGATTCTGGTATGGTTTATTATTATTTTCTTTTATGGCGTTCATCGCATGGGATAAATAACGAAATGCTTATGTAGTTCAGGTCGTTACAGACTCGGCGATATCAATTATGTATTGTTTATTTATCTATTTTTATTAATAATAAGGGACTGATAATGGAAAAAGGGGGGGTTTTACTTTTTATTACTTTTAAAACTTTTTTTTTTTACTTTTTTACTTTGTCCCAGTAGGGGAGTTGAGGGCAGGAGGCCCTGATCACTATTCTAATACACTGCACTACATTGATGCCATTATTAGGCCTCCGGTTGCCACAGCAACCATCGCCGGCCGCTATCATGTAGTGGGACGTCGATGGTAGCTTAACCCTTGAGAAGCTGTGATCGCTATTAAACGCGGCTTCTAAGGGGTTAGTCAGCGGGGATAAAGCGATCGGTCCCCGCTGAAGGAGTTGCGGCAACTGATGTACGAGACAGCAGCTATCACAGCTCCTGTATGTGTCGGGAGGACGGCCGAAATGGCCGATCCTCCTGTGACGTACTATCAGGTCATGGAGCGCGAACTATACATTTACCATGACCTAACAGTACGTCCAGGAGTGGGAAGGGGTTAAGGAGTCAAATCAGGAGAGGGAGTGAGGGAAAGAAGCCAAGCTGCAGGGTCCAAAGAGGAAGAGGACGAAGGGCATTACTACCTTATAGGGAGCTCTATAGCCCCCTACTATGTGATCACTGGCCAATCCCTGTAGATCATGATGAAGTGATGCCACCCCCCATTTATTCTTAAAGTGACCTCGCCAGTCAAAGCTCCCAACCGTATGACCCTGGAGAGCTGAAAGTATACAGTGATCTGCATGTACTATAATTATTAACCCGTTGATGTTACAACCAATTTTGTCTTTTGAACTGCAATTAATTTTTTTCGCTTTTGTCTCCCTTCATTGTGATCATTTTGCGGTACATTTAAGGAGGCTCTGTCACCAGATTTTCAAACCCCTATCTCGTATTGCAGCAGATACAAGCATTTTTGGCCAAGTTATGAGCATTTTTATATTTATGCAAATTAGCCTTTCTTAAGTACAACTAGGCGTGTTTAAAGTTAAGTCCAAGTGGGCGTGTATTATGTGTGTACATCTGGGCGTTTTTACTTGTTTTACTAGCTGGGTGTTGTGAATGGAAGTGTATGATGCTGACGAATCAGCATCATCCACTTCTCTTCGTTAACACCCAGCTTCTGGCAGTGCACAGACACACAGCGTGTCCTCGAAAGATCACGCTGTGACGTCGCTTCCTGCCCCAGGTCCTGCATCGTGTCGGACGAGCGAGGACACATCGGCACCAGGCGACAGAGGCTGTGTAAATAGGGATGAAAATTTAACATAAAGCCGGCGATCAGCCCCCTCACCAGCTGATAAAACACTACAACCACCATCATCTGGTGATCAGTCACTATTATTGGGGTCAGTAGCTGTCACTATTATTGGGGTCAGTAGCTGTCACTATTATTGGGGGTAGTAGCTGTCACTATTATTGGGGTCAGTAGCTGTCACTATTATTGGGGTCAGTAGCTGTCACTATTATTGGGGTCAGTAGCTGTCACTATTATTGGGGTCAGTAGCTGTCACTATTATTGGGGTCAGTAGCTGTCACTATTATTGGGGTCAGTAACTGTCACTATTATTGGGGTCAGTAGTTGTCACTATTATTGGGGTCAGTAGCTGTCACTATTATCGGGGTCAGTAGCTGTCACTATTATTGGGGTCAGTAGCTGTCACTATTATTGGGGTCAGTAGCTGTCACTGTTATTGGGGTCAGTAGCTGTCAGTATTATTGGGGTCAGTAGCTGTCACTATTATTGGGGTCAGTAGCTGTCACTATTATTGGGGTCAGTAGCTGTCACTATTATTGGGGTCAGTAGTTGTCACTGTTATTGGGGTCAGTAGCTGTCACTATTATTGGGGGTAGTAGCTGTCACTATTATTGGGGTCAGTAGCTGTCACTATTATTGGGGTCAGTAGCTGTCACTATTATTGGGGGTAGTAGCTGTCACTATTATTGGGGTCAGTAGCTGTCACTATTATTGGGGTCAGTAGCTGTCACTATTATTGGGGTCAGTAGCTGTCACTATTATTGGGGGTAGTAGCTGTCACTATTATTGGGGTCAGTAGCTGTCACTATTATTGGGGTCAGTAGCTGTCACTATTATTGGGGTCAGTAGCTGTCACTATTATTGGGGGTAGTAGCTGTCACTATTATTGGGGTCAGTAGCTGTCACTATTATTGGGGTCAGTAGCTGTCACTATAATTGGGGTCAGTAACTGTCACTATTATTGGGGTCAGTAGCTGTCACTATTATTGGGGTCAGTAGCTGTCACTATTATTGGGGTCAGTAGCTGTCACTATTATTGGGGTCAGTAACTGTCACTATTATTGGGGTCAGTAGCTGTCACTATTATTGGGGTCAGTAGCTGTCACTATTATTGGGGTCAGTAGCTGTCACTATTATTGGGGTCAGTAGCTGTCACTATTATTGGGGTCAGTAGCTGTCACTATTATTGGGGTCAGTAGCTGTCACTATTATTGGGGTCAGTAGCTGTCACTATTATTGGGGTCAGTAGCTGTCACTATTATTGGGGTCAGTAGCTGTCACTATTATTGGGGTCAGTAGCTGTCACTATTATTGGGGTCAGTAGCTGTCACTATTATTGGGGTCAGTAGCTGTCACTATTATTGGGGTCAGTAGCTGTCACTATTATTGGGGTCAGTAGTTGTCACTATAATGGTGGCAGTAGCTGTCACTATTATTGGGGTCAGTAGCTGTCACTATTATTGGTGTCAGTAGTTGTCACTGTTATTGGGGTCAGTAGCTGTCACTATTATCGGGGTCAGTAGTTGTCACTATAATGGTGGCAGTAGCTGTCACTATTATTGGGGTCAGTAGTTGTCACTATAATGGTGGCAGTAGCTGTTGCCTCTAGAGTCTCTGGCTGTCACTGCATGTTGGGCTGTGGTTGTCACTTATAAGACCCTCCAATCTACCTACCAACTCTCATCTTTTGAATTGGTTGCTATGGTTACTTCTGGGCAGATGTGGAGGAGAAAAATGAGCAGGTATAAAGCATGGAAACATGGCCCATAGCAACCAATCAGATCACTTCTTTCATTTTTAAACCTGTCTTAGAAAAATAAAACCAGGAATCTGATTGGTTGCTATGGACAACGCCTCCATGTCTTTTCTATACTATTTCTCTATAAAGCAGGGGCCCTGTAGGTAAGGGGGAGGGGGCACTGTCACATTAACCCCTTCCAACAAAAAGACGTGTCTGGTACGTCGGTATTGCAAGTAACTTACTGCAGTCCTATGTACCAGGCATGTCATGACTTTAAGCTGTCACTGTGTGAAGCGACACAGTGACAGAACCGGCAACTCAGCTAGGAGATGCCGGCATGGATCCAATCAGAATGGTCCAGTGCCGATGAGCGCTGTGATTGGCTAGTCTGTACTCAGTGGCGTAGCTATAGGGGTCGCAGCGGTCGCAGTTGCGACCGGGCCCCTAAGCCTGGGGGGCCCACGGGCCCCCGTTGCCACACAGCATGTTTCCTAACAATCTTCTGTTCCGTGAAGCCGGCACTTCCTGGCTACGGTCACATGGTACACTTAGTGTACCATGTGACCGTGTTGTCACGTGACACGGCTTCCAGAGGGAGCAGAAGAGTCGATGCGGAGGACTCCAGGTAAGCTGCAGTATAAGCTGCAGTGTAATGTATTGTGTTGTAATGTAATGTATTGTGTTGTGATGCCTTGTAATGTATTGTGTTGTTTGCGGTGGAGAGGGGGGGGGGGCGTTAAATCACAGCCCCCCCCTCCTCCACCGCAAACTGCACCATATACAGTATAGTACACATGACTAGGAGAGCGGGGCTGCGCCTGTGTAATACAGTCACTGCCCCGCTCCTGAGTCCTGACAGCGCCGTCAGGATGATTCGATGCAGCCGGCGCTGCACTAATGATCTGTGGCACTGAAGACAGAACATGGCGGGCGCGCTACAAAACACCCCCATGTTCTGTCTTCAGTGCCTGCACCACCGCTCATTAGTGCAGCGCAGCCGCATCACCTCAGGCTGACCGCGCGTGCACTTGTTGTCAGGAGCGGGGCAATGACTGTATTACACAGCCGCAGCCCCGCTCTATAACGGCGGAGATCAGAGAAACCTCTCATCTCCGCCGCTATTCTCCTGAATGCTGCGATCAAAGCTGACCGCAGCATTCAGGGGAAAATGAGAAGGGGGATGCCCCTGGATCGCGTCACGGGGAATTCCTGTGACGCGATTGAGGGACATACCATATATGGGCAGACATCCCAGGGTCTATTGACGGACCCCAGGGCTGTCTTACCATATTTCCTGTTGTTAGGGCATACTGAGGTATGTCCTAACAACTGCCTGTGTGCTATCCGTCCACAGGTTAATGTACTGGCATATATCTGATATATGTCAGTACATTAAAGTTTAAAAATAAAGTAAAAACAAAGTAATGTTAAATAAAAAAATTACACATACACCTTTTTTACAATAAACATTAAAATAAGTCTCAATACATAAAACATACACATAATCGGTATTGGCGCGGCCGTAATAACCTGCACAACTAATTTTTTGCATCATTTATGATGTGTACTCTGTAAAAAAATAAAATAAAAATTGCTTTCTATCACTTAGGCCCCATTCACACGACCGTGCCCGCAATCACGGCCCGCGATTGCCATCCGCATTTTCGGGCCATGCTCCCATACAAAGTATGTGAGCACGGCCCGCAAAATGCAAATGGCCGGACATGTTCCATAATTTTCTGAACATTTCTACGGCACGGTCACCCATCCGTAGAGCTACGGAAATGTGTCCGCGCTCAATGAAAGTGAATGGGTCCATTTTTGCAGACCGCAATTGCGGTCCACAAAAACTTAGGTTATTTACGGTCGTTTGCATGGGGCCTAAGGGGAGATTCACACGAACGTTGCGTTTTTGCGCGCGCAAACAACGCAGCGTTTTGCGAGCGCAAAAACCATTTGACAGCTGCGTGTGTCATGCGTGTCTGATGCGCGGCTGCGTGATTTTCGCGCAGCCGGCATCATAGAGATGAGGCTTGTCAACGCCCGTCACTGTCCAAGGTGCTGAAAGAGCTAAATCTTTCTGCACCCTCGACAGTGAATGCCGAACACAACAGCGAAAAACCTGTAAAAAAAAAAGATAAAGTTCCTACTTACCGAGAACTTCCCGGCCGTTGCCTTGGTGACGCGTCCTTGGTGACGCGTCCTTGGTGACGCGCCTCTCTTGACATCGGGCCCCACCTCCCTGGATGACGCAGCAGTCCAAGTGACCGCTGCAGCCTGTGATTGGCTGCAGCCTGTGCTTGGCCTGTGATTGGCTGGAGCTGTCACTTGAACTGAAGTGTCATCCCGGGAGGTCGGACTGCAGGAAGGAGACAGGAGTAATCGGTAAGTTAGAACTTCGGTTTTTTTTTACAGGTTAATGTATTTTGGGATCGCAAGTCACTGTCCATGGTGCTGAAACAGTTTAACTCTTTCAGCACCATGGACAGTGACTATCTCCTGACGTCGCGTACCGCTAATTTTTTTGCCGGGATCGGCCAAAACGAGTTTGGCCGAACCCGGTGAAGTTCGGTCCGCTTGTCCGGCTTCGCTCATCGCAAAGACACTCCGTTTGGATGTTCGGAAACAGAAAAGCACGTGGTGCTTTTCGGTTTTCATTCATCCTTTTCACTGCTGTTGCGCGAATCACGCTCGTCCCACGGAAGTGCTTCCGTGTGGTGTGCGTGATTTTCACGCACCCATTGACTTCAATGGGTGCGTGATGCGTGAAATACGCAGAGTTTTTGAACCTGTCGCGTATAGTACGCAGCGAACAAACGCTGCGCAAGAATCACGCACTGTTTGAACTGCCTCATTGACTTCTATAGTGCTGTGCGTGACGCGCAGAAAATACGCGGCCTGCACGCGCGCAAATCGCGCTCGTCTGAATCCCCCCTAATTGTGAGACGCGAGGTGCGATGATGAATTTAACCTCCATGTGCCTCACATTAATAGTAATTAACCCCATCATGTACCTTACACATTAACCCATTATGACTGAGAAACATGATGGGGTTAATTACTATTAATGTGAGACATTCAAAATTCATCACACCTCGTGCCTCACATTAGAAAACGAAAGAACTTTTTTTTTTTTATTACTGTTGGCAAAGTAAACGAAGTATCGGTATCGAAGTCCAAATTTTGGTATCGAGACATCCCTACACTGTGGGTCGCGTCCCCCTGGGGGGGTCGCGAGTCACTCACCGAGGTCCCGGTTCCAATCAATGCTGGAGCAAGGAGCTGACATCTCCTTGATCTAGCATTCCCTGTGCCCTGAGCGGCTCGACGCAGGCAGGCGGGATGTAGCGACATCATCGCGCCTGCCTGCGCTGAGTCACTCATACCACACACCGGAGGAGGCGAAGGATCCTCCACTCGACGTGGGAACGGGGATAGGTAAGTAATTGTGCACATATGGGGGCATTATACTGTATGGGGGGGCTGATATTGTGGGGGGGGCATTATACTGTATGGGGGGCTGATATGGGGAGCATTATACGGTATGGGGCTGTTATGGGGGGAATTATACTGTGTGGGGGCAGCTATGGGAGCATTAACTGTGTGAGGGCATCATACTATGGGGCTGTTGGGCAAGGCGTTTGAGCATAGGAGCGCGCAGGGGTCTGATGATGATGGTGGTGCTGGGGAGGGGTAGGGGGGCCCAAGCTGAATTCTTGCACCCGGGCCCATGAGCCTTTAGCTACGCCCCTGTCTGTACTGACTGGCCAATCGCAACGTAGACGTATTGTTTTACCGGCATCTCCTGCTCTGAACAAAATTGAACATAAAGCCGGCGATCAGTCCCCTCACCAGCTGATAAAACACTACAACCACCATCATCTGGTGATCAGTGTCACCAAAAATGTCCTCAGTCTTGTCATCAGTCCTGTCATCGCCTCGCATCCCCTGTACCCAGCTGTATACCCCTAGATTTCCCACTGCCCGAGGTCCCAGTTAGGTAGCAATGACACCTCTCATTTAGAATTTGGTAGGTAGGTAGGGTTTCCCCACTTTTAAATACAGCAGGGTCACTGGTGGTTGCTCCGCTCCTATTGTTCAGTTGAAATATAAAAAAAAAAAAAACAACGGTCATCGACTGTCATCGCCTGTCATCAGACCTGTCATTGCCTGTTATCAGACCTGTCATCGACTGTTATCAGACCTGTCATCAGACCTGTCATCAGACCTGTCATCGCCTGTCATCAGACCTGTCATCGCCTGTCATCAGACCTGTCATCGCCTGTCATGAGACCTGTCATCAGACCTGTCATCGCCTGTCATCAGACCTGTCATCGCCTCTCATCTGACCTGTCATCGCCTGTCATCGCCTGTCATCAGAGCTGTCATCTCCTGTCATCAGACCTGTCATCAGACCTGTCATCTCTAGTTAGAGATATAAAATATGGCCCAATGGCTTTACACCGCTGATGTGACAAACCAAATGTTATTCTCAGATACAGACTCAGCAGGTGAAGGTGAAGCAGTTTGTGATTTCATCTGAATCTAGAGAAACTGACTGTGAACCCCCCTGTCAGCGCGGAAGAGTCGCAGGTGCTGCTATGCCCAGATTATCACGAGTAGCTGCAGATAATTATAGCCCCCCAAGTGCCTGATTTTACAGCCTCCTCAGGGATCAATTTGAGGCCACAGGGTTCGAGGCCATTGATTTTTTTCCCTTTTTTTTCTGACTCCCTAATAAATTTATTGGTTGAGCAGGCGAACATCTATGCTGCTCAGTTTATCTCCAAAAACTGTGACCCCCTACTATGCCAGAGGCCAAAATTGTACTCCAACAAATGCAGCAGAGCTGTATACATTCTGGGGCATGTTTAAGTTTTGGCATTATAAAAAGCCCCCTATTAGAGATGACTGGTCCTCTGATATATTATATAGCCCCCCCCCTCTCCACCGCACAATAATGAGCAGGACACGCTTTGAGGCGATAATTAAATTCCTGCATTTTAGTGATAACAGTCGCTGCCCATCCCCAGATGCCCCAAATTTTGACAGTTTTTTTTAAATAAGGCCAATAATAGACCATTATTGTCAAACCTTTTCCCAAAATTATATCCCTATACAGAATAGTGCGGTGGATGAATCCCTTGTTTGTTTTAAGGCACAAAGGAGAGGAAAAAAAGGACCACATTGGCGCTGCTATTTAAAGGAAACAAAATGGTTAGTTTAATAATTAATATTTAAATAGATATACAGGTCGACAGGCTACGCGTTTCAACGCCGGACTGGCGTCTTCATCAGTCCACTCCTTTGTGCCTATAATTGACACAATCCTCTGGTTGTTGTGTTTTGACCCGGGCAACAGCTTGATTTTACTGAGTGCTTTTTTTAGTGTTGTGCCTGCCAGTATCAACACTCTTAGGTGAGCACCGTCTATGTCCAATTATTATTTTCATTTCCTTTATGTAATCTGCACCATGTGGCGCCATGTTTCTTTTTCTCTCTTTTTGTTTGTTTTTTTTAGAAAAAAAGTCGATTTTCATTTTCACAGACTAATTCAAGTAAATTTAGCAAAAAAACTGTGGGGTCAAAATGCTACTTAAACCTCTAGAAAAATTTCTTGTGGGTTGTAGTTTCCAGAATGGGGTCAATTTTGGGGGGTTTCCACTGTTTTGGCACCTAAAAAATGTTTTGGTGCCTGAAATATATTCTAAAAAACAAGGAGGCCCCAAAATCCGCTAGGTGCTCCTTTGCTCCTGAGGCCTCTAAATGCTTTACGAATTAATTTTGACCAAGAAAACATAAAATTTACATTTTACCTGTAATTCCTTTGAAACGCCTAAAGGGTTAAAACACTCTGAATGCTGTATTGAATACTTTGAGGGGTGCAGTTTTCAAAATTGGGTGATTTATGGGGGTTTCTAATATATGGGCCCCTCAAAGCCACTTCAGAACTGAACTCGTCCCTGAAACAATAGCCTTTTGAAATTTTCTTGAAAATGTGAGAAATTGCTGATAAAGTTCTAAGCCTTGTAACGTCCTAGAAAAACGATGCCAACATAAAGTAGACATATGGGGGATGTGAACTAGTAACTATTTTGTGTGGTATAATTATCTGTCTTACAAGTAGATACATTTATATTTTATAGAAAACTCATAATTTTTGCACATTTTCTCACAATTTTGGTGTTTTTCACAAATAAATACTGAATTTATCCACCAAACTTTTCCACTAATATAAAGTACAACATGTCCCAAGAAAACAATCTCAGAATCGCTTGGATAGGTAAAAGCATTCCCAAGTTATTACCCCATAAAGGGACACATGTCAGATTTTAAAAAATCGACTTAGTTTTCATGGGCAAAACAGGCTGCGTCGTGAAGGGGTTAAAGCCGCTTACTTCTGTGTATTAGATCGCATGTAAGTGCCGGAGGTGATTTATTTTATGGCTAACAATTACTGATGGATTGGTAGAGCGACATAAGGCGGGTGATCGATGATGAGATATTGCGGAGCAAGGAGCCCATATACTGTTCTTGCATGTGGCCCCCGGCTGTCTACAGCGAGTGCATGGAGTACATTGGGGCCGGTCACATGACTAAGAGTCGTGTCGTCATGAAGGAAGACTGTGCATCTAGACTTCCGGTCCCCCGGCAGAGCCGTAAAAATCTATTAATATCTCATAATCAGCGCGACGAGGGACCGGAATGTATATTAGCGAGTGATCTCACGTACTGCAGGGACTACACTGCGAATACTTTTTGGTCCCCACGTAACCCCTTTAATCCTGGTGGGGGCCCGTCTGCTGTAATGTTACATTAGAGAACAGTATCACTACAGCTTATAACCAATATATTAGCGGAGTGTGTGCTGATTCCTATTAAAAGAGGGCGTTTCTGGTTGTTTTAGGGTGTTCCCAGGTGGAGCGGGGTGGTGCTAAAATATCCTACAATTTGGGATTCAAATTTTTGTAAGGCCCCATGAACACGACCATAAAATTCGTCCGTAATTACAGAATTATTCATTTCTATTGACCACGGACACATTCCCATATATTTACGTGAAGGTGTCCGGGCCGTAGAAAGCCGCCACATAAGTCATGTCCTATCTTTTATATGGGAGCACGGGCCGCAAATGCGGGTGCCTGCCTGCAGCTGACCCTGCCTGCAATTACGGGCACAGCCGTGTGAATGATATCTTAATATGTGTCCACATACACCAGTAACTTCTAACATGTTAGGCTCTGTGGTGAACGTCCAGCCTATAGACTGGGAAATCTCCGGAGATATAAAACACGTACGTGGTGTGAACAGGGTCTTGAAGACAAACTGTGCAGGGCCTGCAATTCTCCTTTGGTGTTCTTTGAATCCCTGTGTCATGCTCCGCCCCCTCAGGTCCTGTGCTCGGAATAACACAGTGTATCGGTTTTGTCTGGAATGTTCCTTTAACAAATTTCTGCAATTGACACTTTGCCTAATTTTCCCTGCATTTTGTATGTTCAGTAATTGGAGAAAATCCTTATAATTGCCTTGGGCATTCTGGTCTCTATACATTATAGTCAATGAGGCCGCGTCACTGCTATGGAGACTGGCAGGTGGGTGGCAGTGGGCTGTGCCTACCCCTAGTGCCCGTGTCCAATACTGAAATTTGCTGTTGGGGGAGATGAGCCAGAACCTCTCGGCCTATCCCATGAAAGTCTGACATTGATGACCCAGCATGGGCCCCATATATTCACTGGGCACGTATAGGATCGTGGTAGAAAGCTCCCTGGTCAATTATTATTTATTCTCAATATATTCCCATTATAATTATTTTAAGAGTCAAATATGAAACGACTGTCCCCTAATAAGCATCTTGGAGGGGAGATAAGCGGCCACTAAACACATCTAGTGAAGGTTAAAATCATACCCATACGCCCCTTATCAGCCCCCGAAGTCGCCATACACAGTACATAGTAAAAAAACGGACGTCACAATTCCCTGGTTGGATAAAAACATGTAATAGTCTGGTATCCGAACAGAACCGCAAATGTGAACAGAGCCGCAAATGTGACCAGAGCCGCAAATGTGAACAGAACCGCAAATGTGACCAGAGCCGCAAATGTGACCAGAACCGCAAATGTGACCAGAGCCGCAAATGTGAACAGAGCCGCAAATGTGACCAGAACCGCAAATGTGACCAGAGCCGCAAATGTGACCAGAGCCGCAAATGTGACCAGAACCGCAAATGTGACCAGAGCCGCAAATGTGACCAGAGCCGCAAATGTGACCAGAACCGCAAATGTGAACAGAACCGCAAATGTGACCAGAGCCGCAAATGTGACCAGAGCCGCAAATGTGACCAGAGCCGCAAATGTGAACAGAGCCGCAAATGTGAACAGAACCGCAAATGTGAACAGAACCGCAAATGTGAACAGAGCCGCAAATGTGACCAGACCCGCAAATGTGACCAGAGCCGCAAATGTGACCAGAACCGCAAATGTGAACAGAACCGCAAATGTGACCAGAACCGCAAATGTGACCAGAGCCGCAAATGTGACCAGAGCCGCAAATGTGACCAGAGCCGCAAATGCGACCAGAACCGTAAATGTGACCAGAGCCGCAAATGTGACCAGAGCCGCAAATGTGACCAGAGCCGCAAATGTGAACAGAACCGCAAATGTGACCAGAGCCGCAAATGTGACCAGAGCTGCAAATGTGACCAGAGCCGCAAATGTGACCAGAGCCGCAAATGTGAACAGAGCCGCAAATGTGAACAGAGCCGCAAATGTGAACAGAGCCGCAAATGTGAACAGAACCGCAAATGTGACCAGAGCCGCAAATGTGACCAGAACCGCAAATGTGACCAGAGCCGCAAATGTGACCAGAACCGCAAATGTGAACAGAGCCGCAAATGTGACCAGAACCGCAAATGTGACCAGAGCCGCAAATGTGACCAGAACCGCAAATGTGAACAGAACCGCAAATGTGAACAGAACCGCAAATGTGACCAGAACCGCAAATGTGACCAGAGCCGCAAATGTGACCAGAGCCGCAAATGTGACCAGAGCCGCAAATGTGACCAGAACCGTAAATGTGACCAGAGCCGCAAATGTGACCAGAGCCGCAAATGTGAACAGAGCCGCAAATGTGACCAGAGCTGCAAATGTGACCAGAGCCGCAAATGTGACCAGAGCCGCAAATGTGAACAGAGCCGCAAATGTGACCAGAGCCGCAAATGTGAACAGAACCGCAAATGTGACCAGAGCCGCAAATGTGACCAGAGCCGCAAATGTGAACAGAGCCGCAAATGTGAACAGAACCGCAAATGTGACCAGAGTCGCAAATGTGAACAGAACCGCAAATGTGACCAGAACCGCAAATGTGACCAGAGCCGCAAATGTGACCAGAGCCGCAAATGTGACCAGAGCCGCAAATGTGACCAGAGCCGCAAATGTGACCAGAGCCGCAAATGTGACCAGAGCCGCAAATGTGACCAGAGCCGCAAATGTGAACAGAGCCGCAAATGTGAACAGAGCCGCAAATGTGACCAGAGCCGCAAATGTGAACAGAACCGCAAATGTGACCAGAGTCGCAAATGTGAACAGAACCGCAAATGTGACCAGAACCGCAAATGTGAACAGAGCCGCAAATGTGACCAGAGCCGCAGATGTGACCAGAGACGCAAATGTGACCAGAACCGCAAATGTGACCAGAGCCGCAAATGTGACCAGAGCCGCAAATGTGACCAGAACCGCAAATGTGACCAGAACCGCAAATGTGACCAGAGCCGCAAATGTGACCAGAACCGTAAATGTGACCAGAGCCGCAAATGTGACCAGAGCCGCAAATGTGAACAGAGCCGCAAATGTGACCAGAGCCGCAAATGTGACCAGAGCCGCAAATGTGAACAGAACCGCAAATGTGACCAGAACCGCAAATGTGAACAGAACCGCAAATGTGACCAGAGCCGCAAATGTGACCAGAACCGTAAATGTGACCAGAGCCGCAAATGTGACCAGAGCCGCAAATGTGAACAGAGCCGCAAATGTGACCAGAGCCGCAAATGTGAACAGAACCGCAAATGTGACCAGAGCCGCAAATGTGAACAGAACCGCAAATGTGAACAGAGCCGCAAATGTGAACAAAGCCGCAAATGTGACCAGAACCGTAAATGTGACCAGAGCCGCAAATGTGACCAGAGCCGCAAATGTGACCAGAGCCGCAAATGTGAACAGAGCCGCAAATGTGAACAGAACCGCAAATGTGACCAGAGCCGCAAATGTGACCAGAGCCGCAAATGTGAACAAAGCCGCAAATGTGAACAGAACCGCAAATGTGACCAGAACCGCAAATGTGACCAGAGCCGCAAATGTGACCAGAACCGTAAATGTGACCAGAGCCGCAAATGTGAACAGAGCCTTAGTCACAGAGATATTAGGCACTCCGCTCATAATAATCATATAATAACGTAATCCCACAGAATATTAGGACTGGTGCAGGTCTTCAGAATTGCAGAATTTGTGCCCCCCACATCAGAATTCATGGGGGACATCTGGTGGCCTCCATTATAACCCTGGTCCATGTGATCTCGCAGTATTTATAGCCTCTGTAATATTAAGTACGGACTGTTGAACCTGCGCCTCGTATTTTAACACATTTCCAGGGTAAGAGCGAGAAAGACGTCCGGAACATAACGAGTGAGAGGATTTTACAGCAGATTACTGATGTCCACAAATGTCCTGCCTTCTCTCTATTTCCCCTCTAATGTCTTTGTTCCCAAAGTGTCAGCTGTGAGTAAAAATGTACTGGATCAGCAGGACGAGGCGTTGTGTGTGTGATCTAGGGGGCGCTCAACACAAAGAATGAGAGGACATTTAAAGGGCCAGTACATGAGGAATGAAGTAAATCATCATTTTTATAAAAACAATGCAAAATGCACACAATTGGCCCCCAATATACAATAAAAAGAGGGGAAGCAGGATAAGAATGGATAATCTGAGCTGGTCCCGCACTTCCCATGTGCCCCATACCAGCTGATGACCTGGGGTGATGAAGAAAGGTGCAAAGTGTAAGGTCCTTATACCTGCAATGTGGAGATATAGATAAAGCTGCATAAACCAGTCACAGCCACTGGGGGCAGCAATGTATAAAGGACATCAGCGTGGAGTGGAAAGGTATAGATGGGATTGTACGTGATTCACTGGCTCTGGTTGTACGATACAGTTATGGGGGACGTCCAGTTTATATAACACAATCATAAAAATAACCATTTAAGGCATTGTGATTTATTAGAGGGGAGTCCCTCATTCAGGACCCTCACCCATTAATACCCTCACCCAGGGGCGTAGCTAAAGACTCATGGGCCCTGGTACAAGAATTCAGCTTGGGCCCCCTACTCCTCCCCAACAGCTTCCCCCAACACTATAATGCCCCCCATAGCTAGCCCAACAGTATAATGCCCCTATAGCTGCCCCCACAGTATATTGCCCCCCATAGCTGCCCCATACAGTATAATCCTCCCATAGATGCCCCATACAGTATAATGCCCTCCATAGCTGCCCCATACAGTACAATGCCCTCCATAGCTGCCCCATACAGTAAAATCCTTCCCTACAGTATAATGCCCCCCATAGCTGTCTCATTCAGTATAATGCCCCCCATACAGGGTAATGCCCCCTCAGCAGCTACCATATGAGCCCCCCCTCCCATACCCAGTATAATGTCCCAATAAGTATGTACCTAATAGAAAATTTATAACATAATTACATACCTATCCCCGTTCCCACGATGGATGAAGGATCCTTCTCCTCTGCACTGTGCTGTTAGTGACTTGGCGCAGACAGGCACAATGACGTCACTACATCGCGCCTGCCTGCTCCGATTTGCTCGCGGCAGTGAATGCTGGAGAAAGGCTCCAGCATTGAACCCCACTGAATGTACGTCATTCGGACAACAATTCATTTGGAGGCGGGACCAGCGCGGTTAGCGCTGTGTTGCAACGGGGGCCCTGTGGGCCCCCTAAGCTTCGGAGCCTGGTTGCAGTTGCGACCCCTATAACTACGCCACTGCCCTCACCTATAAAGAGCATCTCTCTGGTGGAACTTGCACATCCGTACATTACATAGAGGGGTCAGTATTTGGTTCCCTGGTGGTCTTGGGTAAGGAAAAGGTAAATTGCCTCCTCCTTGGTGGACTAATAGTTTACCATCCTCCACAGGCTCTAGTGGTGTTTCCTGCCGCTGACGGGAAGCTGAATGCAATATTCACATCGTGATCGAATTCCCTCCCCGCCCACCATCGATCATACAGATCGTGGAATAACATTCGCAACCCCTCAAAAACCTTAAATAAAAGTCAAGCATACAAAATAGTTGGAAGTAAAAGGCTGTGGTGTTTATTATGGGTAACATAAAAATATCAATAAATCTTTAAAATCAACTTGAATAAATTAATAAATATTTAAATCAATAATGTCCAATAATTAAATGTGCAATAAACAAGCACTTGTCCACACAGCATTAGCTGCGAGACAACCCACTAACAAACTCCGCGACGGGGATTCTGTCCTTGAACAAGGGAGCGTGGGAGGGAATTCTGTCCTTGAAAATGGGAGGGTGGGCGGGAATTCTGTCCTTGAAAATGGGAGGGTGGGCGGGAATTCTGTCCTTGAAAAAGGGAGGGTGGGCGGGAATTCTGTCCTTGAAAAAGGGAGGGTGGGCGGGAATTCTGTCCTTGAAAAAGGGAGGGTGGGCGGGAATTCTGTCCTTGAAAAAGGGAGGGTGGGTGGGAATTCTGTCCTTGAAAAAGGGAGGGTGGGCGGGAATTCTGTCCTTGAAAATGGGGGGGGGGGGCGGGAATTCTGTCCTTGAAAATGAGAAAAAGCAAAAAACACGGCGCCACATAGTGCAGGTTACCCAGGTATGGAGTGGTGTACAAGAAGAGTGGTACTCACCTGGTAACGGATGGTAGAAGGCAATAAAGGATAAAGGTACAGCTGCTGCCAGGACTCGGGACCGGTGATTCAAATGAACGACCGCGAAGGTTATGCTGGTATAGCAGAAAAAGGAGTCACCACGGGCGCTGCTGCACTTCAATGGAACCAAATTGCTTGTAAGGTTCAGATCGTTGGTAATAATGTACGGAAGAGTGTAAGAATAAATGGAATTTATTGATAATATGACTACGCGTTTCAATGCCGTACTGGCATCTTCATCAGGTCATCTGGATGACCTGAACCTTCCAAGCAATTTGGTTCCATTGAAGTGCAGCAGCGCCCGTGGTGACTCCTTTTTCTGCTATACCAGCATGTCCTTGAAAATGGGAGGGTGGGCGGGAATTCTGTCCTTGAACAAATGAGGGTGGGCGGGAATTCTGTCCTTGAACAAATGAGGGTGGACGGGAATTCTGTCCTTGAACAAGGGAGGGTGGGCGGGGCTGCTTCAAACGGCTTCTTCAGACGAACTGCTGATCGGACCAGACAGCCTTTCATCCTCCAGGATTTCCCACCTCTTAAACCAATCCCTGGACTTTTGCCAACATCTGCCTGGTCACAAGGTCAAACCTGAGGAAACTTCTAGAACAAGGTAAATACCAAACCACACACCAAAGAAGGGGTGTGGGAAGACACCAAGGGACAAAATAGGGGGAAAAGCAGAATATAGGAAAAACAAGGGAACAGAATAAGGGAAAAGAAAGAAGAAAAAAAGGGTAAAAGGGGGTGCGAAGTGATCGTATGTGTCCCCCACGCTATTCGCTCTAAAGGGGGGCCTCTCATCAGGTTTAATAAGGGGCCGCCAGGCTCCCCTGAGTCCGGACTATCACGTGTACACATTTTGTAGCAAGATTTTTTTATTGATAAAATGTATGTCTTATAGTGTAAAAAAATCTATTTATTTTTTTCATAAATCAGAATTTTGCTACAATAACATTGAGACGTTCTTATTCCTCCAGGTTCATGAGGACAGATCTATGGAAGACTCAGGATTATTATTATTGACAGTAATGAAGACAAAAACAGGTTTCAGGTGGTAGAAAATGACTTTACTAAACCGTTTTATAAGCCAACAAACAAGGACCATGAGGATAGTAAACAGTCCGCTGCTTCTCTCTCCTTGTGGTAAGATGATATTGGGGAGAAAGGTTGGAGGTGGTGGATGTCTCGGCACTTGGTTGTATTTCTGGAGCCTCTGCAGTTTGAGATGTTCCTGCTCGGCTGTGACGTGCCATTCCACCTCGCTGTAGAGTCCGCTGGTCATAAACGGTTCTTGTAGTTCTTCCTCCCTGTTGTAAGATGATATTTGGTAAGAGGATAGCTCCTGACCTGCAAACAGCACTGGAAAAAACGGTGCAGGCTTCTCTTAACCGCATGCATGCGGACCTGGCACAAGTAACTTCCAGGACTGATGAATTAGAACAGCGTATAACGCTGCTGGAGGATGAAAATGAGCGCCTGCAATCCAAGCTTAAAGCGGTGTTGTCTACTACTACGCAGTTGGGGGACAAGGTGGAAGACCTAGAAAACCGCTACAGGAGGAGCAACCTGCGACTTGTCGGTCTGAAAGAAGCGGTGGTCCCTTCTGATTTGCAGCGTCTGTGTGAGAGGACATTGCCAGCAGCACTGGGTCTCCAGCGTCCCTGCCGGGTGGAAAGGGCACACAGGGTGGGTCCGGACCCAAGAAATCTTCCATCAGTGGACAGCAGTAGCTCGCTTCGCCCCAGACAAGTCATCTTTAAGCTGTTGGATTACAATGATAAGCTGGCACTTATGAAGGCATTTCGCAGCAGATCTCGACCCTTGGAGATAATGGGCATGAGAGTGCTACTTTTCGAGGACTATTCTACGGAGGTCGCGAAACGCAGGCGCTCTTTCAGCAAGATTTGTACCACATTGTTCCAAGCGAAAGTGCGCTTTAATCTGCAATATCCAGCCATTTTACGGGTGTTTCAAGCGAGTGGTCGGACCAAGACATTTACCACAGCGAAGGAAGCGGAGGACGCACTTGCAGAGTTATGTAGAAGCCGCCCCCCGCACGAGGAGCGACGCAGTCCAGAGCACAGTCCACGTCGCAAGTCAAGAGATGTCGGACGGAGTCGCTCGGATATGGAGCGAGCTTGGGCAGAAGTTTTATTACCCACACCCGGAAGAGATCGTGGTGGAAGATCCAGTAACAGAGGGGACTCTCCGAAGCCGCAGAGACGGCCGCGGGACCGCACCCGGTCTACGTCTCCTGATTGACGAGTGAAGTTTTTTCAGGACCCTTATATCTTATGAGGTGGTTCTGTGGACGCTGTAGATCACTCGCAGGTTTCGATTTTTTGTAGATAATTCTGGATGATTGCACATGAATGTCTTATAACGCAGCATCATTATGTCGTCAACTGCTCTAATGTGAAAATTTATGCTTTCTGATATACTGTCAAATTTATACTGCAGTGGGTTTGTGTTAGGGCCTGATCTAGGCTCTCTCTATGTACATCTCCAATGGAGAATTCTACAAGGCCTTTCTCACTTACGGGTTTAGTTATGGCCGTTGCAGGTCAAATACTCTGGGAATTTTCTGCAGGTGCCTCGGGGTCGCTGTTCGTGTCAGCCTTGAAGTGGTGCAGTGTCTATATACTATACGGTAATCTGAACGGATTCTGGGCTGGTGGCCCTTTGATATAAGACCGTACACCGGCTACAAGGGATTTATGGCCTGTTATGGGCTGGTGTAGCTCTGTGTATATATGTGGTATATATTTCTGCTACGCAGGTCTTGGAGGGAGGGGGAGGGAGGGATGTGTTGTGCACAACAGAAAAAAGTGAAGTCTATTACACCAATGGATACTAGGAGGTTGACTGCCCTTACCGCAGGCGTTCTTTCTCGTTCTTTTGGTCAAGGTCTGTTGGCCTTGATTTGGAGTTTAGTTTTGTTCTCTAGGCCGGGTTTTGGCGGTGTTCTTACTGTTCATACATGGCTTTTGGGTAAAGATGGATCCGACTCCCCGAACCGATCACGGCTTTTAGACACCTTAGCTCATCTTATGCATAGTCCAATAACATGAAAATAGTTTCCTGGAACGTCAAGGGGCTGAGATCCCCACAGAAAAGGACAAAACTTTTGGGACACATGAAAAGATTACATCCAGATGTAGCCCTGTTACAGGAAACTCACCTTACCAAGCCAGACTTTAAATATCTACAGAAGTTCTGGGTGGGCCAAGTTTTTGGCTCGGCTGCTAGAGACGGTAAGGCGGGAGTTATAATATTGATGCACAAAAATTTTGCTTTTACATTGGTGTAACAGGAACGTGATGGTGAGGGCCGTTGGATCCATCTAGTGGTGGAACATGCAGGGGGAACTTTTAGTATCTATAATGTTTATGGTCCGAACGTGGCCAACACACAGTTTTTTGGTCAATTGGAAGCCCAACTTCAGCAGGATCGCACCAATTTATTAGTGCTAGGGGGAGACCTTAATACTGTAAGGTCCTCTAGGGAGGATAGGAGCGTAGGGTCCATTTCGCATAGGCATAGGGATAGGATCTTGCCAGACTCTTTAAGACACACTGCCCTCACAGATGCTTGGAGGAGTTTGCATCCTGATCCTCGGGAATACACACAGTATTCTCATGTACATCAATCGTGGTCGCGTATTGATTATTTGCTGGTGAACTAAGCATTTTCCAGCCGGTTACGTGACGCGACAATAGAGGATCTCATCATTTCTGATCATTCCCCGGTTACCATTACATTGGCCGACACAGTAGCTAAGAGACTGGATTTTATATGGAGGTTCCCCTCCTTTCTGTTGACGAATGAGGGCTTTTTACAGAAGCTAAGGGGATGATGGACGGAATTTGATGGGGACAATGCATCGCATCGGTCGGACCCGTCGTTGTAAAGCGGTAATTTGCGGGAAAATTATACAATTTATGTCTAATCTTAAACGCAAGACTAGCGAAGGGTACAAAATGGCGAGCGAACGATTACGATGTGCATACATGGCATTTCTACAATCTCCGTCAACGTCTCTGGGGGAGAAATGGAGGGAAGCCAAGCGGCAATTTGATCAGTGGTTAGATAAAAGAGAAAGTAATTATCGGTCCCAATTTGATGCTGGTCTTATGCGGTTCGGCAATAAAGCGGGCAAATTATTAGCACGCCTAGAGAAGGGGAGGTATACACCGTCGCACATTTTAACCCTTAAAGATGCCAATGGAATACCTACATCAGATCCCAAAAGAATTAACACTATTTTGCGTATATATTACCAAGCCCTTTACTCAGACACGCCCATTGACCCCCAAAAAGGTAGGGACTTCTTGGAGAAGGTAAACTTGCCTGGACTCACTCAGGAGCAGAATGATTTCCTGAGCGCAGAGGTCACACTGGAGGAAATCACGAGTACCATTCGGACCTTATCTAACGGAAAGACCCCGGGGCCAGATGGGTTTACGGGAGAATTTTTTAAGTCCCTGAGAGAGGAAGTTAGCCCCGTCCTGGTGGAATTTTATAATATTTTACTGAAGACAGGTACTTTTCCAGCTGAGGCCAAAACAGCACATATAAAGGTGTTGCCCAAGAAAGGGAAGGATCCTCTTGACCCGGGGTCCTATCGTCCTATATCATTGATTGATCAAGACCAGAAGTTACTCTCAAAAATTTTAGCTAATCACTTGGCTATGTATCTACCTACATTGGTGGGAAAATCCCAAATGGGCTTTGTAAAGGGTAGGGCAGCACTGACTAATCTGCTTAAGGTGTTGACGGTGCTAGAAACAGTCAGGCATGATCCCCAGCCAGGTACCCGACCGGCACTCTTAGCGCTAGACGCAGAGAAAGCTTTTGCTAACATACAGTGGGAATGGCTGGGGATGGTGCTGAATAAGATGAAGGTTCAGGGAGCCTTTAGGATCTTTTTGAAAGGTGTCTACACTAATCCCCAAGCTCGTATTCATTCTTCAGGATTTCCGTCGGCTCCCTTTCACTTGTATAAAGGGACTCGTCAGGGATGTAACCTGTCGCCACTATTATTTAACTTAGCACTGGAACCAATGGCTAGATTTCTGGAGGAGTCCGCAGTGTTCAGAGGTATTCAGGTGGGGTCTTTGGCAGTTAAGATAGCCTTGTTTGCTGACGATGTTATACTTTTTATGTCAAATCCTCAAGAGCACTTGCTGCCGGTTTTTCATTTTTTGCAGGACTTTGGGCAATGCTCGGGGTACAAAGTTAACGTAGCCAAAAGCGAACTGCTGGAGTTGGGTAAACCGCTACCTAGGACCTTTTGGCAATCTTTGGGATGTGGGATATCTCCGGTTGAACACTGCATTACGTATCTAGGCAGTAAGATAGGGAAGGTGCCTGAAACCCTGTATGGCCTGAATTACCCACCGCTATTTAAAAAAATACAGGCAGAACTCACCAGATGGTGTCAGTTGCCGTTATCCCATCTGGGGAGGTGCCACTTGATTAAGATGGTTAGTTTCCCCAGACTGTTATACCCCTTTCAAACACTCCCGCTCTTGCTGTGGATGTCTCCAAACTGAATTCCTCATTTACAAAATTTATATGGGCAGGAAAGAGGCCTCACATTGCACTCACTAAGCTTATGCTAGGCAAACATGAGGGCGGGCTGAAGTTCCCAAATATCAGGGGTTATAACGTGATATGCCTATTTTGTCATGTAATGGATTGGCTCCATGAAACGAGCCATTATTCCAACTTAGATCTGGAAGGGGCGTATGTCTCACCCTGGAACTTGAAAGCCTTGTTAGACTGTAGAGTTGCTTTTCTTCCGTGCCGTCTCAAAACCTCCATTGTTTTGAGAGATACAGTCCTAGCCTGGAAAGCAGTTCGTAAATTCTTTGACCTGCCTCACCTGCTCTCTAAACATATGCCGTTGTGTGGACACCCGGAATTCCTACCGGGAGTAGACAGTGGGGATAGATTTGCCTTTTGGGGGGAAAGGAGATGGTTAACCGGGTCGGAAAACAACGCTAAACTCAGACCCTTAGAGGGTAATGTTAATTTTCTACAAGTTCTCCAGGTGCGTTCATTCTGTACCTCTAGGCTAAGGGATTTGAATAAGGAAGCCACCACTCATACTCTAGATGAGGTCATAGGCCCAACGACTCTTCGGGCGACTATTTCGAGGTTGTATAGAGCACTTGGGGACTGCTTTGTCCGCCCGTGACCACGGGCTATGTTCAAAGTATGGGAAAGATGGACTCAGCATCCAGCTATACGAGAGATCATATTGGAGGGTTGGGAGACGGTACGGAAGGTTATCGTGAACGAGAGCTGGAGGGAAACCTATTTTAAATTAATGCATTCGGCTATATATGGCTTCAATATTTTACCTTCACAGTCCTTCCCCGATCGCATTACGTGTTGTCCCAAATGTAACACCCCCCTGACAAATTTGTGGCACGGAGTAAGGGGTTGTGCTCATACTGAACGATACTGGGTGATGGTACAAAAGTATATTTTGGAGCATTGGAAGGCGAAACTTCCAATGACGCCTCAAGCGCTACTATTCCATCAGGCGCGACCGCCAGAGGAAGAGGGTGCTCGAGGGATGAGATCTCCTCCCCCTTTTGTACACACAATTTTACTGGTGGCCTTGAGATGCCTTCTATGTAAATGGCTGGAAACTGACACACCGGGTCTTGATATGATCGTGTCACGTTTGAAACAGTTTTTAGCTCTTGAGCGGGTGGAGGTGGAAAGACGGAAAGAAGCGGGAGCCAAGAAGTTATTTGCTAAATGGCGAATGTTTATAGAATCACAATGCACAGCTGCCGAGGTGGCTAATTGTTACGCCTTTTAGGCACACTGCGTGGTATCATACGCAGCTTCTGGCAGGCACTTTAGGGGGCTTGCAACTTCAGTCTAGTTAGGGGATAGACGGGGCATTGTTACTCATTGATGACCTAAGTCGTGTTCAGGGATAGGGGAAGTCATGTTTTCAGTTGCAATGCGGATCGCAACATATGCCATGGTTGTATGTTATGCTATGTTAGTTTAATTTTATTTTGTTTGCAGTTGCGGACTGTTCACTTATGACGCAACATTTATGTGAAATGTTTATAAGAAAATGTGAAAATTGTTAATAAAAATTATGTTTAAAAAAAAAAAAGATGATATTTGGGAGAAAGGTTGGAGGTGGTCGATGTCTTGGCACTTGGTCGCCATCTCTGGAGTTCATCAGTTTAGGATGTTCCCAGAGAAGTACCTGCTCGGCTGTGACGTGTCATTCCACCTCTAGTGTCCACTGTTTATAAACGGTTCTTGTAGTTCGTCCTCCCTGATGTAAGATGATATATGGGAGATAGGTCGGAGATGGTGGATGTCTTGGCACTTGGTCGCCATCTCCAGATCTTCTGCAGTTTGGGATGTGATAACTGCTTGGCTGTGGCGCGCCATTCCACATCATTGTATAAAACTGGAAATAAGAGAAAGTAAACCTGTAACTATATGGACAATTCCTCTAATATTTCTAAGACATTATTAGATGATAATGGAGACAGTAGTGACCATAACAGCTAAACCCAGTGGTAGTAGTCATCATTGTCTGGGCAAGGTCCAAGGGGGCAGAGGGTGGGTAGTGGACTGGTTATTTCCTCACATTTATGGGGCGGGATCCCCTTTTAATAGTGTTTGGATTGGATATTGGATATTCTCTACCTGCCATCTATATACATGTGATTTAGGACATACAACACATTGACCTCACCCTTATTTTTATTTTTGTCAGGTCCAACATGGAAGATTAGGGCTGGATCTTGTGTATTTGGGGTTTGGGGTGTGTGGTCAGATGAAACCGTCTCACGTCACCGTCCACGATGATCCTCTCTATACTCCAGAGTCCTGGTTCTTCTCCCTCTTGGAGATGGTGAAGCTTTTCCGGGTAATTTTTATAGATAGACTCTAAGAAAAGAAACACATATCCACATTATAAACCCCATGATTGTAGAGATGAATAATAATGTTATTACGAGGTCCGGTATACGAGGTGATAATGAGGTGACGTCTACTGACCTGCATATTCTGATAGTAGCTCAATACATTCACCAGCATGAGGACCAACATCGACCACTCCATGATCTTTGCTGTCATTTCACTGATTTGTGAAAAAATATCAAAATGAATACCTTAAAAATTGCACAAAACAAGAACTTTCCGCCCCAGCCGAGGTTTTGCTGCATTCATGTTTATTGCATGGAGTCATGTGACTGACGGCGATGCCAAAACAGACCTGACCCATTGTCATATGACACCACATCCATTACATTGCGGGCGTCACGAACACCATGATGCTGAGAACGAGCACAAAGATTATGGGTTCAATTGTTTTACTAAAGAATGGCTTCCAGGGGTGCAAATAAAATCAAAATCTATCAAATCTATCCAATGATCCAGAATTTTTGATAATCTCATTAATGCCGGATTAAAGGAATTTTTTTTTTAAAATTTTTTTTAAGCTTTCGTATTTTTATTATTTCTGGTTAAACAGAACACAATCCTAAATAGCTCTCTAGGTTAATGTGGAATTGAACGCTCTCTGGACAACATCTTACACCATCGCCGGGCGGCAGAAACGAGGCAGTCTCCTCCCACAATGCCTAAAGGTCACCTAAAGAGACGTTGATGAGGTTAGGCACTCGCATATACATACTACACGCTGCATCAGGCAACTATGGAAGTTTCTCTATTTCTGTTATGTATGGGGTGGGAGTGGGGGGAGGGGAAGATTAAAGTGACTGATGAGAAGTAAATCATAAATGATTAAGGTGCGTTCTAGGAACAAAACAAAAACATTCAAAAACATGCATCTGAGTCGTAATCTTCAATGCCTCAAACAGTCTGCCATATTGGTCACCAGATAAACATTGGTTTAGATCAAGGGGCCTCTAAAGTTCATCTACACCTAGCTTGTCTTCTTCATCAAGCTGGCCGTCTTTGTACAAGAATGTTAGGAGGAAGAGTGCCACGTCCATGGAGGACCAGTAAGCCGTGTGCGACGTCATGGCCGACCAGTATCTGCTTTCTACCAGCCCTTCTCGTAGCTCAAAGTCAATCTGGTGCTCCAAATCCACTGTAAGATCTGCGTCCAGTGAGCCCAAGATGCTGTGTGGAATGGTTTGGGACGTTGTAGCACCTGGACTCTGTACTGACTTCTTGTCTTCCCCATCAGCCAATTCTTTTACTTCATAACCTTGAGATGTAGTTGCACTAGAACGTGCAAATCTTGAGAACAACATTCCCACCAGGCCTTTTCCGATGCTTGCGGCACCTAATATACTTGCTTTGCCTATATTTGTTATGGACTCTCCATAGTGTCTTCGAGGCAGAACCGGTGAAGTGCTTGGGCTTGGTATGCTTTCTGTATCGGACATTGAGGTAGTATCTTTGGACGGGTTGATGAGACTCTGTCTAATATGCTTGTATAGAATGGGATTTGTGGTGTTGGATGAGTGGATCTGGACAGGTGCAATGTTGCTGCAGTGCTTCAATATTAATGGCTCGAGTCTGTAGGCCACTGGATCTGCAGGGTGGAATACATTAAACAAACGATTACAAATAGCTCTAGGTAAAATATGTTCTTTAGTTCCGCGATTTCCAGGACGAATTCCACGCAAAGCCAAGAATATTGCTAGGGGCTCACCCATGCAGAAAAAATTCTCGACCTTAAATTTTAAAACCGGGGCATTAGACATAGAATTTTTAAGTCCATGTAATCGGTCTTCCAGTTCTTTTAACCGTTGTTTGGTCAGGAAAAGCTCTCGAAGGAGATGCTGTTCTTCTTAATTAATCCACTGGTCCTCGGGCTCTTCATCCTGGTCCATCTGTTCATGGACATGGACTGGATTCCACCCAGTCATGATATCGTATGTAATCACACATCCCAGTGAATGGGATACAATAGACACTTTGCCACCTCGGTCTTCAAACTCCGGGTTCCGGGAGCAAAATAAGTTGTATAAACGGTTCAGCTCCTGCTGTAATCTTTTCACTAACTCATCTCTGTAGAGAGGGCTGGTATAGTGCATAATGTCCATTGCGCTGCTGTTCAGCATGTCCCGAATCCCACGCACCTTATCTGGAGTAATGGAATCTACCGTATCTCCGCCCAGAGCAAGCTTGGAACGCCATTCCACAGGGAGGAACTCAACATGCTCTGAAGTCTGATAAAGTGCTTCTCTTCAATCTTTCTTGCAGTCTCTCTCATCATGGCTGTATTTTTGATAATTCTTCCTTGATCCATCTTCTGTCCAATACCATGGACAACAAAAACAATGTGACTTGTGTCGACAGGCTTGTACTCGTACGTAGCTTCTTCAACATAACCTCTATGAAGCCTGGTCCTGCTGCTTGAAGCTTTTGAGAACCCCAACTTTTGGGTAACAGTCCTTGCTATTTTAGAAGTTGTTGCATCGCTGTAGAGATAGACTTCATCCACACTGTGCCAATCGACGTGGCTGCGGCTTAACTTCAAACTGTGGATGGCTTCATAACGCTTTCTTTTAGCACATGGGGCGCTTGTGCTCTCGTTATATCCTCTCCAATTGAACAGGAAAGGGAGGGAGAAGGGAGCAAGGTGGTAGATAACATCCTTGTGGTCCACGGGTTTTGCCACTTCCAGGTCAAAGTTGTCATGCATCTGATGACCCCTAAAGCAGGTGAGATGTTCCTGTTCAATCAAGTTGCTCTCATCTTCATCGAGAGGTTGCCACGTGCCATCAATGAACCACTGACCTCGCATCACAGGAATTTTATCGTTCTGGTTCCAGTAGACTGGATAACACTCCCCCTCGGTGACATCCACCTCGTGCAGGCTGCTCCTCACACACACAGGCTCGATCTTTACCACATTCCCGATGTTCACCAGGTCTAGGCCGGCGGCTCCCGACTCCCCATCTCCCGGCACGGCTGCTTCTCCATCCGGGGCAGCGCTGAGCTCCAGCAGGCGGCGGTAGGCTATCTCGATGCGCAGGGAGTCGTAGCCGATGAACGGTTTCCTGCTCTAGGATATTTTCTGGAAAGAAATTTTCCCATTTCACTGTAAAAAAAAAAAAGAAAATGCTCAATGTTAAATAATATGGAAAAATTGTCAGAATTGTTTCATCTTAATAATCAGCAGTCTGATAATCTATAGGACTGAGGGGATGATGTACATCAGTGGGGGGGCATGGTTGTTGATGTGAGGTCTGGGTGTAGCTAGCAGAGAGCCAGGCCACACACCAAAAGGCCAAGAAGATGGAGAAGAATCCCAATCCATTGGTCTCCATAAAGTGAGAAGTCGCCAATAAATGAGAAAATCGCACTGTGTCAATTCACGGAAAGAAAGACCGGGTTGCACTTTCCTGCAGTCCCTGGCAATCTCCCTATGTGTTTCACCGCCATCTAAACAAGATCCTCCTAGAACCGCCCGCTGTGATATCTACAACAGAATAAAATAATCAAAATAATCAAAACAGGATGAACAAAAAAATTCACTGAAACAATCAACAAAATAACATTTATTTCCTTAACAACATGCCACATACATGTACATGGCAGTCGTTAAGGGGAAGTATGGAGCGAGATCACGGGCTGGGGTCGCTCCATACTTAGCGGGTAATGGCTGTGTAATATAGCCAACACCGCACTGCAACGGACAGAATCAAATATCACTTTGATTATTCCCATTTAACCCCTTAGAGGCCACAGTCAATCACGACCACAGCATCTAACACATTAGAATGAGAGGGGCGACCCCCTCCGACGTGCCATTGTCCCCCCACGATGCTATAGCGGGATGCCAATGGTTATAATGGCAGCCTGGGGGCCTAATGAAGGGTCTGCCATCTTTGTTCTCCGGCAGGGCTTTATAGGTGGCTGTAAGAATCACAATATACTGCAATCTTTACTATTGCAGTAGATCGTGTGAGCGATCGCTGGGTCAAGTCCACTAGGGGGAAAACTCAACAGATTTTTAAAAAAGTTAAATTCCCTCTTCCCATTTTTTCCGTAGAGTAATGTTAACAAAATATAAATTAGCATAACTGATATCGCCGCGTTTGCAAAAGTTCAAACTATTACAATCTGATGTTATCTAACCCACTGAACACAGTAAAAAAAATAAAAAATCTTTAAAACACCCAAATTGCTGTTTTTTGGTCACGTTAGTTTCCCCAAAAAATAGAATAAAAACTGATCAAAAAGTCGCACCCCAAAATGGTAACAATAAAAGCTCGCCTCGCAAAAAATAAGCCCTCACATCGCTCAATCTACAGAAACATAAAAAAAGTTATGGCTCTCAGATTTTGGCGACGCAAAACTAATTTTTTGAATAAATAGTTTTACATAAGAGGTAAAACATGAAAAAACTATACATTCGGTATCGCTGTAATCCGTAGAATAAAGTGAACATGTAGTTATTACCGGACGATAGACGCTGTAAAAACAAAAGCAAGGCAGGAAATAATAAACGAAAATGGAAAAAAACGAAAATTGGTCGTGTCATTAAGGAGTCAAATCAAGAGAGGGAGTGGGGGAAAGACGCCAAGCTGCAGGGTCCAAAGTGGAAGAGGATGAAGGGCATTACTATCTTCTGGGAGCTCTATAGCCCCCTACCATGTGATCACTGGCCAATCCCTGTAGATCATGATGAAGTGATGCCACCCCTCATTTATTTATTCTTAAAGTGACCCCGCCAGTCAAAGCTCCCAACCGTATGCCCCTGGGGAGCTGAAAAGCTGTATACCGTGATCTACATGTAATATAATTATTAACCCCTTGATGTTGCACCCAATTTTGTCCTTTAAGCTGCAAATATTTTTTTTCGCTTTTGTCTCCCTTTATTGTGACCATGAGCATTTAAAGGAGCACTCCACTTTATTTATTTTTTTGCACCCTCCATTTGTGCATTCGTGTTTCAGTGGGGAGCTGGGTGTAGAAATACTTACCGATCCCTGGATCCTGTCGTTTTTCGGTTCCAGGGCCGCGCACGTGATCTTCATTCTGACCTGGTCTGGAATCACTGCTGTTTAGAAAACCGTAAGTCAATGCATTCCTATGGAGCCTCGTTCTGGCCTCGTCCTGGCCTTGCTGGCTTCCATAGGAATGCATTGAGAGTCTGATTTCCGGTTTATTCAAAAGTACCGTGACTCCAGACAAGTCAGAGGGAAGATCAGGTGAGCGGCGTTGGACCCGAAAAATACAAAATGCGGGGATCGGTCAGTATTTTGCACACATATATATTTTTTGGGGATATTTATTTAACTTTTTTTAAATTCTGTTTAGTAGTCCCCCTAGTGGACTTGAACCAGTGATCATTGGATCGCTCACACGATCTACTGCAATACTAACGTATTGCAGTATATCGTGATTCTTACAGCCACCTATGAAGCCCTGCCGGAGAACAAAGATGGCAGACCCTTCATTAGGCCCCCAGGCTACCATTATAACCATTGGCATCCCGCTATAGCATCGTGTGGGGACAATGGCACGTCGGAGGGGGTCGCCCCTCTCATTCTAATGCGTTAGATGCTGTGGTCGTGATTGACTTTGGCATCTAAGGGGTTAAACAGGCAGACTCAAAGTGATATTTGATTCTGTCCATTGCAGTGCGGTGTTGGCTATATTACACAGCCATTACCCGCTAAGTATGGAGTGACCCCAGCCCGTGATCTCGCTCCATACTTCCCTTCAACGACTGCCATGTACATGTATGTGACATGTTGTTAAGGAGTTAAACGTCATTTTGTTGATAATTGATTCAGAGTTTTTATGTTCATCCTGTTTTGATCATTTTCTTCTGTTCCAGACGTCACAGCGGCGGTTCTAGGAGGATCTTGTCTCTACCGTTCGTGAAATCACCCGGAAACAACTGGAGCATGCCCATCGCGCCTGCAATGTTCTGGCACCCAGGGTGACCTGTTTATCTTGCAATGTGTTTATCCAACCAGCGGACATAATAATAAAAGCTGGGGCTGACCCCCACTTTACCCCACATCTTGGTCTGAGTCCCAGTTATTTCATATAAATGTTAGAGGTTGTGTTATATGGGGGTGATGCCTTCATTGGTCCTGTCAGTCTTCTTTTACCAAATGTAATCCCCTGTGATACAATGCTGTCACCCAAAACAACATGGAAAAATCAATGGAGGGGAGTAAATAGTTTTTATTAGCACAGTATAACAGATGACCTTACATTGACCTCTGTGAAAAAAAGACGCTAAAATGTCACTACATCAATGACTTATGTTCTGGGGTCTGCGAAGCGCATAGCAGATTATAAGTTCATAGCAGATACTAAACCATGGCAGCTCCAGAGCAGAACTGACCTTACTGTGACATCACGATGACATCACTGAGCTATGATGTCACAGAGAGCTGAGAATTTGGGAATTCCCCTGACAGCAGCAGAACTGACATGATTACATCACTTAACTATGATGTCACAGAGAGATGATGGGAGGTTATAAATATTCCCCTGACAGCAGCCCGGTCTTTCTTTCTGTGAATTGACACAGTGTGTGATTTGCTAATTTATTGGCGACTTTTCACTATTATGGAAATCAACGGACTGGGATTCTTCCCCATCTTCTTGGCCTTTTGGTGTGTGGCCTGGCTCTCTGGAGGCTACACCCTGACTGTGATCAAGGACCATGCTCCCCCACTGATGTACATCAGGTAAGATGGAGAATTACACGACTCTTATTTTATAGTTTGGGAATGTATAAGGTAATTACTTAAATATGGAGGAAATATCTAAGTAACAAAATGGCTTCCATTACCCAGAGGGGCTGCAAGAGGACAGAGAAACGCATCCCCTCATCCCTATAGATTATTATCAGACTGATGATTATTAAGATTAAACAATTATGAAAAATTTTCGATATTATTTAACATTGACTTTTTCTTTTTCGTTTCACAGTGAAACGGGAAATTTCTTTCCCGAAAATATCCTGTTTAGAATAGGATTCGTAGGAATGGCCATTGCCTGTAAGTAAATATCACAGAAGTGATTATAATATGTTCTTACTTCTGGGGGATGGCGGGTTATTATAAAATGTCTTATATCTGATTATATTACTCTGGGGTCAAACCTACATTTATTTTTATAAAAATGTGATTACTACGTCAGTGAGAGATGCAGGCCGGTTGCTAGGGACACATTGCTGGACAAGACTGTGGTTGTTAGAAAGTGTATCCCTAGCAACCAGACTGTCAGACATGACTCAGACTTGGCATCAGTCCCGCCCTGCCCCCATCTCAGCCTGCAGCAGTAATCAGATTATTCTAAATAATAAATAAAGTTTTGTTAATCTCAATTGATAATAATAGTCCGGATCAGACGATGCAGATAAATGTTCCCGTCCATGACCTGCCTAGGTAGAGTCGTGTGTTAACCTTAGACCATACTATCCCCCCCACCCCCACTTAGTAAAGACACATGACACCGAGGTTGGATGTGAAATGGCCACAGCAGCCGTTTATTAATTTCACAGTTTTATAAAAACAATTTAAATCCGAAACATTCGGATAACTAGTTAGGAATCCACCAGAGAATTCCTCCTAATAATTCACATGACCCAACATGGGTCAGAATCATAAATAACAATTAAACGTTAACATTAACCCGAGCAGAGGAAGTCCTTGAAGCCCCTTCAGATGTTCCTTATTAAGAACACACCGAATTAGCCATCTGCAAACCACCAATTACCTCCAGCCGTAAACCAGCTCGGAAGCACCGTTCACCTCTGCAGATGGCTCCAACCACTAGAAGTCCACTTCAAGGGGATATCACCCGATGAAGCCCTCAAGTGATGTACCGACCACTAGAAGTCCACTTCAAAGGGATAACACCCGATGAAGTCTTCAACCATGTACCTTTTTTGGGGGACGCATACCCCCGATGCGACCCCCCCACCATTTTGTACTGACTGGCCTCAAGGACTCCCCCCGCCACAGCGAAACAGGCCTTGACCCCCTTAAGCCTGTGAGTTCCTCCACACCACCACCGCCCTTTCTATGCCTTCTGCTATCGCCAAGCTCCACAGATCAATGCCAACCTCGGTCAGATGAACCCCGTCACTTCTCCAGAAATTCCCCACTCCTGACTCCAAATCCCTATGCCTTACGCAAATGCCCCCGTTCTTTGCCACAAAACGGGACACCGCCCGGTTAACCTTTATGCGAGCCTTATTGACTCTCTCCACCGATCTAGCTAACCGCCAATGCTTTCTTGGGACTATGTCCGACCACACTACCACCAACTTGGGATAAGATACCCACAAACACAACATATCATGTTTGATATCCCGCACCAACTCACGAAAAGGGCGGACTCCTAAGTCATTCCCACCCACGTGCAACACTAAAACCTCCGGAACCCTATCAAGCCGCGCATATGTCTGGAATTCCGCCAACACCCTGTTCCACGACATACCTCTAAAACCCAGCCAATGCACAACCGCATCCTGTCGCGGAATGCGCAACTGGCGACCATCCGGGCGGACGTCCGCCCTCAAAGCCCCCCAGTGCACGTACGAATGACCCATCAACCACACCAGACAAGGAGGCGAATCTGAAACGGAAAAAACAATTAGGCACCACCAATATAACATTTGTAAAGCGTAAATAACCCCAATCATAACATATGGGGGCGGACATAGGACTTAAACCTTTTAGACTCCCAACGACCAATACGCCTCACCCCCTCATCATCCAACCCCCAGCGCCCCGCTTCCGTTGCTGCGCCAATCCTGAAGGAATGAGATGAATATGAGCCTGCCGCTACACCAACCGCCGTCAAACATTTTTTAAATACAGCTCCAAACTGAAACCTGGACAAAAACGACCCGTCCATATGACGTAACAAAGGCAAATCTGGAGACCCCCCGTTTTGCGTAAAACCCCGCATGCACTCTACAGGGCACATGACCGACCCCGGGAGAGCGAACAAAACTATCAGCTTACCCTTCCCTACTTGGTCAGTTTTAGATCGACGCAACCATACCTCTAGCCGATCTGCAAATAGGCTCACCTCCCCAGATCTCAGCCCCCCTGCCCGTTTAGTACTTGGCGACACCAACTCACCTATTCTAAATGCTCCAAAGAACGCTAACGAAAAAGCCAATCGAAACAAATCCATTTCATCTGAAGAACGACATACCGATGCTAATGAACCGCCCAACGAGCTAAGCAAAGCAAACGACACCGGCCTTCTACTATCCGCCTCCACCCTACCTCGGCGCAACCCCTTCAAAGCCTGCGATACCAGAAATTCCTTCGATACATCCCGAAAGCCCCGCAACTTAAACCCAAACGCCACTGCAGATATGAACCGGTTCACCTTCGCTACTGAAAACCCCGCCTCCCAGGCGTCACCTAACCAGTACAAAAGTGCCACCAACCTGTCTCTATCCGTATTGACGTCACCCAACTCTCTTAACCACTCCTCCCACTGCCTCCAACAAGCAGCATACGCACTCCACGTCGCGCGCGCCAAAGACCTTTTTAACAGCTGCTCTACGGGACCGATACCAGATCCCACAGATGCTCCGGACACGCCAACCCGAGACGTTCCGCTCCCGGTGCCAATTGCCGAAACCGGTCCCACTGCGAGCGAGAAAGAGCATCAGCGATACAATTCTGAACACCCGGGACATGCACCGCCACCACCCACGCGTTCAATGACAAACACACCAACACTAAATGTCGCAACAATTGAACTACCGGAGGAGAGGACGCCGTGATATTATTAATGGCCAGCACCACCCCCATGTTGTCGCAGTAAAAACGGACCTTCTTATCCCTGAGCCTGTCCCCCCAAATGGTAGCCGCCACCACGATGGGAAACAGCTCGAGCAGGGCCAGATTCCGCGTGAGTCCACTGGACACCCAGCTAGCCGGCCATTGACCCGCGCACCACGGACCTCCCCCATAAGCTCCAAAACCACCCACCCCAGCCGCATCCGTAAAAATATTCAAATCACTCGTATCCTGCGCAGGCGCCATCCATAGCGAGCGACCATTGTACTGGCCCAAGAAGTCATCCCAAACCTGAAGATCAGCTCGGTGCTCCTCCTTGAGCCGCACAAAATGATGCGGCGCGCGCACTCCCGCCGTTGCCGCCGCCAACCTCCTACCAAACACCCTCCCCATCGGCATAATCCGGCAGGCGAAATTCAACTTCCCCAGCAGCGACTGAAGCTCCCTCAGCGCCATTTTCTTCATTCTACAAGCCCGTCGAACCTCCAGCCTCAAAGCCCCCAACTTATCCGCCGGGAGCCGACACTCCATTGCCACCGAGTCAATTTCGATTCCCAAGAAACAAATCGTCGCTACTGGGCCCTCCGTTTTTTCCGGCGCCAAAGGGATCCCAAAATCCCTCGCCACCTTCTGTAGTGCATGAAGCAAATTACCGCAAACCGGCGAACCCCCCGGGCCAACGCACAAAAAATCATCTAAGTAATGGATCAACGAGTCGACCCCGGATACTCCCCTCGCTACCCACTCCACGAAGCTACTAAACGCCTCGAAGTATGCACAAGAAAGAGAACACCCCATCGGAAGGCACCGATCCACGTAAAAGGCCCCATTCCAAAAACAACCCAACAGCCGTTGGCTTTCTGGATGGACCGGCAACAACCTGAACGCCGCCTCGATGTCGGTTTTTGCTAGCAGCGCCCCCGGACCCGCAGCCCGCACTAACCCCACCGCCTTATCGAATGAGGTATAAACTACGGAACACAACTCGTGATCAATCCCGTCATTTACCGACGAACCTTTGGGATACGATAAATGTTGAATCAAACGAAACTTTCCGGGCTCGCGTTTAGGGACAATACCCAAAGGGGACACGACTAAATCTTTTACCGGCGACTCAACAAATGGCCCCGACATGCGCCCCAACGAAACTTCTTTTAACAACTTTTCCGACACGACTTCCGCATGCAAGTAAGCCGATTTTAAATTCCTCCGCGTAACCGGAACCTCATAAGGAGGCGGAGGAATAACAAAACCAACACAAAACCCTTCATAAAGCAACTTAGCTGCCGCCCTATCCGGATACTCACTTAGATAAGGGGCCATCCTTTCCACCCTCACCGGCGACACCCCCTTGACCAGCCCCATGCTGGTTCCCTGACCTCTTTTTTCGCATACATTTTGCCGCCCCGTGTGATGCACCATTACACTCGGAGCACACGTGCTTGAACTTGCACGTGGCCCCGAACTTGCACTGACCTTCATTGAATTGCCAGCAAAACCCCGCCTTTCCCCCGCCGCTTTGTCCACTCTGACTAGACTGGCCTCCCTGGCCACCGCTCCCGGGAAAGGGCTGCCTAACCGGAGCCGTAACCCGTAACCAGAGAGCAATATCCTTCTGGTCCCACCGAATCGCCGGCCGAACCGCCTTCCGCTGACGGAATTGCTCATCATATCGCAGCCACGCCTGACCCCCATACGCCCTATGAGCCTCCCCAATGGCATCAAAATAACAAAATAACGCCGAACAATTTTCCGGCGCCTTTTCCCCTATCACACTAGCCAATATGGCGAACGCCTGCGACCAATTAACGAACGTCTGCGGGATAAGCCTATACCGCCGCCGTTCCTCCTCGTCCTTTTTACTCTCATCCCGCTTGCTCTTATCCAAATTAAATGTAGCCAGCGGCAAGAGAGAAAAAATTTCAACATATTCGTCTTTCCAGATCCGATCACGCACCTCCTGCTTTAAATGCGCCCCCAACGGACCCTCAAAACAAACATACACCTCCCCCCGAGCACGATCGTCCATACGCACTCGATCGCCGTCCTTCTGTGCCTCGGTCTGTACCGACACCGCGACCGCCTCTCTAACCGCCACCACAGGACGCGCCTGTAACGATCCCACGTATCTGGGGCCTTCCCAAACTACCGCAGGAGACACTTCCGTTACTACCGGCGCCGCGGCCCTATCCAGGCGCCCCACCAGCTCCCTTAAGCAACCCACTAAGTCTGCCAAACCTGCTCCGTCGCGTCCGCCCGCGCCACTACCGGCCCCCGATGCAATGCTAGCCGCCCCCCCGCCGACACCCGACATAAAAATCGCTGGATAAGACAAAGATGGAGTTATACACTCACCGGGCTGCACAGGCGCTGTGTTCCCGTCAGCCGGACCATCCTGACCTCGACGATACACGTCCAGTTCACCTTCCTCCAGTTCTTCCCTCGCCACCTTCTGTAGTGCATGAAGCAAATTACCGCAAACCGGCGAACCCCCCGGGCCAACGCACAAAAAATCATCTAAGTAATGGATCAACGAGTCGACCCCGGATACTCCCCTCGCTACCCACTCCACGAAGCTACTAAACGCCTCGAAGTATGCACAAGAAAGAGAACACCCCATCGGAAGGCACCGATCCACGTAAAAGGCCCCATTCCAAAAACAACCCAACAGCCGTTGGCTTTCTGGATGGACCGGCAACAACCTGAACGCCGCCTCGATGTCGGTTTTTGCTAGCAGCGCCCCCGGACCCGCAGCCCGCACTAACCCCACCGCCTTATCGAATGAGGTATAAACTACGGAACACAACTCGTGATCAATCCCGTCATTTACCGACGAACCTTTGGGATACGATAAATGTTGAATCAAACGAAACTTTCCGGGCTCGCGTTTAGGGACAATACCCAAAGGGGACACGACTAAATCTTTTACCGGCGACTCAACAAATGGCCCCGACATGCGCCCCAACGAAACTTCTTTTAACAACTTTTCCGACACGACTTCCGCATGCAAGTAAGCCGATTTTAAATTCCTCCGCGTAACCGGAACCTCATAAGGAGGCGGAGGAATAACAAAACCAACACAAAACCCTTCATAAAGCAACTTAGCTGCCGCCCTATCCGGATACTCACTTAGATAAGGGGCCATCCTTTCCACCCTCACCGGCGACACCCCCTTGACCAGCCCCATGCTGGTTCCCTGACCTCTTTTATCGCATACATTTTGCCGCCCCGTGTGATGCACCATTACACTCGGAGCACACGTGCTTGAACTTGCACGTGGCCCCGAACTTGCACTGACCTTCATTGAATTGCCAGCAAAACCCCGCCTTTCCCCCGCCGCTTTGTCCACTCTGACTAGACTGGCCTCCCTGGCCACCGCTCCCGGGAAAGGGCTGCCTAACCGGAGCCGTAACCCGTAACCAGAGAGCAATATCCTTCTGGTCCCACCGAATCGCCGGCCGAACCGCCTTCCGCTGACGGAATTGCTCATCATATCGCAGCCACGCCTGACCCCCATACGCCCTATGAGCCTCCCCAATGGCATCAAAATAACAAAATAACGCCGAACAATTTTCCGGCGCCTTTTCCCCTATCACACTAGCCAATATGGCGAACGCCTGCGACCAATTAACGAACGTCTGCGGGATAAGCCTATACCGCCGCCGTTCCTCCTCGTCCTTTTTACTCTCATCCCGCTTGCTCTTATCCAAATTAAATGTAGCCAGCGGCAAGAGAGAAAAAATTTCAACATATTCGTCTTTCCAGATCCGATCACGCACCTCCTGCTTTAAATGCGCCCCCAACGGACCCTCAAAACAAACATACACCTCCCCCCGAGCACGATCGTCCATACGCACTCGATCGCCGTCCTTCTGTGCCTCGGTCTGTACCGACACCGCGACCGCCTCTCTAACCGCCACCACAGGACGCGCCTGTAACGATCCCACGTATCTGGGGCCTTCCCAAACTACCGCAGGAGACACTTCCGTTACTACCGGCGCCGCGGCCCTATCCAGGCGCCCCACCAGCTCCCTTAAGCAACCCACTAAGTCTGCCAAACCTGCTCCGTCGCGTCCGCCCGCGCCACTACCGGCCCCCGATGCAATGCTAGCCGCCCCCCCGCCGACACCCGACATAAAAATCGCTGGATAAGACAAAGATGGAGTTATACACTCACCGGGCTGCACAGGCGCTGTGTTCCCGTCAGCCGGACCATCCTGACCTCGACGATACACGTCCAGTTCACCTTCCTCCAGTTCTTCTCTCGCCGACGACTGTCCCTCCCAACGACATCTTCGGAACGGGGATGAGGACGCGCTGACCGATGGGCCGGCAACCTGCCGCCCGACCGCCGGGACCCAGACTTCCGACCGGACCTGTTGCCTTGACGTCGCTGCAGATCTAGGCGTCCGTCTAGACGATCCTGACGAAGCCTGCCCCCTGGCCGGAACATCACCATGCGGGGCGGCCGTACCTTGTTCTCCAAATCTTCCATCTGATGGGGGAGGGGTGACAGGGAGCCCAGCCTGCGACTCCCTGCTTACCGCCGGACCCCGTCGCGGCCTGGGATTCCTGCCAGGACGCAGGGCCTGGGAAGGGGCGGTCCTCCCAGCTGCCTGGCCTGCAGCGTCCGGGATCGGGCTCCCTCTGCGACGCCGTGTCCGCGGGACTACCTCAGGACTGAGGCGCTCTGGAGGTCGGGACCGCCGAGAGGGACGGGTCGACCCAGCCTGCGTCGCCGTCACCCCTGGCACCGCTCTCTGCTTGCCCAGCGCAGGAGCGGTTGTTGCCGACTCCCCCCCCGCCGCCATAGCCATGCTCGTAAGGGGGCCGGGGGAGGGGAGCCTGTCCCTTTCAACAGACCCCGAACGCCGTGCCAGACGTGGCGAAACGGCGTCCGGGATCCTAGTTATTGCAGCCACGGTCTCCTCTAGCCATCCGGGACCGTGGTGCACAGCAGCGGCACGCAGCCGCTCTAACATAAGGGCTTCTGCCATTACTAAAAGCCGGGCAACGGGGAGCTTACTTGCTTCTATGTTACTCCTCCCGCTGCTTCCGGCTCAATGCCGAGAAACAGCGGGAAGCGCAGTAACGGCCCCCCGTCCCCCTTAACTCCTCCCCGTCCCTCCTTCAGCTCCTACCAACTCTCCCTCACCTAATTAACCCTTTCCCTACCAGGACGGTCATGTCGGCCTCCCTTCACCCTGCTGCGTCCAGCCTCTTCTTTATTGTAGGTTTCTTGTTGGGTTTAGCGCTTGGTCCGCGCTTCATAGATGTTATTAGGTTGTTTTACACATGGTACAGGATTTATTTGGCTCATTTTCTCTTTTTCAGCTCTGGGTCTGACGTTTCTACATTACAAGTTCATCATGCTCCATGCTGAAGCCTTTGGGCCTCGTCAGACCTTGGTTCAAAAGATCCTCCTGGCAATTGGATGGTCATCATGCGTTTGGACGGCCATGATGGCTATGTTTTCGGTAAGTTAATAAATGTTTTATGTCAATAGGGTTGTCCCATCTGCCCTAAATAGGGACCCGCTGGCAATCAGCTGATCACTGTGTTTCCGGCAGCTGAACCCCTGGTGATCATGATCAGCGGTTATCACCGTGTGGCCACACATTAAAGTGGTATTACATGGCTTATACCAATGAATGGACGACCATGTAGTAGATGTGTGTCTGCTCCATCTAACAGAGAGGAGTCCCAAGCAGGAGACCAACCTCTATATCCATAATGTCTCTGTGGTTATTATATCAGAACACGTTATTTAGGATTTATTGGGAAGTTCTGAGGGTAAGTTAGTGATTAGTTCCATAAGATTTGCTGTAACCTCTGTCTTCTTGTTTTCTAGACCTACCGTTATCCAATGACTCACCGGATTTGCGCTTTCATTGCATTCGGGTTTGGCAGCCTTTACAACCTTTGGCAGTCCATACTCCTCTACAAAGTGCCCGAAAGCCGAAGAGTCATCAGCCATTTCAGACTGGCGTCCTGTATAATGGCCGTAACCTTAGTGGTTTTCTGTATCCTTTCTTAAATAATATTTGAATGGAATCCAACCGTACTTGTCTTTAGGTTCACATGTAGGAAACATCAGATCCTGAGGTGATCATTTCCCTTTATTTTCTGATCTCCGCCGTCAGATGGCGACATGCTGGTGTAACACAGCGCCATCTGGTAACATTGTTCAGCTTCTTGCAGGAAGATACTGAATAGAAAGCAGCGGTACTGTCCTTGCTATACTGTATATGTATTATATTAACATTTATCTTACATAAAAGTGTAGTAAATTGTATAGGACACTTACTAAACATAATAAACGTTATTTTCCTATATAATAACCCACCAGTCATTGGAAGTAGGGTATCCGTATACACCTACCTGTGCGCTGGAGATCAATGTGTAAAGGTATGTACAGTATATCTCATACATAAGTTATTGACATGCTGAGCCGCTGGTACAAACCAGTGAACGTAAAATTCCTTTAATCCGGCACTAATGAGATTATCAATAATTCTGGAATATTGTATAGATTTTATATGCACCCCTAGAAGCCGTTCTATAGGAAAACAATTGGACCTATAATCTTTGTGCTTATTCTCAGCATCATGGTGGTCGTGACGTCCGCAATGTAATGGATGTGGTGTCACATGACAATGGGTCAGGTCCGTTTTGCATCGCCGTCAGTCGCATGACTCCATGCAATAAACATGAATGCAGCAAAACCTCGCCCTGGGTGGAAAGTTCTTGTTTTGTGCAACTTTTAATGTATACATTTTGATATTTTTTTCACAGATCAGTGAAATGACAGCAAAGATCATGGAGTGGTCGATGTTGGTCCTCATGCTGGTGAATGTATTGAGCTACTATCAGAATATGCAGGTCAGTAGACGTCACCTCATTATCACCTCGTATACCGGACCTCGTAATAACATTATTATTCATCTCTACAATCATGGGGTTTATAATGTGGATATGTGTTTCTTTTCTTAGAGTTTATCTATAACAATAACCTGGAAAAGCTTCACCATCTCCAAGAGGGAGAAGAACCAGGACTCTGGAGTATAAAGAGGACCATCGTGGACGGTGACGTGAGACGGTTTCATCAGACCACACAGATGCCTGTCTGTTTTAAAGAAACACTATGGGCCGGTCACTAACGGCTTAAAAGGGGATCCCGCCCCATAAATGTGAGGAAATAACCAGTCCACTACCCACCCTCTGCCCCCTTGGACCTTGCCCAGACAATGATGACTACTACCACTGGGTTCAGCTGTTATGGTCACTACTGTCTCCATTATCATCTAATAATGTTTTAGAAATATTAGAAGATTTGTCCATATAGTTACAGGTTTACTTTCTCTTATTTCCAGTTTTATACAATGATGTGGAATGGCGCGCCACAGCCAAACAGTTATCACATCCCAAACTGCAGAAGATCTGGAGATGGCGACCAAGTGCCAAGACATCCACCATCTCCGACCTTTCTCCCAAATATCATCTTACATCAGGGAGGACGAACTACAAGAACCGTTTATAAACAGTGGACACTAGAGGTGGAATGGCACGTCACAGCCGAGCAGGAACTTCTCTGGGAACATCCTAAACTGATGAACTCCAGAGATGGCGACCAAGTGCCAAGACGTCCAACAGCTCCAACCTTTCTCAAAAAAAAAATCTTACAAACGGGGAGAAAGATCTACAAGAACCGTTTATGACCAGCGGACTCTACAGCGAGGTGGAATGGCACGTCACAGCCGAGCAGGAACATCTCAAACTGCAGAGGCTCCAGAAATACAACCAAGTGCCAAGACATCCACCACCTCCAACCTTCCTCCCAAATATCATCTTACCACAAGGAGAGAGAAGCAGCGGACTGTTTACTATCCTCATGGTCCTTGTTTGTTGGCTTATAAAACGGTTTAGTAAAGTCATTTGACTTATTTCTACCACCTGAAACCTGTTTTTGTCTTCATTACTGTCAATAATAATAATCCTGAGTCTTCCATAGATCTGTCCTCATGAACCTGGAGGAATAAGAACGTCTCAATGTTTTTGTAGCAAAATTATGATTTATGAAAAAAATAAATATATATTTTTTACACTATAAGGCTATGTTCACACGGTGTATTTTGCAGGAGGAATATCTGCCTCAAAATTCAGTTTGGAAGTTTGAGACAGATTTTCCTCCCCCTGCACGCCGATTTCCGCGGAGTTTCTCGCGGCGTCATTCGCCCGCGGCCATTGAGAGCTGTGGGCATAAAAAACAGCGGAATACGCTTTCTCTGCCTCCCATTGAAGTCAATGAGAGGTCAGAGGCGGAAGCGCCCGAAGATAGGGCATGTCGCTTCTTTTTCCCTCGAGGCAGTTTTACTGCTCGCGGGAAAAAGACGCCGACGCCTCCCATTGAAATCAATGGGAGGCATTTTCGGGCCATTTTTGCCGAGTTTTGCGACACGGTTTCCGCGTCAAAAAACTAGGCAAAATACTCCGTGTGAACATAGCCTTAGACGTACATTTTATCAATAAAAAAATCTTGCTACAAAATGTGTACACGTGATAGTCTGGCCCCTTATTAACCCCTCTGATCTGTATGATTGATGCAGGGTGGGGAGGGAGTTCGATCACGATGTGAATATTGCATTCAGCTTCCCGTCAGCGGCAGGAAACACCACTAGAGCGTGTGGAGGAGGGTAAACCATTAGACTACCAAGGAGGAGGCAATTTACCTTTTCCTTACCCAAGACCACCAGGGAATCAAATACTGACCCCTCTATGTAATGTACGGATGTGCAAGTTCCACCAGAGAGATGCTCTTTATAGGTGAGGGTAGTGGCATAGTTATAGGGGTCACAACGGTCGCCCCTGTTCTTACACAGCGCTGACCGTGCTGGTCTCGCCTCCAACGGAATTTGCATCCGCAGGACACACATTCAGTGGGGTTCAATGCTGGAGCCTTTCTCCAGCATTCACTGTGCCGCGATGTAGTGACGTTATCGCGCCTGTCTGCGCCGAGTCACTCACAGCACAGACCGGAGGGGAAGGATCCTCCACCCATCGTGGGAACGGGAATAGGTAATTAATTGTTATTATTTTTCTATTAGGTACATACTTATGGGGGCATTATAGAGGGTATGGGAGGGGGGCTCATATGGTAGCTGCTGAGGGGGCATTATACTGAATGAGACAGCTATAGGGGGCATTATACTGTAGGGGGGCATTATACTGTATGGGGCAGCTATGGGGGCATTATACTTTATGTGGCAGCTATGGAGGGCGTTATACTGTATGGGGGTATCATACTGTATGGGGCAGCTATGGAGGGCTTAATACTGTATGGGGGCATTATACTGTATGGGGCAGCTATGGGTTGCATTATACTATACAGGGGCATTATACTTTATGGGGCAACTATGGGGGCATTATACTTTATGGGGCAAATATGGGGGCAATATACTGTATGGGGGCATTATGTTGTATGTGGAAGATATGAGCGGCAATATACTGTGGGGGCAGCTATAGGGGCATTATACTGTATGGGGCAGCTATGGGGGGCATTATACTGTATGGGGGCATTATACTGTGGGGGCAGCTATAGGGACATTACATATTGGGGGCAGCTATGGGGCATTAAACTGGTGGTCAGCTGTAGGGGCATTATATTGTGTGGGGGCATTATACGGTTAGGGCAGCTATAGGGGGCATTATAGTGTGGGGGCATTCATGAGGTCTGTCGGGCATAAGCGTGCGCAGGGGTCTGGTGGTGTTGGGGAGGAGTAGGGGGGTCCAAGCTGAATTCTTGCACCAGGGACCATGAGCCTTAGCTACGCCCCTGGGTGAGGTTATTAATGGGTGAGGGTCCTGAAGGGCATCCAGTGCACAGTGACTGTTAGGGGAGAAAGGTTTAAATGTGGTTTTAATTTATGTGCAGATTGTGAAGGGGTTAATAAAGTTTTCTCCTCTTCCATTATCTCTAATTAGCATATGGGTGCAACATATAAAGAAGCTTACCCTTCTATGCTGTCTGAGGGTACTGGCCACACTCATGGGCCAATAGAGAGAGGTTTTGTACTGGACTTTGCCCACAAGCAAAGGGCTTAAATTGTCTGCTTTATAGTGCGGCTTCCTCTTTTCACTGGGATCCTGGAGGCGAGTTTTGAGGTACCGCTGCCCTGTCCAAAACAGAGTGCCATGACTGCTGCTGATGGTGATTTAATGACAGCCTTTAGGGCTCGTATCCTAACAGAAGGGAAAGGTTGGCTCAGCCACTTCCTTGATGAGACGGCTTCCCCACCCACTTCTATTGATTTTCCACACACTTTCTATTACCGCTGCGGTGATGCAGCAGAATGCTCAGGCACCGATCATACCGATGACGACTCCGGTGGTCCCCTTACCATCCCCATCCACTTCAACTGGTACTGGTGAGTTCCCATACACTGGGGCCTGGGGTGCGTGGGGTTAATGACTCTGAGGAATTATCCACCTTAAAAACTGTCTTAGGGGCCGTTCACATATGTCTGGTGTCAGCTTCAGTTTACCACCCGGTGTGTTGAAGAAAAGCAGGAGGCAAACTGATGCTAGAACGGATGCCATAGCTTTCTATGGGATCTGTTCTGGCACAGGGCATATCAGTTTTGGTGCCGGACCTCCCTGGGAGCTGGATCCCATGGAGGTCCGGCGCCGTATCCTATCTATTTTAATTGTGGTCGGATGAACGCCAGGTGCTGCCGCATCCACCTTTCGGCAGCACCCGGCGGGAAGGTGGTCGTGAGCTAGGAGCGGAATCCTCTGTCATAGTATTGCTGGGGATTCCGCTCCAGGTGGAACCCCTGACGACTACCCTCCCCCCGTCCCGGATTCAACGGGACAGTACCGGATTCCGGGCGGTGTGCCCGCTGCTCTGTGCGCCTGGGGGTATGTCTAGCTGTCAACTGTGATCAGGTCCCTGCTTGAGAATTAGTTCAGAGTGGAGGAGCAGAGGGAGCTCCTCCGCTCACCGAGAATTCCCCTGGGCGCAGCGCTACTTTAACCCTTTCATGCCAACAATCTGTATAGCCACGTCCTTTTCGTACATAGCAGAAAAAGAAAGTTGGAGCCAGCGCTGGAAGTGGTTAATCTGTTAAAAACGGGAAACTTCTTCCAAGTTTTAATGTTACTTTGGTAAAAACAAATGGACAACAAAATAATGATGACGGGCGGGTAATGTCCAAAGTACAGAGGGTGATGAGGAGATAGTTTACTTTGAAACGCAATTAACCAACCAATTATGAGATCGACTGGCTACAAAAGGTCTAGACTGCATAGTCAGACAAACTACAAGCCATGACTAAGGACCCAGCAGGGGTCTGAAACGCGTAGGCTACCGCCTATCTCCTCATCACCCTCTGTACTTTGGACATTACCCGCCCGTCATCATTATTTTGTTGTCCATTTGTTTTTACCAAAGTAACATTAAAACTTGGAAGAAGTTTCCCGTTTTTAACAGATTAACCACTTCCAGCGCTGGCTCCAACTTTCTTTTTCTGCCATTTCCAATGCGTGTGCCGACACGAGGATCCGTGCGCTGACTACCATACCTGTGACAAGGTGAGCTGAAGGAAATTACCCCCCCCCCTTTTTTCCTTTTCGTACATACCCTGTACAGCCAGGGCGTGAATATACAGATCACTGTTCCAGCTGGCATAGCGCTGTGAAAAGCGCTCGGACGCCGGCTGTGTCAGTGTCTGCGGGTTTGTGCAGCACCGACGTGAATTTACAGTGGGTGTTAAAAGCGCGATCCGGGTGTCTCAGAGTAGTGCTGACACCCGGATCGCGCTGTTATCCCCTGCCTCTGGTCCCGGAGACATGACCGGGACCTGATTGGTTCAGGTCTTGATCATGTGATCGCAGGGAAAGTTTGTTGTAGCAACAAATTGGAAAGTTTGTTGCTACAACAAACTTTCCCGAGGACCGATTGCGGGTGCTGCCGTCAGTTGCATGGCAAAACCGGAGGCCATACAACAGCCTCCGGTCTGCCATTCTACGGACCAGCTGATCCTCATAGGCTTCCTGTCAGTGTGACTGTCAGCGTCACACTGACAGTTTATAATACGTTACACTACCTATGTAGTGTAATGTATTATAGCAGCCATCAGTGCTGCAGGTCTTCAAGTAAAAAAAAAAAAAAGTTATAAAAATGTTTTATACAAGTGTAAAAACAAGTTATAAGCTACAAAAAATGCTTTTTTTCCTATAATAAGTCTCTTATTATAGGAAAAAGAATAAACCGTTAAAACAGTACACATATTTGGTATCACCGCATTCGTAACGCCCCCAACTATAAAACAATGATATTATTTTTCCCGCACGGTGAACACCGCAAAAAATAATTAAAAAACAATACTAGCATCACTTTTTTTTGTCAATCACCACTCCCAAAATATAGAATAAAAAGTGATCAAAAATTTGCATGCACCCCAAAATAATACCAATAAAAACTACAACCCGTCCCGCAAAAAACAAGCCCTTATACAGCTTTTTTGGACTGAAAAATAAAAAAATTACGGCTCTCAGAATATGGTGCCACAAAAAATATATAATTTTATAGAAAAGTGATTTTATTGCGCAAACGCCACAAAACGTAAAAAAACTATATCGCCGTAATCGTACCGACATGCAGAATAAAGTAAAATGTCATTTATAGCGCACAGTGATTACTGTAAAAAAAAGGACAAAAACATTGTCAAAATGTATGTTTTTTTTTGTCACTTTGCTTGCCAAAAAAATCAAATAAAAAGTGATCAAAAAATCACATGTACCCTAAAATGGTACCAATGAAAACTACAGATTGTAACGTAACAAATAAGCCCTCACACGGCTCCGGTGGAAAAAAAAACAAACAAGTTCTGGCGCTCAGAATATAGCGACAGAAAATGTGCACTGTCCAAAAGCGGATAAGATCGGGCACCATTTATCAGTGCGACACCGGCCACAAATCTATGAGTTTTTTATTTACCCCCTTATTATGCCCTGATGTACTCTGCCCAGCTTACATATACCCCCACATTATAAACTGAAATACTAGCAAAACCCCAAACAGAACTATTACCAAGCAAAATCTGCGCTCCAAAAGCCATATCCCTTTCTGAGCTCTGCCATGGGTCCAAACAGCAGTGTATTACCACATATGGGGTATTGCCGTAATCGGGAGAAATAGCTTGACAAGTTTTGGGGTGCTTTTTATTCTTTATTCCTTGTAAAAATTACATTATATTTTTTCAGAAAAAAAGTAGATTTTAATTTTCACAGACATATTCCAATAAATATAGCAAAAGACCTGTCTGGTCAAGATGCTAACTATACCCCTAGATAAATTCCTTGAGGTGTGTAGTTTCCCAAACCACTTTTGGGGAGATTCCACTGTTTTGGCACCACAAGACCTCTTCAAACCTGACATGGTGCCTAAAATATATTCTAAAAAAAGGAGGCCCCAAAATCCACTGGGTGCTCCTTTGATTCTGAGGCCGGTGCTTCAGTCCATTATCATACTAGAGCCACATGTGGGATATTTCTAAAAACTGCAGAATATGGGCAATAAATATTGAGTTGCATTTCTCGGGTAAAACCTTCTGTGTTACAGAAAAAAATGTATTACAAATTAATTTCGCCAAAAAAAATGAAATTTGTAAATTTCACCTCTACTCTGCTTTAAGTCCTGTGAAACACCTAAAGGGTTAATAAACTTTCTGAATGCTGTTTTGAATACTTTGAGGGGTGCAGTTTTTAAAATGTGGTGATTTATGGGGTCTATCTAGTACATAAGGCCCTCAAAGCCACTTCAGAACTGAACTGGTCCTTGACAAAATATCCTTTTGAAATTTTCTTGAAAATGTAAGAAATTGCTGCTAAAGTTCTAAGCCGTGTAACGTCCTAGAAAAATAAAATAATGTTCAAAAAACAATGCAAATATAAAGTAGACATATGGGGGATGTCAATTACCAACAATTTTATGTGATATTACTATCTATTTTACAATGTAGATTACATTTAAAATTAGAAAAATGATCATTTTTGCAAAATTTCTTTAAATTTTGGTGTTTTTCACAAATAAGCTAAGAATTTATTGACCAAATTTTTCCACTAACATAAAGTACAATATATCACGAGAAAACAATCTCTGAATCGCTTGGATAGGCAAAAGCATTCCAGAGTTATTACCACATAAAATGACACATGTCAGATTTGAAAAATGGGGCTGGTTATTGAGGCATCGAGGACCCTTGGTCCTGAAAGGGTTAAGTGCTGTGCTCGGGGGAGCCCATGACATCATTGTCCTTATATGGACAGTGATGTCAGTGGCTACTGATTGAGCGGAATCCCAGTTGCCGATGATCTGGCCGTGGATTCCGTTCCTAGGGGAAACCCCTGAGGTTACTGTCTATATATGGACATTGATGTCAGGGGCTCCTCCTGGAGTGGAATCCCCGGCCAGAGTCGGCAATGGGGATTCCGCTCAAGGAGTAGCCGTCAGCGATGCTTTGGCCGGGGATTCCATTTAGGGAGTAACTCCTGACATCACTGTCCATATATGGACAGTGGCGTCAAGGGGTCCTCCGAGAGGGAATCCCCGGCCACAGCGTTGGCGATGCTCTGGCCGGGGATTCCTCTGCTGGAGGGAGCTTCAGTGGTGCTATCTACAGGGGAAGGGGGATAGCACTATATACAGTGGGGGTGGCGCTATCTACAGGGGGACGCTATGTTGCACAATCTACATGGGGCGCTATGTGGCACAATCTACATGGGGCGCTGTGTGGCGCCATCTACAGGGGGCTGTGTGACATCATATACAGGGGGTACTGTGGCATTGTATATAATGACACAGTACCCCCTGTATATATTGGCGCAGTACCCCCTGTATATAGAGGGCATTGCGGCATTATCTACAGGTGCATGTGTGGCACTATATACAGGGGCATGTGGGGCACTATATAAAGGGGGGTGTGGCACTATATTAAGAAGTCACTGTGGCATTATCTACAGGGGTGTGTGGCACTATATACAGAGGGCACTGTGGGTATCTGTAAAGGTGCCAAAAACAATCTACTCCTTGAAGATATAGTGAGTGTTTGGCATCTTTTCAGGCTCCCATGGCTGCTTCGTAGACCTGATCTGAGGTCAGTGGACGGCAGCTGCCTTCTGGGCTCTCTTTTGGCGCCGGCCTTAGCGCTGCACTGAATATGACACACGTGATATTACAATGTGTGTGTCAGACTTCAGTGTAGCGCCAAGGCCGGAGCAGAGAAGGAGAGCCCTGACATGGAACACAAGAAGTATCTAATCTATCATGTATCTAATCTATCACAAACTATGGCACATTTTCAGACCCTGGACCACCTTTTTGGTGAACCATTGTGGTAAAAACGGATGTTAAATACTGATGGTAAGAAACTGATGACAACTGACGCTTTTGTAGTAAAAATTGTGAAAAAGCCTGATGGCGACTCATACGTTTTTGCATCAGTTGTAATCACTTGAGAGACAAAAAAAAACTGATGCTGATGCAACTGATACATATGAACGCAGCCTTAGAGAAGCTCTCCACCCCTAACGCAGTCTCTGCTAGTAAAGCGGCTCCGCCGGTAATGGCAGGGTACATATGCTGGAATATTACAACATCTGCAGCTGAGTGCTGGAGGAACTATCTCTCACTGACAGTAGATGGCGCTGTAGTAACTATTAGTTGTTATCCCTGTGCAGCTCCTCTGGTGATGATGTGTTATCTCTGGTATTCTCCATCTTGATGTTGTTACTGATGTCGGTTGCTGTCTGTCCCAGTCTTATTCTCCCACAATGTCTGACTATCCAGAGAGGACGTGTGGGGGCCATTACTGCAGGGACCAGAGAGCAATTATCAGGACTGGGACCAGATAAATAGACAGGGACCACCATAAAGTTATTATACTGTATACCCCTAGATTGCCCACTGCCCGAGATCCTGGTTAGGTAGCAATGACACCTCTCATTTAGAATTTGGTAGGTAGGTAGGGTATCCCCACTTTTAAATACAGCAGGGTCACTGGTGGTTGCTCCGCTCCTATTGTTCAGTTGAAATATAAAAAAAAACAACTACTGTCATCGCCTGTCATCAGACCCGTCATCGCCTGTCATTGCCTGTCATCAGATCTCTCATCGGCTGTCATCATCTGTCATCAGACCTGTCATCAGACCTGTCCATCGCCTGTCATCAGACCTGTCATCGCCTGTCATCAGACCAGTCATCGCCTGTCATCAGACCTGTCATCAGACCTGTCATCGCCTGTCATCAGACCTGTCATCATCTGTCATCAAACCTGTCATCGCCTGTCATCAAACCCGTCATCAGACCTGTCATCGCCTGTCATCTGACCTGTCATCAGACCTGTCATCGCCTGTCATCTGACCTGTCATCGCCTGTCATCAGACCTGTCATCGCCTGTCATCAGACCTGTCATCAGACCTGTCATCGCCTGTCAGAAACTGACTCTGAACCCCCCATCAGCGCGGATGAGTCGCAGGTCCTGCTATGCCCGGATTATCACGGGTAGCTGCAGATAATTATAGCCCCAAGTGCCTGATTTTACAGCCTCCTCAGGCATCAATTTGATGCCACAGGTTCGAGGCCATTGATTCGAGCAACGTATCCACATCAGACATGACAGCGCTGCAAAAGCTGCACGACAGCTCCAGTCTGAACAGCAGCTTATTTCTGCTGAGGAAACGGTATAAAATGAGACCCAACATAGAGAAAGATATAAATGCAGCGCTGGAGGCGGCACAACATGAAAAGAACGTTACATTATAGGTATCGCCGCGTTCACAACGGCCTGAACTATGAAAATATCGCATTATTTACCGCACGGTGAACACCGTAAAAAAAGAAATAAAACACAATGACAGCATTTTATTTTTTTGTCGTCCTGTCTCAAAAAAAATGTAATAAAAAGTGATGAATAAGTCGCGAGTAACGCAGAATTGCACCAATAGAAACGACAGTTCATCACGCATAAAACAAGTCCTCCCGCAGCGATATCAACCGGAAAATAAAAAAGTTACGGCTGTCAGAAAATGGCGACACCAAAACAGGATTTTTATTGTGGGAAAATAGTGAAACGTGAAAAAACGATATAAATTTGGTGTCGCTGTAATCGTATCGCCCCGCAGAATAAAGGTCACATGTTGTTTATACCGCACGGTGAACGCTGTAAAAAAGAAGAAACAAAACCGCGCTAGAATTGCTGTTTTTTGGTTTCCTCATCTCCCAAATAATATAATAAATAGCGATAAAAAAAGCGCATTTACCCCAAAATGGAACCAATAAAAATGACAGCTCGTTCCCCAACAACCGATCCCTCGCACAGCGCCGTCACCGGAAAATAACACGTTATGACTCTAAGAACGCAATCACGCTGAATGACGGCCCAGACTCATATTTTAGGTCCAGTCGTTTTTCACTAAATACCCCACATCATCATTTACTGGACCCCACAGGTGACCCCGTAGATGCAGCGGAGATGAGGAAACTTTAGGGCCTTGTGCGGCTTATAGGACTAATGAAGAAGTCACATATAAGGCGATACTGGAGCGCAGATATTCTGTATAATCCCCAATAATCCCGGCCTGTGCATGAAGTGACCCCACCAATCCATGGATATTCACCCCATTATTACATCATCTTATTATACCCTGATGTACTCCGCCCAGCTTACATATACCCTGATGTACTCCACCCAGCTTACATATACCCTGATGTACTCCACCCAGCTTACATATACCCTTATGTACTCCACCCAGCTGACATATACCCTGATGTACTCCTCACAGTTTACATATACCCTGATGTACTCCGCCCAGTTTACATATACCCTGATGTACTCCACCCAGCTTACATATACCCTGATGTACTCCACCCAGCTTACATATACCCTGATGTACTGCCCAGCTTACATATACCCTGATGTACTGCCCAGCTTACATATACCCTGATGTACTGCCCGGCTTACATATACCCTGATGTACTCCGCCCAGATTACATATACCCTGATGTACTCCGCCCAGCTTACATATACCCTGATGTACTCCGCACAGCTTACATATACCCTGATGTACCCCGCACAGCTTACATATACCCTGATGTACTCCTCACAGCTTACATATACCCTGATGTACTGCTCACAGTTTACATATATCCTGATGTACTCCGCCCAGATTACATATACCCTGATGTACTCCGCACAGCTTACATATACCCTGATGTACTCCGCCCAGCTTACATATACCCTGATGTACTCCGCACAGCTTACATATACCCTGATGTACCCCGCACAGCTTACATATACCCTGATGTACTCCTCACAGCTTACATATACCCTGATGTACTGCTCACAGTTTACATATATCCTGATGTACTCCGCCCAGATTACACATACCCTGATGTACTCCGCACAGCTTACATATACCCTGATGTACTCCTCACAGCTTACATATACCCTGATGTACTCCGCACAGCTTACATATACCCTGATGTACTCCGCCCAGCTTACATATACCCTGATGTACTCCACACAGTTTACATATACCCTGATGTACTCCTCACAGCTTACATATACCCTGATGTACTCCGCACAGCTTACATATACCCTGATGTACTCCGCCCAGCTTACATATACCCTGATGTACTCCACACAGTTTACATATACCCTGATGTACTCCGCACAGCTTACATATACCCTGATGTACTCCGCACAGCTTACATATACCCTGATGTACTCCACCCAGTTTACATATACCCTGATGTACTCCTCACAGCTTACATATACCCTGATGTACTCCTCACAGCTTACATATACCCTGAGGTATTCCGCCCAGCTTACATATACCCTGATGTACTCCGCACAGCTTACATATACCCTGATGTACTCCGCCCAGATTACATATACCCTGATGTACTCCGCCCAGCTTACATATACCTTGATGTACTCCGCCCAGCTTACATATACCCTGATGTACTCCTCACAGCTTATTTATACCCTGATGTACTCCGCCCAGGTTACATATACCCTGATGTACTCCTCACAGCTTACATATACCCTGATGTACTCCGCCCAGCTTACATATACCCTGATGTACTCCACCCAGTTTACATATACCCTGATGTACTCCTGACAGCTTACATATAACCTGATGTACTCCGCACAGCTTACATATACCCTGATGTACTCCGCACAGTTTACATATACCCTGATGTACTCCGCACAGTTTACATGTACCCTGATGTACTCCGCACAGTTTACATATACCCTGATGTACTCCGCCCAGTTTACATATACCCTGATGTACTCCGCCCAGTTTACATATACCCTGATGTACTCCGCACAGCTTACATATACCCTGATGTACTCCGCACAGCTTACATATACCCTGATGTACTCCGCACAGCTTACATATACCCTGATGTACTCCGCACAGTTTACATATACCCTGATGTACTCCGCCCAGTTTACATATACCCTGATGTACTCTGCACAGCTTACATATACCCTGATGTACTTTGCCCAGCTTACATATACCCTGATGTACTCCGCACAGTTTACATATACCCTGATGTACTCCACCCAGCTTACATATACCCTGATGTACTCCGCACAGTTTACATATGCCCTGATGTACTCCGCCCAGCTTACATATACCCTGATGTATTCCGCACAGCTTACATTTACCCTGATTTACTCCGCACAATTTACATATACCCTGATGTACTCCGCCCAGCTTACATATGTCAATGCCTATACCAGACTGTGAAGACTACTAGTAAATCCAAAAAATGAGCGACACATAGCACAAATTATGTACCATGACAGTATAAAACAAACTTTATTGAAATGCAAATAACACATTGGCCATGAAGAGATAAAAACAGTATTGCACACAATTTAAAAAGGAGAGTGTGGAGGAACTGCGTAAATAATCCAAGTTATAAGCTAACACAATATAAACATCCTGTGATGTGGTAAAGTGCAGAGGTCTACATCCAAAGAGGATGTGTAATGAGTCAATTTGTTAAACTGCTGAAGAGGCTATAGATATACTATGCACCTAACCAAAGAGCACAACATTGTGCATACGTGTGAAAATACACGGCTACGACTGCACAATTGCACCCAAAAATTGCCCTACTTCATCAGTTAAGAAGACTGCACAAACCCGTGGATTGCATGATGGATCTCACACAAGATAACTCCACACTGACCGCCCCCGACGCGCGTTTCGCCGTCAGCTTTCTCAAGGGGTATTGACTACTGGGATAATGGTCACTTTAAGTATGAGATACAAAGGGAGGGGATTATGTCAATGTCCAATAGACAGAAAGTGTGCACAGCATATGGGCATTATAATCACAGGCAAGGTTACACCTACCATGCTGCAGAGATCAGAGATGTGGACAGATGAAAGGAGCTGCACTCGTGTTTGCGGATGCCATTATGCCTCCGTTGCGCATGCGCACCGGCGTTCATCCGAGCGCCGGAAGTCATGCCCATAGACATCAGCCGCATCAGAGTACGCACTGCGCGTGCGCGCCGCAAAAGAACTAAAGGGAGGGACTGGCGTGGCCATACTTGTTATGTAGGGAGAGGTCAGTGGCCATCTTAGAGCCTGGCAAATATGCCAGAAGCCCAAACAAGGGACAATAGACGTATGCAAGCTAGGGATGCCGTATACATCGCTGAGACAGTTCACCCCGAAGGAGTAGAGACCATGTCTCAGCGATGAAACACAGCTGGCAAAGTTTAAAATAATCCCGAATACCAGGGTATATCCCAAGGCAGTTCATACATACTTTCTAGACGCCTATAGCACGCACATAAACATCACATATGAATATACATAAATACATATATGTGCATACACCAACACAAATATAAGAATCTATACTTTACACGCATATATATATATCAATATAAAGAGTACCATACACTTTAAAAATTCACTTTCATTTACAATAAAAAACCATAATGGTAAAGATATATATTCGTGTATGCATAAGTATTGAAAATAAAAGAATAAATAAATAAAGTGAGGATAATAGACAGAGAGCGAATACAGGTGAGTGAACACGCGTGCTCGTGACAGTGATAAAAAGAGAAAAATACAAAAGAAATAAAATATGTGAGAAGAGATGAGGACGGCACCTGAAAAACATAAAACCGCTGTTACTCATACACAAGTCTTACACACATTTTTTATGTGGATCATTGTATAATGTGCTGTATAAATCGACAAAAATAGGGACCTATATGAAAGTGTCAAAATACAGATCGTTGTAAAATGTGTTATATAAAAGGAGAAAAAATATACTTATCTGTGTACAGATATAAAAACAATATATGAAATAATAAATATGTAGTAACCTGAAATCCATCAATGTAGATGGTCTAATACATAATAATATATCCAACAATAAACATGGATTGACCTAAAATCCATATGTGTAAAAAAAATATACTACATCATTACATATCCAATAATAAATATTTTGTGGAATAAAGTGCATATGTGTAAATATGATGTCATAATGAATTTGTTTCATAAAACATAAAACAAGTGAATTTGTGCATATTCAATATATATATAATATGCTATAGGGCATAAACATGAGCATGTAAATATATGAATTAGTGCACCCATAGTTCCATGTAATACTAAAAATATAAATAAGGTCGGTACACAAAGAAATATAGTATATACATGAAATAGATATGATATCGTGCAGAAATACAGACATACCAATATATAAATGAATATACCAATAGGCATATATAAGAATAAAAATAGAGCCGGTACGCATAAAAGTACCAATACCTACCCCTTGAGAAAGCTGAAGACATACCGAGACGCCAAATCCATATATAGAAAAGAAAAACAAGTATATAAATGCGTATACATAAGGTAACACTCCCATGCATACAGAGGGCCCGCATGTGGTAATAACCAACAGGAGAAAGGGGGAACAAGCCCACAATTTCCAAAGTTGAACATCATAGACAACCTCCACTATAGAACTGGACGAATGCACCATAGGTATCCATAACACCTGTAGAAAGATTAAGAATTTATTGGAAGATGGTATCAGATAATCAAAATATTCCAACCTGAGTGTACATGTTACACCAACAAAAAATTGCCTTACATATACCCTGATGTACTCCACCCAGCTTACATATACCCTGATGTACTCCACACAGCTTACATATACCCTGATGTACTCCGCACATATTACATATACCCTGATGTACTCCACCCAGCTTACATATACCCTGATGTACTCCACCCAGCTTACATATACCCTGATGTACTCCGCACAGTTTACATATACCCTGATGTACTCCGCACATATTACATATACCCTGATGTACTCCACCCAGCTTACATATACCCTGATGTACTCCACACAGCTTACATATACCCTGATGTACTCCGCACATATTACATATACCCTGATGTACTCCACCCAGCTTACATATATCCTGATGTACTCCACCCAGCTTACATATACCCTGATGTACTCCGCACAGTTTACATATACCCTGATGTACTCCGCACATATTACATATACCCTGATGTACTCCACCCAGCTTACATATACCCTGATGTACTCTGCACAGATTACATATACCCTGATGTACTCCACTCAGCTTACATATACCCTGATGTACTCCACCCAGCTTACATATACTCTGATATACTCCGCCCAGCTTACATATACCCTGATGTTCTCCGCCCAGCTTACATATACTCTGATGTACTCCTCACAGCTTACATATATCCTGATGTACTCCACACAGCTTACATATACTCTGATGTACTCCTCACAGCTTACATATACCCTGATGTACTCCACCCAGCTTACATATACCCTGATGTACTCTGCACAGTTTACATATACCCTGATGTACTCCGCACATATTACATATACCCTGATGTACTCCACCCAGCTTACATATACCCTGATGTACTCCGCACAGATTACATATACCCTGATGTACTCCACTCAGCTTACATATACCCTGATGTACTCCACCCAGCTTACATATACTCTGATATACTCCGCCCAGCTTACATATACCCTGATGTTCTCCGCCCAGCTTACATATACTCTGATGTACTCCTCACAGCTTACATATATCCTGATGTACTCCGCACAGCTTACATATACTCTGATGTACTCCTCACAGCTTACATATACCCTGATGTACTCCGCCCAGCTTACATATACCCTGATGTACTCCGCACAGCTTACATATACCCTGATGTACTCCGCCCAGCTTACATATGTCCCCACATTATAAATTGAAATAACAGTAAAACCAAGCAAAATCTGCGCTTCAAAAGCCAAATGGTGGTCCAACTGAACCTGGCAGCGTGCCCAAACGGCAATTTATGACCACATATGGGGTATTACTGTATTCTGGAGAACCTGCTTAAATATTTATGGGGTGTTCGTCTACGATGGTACAAGCTGGGCACAACACATTGGGCACTGAAGTGGCATATCTGTGGAAAAGGGCAATATTCAATCTGCAACATCTATTGTGTACTAATTTTTGCAAAACACTTGTGGGGTCAAAATGCTCACTACCTTCTAGATGAATTCCTTGAGGGATGTAGTTTCCAAAATGGGGTAAGTTTTTTGGGGTTCCACTGTACTGATACTATAGCTCAATGCAACATGGTGTCAAAAAACGAATCTTGTAAAATCTCCACTCCACATACTAAATGGCGCTCCCTCCCTTTAGAGCCATAGCCTTACCCTGGAGAGAATGCTTTACAAACGTTGAGGTGCTTTTCTCCTCTAGTCCTTGTGAAAATGCAAAATTTTGGGCTAGAACTACAACTTTTCTCAAAAAAAAATGACAATTTTTTTATTTTCACATCCCAATTCTAATAAATTCAGCAAAAACCTGTGTGGTCAAAATGCTCACTACACCCCTAGATGAATTCCTCAATGGGTGTAGTTTCCAAAATGGGGTCTTTTTTGGGGTGTTTCCTTTGTTTTGGCACCACAAGACCTCTTCTAACCTGACATGGTGCCTGAAATATAATTTAAGAAAAGGAAGGCCCTAAAATCCACTGGGTGCTCCTTTTCTGCTGAGGCCGGTGTTTCAGTCCAGTACCCCACTAGGGCCACATGTGGGATGTTTCTAAAAACTGCAGAATCAGGGCAATAAATATTCCGTTGTGTTTCTCTGGTAAAAACCTTCAGTCTTACAGGAAAAATCGATTAAAATGGCATTTCTGCCCAAAGAAAATGGAATTTGCAAATTTCCCTTCCACATTGCTTTAATTCCTGTGAAACGCATAAAGGGTTAAGAAACTTTCTAAATACTGTTTTGAATACTTTAAGGGGTGCAGTTTTTAAAATGGGGTGATTTGTAGGGGTTCATAATATATAAGGCCCTCAAAGCCACTTCAGATCCGTTCTGTTCCCTAAAAAAATAGGCTTTTGACATATTCTTGAAAATGTGAGAAATTGCTGCTAAATTTATAAGCCTTGTAATGTCCCAGAAAAATAAAGGGATGTTTAAAAAATGATGCAAACATAAAGTAGACATATGGGAAATGTTTAGCCAACTGAGCAATAAACCCAAATATATCAGTGGTCCTAGTGACTAATAACTTAGACCAAAAAAGAAAAGAACAGTCACGACCAAATAATTGAAGAAATACAAAAAATCCTTTATTAAACTCAAATAGACAAATGCAAGCAGACAACATAGAACATATTAAAATAGCGTAACCCTCGCAAAATCAAAGATGGAATCAGAACACTAGCGCAGCAGGACAACCAAATAGTAATCCGGAAAAATGATCCCCCAAAAATGCTAAAGTGTCTAAGTAGTTTTCAAGCAGGCAATAAGTATAAAACTTTTGCACAGATAGGCATATACCAAAAAATAAATGTGAATACAATCAAGATAATGACATATGAACAGCAATATACATACACCTGCAGAGTACGGGAATAGTCATTTAGTCCAAAAGTGGCTGCGGCGGGAAGGGGTTAAAGCTACAGAGACAAAATATCAAAATAAGGAAAGAAGAGAATGTTTCAGGTGCAACAAACAGGGACACCTAAAGAAGGACTGTACAATATGGAAAGCAGAACAGCAGAAACCATTTCCAAAAGAGACTAAACAAAAGGTCAAAACCACAATCTCTGATCCACGTGCAGATAATTGGAACGGCAGATTTAAAGGGACAAATGGGGGCAGCAGAAAGGAAGAACAGAACTCTGATGGAAATGATCAGATGCATGCTGACAGATCCTGGATTACCTGAAAAATATTGGTCCCTAGTACATTTTATGGGTAGGCTAAAATTCCGCCAATACCTACCCAGTAAGAGGGCAAGGTATGGGATAAAAATGTACAAACTGAGCTAGAGCAGCTCAGGTTTTGGGTTTATGAAGGGAAGGACTTCAGGATTGAACCCCAGAATCCCCCCCCTCTTGGAGCTCCAACATTACGTGAATAACTTCTACATCAGCATCCCACTATTTAAATGCCTCTCCACCAGAAATACTGCAGCCTGCGGCACGGTGCGCAATAACCAAAGAGGCCTCTCTAAAACTCTGATTGGGCAACATGTCAAAAGGGGTGCATTATGCAGCGAGAAAGTGTTGTTCGTCAAGTATAAGGACAAGCGGGATGTCCTTCTCTTGACCACAATACATGGAAACGGCAGAACCCCTGTCCCTGTACGAGGTGCCACCACGGTGACCCACAAGCCAGATTGCATCGTGGGCTATATATAATAAATACTTGGGAGGGGTTGATCTCTCAGATCAAGTGCTGAAGCCGTATAGTGCAATGCGGAAGACAAGGGTGTGGTACAAAAAGGTGGCCGTGCCATTAGTACAGATGGCATTGTATCACACTTACGTGCTATGCAAATGTGCAGGCCGGACAGAGTCATTCCTTAATTTTCAGGAGGAGATTATCAAGGTGCTTGTGTTTGAAAATCAGGTTGGGGAGGGCCCAAACATATCTGCTGAAAGTGAGGGCGCCCGTATTGTACCAGGGCAACACTTTACCGGCATCGTTCCCCAAACTGCAAAGAAGGGGAGATACCAAAAGAGGTGCAGAGTGTGTAGCAAAAGTGGCATAAGAAGGGTCACCACTTATCAGTGCAAAACCTCCCCCCTGAAAAAACGGGTCTGTGCATAAAGGTGTTTCCACTGTTTTGGGCCCTCGGGGGCTTTCCAAATGTGACAGGGTGCCGCAAACCAATCTAGCAAAATCTGAATGCTAAATAGAGCTCCTTCCCTTCTAATCCCTGCCGTGTGTCCAAATAGTAGTTTATAACCACATATGGGGTATTGCTGTGCTCAAGAGGATTTTCTTTATAAATGTTGGGGTGCCTTTTCTCCTTTAGTCCTTGTGGAAATGAAAATTTTTTAGGCTTAGCTAAATTTAATCGTAAAAAAATGTAGATTTTAATTTTCACAGCCTACTTCCAAAAATTTCTACAAAAATCCTGTGGGGTCAAAATGCTAACTATACCCTTAGTTAAGTTCCTTGAGGGGTGTAGTTTCCTAAATGAAGTCACTTTTGGGGGTTTCCACTGTTTTCTCCCCTCAGGGGCTTTGCAAATGCGACATGGCCTCTGCAAACCATTCAAGCTAAATTTGAACTCCAAAACTCAAATGGCGCTCTTTCCCTTCGGTAGTTTCCAAAATGGGGTCACTTTTGGGGGGTTTCTACTGTTTTGGCACCACAAGACCTCTTCAAACCTGACATGGTGCCTAAAATATATTCTAAGAAAAAGAAGGCCCCAAAATCGACTAAGTCCTCCTTTGCTTCTGAGGCCTGTGCTTCAGTCTAACAACTTCAGAATCTGGGCAATAAATATTCAGTTGCGTTTCTCTGGTAAAAATTTCTGTGTTACAGAAAAAAATGGATTAAAACTGATTTTCTGCAAAAAAAATTACATTTGTAAATTTCACCTCCACTTTGCTGTAATTCCTGTGAAGCACCTACAGGGTTTAGAAACCTTCCTATAATCTATTTTTAATACTTTGAGGGTTTAGGTTTTAATAATGGGGAGTTTTATGGGGTTTTCTGATATATGGGCCCCTCAAAGTCACTTTAGAACTGAACTGGTCCCTAAAAAATAGCCTTTTGACATTTTCTTGAAATTGTGAGGAATTGCTGCTAAAGTTCTAAGCCTTGTAACGTCCTAGAAAAAGAAAAGGATGTTCAAAATACGATGCCAATCTAATGTAGACGTATGGGGGAAGTTAACTAGTAACTATTTTGTGTGGTGTTGCTATCTGTCTTATAAGCAGATACATTTAAATTTTTACACATTTTCTCAAAATTTTGGTGTTTTTTACAAATAAACACGGAATGTATCGACCAAATTTTACCATAGGATCGAAAACCCAGGGTAGCCAAAACCATGAATAATTGCATACCGGCCTTTTCCGTTATGGGTTGTGTCATGGGTCAGCACCACCCTGAACGCTGTTCGGAACTTTTCATTTACATGGATAGCATTTATAGTGCTTATAAGTCACATGGCGGTTCCACATGGTGGCTCATCAGCTCCTTTTCCTCAAGGGTCAGTGGCCGTCCGCAGGCCTGGTGCATGCTGGTTATTCAATGAAGGCCATTGTAAATTTGCAGGATTATGCAAATATAAGCATTGGTGCTCCGCATGTGGAGGTCCACACACAGCATCTCGTGGTTCCCGCCCAACACATGAGGCACCTTCAAAGCAAAATGCTCAATGTGACGGAAAGGACCCCAGTGAGCGAAACCACGATGGGGCCTTGGCTAGATAAGTATCCTGACAGAGCAGCGGCAGCACAGTTACGTTTTGGTTTCACGTTTGGTTTCTTTATCCCATTTAACCTAAGCAGCCATTCTTTATTTGTGGACAACTTGAAATCGGTTAGGGAGCAGCCGGAGGTCTTAAGGGAGAAGTTGGCAAAATAAGTATCTTTAGATAGAATCGAGGGTCCTTTCTTCCCTAACCTTCGGGTTTCTCTGTTGGGAGTGGTCCCAAAGAAGGAAGTCGGTAAGTTCCGCCTTATACACCATCTTTCATTTCCTAAAGGTCTTTCGGTAAACTATGGGATTTCGTTGGAGGATTCCTCAGTCTCTTACGTTTCCTTTGATCGTGCAGTTGCGCTGGTCAGGGAGCGCTGAAATCAGATATAGAATCAGCTTGTAGCTTGCTGCCAGTACACCCAGATTGATATCACCTATTAGGCTGTTTCTATGAGGATCACTATTATTTTGATACTTTGTTGCCCATGGTCTGTTCCATATTGTCGCTGCAGAATTTAGTATGTCCATTAACGTTGGACATTATCTGCATTTGTCTATGAGCTCCAAATTAATTAATGAATGCTCTCTCAATGGTGGATCTGAGAGAGGCCGGCCGGAGAGACCAGGACACGCAGCTTCAGTGTTCAAACGATCTCTGCCCTAGGGGGCGGATCCATCTTTATTTATAGGAAAATGAGAGTAGGTGGTGACCTCATACTTGCAAACATAAACATTCTATATATGGTAATATCCCAAAACTCCACATATGGTATAATGACAGGAAAGGTGTAGGCTTTGGTTTCAGCCAATCATCTACAATATGATAATGACTCTGATTCAGCCAATAAGAATTATTTCAATGCATTATAATAATACTTCACCCTCCAAGCCCCAGGTGGCCTGAACCTTGTCCCATGGGAAGGACACACATTTCAGATACACAAGTTAATTTGTCTCTACTTCCTATCTCACTAGAGAATGGAGACTGCAGATAAGTTTAAATTAATTAAACAGAGGGCTTCTTCCAAGGCTGAGAGATGGTAAACAGTCATTGTCCATTCGGCCAAGGCTATTTGATCTGCTCCTTAAAAGAGTAATAAAACATTCAATTCAAGAACACAACATAGAATTGCTTCAGGACATCTGCTGATATTTACTTTTTACTTATTAACCTCAAGATGGCTCCTTCAGGCCAAAAGATAGATTCCAATGATCCAAAATGGATGCCTACCATACAAGATGGAGTCCATGTAAAATGTTATCTTTTTAAACATATTCTAATCACCTTCACAAAAGCAATATATGTTCACACATATAAAGATAATTAAAATATTTTTGACAATATCATGTCACTATTTCGAGATGTTTAGCTCATTTCTGTAATGGGTGGTAAGATATGAGACTGGTTCACGGTCAGCAATTCATTATTCAGACGATTTCTTATTTGTCGCCCCAGCAGATGAGGATACCGGCCATCACATGCTAAAAACATTTCAATTCTTCATATCTCGTTTTGGCGTCCCTCTTTCTGCAGAAGAAACCGAAGGTCCAATAACAAGGTTGTCCTTCCTCGGCATTGAAATTGACACCATAGAAATGGTTTTCAGGTTACCTGAAGAAAGATTAAGAAACTTTTTAGCTTGATTGAAGGATTTTGTGGAGTAGTAAAAGTCACTACTGGGTCTTTTGGTCTTTGCTTGCCGTGTCATTCCAATGGGAAGGATTTTGTCCGCTTATCATTGGCTACTCGAGGAGTTAAATTAGCTGGGCATCGGATTCGTCTCACCAAACCCTTAAAAGCGGACCTTACCATATGGGGTAGTTTTCTTTCCAACTATATCTTTATATCCAAGTATATATACTATATACTTTCCAAGTATATCTTTCCAAACATACATGTTTCAGGTCAGGAGAAGGCAACAATGCAGAATTATCATTATACACAGATACATCGGGCTCCTGCGGTTTTGGAGCAGTTGTTTGCCCTGCTTGGTGTATCATCCTGGCCTGCAGCGTGGCATGCCGCTGGCCTTTGCCGGAATCTTACTTTGCTGGAACTTTTTCCAATCATTGTGGCAGTCGAAATCTGGGGACCAATGTTCAAAAATCGACATATTTGTTTCTAGTCCGACAACGCCAGTGTGGTTGCCGGTATTAACAGTCTGTCTTGTTCTTCACTATCTGTTATATCTTTATTACGTGACTTAGTTTTGCGCTGTCTACAACATAACATTTATTTTAGATCAAAACATGTTCCTGGTCTTAATAATGTTGTTGCTTTTTCTCTCTCACGTTTTCGCTGGCACGAATTCCAGGCTTTGCTGCCCAATACGGAGAGGGTCCGCATCTCATGCCCAAATCATTTATGGGAGTTGGTGGACCTCAACTGATGTCTCTCGTCAGTTCATCAGTAGCGCCTGCTACGTGGCAGAGAAACGCTAAGGCGTGGTTGGAGTGATTACAGGTCGTGAAAGGTCGCAATATTTCTTCTTCGGATAAGTTATGATTAGAGGTAACAATTGAATATGTTCTATCCTTGAGGGCTTTAAACATATCTGGCACAGCCGCACAGAAACGTTTATCTGGTATTGCTTTTTATTTTAAGTCACTGGGTTGGGGGGGGGGGGGGGATGTCACCAAATGCTTTTTAATTACCCAGACTGGAAAAAGTGTCATATTCGTCAGGAATCACGACGGCCAATTTCCTATCCCTTGCTTTGCCGTTTTGTAATGGCAAGTCCAAAAATGTGCTCATCTCCATAAGAGACTTTACTGGCCCTCAGTTTCAGCCTTGCCTTCTTTAAGCCTTTAGAATCAGTGAATTATTACCTCCTTCAAAAAAAAAGCAGGGTGGCTTACAGCACACGGATGTTATCATAACCGCTGAGGCTGCTCGATTACGGGTACGGGATCTTACGGGTACGAAGATCTAAGACTGACGTATTTGGCCACGGTGTTTGGATTCACCTGCGTGCCACCCAGGGCGCGGTCTGCGCCATGCGTTTACTTTCTGAGTATTTACTCATTCGTTTCCATTACTCCCAGTTCCTAGTACATATGGATCGCACTCCCCTCACTATTTATCAGTTTAGAACAGTTCTCCACCACTGCCTTATCATCGCGGGTGTTTCCTCTTGCTTTGCCAGATACATACGTCCGGATTTGTTATTGTAGAACACTGTCATAATGTGTTTTTCTTTTTGATCATGTTAGGCCCACAGTTTGGATGCTAGAGCATTCTTATATATTCTGGGCCACCCAGCGGGCTGATTGTAGGCCTGGTGGCCGTGCGTTGGGCTTTCGAGACATCAATATTTCTTGGAGAGGAATACGTGGTTTAAAATGGTGTCAAGTCCTTCCAGAAGTGGTAAACCTCAGGTGTTAATGGCCCAGTGATACTGGTCATTCACGCGGGGGGCAATGATCTCTGTCTCCTAAGAATGGTCGAATTGATGACGATAATGCGCTCTGATATGGAGCGCTTCTCCTCCTTTTTCTCCGAAATGATACTCGTCTGGTCAGAGATTGTCCCCCATATGGTATGGCAGGGTGCACGGGATGCGGAGTTGAACAGGCACTCTTTCTGCTGGGTGGGGGTCGGAACCCTGTGTAGGCATACAAGGGCTCCTTCATGGCGGTCTTTGAGACTTTGCTGGTATGAGTAGGGGCTAAGAGGGTGGATTTGCCCGTCGGCAGTCTGGCAGTTGGCATAACGGCTGATAGCTGTGGAAAAATATATAGGGGTTTCACCGCTAAGCGGTTCTGGTTTAAGAGGTTAAAATAAAAGCTGTGGCCGATCACCCTCCAGCAAAAGACTAAATTTGGTGTCCTGGTCTTTATTTCTATATTAGTCAATAAGAAAGCTTCCCTCGCATGTTATGTTTGGTTTACCCTGCTTACAGCCTGAATGAGGGACTCCCCTCTAATAAATCACAATGCCTTAAATGGTTATTTTTATGATTGTGTTATATAAACTGGACGTCCCCCATAACTGTATCGTACAACCAGAGCCAGTGAATCACGTACAATCCCATCTATACCTTTCCACTCCATGCTGATGTCCTTTAAACATTGCTGCCCCCAGTGGCTGGGACTGGTTTATGCAGCTTTATCTATATCTCCACATTGCAGGTATAAGGACCTTACACTTTGCACCTTTCTTCATCACCCCAGGTCATCAGCTGGTATGGAATAAATATATTGCCTGCCGGCAACAGAAGCCCTGTTTTCCAACTAACAATTAGAAAATAACAAAGTATTTATTAAATTTATGCAAAGAAAGGACAGACTACATATAATTTAAAAATTAGAGTCCGTTGCTGACTGCAATCAGCTTAGTGCAAGGTATAGAAAGCCTGGAGCTGACGGCTGCAGCACGCAGCACCAGACCAAACGTTCAATTCTAAGAGTCAGCAGGACACGTGTTTAAAATTTAGATTAGAAGCCCCCCCGACATGTTTCGCTACGAAGTAGCGTCTTCAGGGGTATCGGGGCTAATGACAGCGCGCGGCGAGATGGCCCTGTTTAAATATGTAATGGAGTTGCTCCACATGTTCTATTGATTGGCGTAGGGCCAATCACAGAGTGAGCAGAGAACGAGCCCCCCGTTCTGTGACGGGCATGCCACACCACCAATAAGCAGCCACCCTATGTGACCAATGAGGGCATAGCAAAGCGCGCATGCGTATGAGGGCAAAAACAAGTGATAGAGTAATTTGCCGTGGAGCTATTAAGCTCGATGGACATGCGTATTGGGAAAAAATAGAGTGATAGACAAATTCCCAAATGTCAGGGGCTGACATAGTGGCAATAAGAATATTTATGTGGTGGGGAATGAGTGGAGCTAACTCGTGATGATGACACAGTGGGTCAGTACAGACTGGCCAATCACAGCGCTCGCTGGCACCGGACCAATATGATTGATCCCATGCCAGCATCTCCTGCCCGGCAACTCTGCTTTAGAGCTGAGTTGCCGGTTCTGTCACTGTGTCGCTTTACACAGCGACAGCTTAAAGTCCTGACATGCTTGGTACATAGGACTGCAGTAAGTTACTTGCAATACCGACGTACCAGACACATCATTTTGCGGGAAGGGGTTAATGTGACAGTGCCCCCTCCCCCTTACCTACAGGGCCCCTGCTTTATAGAGAAATATTAGTATAGAAAAGACATGCAGGAGTTGTCCATAGCAACCAATCAGATTCCTGGTTTTATTTTTCTAAGACAAGTTTGAAATTGAAAGAAGTGATCTGATTGGTTGCTATGGACAATGTTACCTGCTAAATTTTCGACTCCACATCTTCCCAGAAGTAACCATAGCAACCAATTCAATGGATGAGAGTTGGTAGGTAGATTGGAGGGTCTGATAAGTGACAACCACAGCCCACCATGCAGTGACAGCCAGAGCCTCTAGAGGCAACAGCTACTGCCACCATTATAGTGACAACTACTGACCCCAATAATAGTGACAGCTACTGCCACCATTATAGTGACAACTACTGACCCCAATAATAGTGACATCTACTGACCCCAATAATAGTGACAGCTACTGACCCCAATAATAGTGACAGCTACTGACCCCAATAATAGTGACAGCTACTGACCCCAATAATAGTGACACCTACTGACCCCAATAATAGTGACAGCTACTGAGCCTAATAATAGTGACAGCTACTGACCCCAATAATAGTGACACCTACTGACCCCAATAATAGTGACAGCTACTGAGCCTAATAATAGTGACAGCTACTGACCCCAATAATAGTGACAGCTACTGACCCCAATAATAGTGACAGCTACTGACCCCAATAACAGTGACAGCTACTGACCCCAATAATAGTGACAACTACTGACTCCAAAAATAGTGACAGCTACTACCCCCCAATAATAGTGACAGCTACTGACCCCAATAATAGTGACAGCTACTGACCCCAATAATTGTGACAACTACTGACTCCAAAAATAGTGACAGCTACTACCCCCCAATAATAGTGACAGCTACTGACCCCAATAATAGTGACAGCTACTGACCCCAATAATAGTGACAGCTACTGACCCCAATAATAGTGACAGCTACTGACCCCAATAATAGTGACAGCTACTGACCTCAATAATAGTGACAGCTACTGCCTCCACTATAGTGACAGTTACTGACCCCAATAATAGTGACAGCTACTGACGCCAATAATAGTGACAGCTACTGACCCCAATAATAGTGACAGCTACTGACCCCAATAATAGTGACAGCTACTGACCCCAATAATAGTGACAGCTACTGACCCCAATAATAGTGACATCTACTGACCCCAATAATAGTGACAGCTACTGACCCCAATAACAGTTTACAGACTCGAACAATAACTCCTTATTTATGGTGAATGATGAAGGGCATAAAAAAACTTAAAAAAGCAATAAAAATAAAGATAGATTATTGGAGGACTCCACTTATTTTTTTTTATTGCACCCTCCATTTGTACATTGGTGTTTCAGTGGGGTGCTGTGTGCAAAATACTTACCGATCCCCGCATTTTGTATTTTTCGGGTCCAACGCCGCTCACCTGATCTTCCCTCTGACTTGTCTGGAGTCACGGTGCTTTTGAATAAACCGGAACTCAGGCTCTCAATGCATTCCTATGGAAGCCAGCAAGACCAGGACGAGGCCAGAACGAGGCTCCATAGGAATGCATTGACTTCAGGTTTTCTGAACAGCAGTGATTCCAGACCAGGTCAGAATGAAGATCACGTGCGCGGCCCTGGACTCGAAAAACGACAGGATCCAGGGATCGGTAAGTATTTCTACACCCAGCTCCCCACTGAAACACGAATGCACAAATGGAGGGTGCAAAAAATAAATAAATAAATAAAGTGGAGTGCTTCTTTAAATGCTCATGGTCACAATGAAGGGAGACAAAAGCGAAAAAAAATAATTGCAGCTGAAAGGACAAAATTAGTTGCAACATCAAGGGGTTAATAATTATAGTACATGCAGATCACTGTATAGAGCTTTTCAGCTCCCCAGGGGCATACGGTTGGGAGCTTTGACTGGCGGGGTCACTTTAAGAATAAATAAATGGGGGGTGGCATCACTTCATCATGATCTACAGGGATTGGCCAGTGATCACATGGTAGGGGGCTATAGAGCTCCCTATAAGATAGTAATGCCCTTCGTCCTCCTCTTTGGCCCCTGCAGCTTGGCGTCTTTCCCCCACTCCCTCTCTTGATTTGACTCCTTAATGACACGTTTTTTTTTCATTTTCGTTTATCACTCCCCTTCCTTGCTTTCGTTTTTACAGCGTCTATCGTCCGGTAATAACTACATGTTCACTTTATTCTACGGATGAATATGATAACGGCGATACCGAATTTATCATTTTTTCATGTTTTACCACTTTGTAAAACTATTTGTTAAAAAAATTAGTTTTGCGTCGCCAAAATCTGAGAGCCATAACTTTTTTATGTTTCTGTAGATTGAGCGATGTGAGGGCTTATTTTTTGCGAGGCGAGCTTTTATTGTTACCATTTTGGAGTACATGCGACTTTTTGGTCAGTTTTTATTCTATTTTTTGGGGAGCTAACGTGACCAAAAAACAGCAATTTGGGTGCTTTAAACATTTATTTTTTTTTTTTTACTGTGTTCAGTGGGTTAGATAACATCAGATTGTAATAGTTCGGACTTTTGCAAATGTGGCGATATCAGTAATGCTAATTTATATTTTGTTTAACATTACTTTAGGGAAAAAATGGGAAGAGGGAATTTAACTTTTTTTAAATTCTGTTTAGTAGTCCCCCTAGTGGACTTGAACCAGCGATCATTGGATCGCTCACACGATATACTGCAATAGTAAAGATTGCAGTATATTGTGATTCTTACAGCCACCTATAAAGCCCTGCCGGAGAACAAAGATGGCAGACCCTTCATTAGGCCCCCAGGCTGCCATTATAACCATCGGCATCCCGCGATAGCATCGTGTGGGGACAATGGCACGTCGGAGGGGGTCGCCCCTCTCATTCTAATGTGTTAGATGCTGTGGTCGTGATTGACTGTGGCCTCTAAGTGGTTAAATTGGCATAATCAAAGTGATATTTGATTCTGTCCGTTGCAGTGCGGTGTTGGCTATATTACACAGCCATTACCCGCTAAGTATGGAGCGACCCCAGCCCGTGATCTCGCTCCATACTTCCCCTTAACGACTGCCATGTACATGTATGTGGCATGTTGTTAAGGAAATAAATGTTATTTTGTTGATTGTTTCAGTGAATTTTTTTGTTCATCCTGTTTTGATTATTTTGATTATTTTATTCTGTTGTAGATATCACAGCGCGCGGTTCTATGAGGATCTTGTCTAGATGACGGTGAAACACATAGGTAGAGCGCCAGGGACTGCAGGGAAGTGCAACCCGGTCTTTCTTTCCGTGAATTGACACAGAGTGTGATTTGCTAATTTATTGGCGACTTTTCACTATTATGGAGTTCAACGGATCGGGATTCTTCTCCATCTTCTTGGCCTTTTGGTGTGTGGCCTGGCTCTCTGCTAGCTACACCCTGACCTCACATCAACAACCATTCCCCCCCACTGATGTACATCATCCCCTCAGTCCTATAGATTATCAGACTGCTGATTATTAAGATGAAACAATTCTGACAATTTTTCCATATTATTTAACATTGAGCGTTTTCTTTTTTGTTTTGCAGTGAAATGGGAAATTTCTTTGCAGAAAATATCCTGTTTAGAATGGGATTCATAGGAATGGCCATTGCCTGTAAGTAACAATCACGGAAGTGATTATAATAGTCTCTTCATGCAGCAGTAATCAGATTTTTCTAAAAAATAAATAAAGTTTTGTTCATTTCAATTGATAATAATTGTCCGGATCAGACGATGCAGATAAATGTTCTCGTCCATTATTGTAGGTTTCTTTTTGGGTTTAGCGCTTGGTCCGCGCGTCATAGATGTTATTAGGTTGTTTTACACGTTTTGCACGGTACAGGATTTATTTGGCTTATTTTCTCTTTTTGAGCTCTGGGCCTGACGTTTCTACATTATAAGTTCATTATGTTCCATGCTGAAGCCTTTCGGGATCGTCAGACCTTGGTTTAAAAGATCCTCATGGCAATTGGATGGTCATCATGCGTCGGGACAGCCGTGATGGCTACATTTTCGGTAAGTTAAAAAATGTTTTACATTGATGGGGTTGTCCCATCTTCACTAAATAGGGATCCGCTGGCAATCAGCTGAACCCCTGGTGATCATGATCAGCGGTTATCACCGGGTGACCACATCATAAAGTGGTATTACATGGCTTATTCCAATGAATGGACGACCATGTAATAGATGTGTCTAATAGAAAGGAGTCACAAGCAAGAGACCAACCTCTATATCCATTATGTCTCTGTGGTTATTATATCAGAACACGTTATTTAGGATTTATTGGGAAGTTCTGAGGGTAAGTTAGTGATTAGTTCCATAAGATTTGCTGTAACCTCTGTCTTCTTGTTTTCTAGACCTACTGTTATCCAATGACTCACCGGATTTGCGCTTTCATTGCATTCGGGTTTGCCAGCCTTTACAACCTTTGGCAGTCCATACTCGTCTACAAAGTGCCCGAAAGCCGAAGAGTCATCAGACTGGAGTCCTGTATAATGGCCGTGACCTTAGTGGTTTTCTGTATCCTTTCTTAAATAATATTTGAATGGAATCCAATTGTCCTTGTCTTTAGGTTCACATGTAGGAAACATCAGATCCTGAGGTGATCATTTCCCATCATTTTCTGATCTTGCCCGTCAGATGGCGACATGCTGGTGTAACACAGCGCCATCTGGTAACATTGTTCAGCTTCTTGCAGGAACATACTGAATAAGAAAGCAAGCGGTACTGTCCTTGCTATATATGTATTATATTAACATTTATCTCACATAAATATGTAGTAAATTCTATAAGACACTTATTAAACGTTATTTTCCTATATAATAAATTACCAGTCATTGGAAGTAGGGTATCCGTATACACCCACCTGTGCGCTGGAGATCAATGTGTAAAGCTATGTACATATTTTATTTGCACCCCTAGAAGCCGTTCTATAGGAAAACAATTGGACCTATAATCTTTGTGCTTATTCTAGGCACCATGGTGATCGTGACGCCCGCAATGTAATGGATATGGTGTCACATGACAATGGGTCAGGTCCATTTTGACATCGCCGTCAGTCAACTGAAGTATACAATAAACATGAATGCAGCAAAACCTCGGCCCGGGTGGAAAGTTCTTGTTTTGTGCAATTTTTAATGTATTAATTTTGATATTTTTTCACAGATCAGTAAAATGACAACAAAGATCATGGAGTGGTCGATGTTGGTCCTCATTCTGGTGAATGTATTGAGCTACTATCAGAATATGCAGGTAAGTAGACATCACTTTCTTTGTCCCCTTAAACATCTTATATGTATATAACAGATATTTATCTCATCAATGTTTAACCTTTTGGGATTTGGGTTTGGCTGGCGCTGCCCTTTTGGTGCTCTCCACATAGGTATAGTACTTTAAGCTCTGTTTTCTTTGCAGATTCTGGGAGGTCCACCAGCATGGACTTCAAGGCCAGGGAAAGATCCTGGTTGACCAAACTAGACTTGGTCTTTAAAGATGATCCCACAGTGGGAGATCCCGACACCCGGGGTAATATAGCTGCTATCAAAAATAATCTCAGGTCACTGGTTCACAAGCGGACTAAAACATGGTGGAATAAGGCCTTTTTGGAGAAGTATCTACAGAGAGGTCTTATACCAAGAGGACTCAGGATTCAGGTATTCCCGACCCTCAACAGTTTGGACGAATGCTTTGTCTCCCGGTGGGAGGACACTTGCAGGACATCATCCCAAACATTTATGGAACTGTTGATTGGTCTGGATAAGCAGACACTTGAGATGCTTAATGCTGAGATCGAAAAAACACAGACTGAACTCAAGACCAAGTTGAGTGATGAGGAGTGGATCAATACATTCCAACAACTTGACCTGGAGACGGACAAATGGGAGAAGAATATTCAAGACATCAAAAGTCGGAAATTCCAACGAGACCTAAACGACAAATTGACAAACCGTATGTACAGGTGGCAATATCCCAAACAATTCCGTATGGATGGGAGAAGATCTCCCTCCGTGTCATCAGCGAGCTCAATGTCAGAGCCTGAAGAGAATGCGCAGAGAGGCAGGACACGGAGTGGTATAGATTATAGGAGACCAAACACGTTTAGACAGAAGACTCGGCAAAGAGGTAGGGGTAGCGAACAACGGATGCAGACATATAACTATGATCCATCCAATAGACAAAGAGGAGAAGGCTGGCGTAATCCAACGGCCACCCAACTGCCTGAGAATCCGAGAATGCAGGTAATTAATCTGTCTACCCATCAGTTGTCCCCTGTAGATATTGGGGTACTGTCCAAGGGGTTGACTTTTGCACCTTCTTCTCACTTTGACACCTTTACAGCTATAAAGGACTTACACCTATTTGCCAGAGGATTGATCTTCAAAAGATGGTTCCATAGGAAGGAAGATGAGATCTTTGACACACCGGAAGAAAGAGAGGCTTTACAGTCCTTACAACAGCTACTTAAAGAACAACAAAATCCTGAGACAGGTATGATCCCCCAAAATATAAGAAAACGATCTTCCAAATTTCCTCCACTCACTATATGCCCACCGATCGACTTATTTGTTAAACTGGTAGCTCGCGACTTCGAGAGAATTTCCATGGGTATTAAGCATGACAATCTAACCTGTGCTGAACGGAGGAGTCTAAAGAGACTAAAAACTCTCGAGGATACTGTAATTAAACCCGCAGATAAGGGGGGCAATATAGTGATGTGGCCAAGGGCTTTGTATGAACGGGAAGCATATCGACAACTGAGAAACACGACCTGCTACAAAAAGTTGACCTTTAACCCTCTCTCTTCTTTCAGTGGTCTGCTTGATGATATATTAGAAGAAGCTCTAAATGAGGGTACTATCTCTGCGGCCCTCACTGAATGTCTCATGGTACAGGATCCCACAGTAGCATGCTTATACTTATTACCCAAGATACATAAAGACCCCAAATCACCACCAGGGCGCCCCATTATATCTGGAAGAGGCAACTTAAGCGACAACATAAGTAAGTATATTGATGCTATACTGAAACCCATGGTCGAGACCCTACCATCATATCTCAGAGATTCCTCAGATCTCCTTAAAAGACTGGAAGGGATCCAATTAGAACCCAACATGTTGCTAGCTACGTGTGACGTAGAATCCCTATATACCAACATCCGACATCAGGATGGTCTCCAGGCAGTGTCATACTTTCTGGGGATGACTGACAGCAACCCATCCATGTCCCAGTTTATTCTCACCCTTCTAGAATTTGTGCTCACGCACAACTTCTTTACTTTTAACGGATCCTTCTACCTACAGCTCCAGGGTACGGCAATGGGGGCAGCCTGCGCACCTTCATATGCCAATTTGTTCCTGGGGCTGTGGGAGAGGGATCTGTTTCTATCCGACCGGATATCATCAATGGACAAGGTGGTCCTTTGGACCCGGTTCATTGATGATATCTTTATCATTTGGCATGGCACGAGTGATGAATTTGCTCTTTTCATGACAAATCTCAACATCAATGATCTCAATATTCACCTGACTTGGAAAACTAGTGAAGTAGCTATTGATTTTTTGGACGTACTTGTCAGACGTGATAATGACGGTTATATCAGGACAGATATACATAGAAAGGATACGTCAGTCAATTCATATTTACATGCCTCATCTTCGCACCCGAGTCATTTGATCCGTGCCATCCCCATCGGTCAGTTTTTGAGGATTAAAAGGCTATGTTCATCTAACGATGACTTTGAGATACAGGCAAAGAACCTTAAACAACGCTTTCTTGACAGGGGATACAACAGAAGATGTATTAACAGGGCATATGAGAGGGCAAGGCGTTCAACACGGATCCAACTCCTTCACCCTACCACCAAGAGAAATGTGGATTCGACAATCAGGTATGTCACTACCTACCATGACAGGTGGGGGCAGATGAGGAAATGTCTGGCCAAACACTGGTCAATATTACAAACCGATATTACCTTATCAAAGATTCTCCCTGCAAAACCTGCAGTAGCATCGAGAAGAGCAAGGAATCTTCCCGATACCCTTGTCCACAGTTACCACCAACCCCAAAGTATAAAACCAATCTTTGGAGCGTCCAAACCAAAATGGGGCTGTCGCCCCTGCGGAAGATGTATAGCCTGCCCAAATGTGGCTAACAGCGATGAATTTGTGGATTCGACTGGCAAGATGACATACAAAATCACTTGGCCAATCAACTGTGGTACCAAGGGAGTGGTCTACTACGCATGGTGTCCATGCCCAAAGATCTATATTGGTCTCACTAGTAGAGAACTCAAGATTAGAACAAGGGAACACGTGAATAGCATAGAGGCAGCGAGGGGCACTGCCCCAGAAAACATTGAATCATTAAAAACCCTCCCGAGGCATTTCTTTAAGTACCATGGATGTGAATCCAGAGCCCTCAAAGTCAAAGGCATTGATTGTGTAAGAACTGACCTGAGAGGTGTTTCAATAATGAAAAAACTGTCAAAATTGGTATCCAGATGGATCTGGAAACTAAAGACAGTACAACCAAATGGTTTGAACGAAAATTTGGGATTTGCAGCATTTTTATAGAGGTGTCGGGATCTTCCATGGTGTCAGTTTTAATTGTCTAGCAACGATCAAGTTACTGTCGTTTCTAACTTTTATTTTTCTAACTTTTATTTTTAATGTTACAGATGATCGTTTATGAACTTGCTGTGATCTAACATTTAATGACTTCCTGAGACCATAACAACTCCCTCATTCGATCTCTAAACAGTTTATTTTAGGGGATTTACTCAACTATCTTACAACAATGGATATGCAGAAGACCTGGGGATACAATATTAATATGTATGGATATTTTGATATGCATTTTTTAGTGCAATTTTGCACAATTGGATGTAAACATTTTCCTTACCCGCAGGGATTAGTTGAGTGTGTTCCTCACACTATTTTATCATATTATTCAAATATATATAAAAAATTTCTCACTCTATCATTACTTCTATATCACACACATACACATACACATACACATACACATTCTTCACTCACTTTATTTTATTTTTTCCATTCTTGCACGCACACACACATATATCTTATATATACATATATATTTTTTTTTTTGACACACCTATCCACATATTCTGATTTGGTAGTTTAATCATATATTTACTTATTATATCTAGTCACTGTCACTTATCCAGTAGCACATGCACTTTCACGTCACTTTTATCATTGGTGCATTTAATAGTGCCATCACCATTACGTATTATACACCTCTTCACCATTCTTTGAGCGTATTTGTATGATCATCAGATCCGAATTAATGTCTGTTCTATAAATATATATACACAATATACATTTGATGATTTCTTATATTGGAGCTTGTTATACACACCTGTCCCTCATCATCACAACATCACCACACCACTACACTCCAACCACTATCAAAGCTCTTTTTATTGTGGGCATGTCTTTTTATTTAAATCTGTATTAAAATTATTATATCTACATATGTCGTTAATTTTTAAATTTCTAATGTATTGAGTGTACATATTATATTGTATTTGAACTTTGGCACTTTTGTATATGTGAATGTGTGGATGTATGTGTGTGTGTGTGTGTGTGTGTATATATATATATATATATATATATATATATATGTATATGTGTATGTATATGTTTTTATGTATATGTTTGGTTATGTGCTCACATGCCTCGTATAACAATTTATACTTGTATATTCTTATTCAAACCGTACTACAACACTGTAATTATCTGAATTCACTTGATTGCATCTGTCTATGTCTGTTTTGAGAAAACACACGGAAATCTCTTTGGATATGGCACACACGCACACATGCAACATAATTCATATCATCCAATTTATATCATTTTATTTATACTATGAAATTGCGGTAGGGAAAGTAATAGGGACAGTCAAACAAAGAATTAATTGTGACCAATTTAATATTAATATTCATATTTATTTCATTATGACCTTTATTCTTTTATTTTAATTTATTTTATTATATTTTTTCCATCTCCATCTTTATCATATATGTTTTGTTATATTTATATATATATTTCTATATATAATATATTTTATTTCATTTATTCATCTATTTATTTATTATTTTTTTATTTATTCATATTCATTTTCTCCTTTGTGCTATGTGTACCTTGGTCAAATTCATCCAAATACCCTATCATTGATTTTGGCACTTGTGCAATCTGTGCACAAGTGTAATCTAACACATTATATACATATATACAAATTTTTCTTATGATTCGTGTCGCTCCGTCTTCTGCCCAGTGCGCATGCGCGGCCTGTCAGTCTGGGTCTTCGCTGCCTCGGCCGGAGCATCTTGGAGGCGTGGCTCCCGTCTTCCGGGGTCTGAGTTCGTGCCTGGGATGTTGACACGCTGGAACTTTTGTCTGGCTGTCTTTGTCCCTGGCCGGACCAGGCTGCGGGACGCGTGACCCTCGTCTGTGTTCCGGTTCCGGCGGCTGACACACCGGACTGTCGGGCCGCGATACCTTAGTTGTTAATACTGATTTTTAGCAGCCTCAGCTGCCCCCCTTATGTTTTATTGGTCTTGGGTTGCTTAAATGATGCCTCCTTACTTTCTGACACCACCCCCAGACGAAGGCTCGAGGGCCGAAACGCGCGTCGGGGTTGATGCCAGACAGTATTGATTGTGACATGGGTAAGACGTCCTTCTTTATCTTAGAGTCTTTCATTAATTTGGTGTGTTGCTGCTTTCATGCATGCATACACCCGTTGATGCCTATATACATGTGAGTAATACTGTTGCTGCACTCAAACTCCTGCATCCGACTGTGACTAATATTCACCGCTTGGTGTGGTTTTCACCTGTTTACTGGATGCAGGACTGTGTGCACACTTTCTCTATACTCACACTCATGCATCTATTTACTCGTGTAATAGGAACTGTCAATTTTCCCATTTGTCACTTTGTTATCTAATGTATTATCACTTTAACATTGCATATTTCACTGTCCGGTATCCTTTCATACTGTGGCTATCATCTTTAACTTTTAAATGTTTTTTGTTTATTGTTCTAATAAAACTTGTTATTTTTAATCTAACCTTAGTGTGTCGGACTCCGTTTTTAGGTTTATAATGTATTGAGCTACTATCAGAATATGCAGGTAAGTAGACGTCACCTCATTATCACTTCGTATACCGGACCTCGTAATAACATTATTATTCATCTCTACAATCATGGGGTTTATAATGTGGATATGTGTTTCTTTTCTTAGAGTTTATCTATAACAATTACCTGGAAAAGCTTCACCATCTCCAAGAGGGAGAAGAACCAGGACTCTGGAGTATAAAGAGGACCATCGTGGATGGTGACGTGAGACGGCGCAGGGGCACAGCAGTGAGGGCATTGCATGGCCCAACCCCCTATCAGAGGACAAGAGCTGGAGAAGAAGTCGTCCGGTCTCAGCCAGGGCTGCGGTCTCCTGCACAACTGTGTCATTATTGAATGTACCGTCCAGTTCTGGCCCGCAGCTGGAGGGTCCGAGCAGGGATGTGGCACATGCTGTTGGTGCCAAGGGGGATCGATTTGATGTTAATCACGCTTCTGCCTTGTCCCTTTTTTGTCTTTCAGGTTTGGCAAAGGAATCGTCAAGGAGAGGGAGGAAACACAGATCTGGCGGTGGGCGCAGGCACGGTCGGCGGAGATCGCCCTCGTCATCTTCTGAGCGACAACCCTCCTCTTCTTCTTATCAATATCTACATCATCTTCCCCGCCGAGGACGCAGAGCCGTGCTGATGTCACAGAGAAATGACGAGGGGTTATAAATATTCCCCTGACAGCTGCCCGGTCTTTCTTTCCATGAATTGACACAGTGCGATTTGCTAATTTAGATCAGATTTTTCTAAAAAATAAATAAAGTTTTGTTCATTTCAATTGATAATAATTGTCCGGATCAGACGATGCAGATAAATGTTCTCGTCCATTATTGTATGTTTCTTGTTGGGTTTAGCGCTTGGACCGCGCTTCATAGATGTTATTAGGTTGTTTTACACGTTTTGCACGGTACAGGATTTATTTGGCTTATTTTCTCTTTTTCAGCTCTGGGCCTGACGTTTCTACATTATAAGTTCATTATGTTCCATGCTGAAGCCTTTGGGGATCGTCAGACCTTGGTTTAAAAGATCCTCATGGCAATTGGATGGTTATCATGCGTCGGGACAGCCGTGATGGCTACATTTTCGGTAAGTTAATAAATGTTTTACATTGATGGGGTTGTCCCATCTTCACTAAATAGCGACCCGCTGGCAATCAGCTGAACCCCTGGTGATCATGATCAGCGGTTATCACCGGGTGGCCACATCATAAAGTGGTATTACATGGCTTATTCCAATGAATGGACGACCATGTAATAGATGTGTCTAATAGAAAGGAGTCACAAACAAGAGACCAACCTCTATATCCATTATGTCTCTGTGGTTATTATATCAGAACACGTTATTTAGGATTTATTGGGAAGTTCTGAGGGAAAATTAGTGATTAGTTCCATAAGATTTGCTCTGACCTCTGTCTGCTTGTTTTCTAGACCTACTGTTATCCAATGACTCACCGGATTTCCGCTTTCATTGCATTCGGGTTTGCCAGCCTTTACAACCTTTGGCAGTCCATACTCCTCTACAAAGTGCCCGAAAGCCGAAGAGTCATCAGCCATTTCAGACTGGCGTCCTGCATAATGGCCATGACCTTAGTCGTTTTCTGTATCCTTTCTTAAATAATATTTGAATGGAATCCAATTGTCCTTGTCTTTAGGTTCACATGTAGCAAACATCAGATCCTGAGGTGATCATTTCCCTTCATTTTCTGATCTTGTCCGTCAGATGGCGAAATGCTGGTGTAACACAGCGCCATCTGGTAACATTGTTCAGCTTCTTGCAGGAACATACTGAATAGAAAGCAAGCGGTACTGTCCTTGCTATATATGTATTATATTAACATTTATCTCACATAAATATGTAGTAAATTCTATAAGACACTTATTAAACGTTATTTTCCTATATAATAAATTACCAGTCATTGGAAGTAGGGTATCCGTATACACCCACCTGTGCGCTGGAGATCAATGTGTAAAGCTATGTACAGATTTTATTTGCACCCCTAGAAGCCGTTCTATAGGAAAACAATTGGACCTATAATCTTTGTGCTTATTCTCAGCACCATGGTGATCGTGACGCCCGCAATGTAATGGATATGGTGTCACATGACAATGGGTCAGGTCCATTTTGGCATCGCCGTCAGTCACATGGAGTATGCAATAAACATGAATGCAGCAAAACCTCGCCCCGGGTGGAAAGTTCTTGTTTTGTGCAATTTTTAATGTATTAATTTTGATATTTTTTCACAGATCAGTGAAATGACAGCAAAGATCATGGAGTGGTCGACGTTGGTCCTCATGCTGGTGAATGTATTGAGCTACTATCAGAATATGCAGGTCAGTAGACGTCACCTCATTATCACTTCGTATACCAGACCTCGTAATAACATTATTATTCATCTCTACAATCATGGGGTTTATAATGTGGATATGTGTTTCTTTTCTTAGAGTTTATCTATAACAATTACCCGGAAAAGCTTCACCATCTCCAAGAGGGAGAAGAACCAGGACTCTGGAGTATAATGAGGATCATCGTGGACGGTGACATGACACGCTTTCATCAGACCGCACACCCAGATGCCTGTCCGTTTTAAAGAAACACTATGGGCCGGTCACTAACGGGTTAAAAGGGGATCCCCCCCCCATAAATGTGAGGAAATGACCACTCCACTACCCACCCTCTGCCCCCTTGGACCTTGCCCAGACAATGATGACTACTACCACTGGGTTTAGCTGTTATGGTCACTACTGTCTCCATGATCATCTAATAATGTTTTAGAAATATTAGAAGATTTGTCCATATAGTTACAGGTTTACTTTCTCTTATTTCCAGTTTTATACAATGATGTGGAATGGCGCGCCACAGCCAAGCAGTTATCACATCCCAAACTGCAGAAGATCTGGAGATGGCGACCAAGTGCCAAGACATCCACCATCTCCGACCTTTCTCCCAAATATCATCTTACATCAGGGAGGACGAACTACAAGAACCGTTTATAAACAGTGGACACTAGAGATGAGGTGGAATGGCACGTCACAGCCGAGCAGGAACTTCTCTGGGAACATCCTAAACTGATGAACTCCAGAGATTGCGACCAAGTGCCAAGACGGCCATCAGCTCCAACCTTTCTCAAAAAAAAATCTTACAAACGGGGAGAAAGAACTGCAAGAACTGTTTATGACCAGTGGACTCTACAGCAAGGTGGAATGGCACGTCACAGCCGAGCAGGAACATCTCAAACTGCAGAGGCTCCAGAAATACAACCAAGTGCCGAGACATCCACCACCTCCAACCTTTCTCCCCAATATCATCTTACCACAAGGAGAGAGAAGCAGCGGACTGTTTACTATCCTCATGGTCCTTGTTTGTTGGCTTGTAAAACGGTTTAGTAAAGTCATTTTCTACCACCTGAAACCTGTTTTTGTCTTCATTACTGTCAATAATAATAATACTGAGTCTTCCATAGATCTGTCCTCATGAACCTGGAGGAATAAGAACGTCTCAATGTTATTGTAGCAAAATTCTGAGTTATGAAAAAAATAAATAGAGGGGATTCCTCTTCTGGAGGGAGCTTCAGAGGTGCTATCTACAGGGGAAGGGGGATAGCACTATCAGTGGCGGATTAAGAAGACCATGGGCCCTGGGCTGTTACCCAAACGTGGGCCCCCCTTCTCCACCACCACCCTGCCGCGCCGTAACTATTGCTAACACTACCTAAACACTAGTACACAAAGTAGGCACATTATGCACAAAGTATGCACATTATGCACAAAGTAGGCACATTATGCACAAAGTACGCACATTATGCACAAAGTACGCACATTATGCACAAAGTACACACATTATGCACATTATGCACAAAGTACGCACAGTACACAAAGTACCACATTATGCACAAAGTACACAAAGTAGGCACATTATGCACAAAGTACGCACAGTACACAAAGTACCACATTATGCACAAAGTACGCACATTATGCACAAAGTAAGGACATTATGCACAAAGTACGCACATTATGCACAAAGTAGGCACATTATGCACAAAGTACGCACATTATGCACAAAGTACACAAAGTACGCACATTATGCACAAAGTAGGCACATTATGCACAAAGTACGCACATTATGCACAAAGTACACAAAGTACGCACATAATGCACAAAGTAGGCACATTATGCACAAAGTATGCACAGTACACAAAGTACCACATTATGCACAAAGTACGCACATTATGCACAAAGTACGCACATTATGCACAAAGTACGCACAAAGTACGCACATTATGCACAAAGTACGCACAGTACACACATAATGCACAAAGTACGCACAGTACAAAGTACGCACATTATGCACAAAGTATGCACAGTACACAAAGTACACACATTATGCACAAAGTACACAAAGTAGGCACATTATACACAAAGTATGCATAGTACACAAAGTACACACGAGTATGCACATTATACACAAAGTAGGCACATTATACACGAGTATGCACGTTATACACAAAGTACACCTTGTAAACACATGAATATGGACATTAAACATACATGAATATGGACATTAAACATACATTAATATGGACATTAAACACACATGAATATGGATATTAAACATACATGAATATGGACATTAAACATAACATGAATATGGACATTAAACACACATGCACTTACCTTTTATGTCTTCACTGCAGCTCTTCTCCTGCTCACAGCACAGAGCCCGCCGACAGTCTCCCCTCCCCCATGTCCCGACAGCTAGCAGCAGAGGAGAGATGTTTAGAGCAGGGAAGGGTGGCTGGAGGGGGAGCTTCTAAAGCAGCACAGACCACGGCTGCTAAGTAGAAGCAAAGCTCCCCTCGCCTGACAGGTGCGGTCCTGGCACCGGGGCTCCCTCCGGTGCTAGCGACGCCACTGGGCATGAGGGGGTTCGGGCGGTCATAGGCCCCCTGGGAGCCTTGGGCCCCCTGGCAGCCTTGGGCCCCTTGCGACCGCCCGAAACGCCCTAATGATAATCCGCCACTGAGCACTATATACAGTGGGGGTGACACAATCTACATGGGTGCTGTGTGGCGCCATCTACAGGGGGTACTGTGACATTGTATATAATGAGACAGTACCCCCTGTATATAATGGTGCAGTACCCCCTGTATATATTGATGCAGTACACCCTGTATATAGAGGGCACTGCGGCATTATCTACAGGGGCATGTGTGGCACTATATACAGGGACGTGTGTGGCACTATTTACATGGGGCGCTAGGTGGCACAATCTACATGGATAAACGGTGGGGCTCAGAAGGGAAAGAGCGCCATTTGGCTTTTTGAGATCACATTTAGCAGGAATAGTTTACAGAGGCCATGTCACATTTGCAAAGCCCCTGAGGGACCAAAAGCAATGAAAACGCCCAAAAATTTACTCCATTTAGGAAACTACACCCCTTGAGGAATTCATCTAGGGGTGTAGTGAATTTTTGGACCCCACAGATGTTTCATAGAATTTATTAGAATTGGGCAGTGAAAATAAAAACAATCCCTTTTCTTGAATAAAACGTAGCTTTAGCTCAAAATTTCTCATTTTCTCAACAAATAAAGGAAAAAAAGAACTCCAGCATTTGTAAAGCAATTTCTCCCGAATACGGCAATACCCCATATGTGGTCATAAACTGCTGTTTGGGCACACGGCAGGGCTTAGAACGGAAGGAGCTCCATTTGGCTGTAACGTTGGGTACGTGGACCCACTGGACGGTACCGCCTTAACGGTATGGCTGCTGGCCGAATAGACACGAAGCGGCTCAGCGCTCACACGAGTGATTCAGCTGCTTCAATATAGCGATTGTTGGGGGTCTCAGTGCTCTGACGCCCACTAATCTAAACTTCTGACATGTCTCTATGACATGTCAGTAGTTTGTCGAACGTTTAGCTACACTTTAAATGTTAATTTAAATGTACCACAAAATAGTCACAATGAAGGGAGACAAAAGCGAAAAAAAATATTTGCAGCTTAAAAGACAAAATAGGTTGCAACATCAAGGGGTTAATAATTATAGTACATGCAGATCACTGTATAGAGCTTTTCAGCTCCCCAGGGGCATACGGTTGGGAGCTTTGACTGGCGGGGTCACTTTAACCCCTTCCCGCAATTTCACGTACAGTTATGTCATGGAAGATGGCCTTTTCCCGCATCTCCACGTAACTGTACATCATGGAGATGAAGCTGGCTCAGGAGCTGAGCCAGCGACATCACCGCCGGGTGACAGCTGTATGTTACAGCTGGCACCCTGAGGTATCGGCCAGGACTGGAGCTAGCCTCCGATCCGACCGATTAACCCCTCACATGCTGCGTTCAATAGAGATCGCAGAATGTGAGGAGTTTATAGCCATCGGCACCCCAGCAACGTGATCGCTGGGTTGCCAGTGGCTGCAAAGGCGATCGGAGGGCTAATACTTACCTCCCGATCAGTCTGTAACGGAATCCTCCTATGTCCCGTCGTCGGCGGGGCCCAGGAGGCTTCCGGTACCATCGGCAAGATGGCGCCGGCTCAGCTTCCGGTTCAGAAGCTGAGCCGGCGTCATCAGCAGTGGGTGTCCACTGTATGTTACAGCGGACACCCCGATCTATCGGCAGGAACCGGAGCTAGCTCCGATTCCCGCCGTTAACCCCTTCAATGCAGCGATTCAATGCAATCGCTGCATCAAAGTGGTTTGTATGCAATCGGCAGCCTTGCCATGCGATGGCAAGGCTGGCGACTGCTACTATGGCAACTGGTTGCCTAACAATAGCTTCCTATTTGCCATTACGTTAGCCGATTAGGCCCCGCCCGGAGGCGGAGCCTGATCGGCTTGCTGTCAGTGAACAACTGACAGTTCTAATACATTGCACTACATAGGTAGTGCAATGTATTAGAACATCAAAAAAACAGTTGGACCTTCAAGTCCCCTAGTGGGACTAAAGAAAAGTGTAAAAAAAAGTGTAAAAATAAAAGTTGTAAAAAATACAATAAAAGTTTCAAATAATAACACAAAACACAATCGCCCTTTTTCCCTTATCAAGTCATTTATTATTGATAAAAATAATAAAGCCATACATATTTGGTATCGCTGCGACCGTAACGACCTGAACTATAAAAATATGATGTTATTTATTCCGCACAGTGAACGGCGTAAAAAAAATAACTAAAAAATACTGACATAATTGCTATTTTTTGGTCACTTTGTCTTCCAAAAATTGAAATAAAAAGTGATCAAAAAGTCGCATGTACCCAAAAATGGTGTCTATAAAAACTATAACTCGTCTCGCTAAAAACAAGCCCTCATACAGCTCCGTCAACGAAAAATTTAAAACCGTTATGGCTCTCACAACTTGGCGACAGTAAAAATCCATTCTCTTTACAAAAGTTATTTTATTGTGCAAAAAGTTGTAAAACATAAAAAGTGCTATAAATTAGGTATCACCGGAATCGGACTGACCCGCAGAATAAAGCTAACATGTAATTTATAACACAAGGTGAACGCTGTATAAAAAGAACTAAAAAAATATGCCAGAATTGCTGTTTTTTGGTCACCTTGCCTCCCAAAAAAAAAGGATAACAAGTGATCAAAAAGTCGCATGCACCCCAAAATGGTACCAATAAAAACTACAGCTCATCTCACAAAAAAAAACAGCCGTCATACCACTACGTCTATGAAAAAATAAAATTAGTCAAGGCACCAATAAGTTAGGAAATTAAAAATATGCAGTTGTGCCGGCCTGAGGGGAACATTTCTTCTGTTGCAAGTGGCGAATTATCAATGCCCCTAAAATTAGGGAACCAGGAAGGGGAGGGCCCAAACATATCTGCTGGAAGTGGGGCACCCATATTATACCAGGACAACACTACCCAGCAAGATTCCCCAAACTTCAAAGGTGCGGAGTGCGGACCAAAAGGGGAATAAGTAAGGACCATTTATTAGTCCAACACCGGCCTGTGCAGAAAGGATTGTGTCACAGCGTAACACACATCTATGGATTATTTTATTGTTTTTTTTTTACCCCACTATACCACCTGACTATGCCCCTTATATACTCCAGCCCGCCTTACATGTACCCCCACATTATAAACGGAAACACCAGTAAGACTCCAAACAAAACTACTACAAGCAAAATCCATGCTCCAAAAGCCAAATGGCGCTACCTCCCTTCTGAACCCTACAGTGTGCCCAAACAGCAGTTTACTTCCACATATATGGCATCGCCATACCCGGGATAACCCTTTTAACAATTTTTGGGGTGTGTGTCTCCAGTGGCACAAGCTGGGCGCCACTTATTGGCATATCTATTGAAAAACCATTTTCACTCTGCAACATCGCGTGCACACCAATTTCTGCCAATCACCTGTGGGGTTAATATGCTCACTACACCCCTAGGTGAATACCTTGAGGGGTGTCGTTTCCAAAATGGGGTCACTTCTGGGGGGGATCCACTGTTTTGGTCCCACAGGGACTTTGCAAATGCGACATAGCGACCAGAAACCAACCCAGCAAAATCTGTACTCCAAAAGCCAAATGGCGCTCCTTCCCTTCTGAGCCCTACTCTGTGCCTAAACATCAGTTTATGGCCACATATGTGGTATTGCCGTACACAGGAGAAGTTGCTTTACAAGTGTTGGGGTGCTTTTTTGAATTTATTTGTTGAGAATATGAAACATTTTCAGCTAAAACTACGTCTTATTGAAGAAAAAGGATTTTTTTTATTTTCACTGCCCAATTCTAATAAAATCTATGAAACACCTGTGGGGTCAAAATGCTCACTTCACCCCTAGATGAATTCCTCAAGGGGTGTAGTTTCGCGAATCGATTCACTTTTGGGGAGTTTCCACTGTACTGACACCTTAGGAGCTTTGCAAAAGTGACATGGTGTCAAGAAACCAATCCAGCAAAATCTGTGCTCCAAAAGCCAAATGGCACTCCTTCTCTTCTGATCCTTGCCGTATGCCCAAACAGCAGTTTATGACCACAAATGGGGTATTGCCGTACTCCAGAGAAGTTGCTTTACAAATGTTGGGGTTCTTTTATTCCTTTATTTGTTGAGAAAATGAAAAATGTTGAGCTAAAGCTACGTCTTATTGGAAAAAAATGATTTTTAACTTCACTGCCCAATTCTAATAAAATCTATGAAACCCCTGTGGGTTCAAAACACTCACTATACCCCTAGATGTATTCTTCAAGGGGTGTAGTTTCCTAAATGGAGTCACTTTTTTGGTGTTTTCACTGTTTTGGTCCCTTAGGGGCCTTGCAAATGTGACGTGGTCTCCGCAAACCATTCCTGCTAAATTTGAGCTCCAAAAGCCAAATGGCGCTCTTTCCCTTCTAAGCTCCGCCGTGTGACCAAACAGCCGTTTATGACCACATGCGGGGTATTGTTTTACTCGGGAGAAATTGCTTTAAAAAAGTAGTGGTGCATTTTCTCCTTTTAGTCCTTGTGGAAATTAGAAAAAAATTAGCTAAACCTACATTTTCTTTGAAAGAATGTAGATTTTCATTTTCACAGCCTACTTCCAATAATTTCTGCAAAATGGGGTCACTTTTGGGGGATTTCCACTGTTTTGGTGCCGCAAGAGCCTTTCAAACCCGACATGGAGCCTAAAATATTTTCTAATAAAAAGGAGGCCCCAAAATCCCCTAGGTGTTCCTTTGTTTCTGAGGCCTGTACTTCAGTCAATAAGTGCACTAGGGCCACATGTGGGGTATTTCTAAAAACTGCATAATCTGGGCAATAGATATTGAGTTGCGTTTCTTGGGTAAAACTTTCTGTGTTACAAAAAAAATAGTTAAAAAATGAATTTCTGCAACAAAAAAAAAGAAATTTGAACATTTCACATCTACTTTGCCTTAATTCCTGTGAAACATCTAAAGGGTTAAGAAACGTTCTAAATGCTGTTTTGAATACTTTGAGGGGTGAAGTTTTTAAAATGGGGTGACTTATCGAGGGTTTCTAATATATAAGGCCCTAAAATCCACTTCACAACTGAAATGGCCCCTGTAAAAATAGCCTTTTGACATTTTCTTGAGATGTGAGAAATCGCTGCTAAAGTTCTAGGCCTTGTGATGTCATAGAAAAATAAAAGGATGTTCAAAAAACGATGCCAATCTAAAGTAGACATATGGGTGATGTTAATTAGCAACAATTTTGTGGGGTATAACTATCTGTCTTACAAGCAGATACATATAAATTTAGAAAAATTCTATTTTTTGCAATTTTTCGCTACATTTTGGGGTTTTTCGCAATTAAATACTTAATGTATCGAGCAAATTTTGCCAGTAACATAAAGTCCAATGTGTCACGAGAAAACAATCTCAGAATCGCTTGGATAGGTAAAAGCATTCCAACGTTATTACCACATAAAGTGAAACATGTCAGATTTGGAAAAATTGGCTGTGTTCTGAAGGCCAAAACAGGCTGTGTCTTGAAGGGGTTAAGAATAAATAAATGGGGGGTGGCATCACTTCATCATGATCTACAGGGATTGGCCAGTGATCACATAGTAGGGGGCTATAGAGCTCCCTATAAGATAGTAATGCCCTTCGTCCTCTTCCTCTTTGGACCCTGCAGCTTGGCGTCTTTCCCCCACTCCCTCTCTTGATTTGACTCCTTAATGACACGACCAATTTTTGTTTTTTCATATTCGTTTATTACTCCCCGCCTTCCAAAAGCCATCACTTTTTTTCTTTTTTCGTCGGCATAACCGTATGAGAGCTTGTTTTTTATGGGACAAGTTGTCATTTTTTATGGTACCATTTAATGTATCAGATAATGTACTGGGAAACTGAAAAATAAATTATTTGTGGGGTGGAATGAGCAAAAAAAAAGCTAATGCGCCATTTTCAGGGGGATTTCGTTTTTACGGCGTCTATCGTGCGGTAATAACTACATGTTCACTTTATTCTACGGATAAATACGATTACGGCGATACTGAATGTATATTTTGTAATGTTTTACCACTTTGTAAAACTATTTGTTAAAAAAATTTGTTTTGCGTCTCCAAAATCTGAGAGACTTAATTTTTTTTATGGTTCCGTAGATTGAGCGATGTGAGGGCTTCGATTTTGCGAGGCGAGCTTTTGTTACCATTTTGGGGTACATGCGACTTTTTGATCAGTTTTTATTCCATTTTTTGGGGGAGCTAACGTGACCAAAAAACAGCAATTTGGATGTTTTACATATTTGTTTTTCTTACAGTGTTCAGCGAGTGGGTTAGATAACATCATATTGTAATAGTTCGGACTTGCAAACGCGGCGATATCAGTTATGCTAACTTATTTTGTTTAACATTACTTTAGGGAAAAAATGGGAAGAGGGAATTTTTTAGAAATAGAAAAATATATATTTTTTTGGGATATTTATTTTACTTTTTATAAATTCTGTTTAGTAGTCCCCCTAGTGGACTTGAACCAGTGATCATTGGATCGCTCACACGATCTACTGCAATAGTAACGTATTGCAGTTTATCGTGATTCTTACAGCCACCTATGAAGCCCTGCCGGAGAACAAAGATGGCAGACCCTTCATTAGGCCCCCAGGCTGCCATTATAACCAGCCGCATCCCGATATAGCATCGTGGGGGGACAATGGCACGTCGGAGGGGGTCGTCCCTCTCATTCTAATGCGTTAGATGCTGTTGTCGTGATTGACTTTGGCATCTAATGGGTTAAACAGGCAGACTCAAAGTGATATTTGATTCTGTCCATTGCAGTGCGGTGTTGGCTATATTACACAGCCATTACCCGCTAAGTATGGAGTGACCCCAGCCCGTGATCTCGCTCCATACTTCCCTTCAACGACTGCCATGTACATGTATGTGACATGTTGTTAAGGAGTTAAATGTCATTTTGTTGATAATTGATTCAGAGTTTTTATGTTCATCCTGTTTTGATCATTTTCTTCTGTTCCAGACGTCACAGCGGCGGTTCTAGGAGGATCTTGTCTCTACCGTTCGTGAAATCACCCGGAAACAACTGGAGCATGCCCATCGCGCCTGCAATGTTCTGGCACCCAGGGTGACCTGTTTATCTTGCAATGTGTTTATCCAACCAGCGGACATAATAATAATAAAAGCTGTGGCCGACCCCCACTTTACCCCACATCTTGGTCTGAGTCCCAGTTATTTCATATAAATGTTAGAGGTTGTGTTATATGGGGGTGATGCCTTCATTGGTCCTGTCAGTCTTCTTTTACCAAATGTAATCCCCTGTGATACAATGCTGTCACCCAAAACAACATGGAAAAATCAATGGAGGGGGGTAAATAGTTTTTATTAGCACAGTATAACAGATGACCTTACATTGACCTCTGTGAAAAAAAACGCTAAAATGTCACTACATCAATGACTTATGTTCTGGGGTCTGCGAAGCGCATAGCAGAAATAAGTTCATAGCAGATACTAAACCATGGCAGCTCCAGAGCAGAACTGACCTTACTGTGACATCACGATGACATCACTGAGCTATGATGTCACAGAGAGCTGAGAATTTGGGAATTCCCCTGACAGCAGCAGAACTGACCTTACTGTGACATCATGATGACATCACTTAACTATGATGTCACAGAGCGATGATGGGAGGTTATAAATATTCCCCTGACAGCAGCCCGGTCTTTCTTTCTGTGAATTGACACAGAGTGTGATTTGCTAATTTATTGGCGACTTTTCACTATTATGGAAATCAACGGATTGGGATTCTTCCCCATCTTCTTGGCCTTTTGGTGTGTGGCCTGGCTCTCTGGAGGCTACACCCTGACTGTGATCAAGGACCATGCCCCCCCACTGATGTACATCAGGTAAGATGGAGAATTACACGACTCTTATTTTATAGTTTGGGAATGTATAAGGTAATTACTTAATTATGGAGGAAATATCTAATAACAAAATGGCTTCCATTACGCAGAGGGGCTGCAAGAGGACAGAGAAACGCATTCCCTCATCCCTATAGATTATTATCAGACTGCTGATTATTAAGATTAAACAATTATGAAAATTTTTCGATATTATTTAACATTGACTTTTTCTTTTTCGTTTCACAGTGAAACGGGAAATTTCTTTCCCGAAAATATCCTGTTTAGAATAGGATTCATAGGAATGGCCATTGCCTGTAAGTAAATATCACAGAAGTGATTATAATATGTTCTTACTTCTGGGGGATGGCGGGTTATTATAAAATTTCTTATATCTGATTATATTACTCTGGGGTCAAACCTACATTTATTTTTATAAAAATGTGATTACTACGTCAGTGAGAGACGCAGGCCGGTTGCTAGGGACACATTGCTGGACAAGACTGTGGTTGTTAGGTAGTGTATCCCTAGCAACCAGACTGTCAGACATGACTCAGACTTGGCATCAGTCCCGCCCTGCCCCCATCTCAGCCTGCAGCAGTAATCAGATTATTCTAAATAATAAATAAAGTTTTGTTAATCTCAATTGATAATAATAGTCCGGATCAGACGATGCAGATAAATGTTCCCGTCCATTATTGTAGGTTTCTTGTTGGGTTTAGCGCTTGGTCCGCGCTTCATAGATGTTATTAGGTTGTTTTACACGTGGTACAGGATTTATTTGGCTCATTTTCTCTTTTTCAGCTCTGGGTCTGACGTTTCTACATTACAAGTTCATTATGTTCCATGCTGAAGCCTTTGGGCCTCGTCAGACCTTGGTTCAAAAGATCCTCCTGGCAATTGGATGGTCATCATGCGTTGGGACGGCCATGATGGCTATGTTTTCGGTAAGTTAATAAATGTTTTATGTTAATAGGGACCCGCTGGCAATCAGCTGATCACTGTGTTTCCGGCAGCTGAACCCCTGGTGATCATGATCAGCGGTTATCACCGTGTGGCCACACATTAAAGTGGTATTACATGGCTTATACCAATGAATGGACGACCATGTAGTAGATGTGTGTCTGCTCCATCTAACAGAGAGGAGTCCCAAGCAGGAGACCAACCTCTATATCCATAATGTCTCTGTGGTTATTATATCAGAACACGTTATTTAGGATTTATTGGGAAGTTCTGAGGGTAAGTTAGTGATTAGTTCCATAAGATTTGCTGTAACCTCTGTCTTCTTGGTTTCTAGACCTACCGTTATCCAATGACTCACCGGATTTGCGCTTTCGTTGCATTCGGGTTTGGCAGCCTTTACAACCTTTGGCAGTCCATACTCCTCTACAAAGTGCCCGAAAGCCGAAGAGTCATCAGCCATTTCAGACTGGCGTCCTGTATAATGGCCGTGACCTTAGTGGTTTTCTGTATCCTTTCTTAAATAATATTTGAATGGAATCCAACCGTACTTGTCTTTAGGTTCACATGTAGGGAACATCAGATCCTGAGGTGATCATTTCCCTTTATTTTCTGATCTCCGCCGTCAGATGGCGACATGCTGGTGTAACACAGCGCCATCTGGTAACATTGTTCAGCTTCAGGAAGATACTGAATAGAAAGCAGCGGTACTGTCCTTGCTATACTGTATATTTACTATATTAACATTTATCTTACATAAAAGTGTAGTAAATTGTATAGGACACTTACTAAACATAATAAACGTTATTTTCCTATATAATAACCCACCAGTCATTGGAAGTAGGGTATCCGTATACACCTACCTGTGCGCTGGAGATCAATGTGTAAAGGTATGTACAGTATATCTCATACATAAGTTATTGACATGCTGAGCCGCTGGTACAAACCAGTGAACGTAAAATTCCTTTAATCCGGCACTAATGAGATTATCAATAATTCTGGATCATTGTATAGATTTTATTTGCACCCCTAGAAGCCGTTCTATAGGAAAACAATTGGACCTATAATCTTTGTGCTTATTCTCAGCATCATGGTAGTCGTGACGTCCGCAATGTAATGTATGTGGTGTCACATGACAATGGGTCAGGTCCGTTTTGGCATCGCCGTCAGTCACATGACTCCATGCAATAAACATGAATGCAGCAAAACCTCGGCCCGGGTGGAAAGTTCTTGTTTTGTGCAACTTTTAATGTATTCATTTTGATATTTTTTCACAGATCATTGAAATGACAGCAAAGATCATAGAGTGGTCGACGTTGGTCCTCATGCTGGTGAATGTATTGAGCTACTATCAGAATATGCAGGTCAGTAGACGTCACCTCATTATCACCTCGTATACCGGACCTCGTAATAACATTATTATTCATCTCTACAATCATGGGGTTTATAATGTGGATATGTGTTTCTTTTCTTAGAGTTTATCTATAACAATTACCCAAAAAAGCTTCACCATCTCCAAGAGGGAGAAGAACCAGGACTCTGGAGTATAAAGAGGACCATCGTGGACGGTGACGTGAGACGGTTTCATCAGACCACACAGATGCCTGTCTGTTTTAAAGAAACACTATGGGCCGGTCACTAACGGCTTAAAAGGGGATCCCGCCCCATAAATGTGAGGAAATAACCAGTCCACTACCCACCCTCTGCCCCCTTGGACCTTGCCCAGACAATGATGACTACTACCACTGGGTTCAGCTGTTATGGTCACTACTGTCTCCATTATCATCTAATAATGTTTTAGAAATATTAGAAGATTTGTCCATATAGTTACAGGTTTACTTTCTCTTATTTCCAGTTTTATACAATGATGTGGAATGGCGCGCCACAGCCAAGCAGTTATCACATCCCAAACTGCAGAAGATCTGGAGATGGCGACCAAGTGCCAAGATATCCACCATCTCCGACCTATCTCCCATATATCATCTTACATCAGGGAGGACGAACTACAAGAACCGTTTATAAACAGTGGACACTAGAGGTGGAATGGCACGTCACAGCCGAGCAGTAACTTCTCTGGGAACATCCTAAACTGATGAACTCCAGAGATGGCGACCAAGTGCCAAGACGTCCATCAGCTCCAACCTTTCTCAAAAAAAAAATCTTACAAATGGGGAGAAAGAACTACAAGAACCGTTTATGACCAGCGGACTCTACAGCGAGGTGGAATGGCACGTCACAGCCGAGCAGGAACATCTCAAACTGCAGAGGCTCCAGAAATACAACCAAGTGCCGAGACATCCACCACCTCCAACCTTTCTCCCAAATATCATCTTACCACAAGGAGAAAGAAGCAGCGGACTGTTTACTATCCTCATGGTCCTTGTTTGTTGGCTTATAAAACGGTTTAGTAAAGTCATTTTCTACCACCTGAAACCTGTTTTTGTCTTCATTACTGTCAATAATAATAATCCTGAGTCTTCCATAGATCTGTCCTCATGAACCTGGAGGAATAAGAACGTCTCAATGTTATTGTAGCAAAATTCTGATTTATGAAAAAAATAAATATATATTTTTTACACTATAAGGCTATGTTCACACGGAGTATTTTGCAGGAGGAATATCTGCCTCAAAATTCAGTTTGGAAGTTTGAGGCAGATTTTCCTCTCCCTGCACGCCGATTTCCGCAGAGTTTCTCGCTGCGTTTTTCACCCGCGGCTATTGAGCGCCGCGGGCATAAAACACAGCGGAATACGCTTTCTCTGCCTCCCATTGAAGTCAATGGGAGGTCAGAGGCGGAAGCGCCCGAAGATAGGGCATGTCGCTTCTTTTTCCCGCGAGGCAGTTTTACTGCTCGCGGGAAAAAGAAGCCGACGCCTCCCACTGTCGGGCATAAACGTGCGCAGGGGTCTGGAGCAGTAGGGGGGTCCAAGCTGAATTCTTGCACCAGGGAACATGAGCCTTAGCTACGCCCCTGGGTGAGGTTATTAATGGGTGAGGGTCCTGAAGGGCATCCAGTGCACACTGACTGTTAGGGGAGAAAGGTTTAAATGCGGTTTTAATTTATGGGCAGGTTGTGAAGGGGTTAATAAAGTTTTCTCCTCTTCCATTATCTCTAATTAGCATATGGGTGCAACATATAAAGAAGCTTACCCTTCTATGCTGTCTGAGGGTACTGGCCACACTCATGGGCCAATAGAGAGAGGTTTTGTACTGGACTTTGCCCACAAGCAAAGGGCTTAAATTGTCTTCTTTATAGTGCGCCTTCCTCTTTCCACTGGGATCCTGGAGGCGAGTTTTGAGGTACCGCTGCCCTGTCCAGAACAGAGTGCCATGGCTGCTGCTGATGGTGATTTAATGATAGCCTTTAGGGCTCGTATCCTAACAGAAGGGGAAGGTTGGCTCAGCCACTTCCTTGATCAGACGGCTTCCCCACCCACTTCTATTGATTTTCCACACACTTTCTATTACCGCTGCGGTGATGCAGCAGAATGCTCAGGCACCGGTCATACCGATGACGACTCCGGTGGTCCCCTTACCATCCCCATCCACTTCAACTGGTACTGGTGAGTTCCCATACACTGGGGCCTGGGGTGCGTGGGGTTAATGACTCTGAGGTATTATCCACCTTAAAAGCTGTCTTAGGGGCCGTTCACATATGTCCGGTGTCAGCTTCAGTTTACCACCCGGTGTGTTGAAGAAAAGCAGGAGGCAAACTGATGCTAGAACGGATGCCATAGCTTTCTATGGGATCTGTTCTAGCACAGGGCATATCAGTTTTGGCGCCGTACGGTGCCGGACCTCCCTGGGAGCTGGATCCCATGGAGGTCCGGCGCCGTATCCTATCTATTTTAATTGTGGTCGGATGAACGCCAGGTGCTGCCGCATCCACCTTTCGGCAGCACCCGGCGGGAAGGTGGTCGTGAGCTAGGAGCGGAATCCTCTGTCATAGTATTGCTGGGGATTCCGCTCCAGGTGGAAAGCCTGACGACTACCCTCCCCCCGTCCCGGATTCAACGGGACAGTTCCGGATTCCGGGCGGTGTGCCCGCTGCTCTGTGCGCCTGGGGGTATGTCTAGCTGTCAACTGTGATCAGGTCCCTGCTTGAGAATTAGTTCAGAGTGGAGGAGCAGAGGGAGCTCCTCCGCTCGCCGAGAATTCCCCTGGGCACAGCGCTACTTTAACTCTTTCATGCCAACAATCTGTATAGCCACGTCCTTTTCGTACATACCCTGTGCAGCCAGGGCGTGAATATACAGATCACTGTTCCAGCCGGCATAGCGCTGTGAAAAGCGCTCGGACGCCGGCTGTGTCAGTGTCTGCGGCTCCGTGCAGCGCCGACGTGAATTTACAGTGGGTGTTAAAAGCGCGATCCGTGTGTCTCAGAGTAGTGCTGACACCCGGATTGCGCTGTAATCCCCTGCCTCTGGTCCCGGAGACATGACCGGAACCTGATTGGTTCAGGTCCCGATCATGTGATCGCAGGGAAAGTTTGTTGTAGCAACAAACTGGAAAGTTTGTTGCTACAACAAACTTTCCCGAGGACCGATTGCGGGTGCTGCCGTCAGTTGCATGGCAAAACCGGAGGCCATACAACAGTCTGCCATTCTACGGACCAGCTGATCCTCATAGGCTTCCTGTCAGTGTGACTGTCAGCGTCACACTGACAGTTTATAATACGTTACACTACCTATGTAGTGTAATGTATTATAGCAGCCATCAGTGCTGCAGGTCTTCAAGTAAAAAAAAAAAAAGTAATAAAAATGTTTTATACAAGTGTAAAAACAAGTTATAAGCTACAAAAAAAGCTTTTTTTCCTATAATAAGTCTCTTATTATAGGAAAAAAAATAAACCGTTAAAACAGTACACATATTTGGTATCACCGCATTCGTAACCCCCCCAACTATAAAACAATGATATTATTTTTCCCGCACGGTGAACACCGCAAAAAATAATTAAAAAACAATACTAGCATCACTTTTTTTTTGTCAATCACCCCTCCCAAAATATAGAATAAAAAGTGATCAAAAATTCGCATGCACCCCAAAATAATACCAATAAAAACTACAACCCGTCCTGCAAAAAACAAGCCCTTACACAGCTTTTTTGGACTGAAAAATAAAAAAATTACGGCTCTCAGAATATGGTGCCACAAAAAATATATAATTTTATAGAAAAGTGATTTTATTGCGCAAACGCCACAAAACGTAAAAAAACGATATCGCCGTAATCGTACCGACATGCAGAATAAAGTAAAATGTCATTTATAGCGCACAGTGATTACTGTAAAAAAAAGGACAAAAACATTGTCAAAATGTATGTTTTTTTTTGTCACTTTGCTTGCCAAAAAAATCAAATAAAAAGTGATCAAAAAATCACATGTACCCTAAAATGGTACCAATGAAAACTACAGATTGTAACGTAACAAATAAGCCCTCACACGGCTCCGGTGGAAAAAAAAAACAAACAAGTTCTGGCGCTCAGAATATAGCGACAGAAATTGTGCAGAGTGTCCAAAAGCGGATAAGATCGGGCACCATTTATCAGTGCGACACCGGCCACAAATCTATGAGTTTTTTATTTACCCCCTTATTATGCCCTGATGTACTCTGCCCAGCTTACATATACCCCCACATTATAAACTGAAATACCAGCAAAACCCCAAACAGAACTATTACCAAGCAAAATCTGCGCTCCAAAAGCCAAATCCCTTTCTGAGCTCTGCCATGGGTCCAAACAGCAGTGTATTACCACATATGGGGTATTGCCGTAATCGGGAGAAATAGCTTGACAAGTTTTGGGGTGCTTTTTATTCTTTATTCCTTGTAAAAATTACATTATATTTTTTCAGAAAAAAAGTAGATTTTAATTTTCACAGACATATTCCAATAAATATAGCAAAAGACCTGTCTGGTCAAGATGCTAACTATACCCCTAGATAAATTCCTTGAGGTGTGTAGTTTCCCAAACCACTTTTGTGGAGATTCCACTGTTTTGGCACCACAAGACCTCTTCAAACCTGACATGGTGCCTAAAATATATTCTAAAAAAAGGAGGCCCCAAAATCCACTGGGTGCTCCTTTGCTTCTGAGGCCGGTGCTTCAGTCCATTATCATACTAGAGCCACATGTGGGATATTTCTAAAAACTGCAGAATCTGGGCAATAAATATTGAGTTGCATTTCTCGGGTAAAACCTTCTGTGTTACAGAAAAAAAGGTATTACACATTAATTTCGCCCAAAAAAATTAAATTTCTAAATTTCACCTCTACTTTGCTTTAATTCCTGTGAAACTGAAAATGTAAGAAATTGCTGCTAAAGTTCTAAGCCTTGTAACGTCCTAGAAAAATAAAATAATGTTCAAAAAACAATGCAAATATAAAGTAGACATATGGGGGATGTCAATTAACAACCATTTTATGTGATATTACTATCTATTTTACAATGGAGATTACATTTAAAATTAGAAAAATTATAATTTTTGCAAATTTACTTTAAATTTTGGCGTTTTTCACAAATAAGCTACGAATTTATTGACCAAATTTTTCCACTAACATAAAGTACAATATATCACGAGAAAACAATCTCTGAATCGCTTGGATAGGCAAAAGCATTCCAGAGTTATTACCACATAAAATGACACATGTCAGATTTGAAAAAATGGGGCTGGTCATTGAGGCATCGAGGACCCTTGGTCCTGAAAGGGTTAAGTGCTGTGCTCGGGCGAGCCCTTGACATCATTGTCCATATATGGACAGTGATGTCAGTGGCTACTGATTGAGCGGAATCCCCGTTGCCGATGATCTGGTCGGGGATTCCGCTCCTAGGGGAAACCTCTGAGGTTACTGTCTATATATGGACATTGATGTAAGGGGCTCCTCCTGGAGTGGAATCCCCGGCCAGAGTCGGCAATGGGGATTCCGCTCAAGGAGTAGCCGTCAGCGATGCTTTGGCCGGGGATTCCATTTAGGGAGTAACTCCTGACATCACTGTCCATATATGGACAGTGGCGTCAGGGGGTCCTCCGAGAGGGAATCCCCGGCCACAGCGTTGGCGATGCTCTGGCCGGGGATTCCTCTGCTGGAGGGAGCTTCAGTGGTGCTATCTACAGGGGAAGGGGGATAGCACTATATACAGTGGGGGTGGCGCTATCTACAGGGGGACGCTATGTTGCACAATCTACATGGGGCGCTATGTGGCACAATCTACATGGGGCGCTGTGTGGCGCCATCTACAGGGGGCTGTGTGACATCATATACAGGGGGTACTGTGGCATTGTATATAATGACACAGTACCCCCTGTATATATTGGCGCAGTACCCCCTGTATATAGAGGGCATTGCGGCATTATCTACAGGTGCATGTGTGGCACTATATACAGGGGCATGTGGGGCACTATATAAAGGGGGGTGTGGCACTATATTAAGAAGTCACTGTGGCATTATCTACAGGGGTGTGTGGCACTATATACAGAGGGCACTGTGGGTATCTGTAAAGGTGCCAAAAACAATCTACTCCTTGAAGATATAGTGAGTGTTTGGCGTCTTTTCAGGCTCCCATGGCTGCTTCGTAGATCTGATCTGAGGTCAGTGGACGGCAGCTGCCTTCTGGGCTCTCTTTTGGCGCCGGCCTTAGCGCTGCACTGAATATGACACACGTGATATTACAATGTGTGTGTCAGACTTCAGTGTAGCGCCAAGGCCGGAGCAGAGAAGGAGAGCCCTGACATGGAACACAAGAAGTATCTAATCTATCATGTATCTAATCTATCACAAACTATGGCACATTTTCAGACCCTGGACCACCTTTTTGGTGAACCATTGTGGTAAAAACGGATGTTAAATACTGATGGTAAGAAACTGATGACAACTGACGCTTTTGTAGTAAAAATTGTGAAAAAGCCTGATGGCGACTCATACGTTTTTGCATCAGTTGTAATCACTTGAGAGACAAAAAAAAACTGATGCTGATGCAACTGATACATGTGAACGCAGCCTTAGAGAAGCTCTCCACCCCTAACGCAGTCTCTGCTAGTAAAGCGGCTCCGCCGGTAATGGCAGGGTACATATGCTGGAATATTACAACATCTGCAGCTGAATGCTGGAGGAACTATCTCTCACTGACAGTAGATGGCGCTGTGGTAACTATTAGTTGTTATCCCTGTGCAGCTCCTCTGGTGATGATGTGTTATCTCTGGTATTCTCCATCTTGATGTTGTTACTGATGTCGGTTGCTGTCTGTCCCAGTCTTATTCTCCCACAATGTCTGACTGCTGCTGAAAGCTGCAAATACTGAAACAGGTTCTGGGCCCAGACGAGGAGCAGAACAGCTCAGTGACCCGACTGATAGCAGGAATCACCCCGAGGTCTCACCTCCTGAATACAGGAGACATATAAGGAAGATGGCGGCAGCTCAGAGCTGACACTGACAGCCGCCAAACTGAGCCCTGACAATCACCAGCAATGGAAGGTTAAAGTGGAAATGTCACTATCCAGAGAGGACGTGTGGGGGCCATTACTGCAGGGACCAGAGAGCAATTATCAGGACTGGGACCAGATAAATAGACAGGGACCACCATAAAGTTATTATACTGTATACCCCTAGATTGCCCACTGCCCGAGATCCTGGTTAGGTAGCAATGACACCTCTCATTTAGAATTTGGTAGGTAGGTAGGGTATCCCCACTTTTAAATACAGCAGGGTCACTGGTGGACGCTCCGCTTCTATTGTTCAGTTGAAATATAAAAAAAAACAACTACGGTCATCAGACCCGTCATCGCCTGTCATTGCCTGTCATCAGATCTCTCATCGGCTGTCATCATCTGTCATCAGACCTGTCATCGCCTGTCATCAGACCTGTCATCAGACCTGTCATCGCCTGTCATCAGACCTGTCCATCGCCTGTCATCTGACCTGTCATCAGACCTGTCATCGCCTGTCATCAGACCTGTCATCAGACCTGTCATCGCCTGTCATCAGACCTGTCATCATCTGTCATCAAACCTGTCATCGCCTGTCATCAAACCCGTCATCAGACCTATCATCAGACCTGTCATCGCCTGTTATCTGACCTGTCATCAGACTTGTCATCGCCTGTCATCTGACCTGTCATCAGACCTGTCATCGCCTGTCATCTGACCTGTCATCGCCTGTCATCAGACCTGTCATCGCCTGTCATCAGACCTGTCATCGCCTGTCATCAGACCTGTCATCGCCTGTCATCAGACCTGTCATCAGACCTGTCATCGCCTGTCAGAAACTGACTCTGAACCCCCCATCAGCGCGGATGAGTCGCAGGTCCTGCTATGCCCGGATTATCACGGGTAGCTGCAGATAATTATAGCCCCAAGTGCCTGATTTTACAGCCTCCTCAGGTATCAATTTGATGCCACAGGTTCGAGGCCATTGATTCCAGCAACGTATCCACATCAGACATGACAGCGCTGCAAAAGCTGCACGACAGCTCCAGTCTGAACAGCAGCTTATTTCTGCTGAGAAAACGGTATAAAATGAGACCCAACATAGAGAAAGATATAAATGCAGCGCTGGAGGCGGCACAACATGAATAGAACGTTACATTATAGGTATCGCCGCGTTCACAACGGCCTGAACTATGAAAATATCGCATTATTTACCGCACGGTGAACACCGTAAAAAAATAAATAAAACACAATGACAGCATTTTATTTTTTTGTCGTCTTGTCTCAAAAAAAATTTAATAAAAAGTGATGAATAAGTCGCGAGTAACGCAGAACTGCACCAATAGAAACGACAGTTCATCACGCATAAAACAAGTCCTCCCGCAGCGATATCAACCGGAAAATAAAAAAGTTACGGCTGTCAGAAAATGGCGACACCAAAACAGGATTTTTATTGTGGGAAAATAGTGAAACGTAAAAAAACGATATCAATTTGGTGTCGCTGTAATCGTATCGCCCCGCAGAATAAAGGTCACATGTTGTTTATACCGCACGGTGAACGCTGTAAAAAAGAAGAAACAAAACCGCGCTAGAATTGCTGTTTTTTGGTTTCCTCATCTCCCAAAAAATATAATAAATAGCGATAAAAAAAATTGTATTTACCCCAAAATGGAACCAATAAAAATGACAGCTCGTTCCCCAACAACCGATCCCTCGCACAGCGCCGTCACCGGAAAATAACACGTTATGACTCTCAGAACGCAATCACGCTGAATGACGGCCCAGACTCATATTTTAGGTCCAGTCGTTTTTCACTAAATACCCCACATCATCATTTACTGGACCCCACAGGTGACCCCGTAGATGCAGCGGAGATGAGGAAACTTTAGGGCCTTGTGCGGCTTATAGGACTAATGAAGAAGTCACATATAAGGCGATACTGGAGCGCAGATATTCTGTATAATCCCCAATAATCCCAGCCTGTGCATGAAGTGACCCCACCAATCCATGGATATTCACCCCATTATTACATCATCCTATTATACCCTGATGTACTCCGCCCAGCTTACATATACCCTGATGTACTCCACCCAGCTTACATATACCCTGATGTACTCCGCCCAGAATACATATACCCTGATGTACTCCGCCCAGCTTACATATACCCTGATGTACTCCACCCAGCTTACATATACCCTGATGTACTCCACCCAGCTTACATATACCCTTATGTACTGCCCAGCTTACATATACCCTGATGTACTGCCCAGCTTACATATACCCTGATGTACTGCCCAGCTTACATATACCCTGATGTACTCCGCCCAGCTTACATATACCCTGATGTACTCCTCACAGTTTACATATACCCTGATGTACTCCGCCCAGTTTACATATACCCTGATGTACTCCACCCAGCTTACATATACCCTGATGTACTCCACCCAGCTTACATATACCCTGATGTACTGCCCAGCTTACATATACCCTGATGTACTGCCCAGCTTACATATACCCTGATGTACTGCCCAGCTTACATATACCCTGATGTACTCCGCCCAGATTACATATACCCTGATGTACTCCGCCCAGTTTACATATACCCTGATGTACTCTGCACAGCTTACATATACCCTGATGTACCCCGCACAGCTTACATATACCCTGATGTACTCCTCACAGCTTACATATACCCTGATGTACTGCTCACAGTTTACATATACCCTGATGTACTCCGCACAGCTTACATATACCCTGATGTACTCCGCACAGCTTACATATACCCTGATGTACTCCACCCAGTTTACATATACCCTGATGTACTCCTCACAGCTTACATATACCCTGATGTACTCCTCACAGCTTACATATACCCTGAGGTACTCCGCCCAGCTTACATATACCCTGATGTACTCCGCACAGCTTACATATACCCTGATGTACTCCGCACTGCTTACATATACCCTGATGTACTCCTCACAGCTTACATATACCCTGATGTACTCCGCCCAGCTTACATATACCTTGATGTACTCCGCCCAGCTTACATATACCCTGATGTACTCCTCACAGCTTATTTATACCCTGATGTACTCCGCCCAGGTTACATATACCCTGATGTACTCCACCCAGTTTACATATACCCTGATGTACTCCGCACAGCTTACATATACCCTGATGTACTCCGCACAGCTTACATATACCCTGATGTACTCCGCACAGTTTACATATACCCTGATGTACTCCGCACAGTTTACATGTACCCTGATGTACTCGGCACAGTTTACATATACCCTGATGTACTCCGCCCAGTTTACATATACCCTGATGTACTCCGCCCAGTTTACATATACCCTGATGTACTCCGCCCAGCTTACATATACCCTGATGTACTCCGCACTGTTTACATATACCCTGATGTACTCCGCACAGTTTTACATATACCCTGATGTACTCCGCACAGTTTAGATATACACTGATGTACTCCGCACAGTTTACATATACCCTGATGTACTCCGCACAGTTTACATATACCCTGATGTACTCCGCCCAGCTTACATATACCCTGATGTACTCCGCACAGCTTACATATACCCTGATGTACTCCGCACAGCTTACATATACCCTGATGTACTCCGCACAGCTTACATATACCCTGATGTACTCCGCACAGTTTACATATACCCTGATGTACTCCGCCCAGTTTACATATACCCTGATGTACTCCGCACAGCTTACATATACCCTGATGTACTTTGCCCAGCTTACATATACCCTGATGTACTCCGCACAGTTTACATATACCCTGATGTACTCCACCCAGCTTACATATACCCTGATGTGCTCCGCACAGTTTACATATACCCTGATGTACTCCGCCCAGCTTACATATACCCTGATGTACTCCACCCAGATTACATATACCCTGATGTACTCCGCCCAGATTACATATACCCTGATGTGCTCCGCACAGTTTACATATACCCTGATGTACTCCGTCCAGCTTACATATACCCTGATGTACTCCTCCCAGCTTACATATACCCTGATGTACTCCGCCCAGCTTACATATACCCTGATGTATTCCGCACAGCTTACATTTACCCTGATTTACTCCGCACAGCTTACATATACCCTGATGTTCTCCGCCCAGCTTACATATGTCAATACCTATACCAGACTGTGAAGACTACTAGTAAATCCAAAAAATGAGCGACACATAGCACAAATTATGTACCATGACAGTATAAAACAAACTTTATTGAAATGCAAATAACACATTGGCCATGAAGAGATAAAAACAGTATTGCACACAATTTAAAAAGGAGAGTGTGGAGGAACTGCGTAAATAATCCAAGTTATAAGCTAACACAATATAAACATCCTGTGATGTGGTAAAGTGCAGAGGTCTACATCCAAAGAGGATGTGTAATGAGTCAATTTGTTAAACAGCTGAAGAGGCTATAGATATACTATGCACCTAACCAAAGAGCACAACATTGTGCATACGTGTGAAAATACACGGCTACGACTGCACAATTGCACCCAAAAATTGCCCTACTTCATAAGTTAAGAAGACTGCACAAACCCGTGGATTGCATGATGGATCTCACACAAGATAACTCCACACTGACCGCCCCCGACGCGCGTTTCGCCGTCAGCTTTCTCAAGGGGTATTAACTACTGGGATAATGGTCACTTTAAGTATGAGATACAAAGGGAGGGGATTATGTCAATGTCCAATAGACACAAAGTGTGCACAGCATATGGGCATTATAATCACAGGCAAGGTTACACCTACCATGCTGCAGAGATCAGAGATGTGGACAGATGAAAGGAGCTGCACTCGTGTTTGCGGACGCCATTATGCCTCCGTTGCGCATGCGCACCGGCGTTCATCCGAGCGCCGGAAGTCATGACCATAGACATCAGCCTCATAAGAGTACGCACTGCGCGTGCGCGCCGCAAAAGAACTAAAGGAAGGGACTGGCGTGGCCATACTTGTTATGTAGGGAGAGGTCAGTGGCCATCATAGAGCCTGGCAAATATGCCAGAAGCCCAAACAAGGGACAATAGACGTATGCAAGCTAGGGATGCCGTATACATCGCTGAGACAGTTCACCCCGAAGGAGTAGAGACCATGTCTCAGCGATGAAACACAGCTGGCAAAGTTTAAAATAATCCCGAATACCAGGGTATATCCCAAGGCAGTTCATACATACTTTCTAGACGCCTATAGCACGCACATAAACATCACATATGAATATACATAAATACATATATGTGCATACACCAACACAAATATAAGAATCTATACTTTACACGCATATATATATATCAATATAAAGAGTACCATACACTTTAAAAATTCACTTTCATTTACAATAAAAAACCATAATGGTAAAGATATATATTCGTGTATGCATAAGTATTGAAAATAAAAGAATAAATAAATAAAGTGAGGATAATAGACAGAGAGTGAATACAGGTGAGTGAACACGCGTGCTCGTGACAGTGATAAAAAGAGAAAAATACAAAAGAAATAAAATATGTGAGAAGAGATGAGGACGGCACCTGAAAAACATAAAACCGCTGTTACTCATACACAAGTCTTACACACATTTTTTATGTGGATCATTGTATAATGTGCTGTATAAATCGACAAAAATAGGCACCTATATGAAAGTGTCAAAATACAGATCGTTGTAAAATGTGTTATATAAAAGGAGAAAAAATATACTTATCTGTGTACAGATATAAAAACAATATATGAAATAATAAATATGTAGTAACCTGAAATCCATCAATGTAGATGGTCTAATACATAATAATATATCCAACAATAAACATGGATTGACCTAAAATCCATATGTGTAAAAAAAATATACTACATCATTACATATCCAATAATAAATATTTTGTGGAATAAAGTGCATATGTGTAAATATGATGTCATAATGAATTTGTTTCATAAAACATAAAACAAGTGAATTTGTGCATATTCAATATATATATAATATGCTATAGGGCATAAACATGAGCATGTAAATATATGAATTAGTGCACCCATAGTTCCATGTAATACTAAAAATATAAATAAGGTCGGTACACAAAGAAATATAGTATATACATGAAATAGATATGATATCGTGCAGAAATACAGACATACCAATATATAAATGAATATACCAATAGGCATATATAAGAATAAAAATAGAGCCGGTACGCATAAAAGTACCAATACCTACCCCTTGAGAAAGCTGAAGACATACCGAGACGCCAAATCCATATATAGAAAAGAAAAACAAGTATATAAATGCGTATACATAAGGTAACACTCCCATGCATACAGAGGGCCCGCATGTGGTAATAACCAACAGGAGAAAGGGGGAACAAGCCCACAATTTCCAAAGTTGAACATCATAGACAACCTCCACTATAGAACTGGACGAATGGACCATAGGTATCCATAACACCTGTAGAAAGATTAAGAATTTATTGGAAGATGGTATCAGATAATCAAAATATTCCAACCTGAGTGTACATGTTACACCAACAAAAAATTGCCTTACATATACCCTGATGTACTCCACCCAGCTTACATATACCCTGATGTACTCCACACAGCTTACATATACCCTGATGTACTCCGCACATATTACATATACCCTGATGTACTCCACCCAGCTTACATATATCCTGATGTACTCTACCCAGCTTACATATACCCTGATGTACTCCTCACAGCTTACATATACCCTGATGTACTCCGCACATATTACATATACCCTGATGTACTCCACCCAGCTTACATATACCCTGATGTACTCCGCACAGATTACATATACCCTGATGTACTCCACCCAGCTTACATATACCCTGATGTACTCCACCCAGCTTACATATACTCTGATATACTCCGCCCAGCTTACATATACTCTGATGTACTCCACCCAGTTTACATATACTCTGATGTACTCCTCACAGCTTACATATACCCTGATGTTCTCCGCCCAGCTTACATATACTCTGATGTACTCCTCACAGCTTACATATACCCTGATGTACTCCGCCCAGTTTACATATACCCTGATGTACTCCACCCAGCTTACATATACCCTGATGTTCTCCGCCCAGCTTACATATATCCTGATGTACTCCGCACAGCTTACATATACCCTGATGTACTCTGCCCAGCTTACATATACCCTGATGTTCTCCGCCCAGCTTACATATACTCTGATGTACTCCTCACAGCTTACATATATCCTGATGTACTCCGCACAGCTTACATATACTCTGATGTACTCCTCACAGCTTACATATACCCTGATGTACTCCGCACAGCTTACATATACCCTGATGTACTCCGCACAGCTTACATATACCCTGATGTACTCCGCCCAGCTTACATATGTCCCCACATTATAAATTGAAATAACAGTAAAACCAAGCAAAATCTGCGCTTCAAAAGCCAAATGGTGGTCCAACTGAACCTGGCAGCGTGCCCAAACGGCAATTTATTACCACATATGGGGTATTACTGTATTCTGGAGAACCTGCTTAACTATTTATGGGGTGTGCGTCTACGATGGTACAAGCTGGGCACAACACATTGGGCACTGAAGTGGCATATCTGTGGAAAAGGGCAATATTCAATCTGCAACATCTATTGTGTACTAATTTTTGCAAAACACTTGTGGGGTCAAAATGCTCACTACCTTCTAGATGAATTCCTTGAGGGATGTAGTTTCCAAAATGGGGTAAGTTTTTTGGGGTTCCACTGTACTGATACTATAGCTCAATGCAACATGGTGTCAAAAAACAAATCTTGTAAAATCTCCACTCCACATACTAAATGGCGCTCCCTCCCTTTAGAGCCATTGCCTTACCCTGGAGAGAATGCTTTACAAACGTTGAGGTGCTTTTCTCCTCTAGTCCTTGTGAAAATGCAAAATTTTGGGCTAGAACTACAACTTTTCTCAAAAAAAAATGACAATTTTTTTATTTTCACATCCCAATTCTAATAAATTCAGCAAAAACCTGTGTGGTCAAAATGCTCACTACACCCCTAGATGAATTCCTCAATGGTGTAGTTTCCAAAATGGGGTCTTTTTTGGGGTGTTTCCTTTGTTTTGGCACCACAAGACCTCTTCTAACCTGACATGGTGCCTGAAATATAATTTAAGAAAAGGAAGGCCCTAAAATCCACTGGGTGCTCCTTTTCTGCTGAGGCCGGTGTTTCAGTCCAGTACCCCACTAGGGCCACATGTGGGATGTTTCTAAAAACTGCAGAATCAGGGCAATAAATATTCCGTTGTGTTTCTCTGGTAAAAACCTTCAGTCTTACAGGAAAAATCGATTAAAATGGCATTTCTGCCCAAAGAAAATGGAATTTGCAAATTTCCCTTCCACATTGCTTTAATTCCTGTGAAACGCATAAAGGGTTAAGAAACTTTCTAAATACTGTTTTGAATACTTTAAGGGGTGCAGTTTTTAAAATGGGGTGATTTGTAGGGGTTCATAATATATAAGGCCCTCAAAGCCACTTCAGATCCGTTCTGTTCCCTAAAAAAATAGGCTTTTGACATATTCTTGAAAATGTGAGAAATTGCTGCTAAATTTATAAGCCTTGTAATGTCCCAGAAAAATAAAGGGATGTTTAAAAAATGATGCAAACATAAAGTAGACATATGGGAAATGTTTAGCCAACTGAGCAATAAACCCAAATATATCAGTGGTCCTAGTGACTAATAACTTAGACCAAAAAAGAAAAGAACAGTCACGACCAAATAATTGAAGAAATACAAAAAATCCTTTATTAAACTCAAATAGACAAATGCAAGCAGACAACATAGAACATATTAAAATAGCGTAACCCTCGCAAAATCAAAGATGGAATCAGAACACTAGCGCAGCAGGACAACCAAATAGTAATCCGGAAAAATGATCCCCCAAAAATGCTAAAGTGTCTAAGTAGTTTTCAAGCAGGCAATAAGTATAAAACTTTTGCACAGATAGGCATATACCAAAAAATAAATGTGAATACAATCAAGATAATGACATATGAACAGCAATATACATACACCTGCAGAGTACGGGAATAGCTGGGACATCAAAGACCGGGGGTCCACTGCTGAACCCAACGCGCGTTTCGCAAATGCTTCGTCAGGGGAAATATGGGAAATGTTGACTAATGACTATTTTGTGTGGTATTACTATCTGTCTTACCAGCAGATACATTTGACTTTAGAAAAATGACAATTTTTGCAATTTTTCTCTAAATTTTTGTGTTTTTCACAAAAACATTTAATTTTTTCACTAACATAAAGTACAATATGTCACGAGAAAACAATCTCAGAATCGCTTGGATAGGTAAAAGCATTCCGGAGTTATTACCACATAAAGTGACACGTCAGATTTTAAAAATGAGGCTCTGTCATTTGGTCCAAAACTGGCTGTGGCGGGAAGGGGTTAAAGCTACAGAGACAAAATATCAAAATAAGGAAAGAAGAGAATGTTTCAGGTGCAACAAACAGTGACACCTAAAGAAGGACTGTACAATATGGAAAGCAGAACAGCAGAAACCATTTCCAAAAGGGACTAAACAAAAGGTCAAAACCACAATCTCTGATCCACGTGCAGATAATTGGAACGGCAGATTTAAAGGGACAAATGGGGGCAGCAGAAAGGAAGAACAGAACTCTGATGGAAATGATCAGATGCATGCTGACAGATCCTGGATTACCTGAAAAATATTGGTCCCTAGTACATTTTATGGGTAGGCTAAAATTCCGCCAATACCTACCCAGTAAGAGGGCAAGGTATGGGATAAAAATGTACAAACTGAGCTAGAGCAGCTCAGGTTTTGGGTTTATGAAGGGAAGGACTTCAGGATTGAACCCCAGAATCCCCCCCCCTCTTGGAGCTCCAACATTACGTGAATAACTTCTACATCAGCATCCCACTATTTAAATGCCTCTCCACCAGAAATATTGCAGCCTGCGGCACGGTGCGCAATAACCAGAGAGGCCTCTCTAAAACTCTGATTGGGCAACATGTCAAAAGGGGTGCATTATGCAGCGAGAAAGTGTTGTTCGTCAAGTATAAGGACAAGCGGGATGTCCTTCTCTTGACCACAATACATGGAAACGGCAGAACCCCTGTCCCTGTACGAGGTGCCACCACGGTGACCCACAAGCCAGATTGCATCGTGGGCTATATATAATAAATACTTGGGAGGGGTTGATCTCTCAGATCAAGTGCTGAAGCCGTATAGTGCAATGCGGAAGACAAGGGTGTGGTACAAAAAGGTGGCCGTGCCATTAGTACAGATGGCATTGTATCACACTTACGTGCTATGCAAATGTGCAGGCCGGACAGAGTCATTCCTTAATTTTCAGGAGGAGATTATCAAGGTGCTTGTGTTTGAAAACCAGGTTGGGGAGGGCCCAAACACATCTGCTGAAAGTGAGGGCGCCCGTATTGTACCAGGGCAACACTTTACCGGCATCGTTCCCCAAACTGCAAAGAAGGGGAGATACCAAAAGAGGTGCAGAGTGTGTAGCAAAAGTGGCATAAGAAGGGTCACCACTTATCAGTGCAAAACCTCCCCCCTGAAAAAACGGGTCTGTGCATAAAGGTGTTTCCACTGTTTTGGGCCCTCGGGGGCTTTCCAAATGTGACAGGGTGCCGCAAACCAATCTAGCAAAATCTGAATGCTAAATAGAGCTCCTTCCCTTCTAATCCCTGCCGTGTGTCCAAATAGTAGTTTATAACCACATATGGGGTATTTCTGTGCTCAAGAGGATTTTCTTTATAAATGTTGGGGTGCCTTTTCTCCTTTAGTCCTTGTGGAAATGAAAATTTTTTAGGCTTAGCTAAATTTAATCGAAAAAAATGTAGATTTTCATTTTCACAGCCTACTTCCAAAAAATTCTGCAAAAAAACTGTGGGGTCAAAATGCTAACTATACCCTTAGTTAAGTTCCTTGAGGGGTGTAGTTTCCTAAATGAAGTCACTTTTGGGGGTTTCCACTGTTTTCTCCCCTCAGGGGCTTTGCAAATGCGACATGGCCTCTGCAAACCATTCAAGCTAAATTTGAACTCCAAAACTCAAATGGCGCTCTTTCCCTTCGGTAGTTTCCAAAATGGGGTCACTTTTGGGGGGTTTCTACTGTTTTGGCACCACAAGACCTCTTCAAACCTGACATGGTGCCTAAAATATATTCTAAGAAAAAGAAGGCCCCAAAATCGACTAAGTCCTCCTTTGCTTCTGAGGCCTGTGCTTCAGTCCAACAACTTCAGAATCTGGGCAATAAATATTCAGTTGCGTTTCTCTGGTAAAAATTTCTGTGTTACAGAAAAAAATGGATTGAAACTTATTTTCTGCAAAAAAAATTACATTTGTAAATTTCACCTCCACTTTGCTGTAATTCCTGTGAAGCACCTACAGGGTTTAGAAACCTTCCTATAATCTATTTTTAATACTTTGAGGGTTTAGGTTTTGATAATGGGGAGTTTTATGGGGTTTTCTGATATATGGGCCCCTCAAAGTCACTTTAGAACTGAACTGGTCCCTAAAAAATAGCCTTTTGACATTTTCTTGAAATTGTGAGGAATTGCTGCTAAAGTTCTAAGCCTTGTAACGTCCTAGAAAAAGAAAAGGATGTTCAAAATACGATGCCAATCTAATGTAGACATATGGGGGAAGTTAACTAGTAACTAGTTTGTGTGGTGTTGCTATCTGTCTTATAAGCAGATACATTTAAATTTTTACACATTTTCTCAAAATTTTGGTGTTTTTTACAAATAAACACGGAATGTATCGACCAAATTTTACCATAGGATCGAAAACCCAGGGTAGCCAAAACCATGAATTATTGCATACCGGCCTTTTCCGTTATGGGTTGTGTCATGGGTCAGCACCACCCTGAACGCTGTTCGGAACTTTTCATTTACATGGATAGCATTTATAGTGCTTATAAGTCACATGGCGGTTCCACATGGTGGCTCATCAGCTCCTTTTCCTCAAGGGTCAGTGGCCGTCCGCAGGCCTGGTGCATGCTGGTTATTCAATGAAGGCCATTGTAAATTTGCAGGATTATGCAAATATAAGCATTGGTGCTCCGCATGTGGAGGTCCACACACAGCATCTCGTGGTTCCCGCCCAACACATGAGACACCTTCAAAGCAAAATGCTCAATGTGACGGAAAGGACCCCAGTGAGCGAAACCACGATGGGGCCTTGGCTAAATAAGTATCCTGACAGAGCAGCGGCAGCACAGTTACGTTTTGGTTTCACGTTTGGTTTCTTTATCCCATTTAACCTAAGCAGCCATTCTTTATTTGTGGACAACTTGAAATCGGTTAGGGAGCAGCCGGAGGTCTTAAGGGAGAAGTTGGCAAAATAAGTATCTTTAGATAGAATCGAGGGTCCTTTCTTCCCTAACCTTCGGGTTTCTCTGTTGGGAGTGGTCCCAAAGAAGGAAGTCGGTAAGTTCCGCCTTATACACCATCTTTCATTTCCTAAAGGTCTTTCGGTAAACTATGGGATTTCGTTGGAGGATTCCTCGGTCTCTTACGTTTCCTTTGATCGTGCAGTTGCGCTGGTCAGGGAGCGCTGAAATCAGATATAGAATCAGCTTGTAGCTTGCTGACAGTACACCCAGATTGATATCACCTATTAGGCTGTTTCTATGAGGATCACTATTATTTTGATACTTTGTTGCCCATGGTCTGTTCCATATTGTCGCTGCAGAATTTAGTATGTCCATTAACGTTGGACATTATCTGCATTTGTCTATGAGCTCCAAATTAATTAATGAATGCTCTCTCAATGGTGGATCTGAGAGAGGCCGGCCGGAGAGACCAGGACACGCAGCTTCAGTGTTCAAACGATCTCTGCCCTAGGGGGCGGATCCATCTTTATTTATAGGAAAATGAGAGTAGGTGGTGACCTCATACTTGCAAACATAAACATTCTATATATGGTAATATCCCAAAACTCCACATATGGTATAATGACAGGAAAGGTGTAGGCTTTGGTTTCAGCCAATCATCTACAATATGATAATGACTCTGATTCAGCCAATAAGAATTATTTCAATGCATTATAATAATACTTCACCCTCCAAGCCCCAGGTGGCCTGAACCTTGTCCCATGGGAAGGACACACATTTCAGATACACAAGTTAATTTGTCTCTACTTCCTATCTCACTAGAGAATGGAGACTGCAGATAAGTTTAAATTAATTAAACAGAGGGCTTCTTCCAAGGCTGAGAGATGGTAAACAGTCATTGTCCATTCGGCCAAGGCTATTTGATCTGCTCCTTAAAAGAGTAATAAAACATTCAATTCAAGAACACAACATAGAATTGCTACATGACCTGCCTAGGTAGAGTCGTGTGTTAACCTTAAACCATACTATCCCCACCCCCATTTAGTAACGACACATGACACCGAGGTTGGATGTGAAATGGCCACAGCAGCCGTTTATTAATTTCACAGTTTTATAAAAACAATTTAAATCCGAAACATTCGGATAACTAGTTAGGAATCCACCAGAGAATTCCTCCTAATAATTCACATGACCCAACATGGGTCAGAATCATAAATAACAATTAAACGTTAACATTAACCCGAGCAGAGGAAGTCCTTGAAGCCCCTTCAGATGTTCCTTTCAAGAACACACCGAATTAGCCATCTGCAAACCACCAATTACCTCCAGCCGTAAACCAGCTCGGAAGCACCGTTCACCTCTGCAGATGGCTCCAACCACTAGAAGTCCGCTTCAAGGGGATAACACCCGATGAAGCCCTCAAGTGATATACCGACCACTAGAAGTCCACTTCAAAGGGATAACACCCGATGAAGCCTTCAAGTGATATACCTTCTACCAGAAGACCACTTCAAAGGGATAACACCCGATGAAGTCTTCAACCATGTACCTTTTTTGGGGGACGCATACCCCCGATGCGACCCCCCCACCATTTTGTACTGACTGGCCTCAAGGACTCCCCCCGCCAGCTGCCATGACAACAGAACCTACTCCGGAAAAAAGAAAAACATGTTAAATAAGCACACAAAATAAAACACAACGCTCATAGACGGACGTACATCAGACCTAAGGAGTAACAAACCAAGGGTGGGAGGGTGGGAGCTTGCTTATTGTATGTTACTCCTCCCGCTGCTGCCGGCTCAATGCCGAGAAACAGCGGGAAGCGCAGAAACGGCCCCCCCGTCCCCCTTAACTCCTCCCCGTCCCTCCTTCAGCTCCTTCAACTTTCCCTCACCTCATTAACCCTTTCCCTACCAGGACGGTCATGTCGGCTTCCCTTAACCCTGCGGCTGCGTCCAGCCTCTTCTTGACCTGCCTAGGTAGAGTCGTGTGTTAACCTTAAACCATACTATCCCCCACCCCCATTTAGTAACGACACATGACACCGAGGTTGGATGTGAAATGGCCACAGCAGCCGTTTATTAATTTCACAGTTTTATAAAAACAATTTAAATCCGAAACATTCGGATAACTAGTTAGGAATCCACCAGAGAATTCCTCCTAATAATTCACATGACCCAACATGGGTCAGAATCATAAATAACAATTAAACGTTAACATTAACCCGAGCAGAGGAAGTCCTTGAAGCCCCTTCAGATGTTCCTTTCAAGAACACACCGAATTAGCCATCTGCAAACCACCAATTACCTCCAGCCGTAAACCAGCTCGGAAGCACCGTTCACCTCTGCAGATGGCTCCAACCACTAGAAGTCCACTTCAAGGGGATAACACCCGATGAAGCCCTCAAGTGATATACCGACCACTAGAAGTCCACTTCAAAGGGATAACACCCGATGAAGCCTTCAAGTGATATACCTTCTACCAGAAGACCACTTCAAAGGGATAACACCCGATGAAGTCTTCAACCATGTACCTTTTTTGGGGGACGCATACCCCCGATGCGACCCCCCCACCATTTTGTACTGACTGGCCTCAAGGACTCCCCCCGCCACCGCGAAACAGGCCTTGACCACCTTAAGCCTGTGAGTTCCTCCACACCACCACCGCCCTTTCTATGCCTTCTGCTATCGCCAAGCTCCAAAGATCAATGCCAACCTCGGTCAGATGAACCCCGTCACTTCTCCAGAAATTCCCCACTCCTGACTCCAAATCCCTATGCCTCACGCAAATGCCCCCGTTCTTTGCCACAAAACGGGACACCGCCCGGTTAACTTTTATGCGAGCCTTATTGACTCTCTCCACCGATCTAGCTAACCGCCAATGCTTTCTTGGGACTATGTCCGACCACACTACCACCAACTTGGGATAAGATACCCACAAACACAACATATGTTTGATATCCCGCACCAACTCACGAAAAGGGCGGACTCCTAAGTCATTCCCACCCACGTGCAACACTAAAACCTCCGGAACCCTATCAAGCCGCACATATGTCTGGAATTCCGCCAACACCCTGTTCCACGACATACCTCTAAAACCCAGCCAATGCACAACCGCATCCTGTTGCGGAATGCGCAATTGGCGACCATCCGGGCGGACGTCCGCCCTCAAAGCCCCCCAGTACACGTACGAATGACCCATCAACCACACCAGACAAGGAGGCGAATCTGAAACGGAAAACACAGTTAGGCACCACCATATAACATTTTCAAGCATAAACAACAAAATTACAACATATGGGGGCGGACATAGGACTTAAACCTTTTAGACTCCCAACGACCAATACGCCTCACCCCCTCATCATCCAACCCCCAGCGCCCCGCTTCCGTTGCTGCGCCAATCCGGAAGGAATGAGATGAATATGAGCCTGCCGCAACCCCAACCGCCATCAAACACTTTTTAAATACAGCTCCAAACTGAAACCTGGACAAAAACGACCCGTCCATATGACGTAACAAAGGCAAATCTGGAGACCCCCTGTTTCTCGTAAAACCCCGCATGCACTCGACTGGGCACATGACCGACCCCGGGAGAGCGAACAAAACTATCAGTTTTCCCTTCCCTACTTGGTCAGTTTTAGATCTACGCAACCATACCTCCAGCCGATCTGCAAAAAGGCTCACCTCCCCAGATCTCAGCCCCCCTGCCTGTTTAGTACTTGGCGACACCAACTCACCTATTCTAAATGCTCCGAAGAACGCTAACGAAAAAGCCAACCGAAACAGATCCATTTCATCTGAAGAGCGACATACCGATGCTAATGAACCGCCCAACGAGCCAAGCAAAGCAAACGACACCGGCCTTCTACTATCCGCCTCCACCCTACCTCTGCGCAACCCCTTCAAAGCCTGCGATACCAGAAATTCCTTCGATACATCCCGCAAGCCCCGCAACTTAAGCCCAAACGCCACCGCAGATATGAACCGGTTCACCTTCGCTATTGAAAACCCCGCCTCCCAGGCATCCCCTAACCAATACAAAAGTGCCACCAACCTGTCTCTATCCGTATTGACGTCACCCAACTCTCTTACCCACTCCTCCCACTGCCTCCAACAAGCAGCATAAGCACTCCACGTTGTGCGCGCCAACGACCTTTGTAACAGCTGCTCTACGGGACCGATACCAGATCCCAAAGATGCTCTGGACAAGCCAAACCGAGACGTTCCGCTCCCGGGGCCAATTGCCGAAACCAGTCCCACTGCGAGCGAGAAAGAGCATCAGCAATACAATTCCGTACACCCGGGACATGCACCGCCACCACCCACGCGTTCAACGACAAACACACCAACACTAAATGTCGCAACAATTGAACTACCGGAGGAGAGGACGCCGTGATGTTATTAATGGCAAGCACCACCCCCATGTTGTCGCAGTAAAAACGGACCTTCTTATCCCTGAGCCTGTCCCCCCAAATGGTAGCCGCCACCACGATGGGAAACAGCTCGAGCAGGGCCAGATTCCGCGTGAGTCCACTGGACACCCAGCTAGCCGGCCATTGACCTGCGCACCACGGACCTCCCCCGTAAGCTCCAAAGCCACCCGCCCCAGCCGCATCCGTGAAAATATTCAAATCACTCGTATCCTGCGCTGGGGCCATCCATAGCGAGCGACCATTGTACTGGCCCAAGAAGTCATCCCAAACCTGAAGATCAGCTCGGTGCTCCTCCTTGAGCCGCACAAAATGATGCGGCGCACGCACTCCCGCCGTTGCCGCCGCCAACCTTCTACCAAACACCCTTCCCATCGGCATAATCCGGCAAGCGAAATTCAACTTCCCCAGCAGCGACTGAAGCTCCCTCAGCGACATTTTCTTCCTTCTACAAGCCCGTCGAACCTCCAGCCTCAAAGCACCCAACTTATCCGCCGGGAGACGACACTCCATTGCCACCGAGTCTATTTCGATTCCCAAAAAACAAATCGTCGCTACCGGGCCCTCCATTTTTTCCGGCGCCAAAGGAATCCCAAAATCCCTCGCCACCTTCTGTAGAGCATGAAGCAGATTACCGCAAACCGGCGAACCCCCCGGGCCAACGCACAAAAAATCATCTAAGTAATGGATCAACGAGTCGACCCCGGATGCCCCCCTCGTTACCCACTCCACGAAGCTACTAAACGCCTCGAAGTATGCACAAGAAAGGGAACACCCCATCGGAAGGCACCGATCCACGTAAAAAGCCCCATTCCAAAAACAACCCAACAGCCGTTGGCTTTCTGGATGAACCGGCAACAACCTGAACGCCGCCTCGATGTCAGTTTTTGCTAGCAGCGCCCCAGGACCCGCAGCCCGCACTAACCCCACCGCCTTATCGAATGAGGTATAAACTACGGAACACAACTCGTGATCAATCCCGTCATTTACCGACGAACCTTTGGGATACGATAAATGTTGAATCAAACGAAACTTTCCGGGCTCGCGTTTAGGGACAATACCCAAAGGGGACACAACTAAATCGTTTACCGGCGACTCAACAAATGGCCCCGACATGCGACCCAACGAAACTTCTTTTAACAACTTTTCCGACACGACTTCCGCATGCAAGTAAGCCGATTTTAAATTCCTCCGCGTAACCGGAACCTCATAAGGAGGTGGAGGAATAACAAACCCAACACGAAACCCTTCATAAAGCAACTTAGCTGCCGCCCTATCCGGATACTCATTTAGATAAGGGGCCATCCTTTCCACCCTCACCGGCGACACCCCCTTGACCAGTCCCGTGCTGGTTCCCTGACCTCTTTTTTCGCTCGGAGCACACGTGCTTGAACTTGCACGTGGCCCCGAACTTGCACTGACCTTCATTAAATTGCCAGCAAAACCCCGCCTTTCCCCCGCCGCTTTGTCCACTCTGACTAGACTGGCCTCCCTGGCCACCGCTCCCGGGAAAGGGCTGCCTAACCGGAGCCGTAACCCGTAACCAGAGAGCAATATCCTTCTGGTCCCACCGAATCGCCGGCCGAACCGCCTTCCGCTGACGGAATTGCTCATCATATCGCAGCCACGCCTGACCCCCATACGCCCTATGAGCCTCCCCAATGGCATCAAAATAACAAAACAGCGCCGAACAATTTTCCGGCGCCTTTTCCCCTATCACACTAGCCAATATGGCGAACGCCTGCGACCAATTAACGAACGTCTGCGGGATCAGCCTATACCGCCGCCGTTCCTCCTCGTCCTTTTTACTCTCATCCCGCTTGCTCTTATCCAAATTAAATTTAGCCAGCGGCAAGAGAGAAAAAATTTCAACATATTCGTCTTTCCAGATCCGATCGCGCACCTCCTGTTTTAAATGCGCACCCAACGGACCCTCAAAACAAACATACACCTCCCCCCGAGCACGATCGTCCATACGCACTCGATCGCCGTCCTTCTGTGCCTCGGTCTGTACCGACACCGCGACCGCCTCTCTAACCGCCACCGCAGGACGCGCCTGTAACGATCCCACGTCCCTGGGGCCTTCCCAAACTATCGCAGGAGACACTTCCGTTACTACCGGCGCCGCGGCCCTATCCAGGCGCCCCACCAGCTCCCGTAAGCAACCCACTAAATCTGCCAAACCCGCTCCGTCACGTCCGCCCGCGCCACTACCAGCCCCCGATGCAATGCTAGCAGCCCCCCCGCCGACACCCGACATAAAAATCGCTGGATAAGACAATGATGGAGTTATACACTCACCGGGCTGCACAGGCGCTGTGTTCCCGTCAGCCGGACCATCCTGACCTCGACGATACACGTCCAGTTCACCTTCCTCCAGTTCTTCTCTCGCCGACGACTGTCCCTCCCAACGACCTCTTCGGAACGGGGATGAGGACGCGCTGACCAATGGGCCGGCAACCTGCCGCCCGACCGCTGGGACCCAGACTTCCGACCTGACCTGTTGCCTCGACGTCGCTGCAGCTCTAGGCGTCCGTCTAGACGATCCTGACGAAGCCTGCCCCCTGGCCGGAATATCACCATGCGGGGCGGCCGTACCTTGTTCTCCACGTCTTCCATCTGATGGGGGAGGGGTGACAGGGAGCCCAGCCTGCGACTCCCTGCTTACCGCCGGACCCCGTCGCGGCCTGGGATTCCTGCCAGGACGCAGGGCCTGGGAAGGGGCGGTCCTCCCAGCTGCCTGGCCTGCAGCGTCCGGGATCGGGCTCCCTCTGCGACGCCGTGTCCGCGGGACTACCTCCGGACTGAGGCGCTCTGGAGGTCGGGACCGCCGAGAGGGACGGGTCGACCCAGCCTGCATCGCCGTCCCCCCTGGCACCGCTCTCTGCCTGCCCAGCGCAGGAGCGGTTGTTGCCGACTCCCCCCCCGCCGCCATAGCCATGCTCGTAAGGGGGCCGGGGGAGGGGAGCCTGTCCCTTTCAACATACCCCGAACGCCGTGCCCGACTTGGCGAAACGGCGTCCGGGATCCTCGTTATTGCAGCCACGGTCTCCTCTAGCCATCCGGGACCGTGGTGCACAGCAGCGGCCCGCAGCCGCTCTAACATAATGGCTTCTGCCATTTCTAAAAACCGGGCAACGGGGAGCTTGCTTATTGTATGTTACTCCTCCCGCTGCTTCCGGCTCAATGCCGAGAAACAGCGGGAAGCGCAGTAACGGCCCCCCCGTCCCCCTTAACTCCTCCCCGTCCCTCCTTCAGCTCCTTCAACTTTCCCTCACCTCATTAACCCTTTCCCTACCAGGACGGTCATGTCGGCTTCCCTTAACCCTGCGGCTGCGTCCAGCCTCTTCTGGACATCTGCTGATATTTACTTTTTACTTATTTTAACCTCAAGATGGCTCCTTCAGGCCAAAAGATAGATTCCAATGATCCAAAATGGATGCCTACCATACAAGATGGAGTCCATGTAAAATGTTATCTTTTTAAACATATTCTAATCACCTTCACAAAAGCAATATATGTTCACACATATAAAGATAATTAAAATATTTTTGACAATATCATGTCACTATTTCGAGATGTTTAGCTCATTTCTGTAATGGGTGGTAAGATATGAGACTGGTTCACGGTCAGCAGTTCATTATTCAGACGATTTCTTATTTGTCGCCCCAGCAGATGAGGATACCGGCCATCACATGCTAAAAACATTTCAATTCTTCATATCTCGTTTTGGCGTCCCTCTTTCTGCAGAAGAAACCGAAGGTCCAATAACAAGGTTGTCCTTCCTCGGCATTGAAATTGACACCATAGAAATGGTTTTCAGGTTACCTGAAGAAAGATTAAGAAACTTTTTAGCTTGATTGAAGGATTTTGTGGAGTAGTAAAAGTCACTACTGGGTCTTTTGGTCTTTGCTTGCCGTGTCATTCCAATGGGAAGGATTTTGTCCGCTTATCATTGGCTACTCGAGGAGTTAAATTAGCTGGGCATCGGATTCGTCTCACCAAACCCTTAAAAGCGGACCTTACCATATGGGGTAGTTTTCTTTCCAACTATATCTTTATATCCAAGTATATAAACTATATACTTTCCAAGTATATCTTTCCAAACATACATGTTTCAGGTCAGGAGAAGGCAACAATGCAGAATTATCATTATACACAGATACATCGGGCTCCTGCGGTTTTGGAGCAGTTGTTTGCCCTGCTTGGTGTATCATCCTGGCCTGCAGCGTGGCATACCGCTGGCCTTTGCCGGAATCTTACTTTGCTGGAACTTTTTCCAATCATTGTGGCAGTCGAAATCTGGGGACCAATGTTCAAAAATCGACATATTTGTTTCTGGTCCGACAACGCCAGTGTGGTTGCCGGTATTAACAGTCTGTCTTGTTCTTCACTATCTGTTATATCTTTATTACGTGACTTAGTTTTGCGCTGTCTACAACATAACATTTATTTTAGATCAAAACATGTTCCTGGTCTTAATAATGTTGTTGCTTTTTCTCTCTCACGTTTTCGCTGGCACGAATTCCAGGCTTTGCTGCCCAATACGGAGAGGGTCCGCATCTCATGCCCAAATCATTTATGGGAGTTGATGGACCTCAACTGATGTCTCTCGTCAGTTCATCAGTAGCGCCTGCTACGTGGCAGAGAAACGCTAAGGCGTGGTTGGAGTGATTACAGGTCGTGAAAGGTCGCAATATTTCTTCTTCGGATAAGTTATGTTTAGAGGTAACAATTGAATATGTTCTATCCTTCAGGGCTTTAAACATATCTGGCACAGCCGCACAGAAACGTTTATCTGGTATTGCTCTTTATTTTAAGTCACTGGGTTGGGGGGGGGGGGATGTCACCAAATGCTTTTTAATTACCCAGACTGGAAAAAGTGTCATATTCGTCAGGAATCACGACGGCCAATTTCCTATCCCTTGCTTTGCCGTTTTGTAATGGCAAGTCCAAAAATGTGCTCATCTCCATACGAGACTTTACTGGCCCTCAGTTTCAGCCTTGCCTTCTTTAAGCCTTTAGAATCAGTGAATTATTACCTCCTTCAAAAAAAAAGCAGGGTGGCTTACAGCACACGGATGTTATCATAACCGCTGAGGCTGCTCGATTACGGGTACGGGATCTTACGGGTACAAAGATCTAAGACTGACGTATTTGGCCACGGTGTTTGGATTCACCTGCGTGCCACCCAGGGCGCGGTCTGCGCCATGCGTTTACTTTCTGAGTATTTACTCATTCGTTTCCATTACTCCCAGTTCCTAGTACATATGGATCGCACTCCCCTCACTATTTATCAGTTTAGAACAGTTCTCCACCACTGCCTTATCATCGCGGGTGTTTCCTCTTGCTTTGCCAGATACATACGTCCGGATTTGTTATTGTAGAACACTGTCATAATGTGTTTTTCTTTTTGATCATGTTAGGCCCACAGTTTGGATGCTAGAGCATTCTTATATATTCTGGGCCGCCCAGCGGGCTGATTGTAGGCCTGGTGGCCGTGCGTTGGGCTTTCGAGACATCAATATTTCTTGGAGAGGAATACGTGGTTTAAAATGGTGTCAAGTCCTTCCAGAAGTGGTAAACCTCAGGTGTTAATGGCCCAGTGATACTGGTCATTCACGCGGGGGGCAATGATCTCTGTCTCCTAAGAATGGTCGAATTGATGACGATAATGCGCTCTGATATGGAGCGCTTCTCCTCCTTTTTCTCCGAAATGATACTCGTCTGGTCAGAGATTGTCCCCCATATGGTATGGCAGGGTGCACGGGATGCGGAGTTGAACAGGCACTCTTTCTGCTGGGTGGGGGTCGGAACCCTGTGTAGGCATACAAGGGCTCCTTCATGGCGGTCTTTGAGACTTTGCTGGTATGAGTAGGGGCTAAGAGGGTGGATTTGCCCGTCGGCAGTCTGGCAGTTGGCATAACGCCTGATAGCTGTGGAAACATATATAAGGGTTTCACCGCTAAGCGGTTCTGGTTTAAGAGGTTAAAATAAAAGCTGTGGCCGATCACCCTCCAGCAAAAGACTAAATTTGGTGTCCTGGTCTTTATTTCTATATTAGTCAATAAGAAAGCTTCCCTCGCATGTTATGTTTGGTTTACCCTGCTTACAGCCTGAATGAGGGACTCCCCTCTAATAAATCACAATGCCTTAAATGGTTATTTTTATGATTGTGTTATATAAACTGGACGTCCCCCATAACTGTATCGTACAACCAGAGCCAGTGAATCACGTACAATCCCATCTATACCTTTCCACTCCACGCTGATGTCCTTTAAACATTGCTGCCCCCAGTGGCTGGGACTGGTTTATGCAGCTTTATCTATATCTCCACATTGCAGGTATAAGGACCTTACACTTTGCACCTTTCTTCATCACCCCAGGTCATCAGCTGGTATGGAATAAATATATTGCCTGCCGGCAACAGAAGCCCTGTTTTCCAACTAACAATTAGAAAATAACAAAGTATTTATTAAATTTATGCAAAGAAAGGACAGACTACATATAATTTAAAAATTAGAGTCCGTTGCTGACTGCAATCAGCTTAGTGCAAGGTATAGAAAGCCTGGAGCTGACGGCTGCAGCACGCAGCACCAGACCAAACGTTCAATTCTAAGAGTCAGCAGGACACGTGTTTAAAATTTAGATTAGAAGCCCCCCCGACATGTTTCGCTACGAAGTAGCGTCTTCAGGGGTATCGGGGCTAATGACAGCGCGCGGCGAGATGGCCCTGTTTAAATATGTAATGGAGTTGCTCCACATGTTCTATTGATTGGCGTAGGGCCAATCACAGAGTGAGCAGAGAACGAGCCCCCAGTTCTGTGACGGGCATGCCACACCACCAATAAGCAGCCACCCTATGTGACCAATGAGGGCATAGCAAAGCGCGCATACGTATGAGGGCAAAAACAAGTGATAGAGTAATTTGCAGTGGAGCTATTAAGCTCGATGGACATGCGTATTGGGAAAAAATAGAGTGATAGACAAATTCCCAAATGTCAGGGGCTGACATAGTGGCAATAAGAATATTTATGTGGTGGGGAATGAGTGGAGCTAACTCGTGATGATGACACAGTGGGTCAGTACAGACTGGCCAATCACAGCGCTCGCTGGCACCGGACCAATCTGATTGATCCCATGCCAGCATCTCCTGCCCGGCAACTCTGCTTTAGAGCTGAGTTGCCGGTTCTGTCACTGTGTCGCTTTACACAGCGACAGCTTAAAGTCCTGACATGCTTGGTACATAGGACTGCAGTAAGTTACTTGCAATACCGACGTACCAGACACATCATTTTGCGGGAAGGGGTTAATGTGACAGTGCCCCCTCCCCCTTACCTACAGGGCCCCTGCTTTATAGATAAATATTAGTATAGAAAAGACATGCAGGAGTTGTCCATAGCAACCAATCAGATTCCTGGTTTTATTTTTCTAAGACAAGTTTGAAATTGAAAGAAGTGATCTGATTGGTTGCTATGGACAATGTTACCTGCTAAATTTTCGACTCCACATCTTCCCAGAAGTAACCATAGCAACCAATTCAATGGATGAGAGTTGGTAGGTAGATTGGAGGGTCTGATAAGTGACAACCACAGCCCACCATGCAGTGACAGCCAGAGCCTCTAGAGGCAACAGCTACTGCCACCATTATAGTGACAACTACTGACCCCAATAATAGTGACAGCTACTGACCCCAATAATAGTGACAGCTACTGACCCCAATAATAGTGACAGCTACTGACCCCAATAATAGTGACAGCTACTGACCCCAATAATAGTGACACCTACTGACCCCAATAATAGTGACAGCTACTGAGCCTAATAATAGTGACAGCTACTGACCCCAATAATAGTGACACCTACTGACCCCAATAATAGTGACAGCTACTGAGCCTAATAATAGTGACAGCTACTGACCCCAATAATAGTGACAGCTACTGACCCCAATAATAGTGACAGCTACTGACCCCAATAACAGTGACAGCTACTGACCCCAATAATAGTGACAACTACTGACTCCAAAAATAGTGACAGCTACTACCCCCCAATAATAGTGACAGCTACTGACCCCAATAATAGTGACAGCTACTGACCCCAATAATTGTGACAACTACTGACTCCAAAAATAGTGACAGCTACTACCCCCCAATAATAGTGACAGCTACTGACCCCAATAATATTGACAGCTACTGACCCCAATAATAGTGACAGCTACTGACCCCAATAATAGTGACAGCTACTGACCCCAATAATAGTGACAGCTACTGACCCCAATAATAGTGACAGCTACTGACCTCAATAATAGTGACAGCTACTGCCTCCACTATAGTGACAGTTACTGACCCCAATAATAGTGACAGCTACTGACCCCAATAATAGTGACAGCTACTGACCCCAATAATAGTGACAGCTACTGACCCCAATAATAGTGACAGCTACTGACCCCAATAATAGTGACAGCTACTGACCCCAATAATAGTGACATCTACTGACCCCAATAATAGTGACAGCTACTGACCCCAATAACAGTTTACAGACTCGAACAATAACACCTTATTTATGGTGAATGATGAAGGGCATAAAAAAACTTAAAAAAGCAATAAAAATAAAGATAGATTATTGGAGGACTCCACTTATTTTTTTTTATTGCACCCTCCATTTGTACATTGGTGTTTCAGTGGGGTGCTGTGTGCAAAATACTTACCGATCCCCGCATTTTGTATTTTTCGGGTCCAACGCCGCTCACCTGATCTTTCCTCTGACTTGTCTGGAGTCACGGTGCTTTTGAATAAACCGGAACTCAGGCTCTCAATGCATTCCTATGGAAGCCAGCAAGGCCAGGACGAGGCCAGAACGAGGCTCCATAGGAATGCATTGACTTCAGGTTTTCTGAACCGCAGTGATTCCAGACCAGGTCAGAATGAAGATCACGTGCGCGGCCCTGGACTCGAAAAACGACAGGATCCAGGGATCGTAAGTATTTCTACACCCAGCTCCCCACTGAAACACGAATGCACAAATGGAGGGTGCAAAAAATAAATAAATAAATAAAGTGGAGTGCTTCTTTAAATGCTCATGGTCACAATGAAGGGAGACAAAGGCGAAAAAAAATAATTGCAGCTGAAAGGACAAAATTATTTGCAACATCAAGGGGTTAATAATTATAGTACATGCAGATCACTGTATAGAGCTTTTCAGCTCCCCAGGGGCATACGGTTGGGAGCTTTGACTGGCGGGGTCACTTTAAGAATAAATAAATGGGGGGTGGCATCACTTCATCATGATCTACAGAGATTGGCCAGTGATCACATGGTAGGGGGCTATAGAGCTCCCTATAAAATAGTAATGCCCTTCGTCCTCCTCTTTGGCCCCTGCAGCTTGGCGTCTTTCCCCCACTCCCTCTCTTGATTTGACTCCTTAAAGGCATGGTGTTGACCTAAAAACATGTTTTTTTTTTTAAAAATTAAACATTTAGTGTGTAGGTGATTAAACATTGTACAAATTTTTTTTATTTTTTTCGCGAGTCAGGAAATATTATAAATTTTTTCTAATTTATAATACTACCCATTTTTGGTCACTAGATGGAGCTAGTTCCCAAAATTGCAGCATTGCAACATTGGGTTAAAAGCCCTCGCTCTAGTGAGCTCTCAGCATCCCCCCCTCCTTTATCCTGGCTAGTGCCGGGATAAACGAGGGGTTTGAAAGGTTTAACCTCCTACACTGTGTGTCGCCATTTTTTGAGGTAACCCACAGTGTAGTAGGTTTACATACAGTAGTAAACACACACAAACACTAACATACATTGAAATCTCTTACCTGCTCCTGCCGCCGCGGCTCCCTCCGGCCCGTCCGCTCCCTTTGCTGCCGCTGTTCCATGTGCACAAGTCCGGAAGCCGCGACCGGAAGTAGTAATATTACAGTCCGGCCGCGACTTCCGGTCCACAGGAAAATGGCGCCGGACGGCGCCAATTTCGAATAGGACTGTGCGGGAGCGGCGCATGCGCATTTCCCACACAGACGCCGTACACGGACGTGAATGGGACGGGAGCCGTTCACAGTCCCTATGGGACTGTGGCTGCCGTACTCCATGTCTGTGTGTGTCGTTAATCGACACACACAGAAATGGAACAAAAAATGGCAGCCCCCATAGGGAAGAAAAAGTGTAAAAATAAGAAACAGTAAAACACAAACACACAAATGAATATAAACGTTTTTATTACAGCACTAACATCTTTAACATATAAAAAAATTATTTGCCATGACACTGTTCCTTTAATGACACGTTTTTTTTTCATTTTCGTTTATCACTCCCCTTCCTTGCTTTCGTCTTTATACAGCGTCTATCGTCCGGTAATAACTACATGTTCACTTTATTCTACGGATGAATATGATAACGGCGATACCGAATTTATCATTTTTTCATGTTTTACCACTTTGTAAAACTATTTGTTAAAAAAATTAGTTTTGCGTCGCCAAAATCTGAGAGCCATAACTTTTTTATGTTTCTGTAGATTGAGCGATGTGAGGGCTTATTTTTTGCGAGGCGAGCTTTTATTGTTACCATTTTGGAGTACATGCGACTTTTTGGTCAGTTTTTATTCTATTTTCTGGGGAGCTAACGTGACCATAAAACAGCAATTTGGGTGCTTTAAACATTTTTTATTTTTTTTTTTCTGTGTTCAGTGGGTTAGATAACATCAGATTGTAATAGTTCGGACTTTTGCAAATGTGGCGATATCAGTTATGCTAATTTATATTTTGTTTAACATTACTTTAGGGAAAAAATGGGAAGAGGGAATTTAACTTTTTTTAAATTCTGTTTAGTAGTCCCCCTAGTGGACTTGAACCAGCGATCATTGGATCGCTCACACGATCTACTGCAATAGTAAAGATTGCAGTATATTGTGATTCTTACAGCCACCTATAAAGCCCTGCCGGAGAACAAAGATGGCAGACCCTTCATTAGGCCCCCAGGCTGCCATTATAACCATCGGCATCCCGCGATAGCATCGTGTGGGGACAATGGCACGTCGGAGGGGGTCGCCCCTCTCATTCTAATGTGTTAGATGCTGTGGTCGTGATTGACTGTGGCCTCTAAGTGGTTAAATTGGCATAATCAAAGTGATATTTGATTCTGTCCGTTGCAGTGCGGTGTTGGCTATATTACACAGCCATTACCCGCTAAGTATGGAGCGACCCCAGCCCGTGATCTCGCTCCATACTTCCCCTTAACGACTGCCATGTACATGTATGTGGCATGTTGTTAAGGAAATAAATGTTATTTTGTTGATTGTTTCAGTGAATTTTTTTGTTCATCCTGTTTTGATTATTTTGATTATTTTATTCTGTTGTAGATATCACAGCGCGCGGTTCTATGAGGATCTTGTCTAGATGACGGTGAAACACATAGGTAGAGCGCCAGGGACTGCAGGGAAGTGCAACCCGGTCTTTCTTTCCGTGAATTGACACAGAGTGTGATTTGCTAATTTATTGGCGACTTTTCACTATTATGGAGTTCAACGGATCGGGATTCTTCTCCATCTTCTTGGCCTTTTGGTGTGCGGCCTGGCTCTCTGCTAGCTACACCCTGACCTCACATCAACAACCATGCCCCCCCACTGATGTACATCATCCCCTCAGTTCTGTAGATTATCAGACTGCTGATTATTAAGATGAAACAATTCTGACAATTTTTCCATATTATTTAACATTGAGCGTTTTCTTTTTTGTTTTGCAGTGAAATGGGAAATTTCTTTGCAGAAAATATCCTGTTTAGAATGGGATTCATAGGAATGGCCATTGCCTGTAAGTAACAATCACGGAAGTGATTATAATAGTCTCTTCATGCAGCAGTAATCAGATTTTTCTAAAAAATAAATAACGTTTTGTTCATTTCAATTGATAATAATTGTCCGGATCAGACGATGCAGATAAATGTTCTCGTCCATTATTGTAGGTTTCTTTTTGGGTTTAGCGCTTGGTCCGCGCGTCATAGATGTTATTAGGTTGTTTTACACGTTTTGCACGGTACAGGATTTATTTGGCTTATTTTCTCTTTTTCAGCTCTGGGCCTGACGTTTCTACATTATAAGTTCATTATGTTCCATGCTGAAGCCTTTCGGGATCGTCAGACCTTGGTTTAAAAGATCCTCATGGCAATTGGATGGTCATCATGCGTCGGGACAGCCGTGATGGCTACATTTTCGGTAAGTTAAAAAATGTTTTACATTGATGGGGTTGTCCCATCTTCACTAAATAGGGACCCGCTGGCAATCAGCTGAACCCCTGGTGATCATGATCAGCGGTTATCACCGGGTGGCCACATCATAAAGTGGTATTACATGGCTTATTCCAATGAATGGACGACCATGTAATAGATGTGTCTAATAGAAAGGAGTCACAAACAAGAGACCAACCTCTATATCCATTATGTCTCTGTGGTTATTATATCAGAACACGTTATTTAGGATTTATTGGGAAGTTCTGAGGGTAAATTAGTGATTAGTTCCATAAGATCTGCTGTAACCTCTGTCTGCTTGTTTTCTAGACCTACCGTTATCCAATGACTCACCGGATTTGCGCTTTCATTGCATTCGGGTTTGCCAGCCTTTACAACCTTTGGCAGTCCATACTCGTCTACAAAGTGCCCGAAAGCCGAAGAGTCATCAGCCATTTCAGACTGGCGTCCTGTATAATGGCTGTGACCTTAGTGGTTTTCTGTATCCTTTCTTAAATAATATTTGAATGGAATCCAATTGTCCTTGTCTTTAGGTTCACATGTAGGAAACATCAGATCCTGAGGTGATCATTTCCCTTCATTTTCTGATCTTGCCCGTCAGATGGCGACATGCTGGTGTAACACAGCGCCATCTGGTAACATTGTTCAGCTTCTTGCAGGAACATACTGAATAAGAAAGCAAGCGGTACTGTCCTTGCTATATATGTATTATATTAACATTTATCTCACATAAATATGTAGTAAATTCTATAAGACACTTATTAAACGTTATTTTCCTATATAATAAATTACCAGTCATTGGAAGTAGGGTATCCGTATACACCCACCTGTGCGCTGGAGATCAATGTGTAAAGCTATGTACATATTTTATTTGCACCCCTAGAAGCCGTTCTATAGGAAAACAATTGGACCTATAATCTTTGTGCTTATTCTAGGCACCATGGTGATCGTGACGCCCGCAATGTAATGGATATGGTGTCACATGACAATGGGTCAGGTCCATTTTGGCATCGCCGTCAGTCACATGGAGTATACAATAAACATGAATGCAGCAAAACCTCGGCCCGGGTGGAAAGTTCTTGTTTTGTGCAATTTTTAATGTATTAATTTTGATATTTTTTCACAGATCAGTAAAATGACAACAAAGATCATGGAGTGGTCGATGTTGGTCCTCATTCTGGTGAATGTATTGAGCTACTATCAGAATATGCAGGTAAGTAGACATCACTTTCTTTGTCCCCTTAAACATCTTATATGTATATAACAGATATTTATCTCATCAATGTTTAACCTTTTGGGATTTGGGTTTGGCTGGCGCTGCCCTTTTGGTGCTCTCCACATAGGTATAGTACTTTAAGCTCTGTTTTCTTTGCAGATTCTGGGAGGTCCACCAGCATGGACTTCAAGGCCAGGGAAAGATCCTGGTTGACCAAACTAGACTTGGTCTTTAAAGATGATCCCACAGTGGGAGATCCCGACACCCGGGGTAATATAGCTGCTATCAAAAATAATCTCAGGTCACTGGTTCACAAGCAGACTAAAACATGGTGGAATAAGGCCTTTTTGGAGAAGTATCTACAGAGAGGTCTTATACCCAGAGGACTCAGGATTCAGGTATTCCCGACCCTCAACAGTTTGGACGAATGCTTTGTCTCCCGGTGGGAGGACACTTGCAGGACATCATCCCAAACATTTATGGAACTGTTGATTGGTCTGGATAAGCAGACACTTGAGATGCTTAATGCTGAGATCGAAAAAACACAGACTGAACTCAAGACCAAGTTGAGTGATGAGGAGTGGATCAATACATTCCAACAACTTGACCTGGAGACGGACAAATGGGAGAAGAATATTCAAGACATCAAAAGTCGGAAATTCCAACGAGACCTAAACGACAAATTGACAAACCGTATGTACAGGTGGCAATATCCCAAACAATTCCGTATGGATGGGAGAAGATCTCCCTCCGTGTCATCAGCGAGCTCAATGTCAGAGCCTGAAGAGAATGCGCAGAGAGGCAGGACACGGAGTGGTATAGATTATAGGAGACCAAACACGTTTAGACAGAAGACTCGGCAAAGAGGTAGGGGTAGCGAACAACGGATGCAGACATATAACTATGATCCATCCAATAGACAAAGAGGAGAAGGCTGGCATAATCCAACGGCCACCCAACTGCCTGAGAATCCGAGAATGCAGGTAATTAATCTGTCTACCCATCAGTTGTCCCCTGTAGATATTGGGGTACTGTCCAAGGGGTTGACTTTTGCACCTTCTTCTCACTTTGACACCTTTACAGCTATAAAGGACTTACACCTATTTGCCAGAGGATTGATCTTCAAAAGATGGTTCCATAGGAAGGAAGATGAGATCTTTGACACACCGGAAGAAAGAGAGGCTTTACAGTCCTTACAACAGCTACTTAAAGAACAACAAAATCCTGAGACAGGTATGATCCCCCAAAATATAAGAAAACGATCTTCCAAATTTCCTCCACTCACTATATGCCCACCGATCGACTTATTTGTTAAACTGGTAGCTCGCGACTTCGAGAGAATTTCCACGGGTATTAAGCATGACAATCTAACCTGTGCTGAACGGAGGAGTCTAAAGAGACTAAAAACTCTCGAGGATACTGTAATTAAACCCGCAGATAAGGGGGGCAATATAGTGATGTGGCCAAGGGCTTTGTATGAACGGGAAGCATATCGACAACTGAGAAACACGACCTGCTACAAAAAGTTGACCTTTAACCCTCTCTCTTCTTTCAGTGGTCTGCTTGATGATATATTAGAAGAAGCTCTAAATGAGGGTACTATCTCTGCGGCCCTCACTGAATGTCTCATGGTACAGGATCCCACAGTAGCATGCTTATACTTATTACCCAAGATACATAAAGACCCTAAATCACCACCAGGGCGCCCCATTATATCTGGAAGAGGCAACTTAAGCGACAACATAAGTAAGTATATTGATGCTATACTGAAACCCATGGTCGAGACCCTACCATCATATCTCAGAGATTCCTCAGATCTCCTTAAAAGACTGGAAGGGATCCAATTAGAACCCAACATGTTGCTAGCTACGTGTGACGTAGAATCCCTATATACCAACATCCGACATCAGGATGGTCTCCAGGCAGTGTCATACTTTCTGGGGATGACTGACAGCAACCCATCCATGTCCCAGTTTATTCTCACCCTTCTAGAATTTGTGCTCACGCACAACTTCTTTACTTTTAACGGATCCTTCTACCTACAGCTCCAGGGTACGGCAATGGGGGCAGCCTGCGCACCTTCATATGCCAATTTGTTCCTGGGGCTGTGGGAGAGGGATCTGTTTCTATCCGACCGGATATCATCAATGGACAAGGTGGTCCTTTGGACCCGGTTCATTGATGATATCTTTATCATTTGGCATGGCACGAGTGATGAATTTGCTCTTTTCATGACAAATCTCAACATCAATGATCTCAATATTCAACTGACTTGGAAAACTAGTGAAGTAGCTATTGATTTTTTGGACGTACTTGTCAGACGTGATAATGACGGTTATATCAGGACAGATATACATAGAAAGGATACGTCAGTCAATTCATATTTACATGCCTCATCTTCGCACCCGAGTCATTTGATCCGTGCCATCCCCATCGGTCAGTTTTTGAGGATTAAAAGGCTATGTTCATCTAACGATGACTTTGAGATACAGGCAAAGAACCTTAAACAACACTTTCTTGACAGGGGATACAACAGAAGATGTATTAACAGGGCATATGAGAGGGCAAGGCGTTCAACACGGATCCAACTCCTTCACCCTACCACCAAGAGAAATGTGGATTCGACAATCAGGTATGTCACTACCTACCATGACAGGTGGGGGCAGATGAGGAAATGTCTGGCCAAACACTGGTCAATATTACAAACCGATATTACCTTATCAAAGATTCTCCCTGCAAAACCTGCAGTAGCATCGAGAAGAGCAAGGAATCTTCCCGATACCCTTGTCCACAGTTACCACCAACCCCAAAGTATAAAACCAATCTTTGGAGCGTCCAAACCAAAATGGGGCTGTCGCCCCTGCGGAAGATGTATAGCCTGCCCAAATGTGGCTAACAGCGATGAATTTGTGGATTCGACTGGCAAGATGACATACAAAATCACTTGGCCAATCAACTGTGGTACCAAGGGAGTGGTCTACTACGCATGGTGTCCATGCCCAAAGATCTATATTGGTCTCACTAGTAGAGAACTCAAGATTAGAACAAGGGAACACGTGAATAGCATAGAGGCAGCGAGGGGCACTGCCCCAGAAAACATTGAATCATTAAAAACCCTCCCGAGGCATTTCTTTAAGTACCATGGATGTGAATCCAGAGCCCTCAAAGTCAAAGGCATTGATTGTGTAAGAACTGACCTGAGAGGTGGTTCAATAATGAAAAAACTGTCAAAATTGGAATCCAGATGGATCTGGAAACTAAAGACAGTACAACCAAATGGTTTGAACGAAAATTTGGGATTTGCAGCATTTTTATAGAGGTGTCGGGATCTTCCATGGTGTCAGTTTTAATTGTCTAGCAACGATCAAGTTACTGTCGTTTCTAACTTTTATTTTTCTGACTTTTATTTTTAATGTTACAGATGATCGTTTATGAACTTGCTGTGATCTAACATTTAATGACTTCCTGAGACCATAACAACTCCCTCATTCGATCTCTAAACAGTTTATTTTAGGGGATTTACTCAACTATCTTACAACAATGGATATGCAGAAGACCTGGGGATACAATATTAATATGTATGGATATTTTGATATGCATTTTTTAGTGCAATTTTGCACAATTGGATGTAAACATTTTCCTTACCCGCAGGGATTAGTTGAGTGTGTTCCTCACACTATTTTATCATATTATTCAAATATATATAAAACATTTCTCACTCTATCATTACTTCTATATCACACACATACACATACACATACACATTCTTCACTCACTTTATTTTATTTTTTCCATTCTTGCACGCACACACACATATATCTTATATATACATATATATTTTTTTTTTGACACACCTATCCACATATTCTGATTTGGTAGTTTAATCATATATTTACTTATTATATCTAGTCACTGTCACTTATCCAGTAGCACATGCACTTTCATGTCACTTTTATCATTGGTGCATTTAATAGTGCCATCACCATTACGTATTATACACCTCTTCACCATTCTTTGAGCGTATTTGTATGATCATCAGATCCGAATTAATGTCTGTTCTATAAATATATATACACAATATACATTTGATGATTTCTTATATTGGAGCTTGTTATACACACCTGTCCCTCATCATCACAACATCACCACACCACTACACTCCAACCACTATCAAAGCTCTTTTTATTGTGGGCATGTCTTTTTATTTAAATCTGTATTAAAATTATTATATCTACATATGTCGTTAATTTTTAAATTTCTAATGTATTGAGTGTACATATTATATTGTATTTGAACGTTGGCACTTTTGTATATGTGAATGTGTGGATGTATGTGTGTGTGTGTATGTATATATATATATATATATATATATATATATATATATGTATATGTGTATGTATATGTTTTTATGTATATGTTTGGTTATGTGCTCACATGCCTCGTATAACAATTTATACTTGTATATTCTTATTCAAACCGTACTACAACACTGTAATTATCTGAATTCACTTGATTGCATCTGTCTATGTCTGTTTTGAGAAAACACACGGAAATCTCTTTGGATATGGCACACACGCACACATGCAACATAATTCATATCATCCAATTTATATCATTTTATTTATACTATGAAATTGCGGTAGGGAAAGTAATAGGGACAGTCAAACAAAGAATTAATTGTGACCAATTTAATATTAATATTCATATTTATTTCATTATGACCTTTATTCTTTTATTTTAATTTATTTTATTATATTTTTTCCATCTCCATCTTTATCATATATGTTTTGTTATATTTATATATATATTTCTATATATAATATATTTTATTTCATTTATTCATCTATTTATTTATTATTTTTTTATTTATTCATATTCATTTTCTCCTTTGTGCTATGTGTACCTTGGTCAAATTCATCCAAATACCCTATCATTGATTTTGGCACTTGTGCAATCTGTGCACAAGTGTAATCTAACACATTATATACATATATACAATTTTTTCTTATGATTCGTGTCGCTCCGTCTTCTGCCCAGTGCGCATGCGCGGCCTGTCAGTCTGGGTCTTCGCTGCTTCGGCCGGAGCATCTTGGAGGCGTGGCTCCCGTCTTCCGGGGTCTGAGTTCGTGCCTGGGATGTTGACACGCTGGAACTTTTGTCTGGCTGTCTTTGTCCCTGGCCGGACCGGGCTGCGGGACGCGTGACCCTCGTCTGTGTTCCGGTTCCGGCGGCTGACACACCGGACTGTCGGGCCGCGATACCTTAGTTGTTAATACTGATTTTTAGCAGCCTCAGCTGCCCCCCTTATGTTTTATTGGTCTTGGGTTACTTAAATGATGCCTCCTTACTTTCTGACACCACCCCCAGACGAAGGCTCGAGGGCCGAAACGCGCGTCGGGGTTGATGCCAGACAGTATTGATTGTGACATGGGTAAGACGTCCTTCTTTATCTTAGAGTCTTTCATTAATTTGGTGTGTTGCTGCTTTCATGCATGCATACACCCGTTGATGCCTATATACATGTGAGTAATACTGTTGCTGCACTCAAACTCCTGCATCCGACTGTGACTAATATTCACCGCTTGGTGTGGTTTTCACCTGTTTACTGGATGCAGGACTGTGTGCACACTTTCTCTATACTCACACTCATGCATCTATTTACTCGTGTAATAGGAACTGTCAATTTTCCCATTTGTCACTTTGTTATCTAATGTATTATCACTTTAACATTGCATATTTCACTGTCCGGTATCCTTTCATACTGTGGCTATCATCTTTAACTTTTAAATGTTTTTTGTTTATTGTTCTAATAAAACTTGTTATTTTTAATCTAACCTTGGTGTGTCGGACTCCGTTTTTAGGTTTATAATGTATTGAGCTACTATCAGAATATGCAGGTAAGTAGACGTCACCTCATTATCACCTCGTATACCGGACCTCGTAATAACATTATTATTCATCTCTACAATCATGGGGTTTATAATGTGGATATGTGTTTCTTTTCTTAGAGTTTATCTATAACAATAACCTGGAAAAGCTTCACCATCTCCAAGAGGGAGAAGAACCAGGACTCTGGAGTATAAAGAGGACCATCGTGGATGGTGACGTGAGACGGCGCAGGGGCACAGCAGTGAGGGCATTGCATGGCCCAACCCCCTATCAGAGGACAAGAGCTGGAGAAGAAGTCGTCCGGTCTCAGCCAGGGCTGCGGTCTCCTGCACAACTGTGTCATTATTGAATGTACCGTCCAGTTCTGGCCCGCAGCTGGAGGGTCCGAGCAGGGATGTGGCACATGCTGTTGGTGCCAAGGGGGATCGATTTGATGTTAATCACGCTTCTGCCTTGTCCCTTTTTTCTCTTTCAGGTTTGGCAAAGGAATCGTCAAGGAGAGGGAGGAAACACAGATCTGGCGGTGGGCGCAGGCACGGTCGGCGGAGATCGCCCTCGTCATCTTGTGAGCGACAACCCTCCTCTTCTTCTTATCAATATCTACATCATCTTCCCCGCCGAGGACGCAGAGCCGTGCTGATGTCACAGAGAAATGACGAGGGGTTATAAATATTCCCCTGACAGCTGCCCGGTCTTTCTTTCCATGAATTGACACAGTGCGATTTGCTAATTTATTGGCGACTTCTCACTTTATGGAGACCAATGGATTGGGATTCTTCTCCATCTTCTTGGCCTTTTGGTGTGTGGCCTGGCTCTCTGCTAGCTACACCCTGACCTCACATCAACAACCATGCCCCCCCCCCCCACTGATGTACATCATCCCCTCAGTTCTGTAGATTATCTGACTGCTGATTATTAAGATGAAACAATTCTGACAATTTTTCCATATTATTTAACATTGAGCGTTTTCTTTTTTGTTTTGCAGTGAAATGGGAAATTTCTTTGCAGAAAATATCCTGTTTAGAATGGGATTCATAGGAATGGCCATTGCCTGTAAGTAACAATCACGGAAGTGATTATAATATTCTCTTCATGCAGCAGTAATCAGATTTTTCTAAAAAATAAATAAAGTTTTGTTCATTTCAATTGATAATAATTGTCCGGATCAGACGATGCAGATAAATGTTCTCGTCCATTATTGTAGGTTTCTTTTTGGGTTTAGCGCTTGGTCCGCGCTTCATAGATGTTATTAGGTTGTTTTATACGTTTTGCACGGTACAGGATTTATTTGGCTTATTTTCTCTTTTTCAGCTCTGGGTCTGACGTTTCTACATTATAAGTTCATTATGTTCCATGCTGAAGCCTTTCGGGATCGTCAGACCTTGGTTTAAAAGATCCTCATGGCAATTGGATGGTTATCATGCGTCGGGACAGCCGTGATGGCTACATTTTCGGTAAGTTAATAAATGTTTTACATTGATGGGGTTGTCCCATCTTCACTAAATAGCGACCCGCTGGCAATCAGCTGAACCCCTGGTGATCATGATCAGTGGTTATCACCGGGTGGCCACATCATAAAGTGGTATTACATGGCTTATTCCAATGAATGGACGACCATGTAATAGATGTGTCTAATAGAAAGGAGTCACAAGCAAGAGACCAACCTCTATATCCATTATGTCTCTGTGGTTATTATATCAGAACACGTTATTTAGGATTTATTGGGAAGTTCTGAGGGAAAATTAGTGATTAGTTCCATAAGATTTGCTCTGACCTCTGTCTGCTTGTTTTCTAGACCTACCGTTATCCAACGACTCACCGGATTTCCGCTTTCATTGCATTCGGGTTTGGCAGCCTTTACAACCTTTGGCAGTCCATACTCCTCTACAAAGTGCCCGAAAGCCGAAGAGTCATCAGCCATTTCAGACTGGCGTCCTGCATAATGGCCATGACCTTAGTCGTTTTCTGTATCCTTTCTTAAATAATATTTGAATGGAATCCAATTGTCCTTGTCTTTAGGTTCACAAGTAGGAAACATCAGATCCTGAGGTGATCATTTCCCTTCATTTTCTGATCTTGTCCGTCAGATGGCGAAATGCTGGTGTAACACAGCGCCATCTGGTAACATTGTTCAGCTTCTTGCAGGAACATACTGAATAGAAAGCAAGCGGTACTGTCCTTGCTATATATGTATTATATTAACATTTATCTCACATAAATATGTAGTAAATTCTATAAGACACTTATTAAACGTTATTTTCCTATATAATAAATTACCAGTCATTGGAAGTAGGGTATCCGTATACACCCACCTGTGCGCTGGAGATCAATGTGTAAAGCTATGTACAGATTTTATTTGCACCCCTAGAAGCCGTTCTATAGGAAAACAATTGGACCTATAATCTTTGTGCTTATTCTCAGCACCATGGTGATCGTGACGCCCGCAATGTAATGGATATGGTGTCACATGACAATGGGTCAGGTCCATTTTGGCATCGCCGTCAGTCACATGGAGTATGCAATAAACATGAATGCAGCAAAACCTCGCCCCGGGTGGAAAGTTCTTGTTTTGTGCAATTTTTAATGTATTAATTTTTATATTTTTTCACAGATCAGTGAAATGACAGCAAAGATCATGGAGTGGTCGACGTTGGTCCTCATGCTGGTGAATGTATTGAGCTACTATCAGAATATGCAGGTCAGTAGACGTCACCTCATTATCACTTCGTATACCAGACCTCGTAATAACATTATTATTCATCTCTACAATCATGGGGTTTATAATGTGGATATGTGTTTCTTTTCTTAGAGTTTATCTATAACAATTACCCGGAAAAGCTTCACCATCTCCAAGAGGGAGAAGAACCAGGACTCTGGAGTATAATGAGGATCATCGTGGACGGTGACATGACACGCTTTCATCAGACCGCACACCCAGATGCCTGTCCGTTTTAAAGAAACACTATGGGCCGGTCACTAACGGGTTAAAAGGGGATCCCCCCCCCATAAATGTGAGGAAATAACCAGTCCACTACCCACCCTCTGCCCCCTTGGACCTTGCCCAGACAATGATGACTACTACCACTGGGTTTAGCTGTTATGGTCACTACTGTCTCCATGATCATCTAATAATGTTTTAGAAATATTAGAAGATTTGTCCATTTAGTTACAGGTTTACTTTCTCTTATTTCCAGTTTTATACAATGATGTGGAATGGCGCGCCACAGCCAAGCAGTTATCACATCCCAAACTGCAGAAGATCTGGAGATGGCGACCAAGTGCCAAGACATCCACCATCTCCGACCTTTCTCCCAAATATCATCTTACATCAGGGAGGACGAACTACAAGAACCGTTTATAAACAGTGGACACTAGAGATGAGGTGGAATGGCACGTCACAGCCGAGCAGGAACTTCTCTGGGAACATCCTAAACTGATGAACTCCAGAGATGGCGACCAAGTGCCAAGACGGCCATCAGCTCCAACCTTTCTCAAAAACAAATCTTACAAACGGGGAGAAAGAACTGCAAGAACTGTTTATGACCAGTGGACTCTACAGCGAGGTGGAATGGCACGTCACAGCCGAGCAGGAACATCTCAAACTGCAGAGGCTCCAGAAATACAACCAAGTGCCGAGACATCCACCACCTCCAACCTTCCTCCCAAATATCATCTTACCACAAGGAGAGAGAAGCAGCGGACAGTTTACTATCCTCATGGTCCTTGTTTGTTGGCTTATAAAACGGTTTAGTAAAGTCATTTTCTACCACCTGAAACCTGTTTTTGTCTTCATTACTGTCAATAATAATAATACTGAGTCTTCCATAGATCTGTCCTCATGAACCTGGAGGAATAAGAACGTCTCAATGATATTGTAGCAAAATTCTGAGTTATGAAAAAAATAAATAGAGGGGATTCCTCTTCTGGAGGGAGCTTCAGAGGTGCTATCTACAGGGGAAGGGGGATAGCACTATCAGTGGCGGATTAAGAAGACCATGGGCCCTGGGCTGTTACCCAAACTTGGGCCCCCCTTCTCCACCACCACCCTGCCGCGCCGTAACTATTGCTAACACTACCTAAACACTAGTACACAAAGTAGGCACATTATGCACAAAGTATGCACATTATGCACAAAGTAGGCACATTATGCACAAAGTACGCACATTATGCACAAAGTACGCACATTATGCACAAAGTACACACAGTACACAAAGTACGCACATTATGCACAAAGTACGCACATTATGCACAAAGTACGCACATTATGCACATTATGCACAAAGTACGCACAGTACACAAAGTACCACATTATGCACAAAGTACGCACATTATGCACAAAGTACACAAAGTAGGCACATTATGCACAAAGTACGCACAGTACACAAAGTACCACATTATGCACAAAGTACGCACATTATGCACAAAGTAAGGACATTATGCACAAAGTACGCACATTATGCACAAAGTAGGCACATTATGCACAAAGTACGCACATTATGCACAAAGTACACAAAGTACGCACATTATGCACAAAGTACGCACATTATGCACAAAGTACGCACATTATGCACAAAGTACGCACATTATGCACAAAGTACACAAAGTACGCACATAATGCACAAAGTAGGCACATTATGCACAAAGTATGCACAGTACACAAAGTACCACATTATGCACAAAGTATGCACATTATGCACAAAGTACGCACATTATGCACAAAATACGCACAAAGTACGCACATTATGCACAAAGTACGCACAGTACACACATTATGCACAAAGTACGCACAGTACAAAGTACGCACATTATGCACAAAGTACGCACATTATGCACAAAGTACACACAGTACACAAAGTACGCACATTATGCACAAAGTACGCACGTTATGCACAAAGTACGCACATTATGCACATTATGCACAAAGTACGCACAGTACACAAAAAACCACATTATGCACAAAGTACGCACATTATGCACAAAGTACACAAAGTAGGCACATTATGCACAAAGTACGCACAGTACACAAAGTACCACATTATGCACAAAGTACGCACATTATGCACAAAGTAAGGACATTATGCACAAAGTACGCACATTATGCACAAAGTAGGCACATTATGCACAAAGTACGCACATTATGCACAAAGTACACAAAGTACGCACATTATGCACAAAGTACGCACATTATGCACAAAGTACGCACATTATGCACAAAGTACACAAAGTACGCACATAATGCACAAAGTAGGCACATTATGCACAAAGTATGCACAGTACACAAAGTACCACATTATGCACAAAGTACGCACATTATGCACAAAGTACGCACATTATGCACAAAATACGCACAAAGTACGCACATTATGCACAAAGTACGCACAGTACACACATTATGCACAAAGTACGCACAGTACAAAGTACGCACATTATGCACAAAGTATGCACAGTACACAAAGTACACACATTATGCACAAAGTACACAAAGTAGGCACATTATACACAAAGTATGCATAGTACACAAAGTACACACGAGTATGCACATTATACACAAAGTAGGCACATTATACACGAGTATGCACGTTATACACAAAGTACACCTTGTAAACACATGAATATGGACATTAAACATACATGAATATGGACATTAAACATACATTAATATGGACATTAAACACACATGAATATGGATATTAAACATACATGAATATGGACATTAAACATAACATGAATATGGACATTAAACACACATGCACTTACCTTTTATGTCTTCACTGCAGCTCTTCTCCTGCTTACAGCACAGAGCCCGCCGACAGTCTCCCCTCCCCCATGTCCCCCCGACAGCTAGCAGCAGAGGAGAGATGTTTAGAGCAGGGAAGGGTGGCTGGAGGGGGAGCTTCTAAAGCAGCACAGACCACGGCTGCTAAGTAGAAGCAAAGCTCCCCTCGCCTGACAGGTGCGGTCCTGGCACCGGGGCTCCCTCCGGTGCTAGCGACGCCACTGGGCATGAGGGGGTTCGGGCGGTCATAGGCCCCCTGGGAGCCTTGGGCACCCTGGCAGCCTTGGGCCCCTTGCGACCGCCCGAAACGCCCTAATGATAATCCGCCACTGAGCACTATATACAGTGGGGGTGACACAATCTACATGGGTGCTGTGTGGCGCCATCTACAGGGGGTACTGTGACATTGTATATAATGAGACAGTACCCCCTGTATATAATGGTGCAGTACCCCCTGTATATATTGATGCAGTACACCCTGTATATAGAGGGCACTGCGGCATTATCTACAGGGGCATGTGTGGCACTATATACAGGGACGTGTGTGGCACTATTTACATGGGGCGCTAGGTGGCACAATCTACATGGACAAACGGTGGGGCTCAGAAGGGAAAGAGCGCCATTTGGCTTTTTGAGATCACATTTAGCAGGAATAGTTTACAGAGGCCATGTCACATTTGCAAAGCCCCTGAGGGACCAAAAACAATGAAAACGCCCAAAAATTTACTCCATTTAGGAAACTACACCCCTTGAGGAATTCATCTAGGGGTGTAGTGAATTTTTGGACCCCACAGATGTTTCATAGAATTTATTAGAATTGGGCAGTGAAAATAAAAACAATCCCTTTTCTTGAATAAAACGTAGCTTTAGCTCAAAATTTCTCATTTTCTCAACAAATAAAGGAAAAAAAGAACTCCAGCATTTGTAAAGCAATTTCTCCCGAATACGGCAATACCCCATATGTGGTCATAAACTGCTGTTTGGGCACACGGCAGGGCTTAGAACGGAAGGAGCTCCATTTGGCTGTAACGTTGGGTACGTGGACCCACTGGACGGTACCGCCTTAACGGTATGGCTGCTGGCCAAATAGACACGAAGCGGCTCAGCGCTCACACGAGTGATTCAGCTGCTTCAATATAGCGATTGTTGGGGGTCTCAGTGCTCTGACGCCCACCAATCTAAACTTCTGACATGTCTCTATGACATGTCAGTAGTTTGTCGAACGTTTAGCTACACTTTAAATGTTAATTTGAATGTACCACAAAATAGTCACAATGAAGGGAGACAAAAGCGAAAAAAAATATTTGCAGCTTAAAAGACAAAATAGGTTGCAACATCAAGGGGTTAATAATTATAGTACATGCAGATCACTGTATAGAGCTTTTCAGCTCCCCAGGGGCATACGGTTGGGAGCTTTGACTGGCGGGGTCACTTTAACCCCTTCCCGCAATTTCACATACAGTTATGTCATGGGAGATGGCCTTTTCCCGCATTTCCACGTAACTGTACATCATGGAGATGAAGCTGGCTCAGGAGCTGAGCCAGCGACATCACCGCCGGGTGACAGCTGTATGTTACAGCTGGCACCCTGAGGTATCGGCCAGGACCAGAGCTAGCCTCCGATCCGACCGATTAACCCCTCACATGCTGCGTTCAATAGAGATCGCAGAATGTGAGGAGTTTATAGCCATCGGCACCCCAGCAACGTGATCGCTGGGTTGCCAGTGGCTGCAAAGGCGATCGGAGGGCTAATACTTACCTCCCGATCAGTCTGTAACGGAATCCTCCTATGTCCCGTCGTCGGCGGGGCCCAGGAGGCTTCCGGTACCATCGGCAAGATGGCGCCGGCTCAGCTTCCGGTTCAGAAGCTGAGCCGGCGTCATCAGCAGTGGGTGTCCACTGTATGTTACAGCGGACACCCCGATCTATCGGCAGGAACCGGAGCTAGCTCCGATTCCTGCCGTTAACCCCTTCAATGCAGCGATTCAATGCAATCGCTGCATCAAAGTGGTTTGTATGCAATCGGCAGCCTTGCCATGCGATGGCAAGGCTGGCGACTGCTACTATGGCAACTGGTTGCCTAACAATAGCTTCCTATCTGCCATTACGTTAGCCGATTAGGCCCCGCCCGGAGGCGGAGCCTGATCGGCTTGCTGTCAGTGAACTACTGACAGTTCTAATACATTGCACTACATAGGTAGTGCAATGTATTAGAACATCAAAAAAACAGTTGGACCTTCAAGTCCCCTAGTGGGACTAAAGAAAAGTGTAAAAAAAAGTGTAAAAAAAAGTAAAAATAAAAGTTGTAAAAAATACAATAAAAGTTTCAAATAATAACACAAAACACAATCGCCCTTTTTCCCTTATCAAGTCATTTATTATTGATAAAAATAATAAAGCCATACATATTTGGTATCGCTGCGACCGTAACGACCTGAACTATAAAAATATGATGTTATTTATTCCGCACAGTGAACGGCGTAAAAAAAAATACTGACATAATTGCTATTTTTTGGTCACTTTGTCTTCCAAAAATTGAAATAAAAAGTGATCAAAAAGTCGCATGTACCCAAAAATGGTGTCTATAAAAACTATAACTCGTCTCGCTAAAAACAAGCCCTCATACAGCTCCGTCAACGAAAAATTTAAAACCGTTATGGCTCTCACAACTTGGCGACAGTAAAAATCCATTCTCTTTACAAAAGTTATTTTATTGTGCAAAAAGTTGTAAAACATAAAAAGTGCTATAAATTAGGTATCACCGGAATCGGACTGACCCGCAGAATAAAGCTAACATGTAATTTATAACACAAGGTGAACGCTGTATAAAAAGAACTAAAAAAATTTGCCTCCCAAAAAAAAAGGATAACAAGTGATCAAAAAGTCGCATGCACCACAAAATGGTACCAATAAAAACTACAGCTCATCTCACAAAAAAAAACAGCCGTCATACCACTACGTCTATGAAAAAATAAAATTAGTCAAGGCACCAATAAGTTAGGAAATTAAAAATATGCAGTTGTGCCGGCCTGAGGGGAACATTTCTTGTGTTGCAAGTGGCGAATTATCAAGGCCCCTAAAATTAGGGAACCAGGAAGGGGAGGGCCCAAACATATCTGCTGGAAGTGGGGCGCCCATATTATACCAGGACAACACTACCCAGCAAGATTCCCCAAACTTCAAAGGTGCGGAGTGCGGACCAAAAGGGGAATAAGTAAGGACCATTTATTAGTCCAACACCGGCCTGTGCACAAAGGATTGTGTCACAGCGTAACACACATCTATGGATTATTTTATTGTTTTTTTTTTACCCCACTATACCACCTGACTATGCCCCTTATATACTCCAGCCCGCCTTACATGTACCCCCACATTATAAACGGAAACACCAGTAAGACTCCAAACAAAACTACTACAAGCAAAATCCATGCTCCAAAAGCCAAATGGCGCTACCTCCCTTCTGAACCCTACAGTGTGCCCAAACAGCAGTTTACTTCCACATATATGGCATCGCCATACCCGGGATAACCCTTTTAACAATTTTTGGGGTGTGTGTCTCCAGTGGCACAAGCTGGGCGCCACTTATTGGCATATCTATTGAAAAACCATTTTCACTCTGCAACATCGCGTGCACACCAATTTCTGCCAATCACCTGTGGGGTTAATATGCTCACTACACCCCTAGGTGAATACCTTGAGGGGTGTAGTTTCCAAAATGGGGTCACTTCTGGGGGGGATCCACTGTTTTGGTCCCACAGGGACTTTGCAAATGCGACATAGCGACCAGAAACCAATCCAGCAAAATCTGTACTCCAAAAGCCAAATGGCGCTCCTTCCCTTCTGAGCCCTACTCTGTGCCTAAACATCAGTTTATGGCCACATATGTGGTATTGCCGTACACAGGAGAAGTTGCTTTACAAGTGTTGGGGTGCTTTTTTGCATTTATTTGTTGAGAATATGAAACATTTTCAGCTAAAACTACGTCTTATTGAAGAAAAAGGATTTTTTTTATTTTCACTGCCCAATTCTAATAAAATCTATGAAACACCTGTGGGGTCAAAATGCTCACTTCACCCCTAGATGAATTCCTCAAGGGGTGTAGTTTCGCGAATCGATTCACTTTTGGGGAGTTTCCACTGTACTGACACCTTAGGAGCTTTACAAAAGTGACATGGTGTCAAGAAACCAATCCAGCAAAATCTGTGCTCCAAAAGCCAAATGGCACTCCTTCTCTTCTGATCCTTGCCGTATGCCCAAACAGCAGTTTATGACCACAAATGGGGTATTGCCGTACTCCAGAGAAGTTGCTTTACAAATGTTGGGGTTCTTTTATTCCTTTATTTGTTGAGAAAATGAAAAATGTTGAGCTAAAGCTACGTCTTATTGGAAAAAAATGATTTTTATCTTCACTGCCCAATTCTAATAAAATCTATGAAACCCCTGTGGGTTCAAAACACTCACTATACCCCTAGATGTATTCTTCAAGGGGTGTAGTTTCCTAAATGGAGTCACTTTTTTGGTGTTTTCACTGTTTTGGTCCCTTAGGGGCCTTGCAAATGTGACGTGGTCTCCGCAAACCATTCCTGCTAAATTTGAGCTCCAAAAGCCAAATGGCGCTCTTTCCCTTCTAAGCTCCGCCGTGTGTCCAAACAGCCGTTTATGACCACATGCGGGGTATTGTTTTACTCGGGAGAAATTGCTTTAAAAAAGTAGTGGTGCATTTTCTCCTTTTAGTCCTTGTGGAAATTAGAAAAAAATTAGCTAAACCTACATTTTCTTTGAAAGAATGTAGATTTTCATTTTCACAGCCTACTTCCAATAATTTCTGCAAAATGGGGTCACTTTTGGGGGATTTCCACTGTTTTGGTGCCGCAAGAGCCTTTCAAACCCGACATGGAGCCTAAAATATTTTCTAATAAAAAGGAGGCCCCAAAATCCCCTAGGTGTTCCTTTGTTTCTGAGGCCTGTACTTCAGTCAATAAGTGCACTAGGGCCACATGTGGGGTATTTCTAAAAACTGCATAATCTGGGCAATAGATATTGAGTTGCGTTTCTTGGGTAAAACTTTCTGTGTTACAAAAAAAATAGTTAAAAAATGAATTTCTGCAACAAAAAAAAAGAAATTTGAACATTTCACATCTACTTTGCCTTAATTCCTGTGAAACATCTAAAGGGTTAAGAAACGTTCTAAATGCTGTTTTGAATACTTTGAGGGGTGAAGTTTTTAAAATGGGGTGACTTATCGAGGGTTTCTAATATATAAGGCCCTAAAATCCACTTCACAACTGAAATGGCCCCTGTAAAAATAGCCTTTTGACATTTTCTTGAGATGTGAGAAATCGCTGCTAAAGTTCTAAGCCTTGTGATGTCATAGAAAAATAAAAGGATGTTCAAAAAACGATGCCAATCTAAAGTAGACATATGGGTGATGTTAATTAGCAACAATTTTGTGGGGTATAACTATCTGTCTTACAAGCAGATACATATAAATTTAGAAAAATTCTATTTTTTGCAATTTTTCGCTACATTTTGGGGTTTTTCACAATTAAATACTTAATGTATCGAGCAAATTTTGCCAGTAACATAAAGTCCAATGTGTCACGAGAAAACAATCTCAGAATCGCTTGGATAGGTAAAAGCATTCCAACGTTATTACCACATAAAGTGAAACATGTCAGATTTGAAAAAATTGGCTGTGTCCTGAAGGCCAAAACAGGCTGTGTCTTGAAGGGGTTAAGAATAAATAAATGGGGGGTGGCATCACTTCATCATGATCTACAGGGATTGGCCAGTGATCACATAGTAGGGGGCTATAGAGCTCCCTATAAAATAGTAATGCCCTTCGTCCTCTTCCTCTTTGGACCCTGCAGCTTGGCGTCTTTCCCCCACTCCCTCTCTTGATTTGACTCCTTAATGACACGACCAATTTTTGTTTTTTCATATTCGTTTATTACTCCCCGCCTTCCAAAAGCCATCACTTTTTTTATTTTTTCGTCGGCATAACCGTATGAGAGCTTGTTTTTTATGGGACAAGTTGTCATTTTTTATGGTACCATTTAATGTATCAGATAATGTACTGGGAAACTGAAAAATAAATTATTTGTGGGGTGGAATGAGCAAAAAAAAGCTAATGCGCCATTTTCAGGGGGATTTCGTTTTTACGGCGTCTATCGTGCGGTAATAACTACATGTTCACTTTATTCTACGGATAAATACGATTACGGCGATACTGAATGTATATTTTGTAATGTTTTACCACTTTGTAAAACTATTTGTTAAAAAAATTTGTTTTGCGTCTCCAAAATCTGAGAGACTTAATTTTTTTTATGGTTCCGTAGATTGAGCGATGTGAGGGCTTCGATTTTGCGAGGCGAGCTTTTGTTACCATTTTGGGGTACATGCGACTTTTTGATCAGTTTTTATTCCATTTTTTGGGGGAGCTAACGTGACCAAAAAACAGCAATTTGGATGTTTTACATATTTGTTTTTCTTACAGTGTTCAGCGAGTGGGTTAGATAACATCAGATTGTAATAGTTCGGACTTGCAAACGCGGCGATATCAGTTATGCTAACTTATTTTGTTTAACATTACTTTAGGGAAAAAATGGGAAGAGGGAATTTTTTAGAAATAGAAAAATATATATTTTTTTGGGATATTTATTTTACTTTTTTTAAATTCTGTTTAGTAGTCCCCCTAGTGGACTTGAACCAGTGATCATTGGATCGCTCACACGATCTACTGCAGTACTAACGTATTGCAGTTTATCGTGATTCTTACAGCCACCTATGAAGCCCTGCAGGAGAACAAAGATGGCAGACCCTTCATTAGGCCCCCAGGCTGCCATTATCACCAGCCGCATCCCGCTATAGCATCGTGGGGGGACAATGGCACATCGGAGGGGGTCGTCCCTCTCATTCTAATGCGTTAGATGCTGTGGTCGTGATTGACTTTGGCATCTAAGGGGTTAAACAGGCAGACTCAAAGTGATATTTGACTCTGTCCATTGCAGTGCGGTGTTGGCTATATTACACAACCATTACCCGCTAAGTATGGAGTGACCCCAGCCTGTGATCTCGCTCCATACTTCCCTTCAACGACTGCCATGTACATGTATGTGACATCTTGTTAAGGAGTTAAATGTCATTTTGTTGATAATTGATTCAGAGTTTTTATGTTCATCCTGTTTTGATCATTTTCTTCTGTTCCAGACGTCACAGCGGCGGTTCTAGGAGGATCTTGTCTCTACCGTTCGTGAAATCACCCGGAAACAACTGGAGCATGCCCATCGCGCCTGCAATGTTCTGGCACCCGGGGTGACCTGTTTATCTTGCAATGTGTTTATCCAACCAGCGGACATAATAATAATAAAAGCTGGGGCCGACCCCCACTTTACCCCACATCTTGGTCTGAGTCGCAGTTATTTCATATAAATGTTAGAGGTTGTGTTATATGGGGGTGATGCCTTCATTGGTCCTGTCAGTCTTCTTTTACCAAATGTAATCCCCTGTGATACAATGCCGTCACCCGAAACAACATGGAAAAATCAATGGAGGGGGGTAAATAGTTTTTATTAGCACAGTATAACAGATGACCTTACATTGACCTCTGTGAAAAAAAACGCTAAAATGTCACTACATCAATGACTTATGTTCTGGGGTCTGCGAAGCGCATAGCAGAAATAAGTTCATAGCAGATACTAAACCATGGCAGCTCCAGAGCAGAACTGACCTTACTGTGACATCATGATGACATCACTTAACTATGATGTCACAGAGAGATGATGGGAGGTTATAAATATTCCCCTGACAGCAGCCCGGTCTTTCTTTCTGTGAATTGACACAGAGTGTGATTTGCTAATTTATTGGCGACTTTTCACTATTATGGAAATCAACGGATTGGGATTCTTCCCCATCTTCTTGGCCTTTTGGTGTGTGGCCTGGCTCTCTGGTGGCTACACCCTGACTGTGATCAAGGACCATGCCCCCCCACTGATGTACATCAGGTAAGATGGAGAATTACACGACTCTTATTTTATAGTTTGGGAATGTATAAGGTAATTACTTAAATATGGAGGAAATATCTAAATAAGAAAATGGCTTCCATTACCCAGAGGGGCTGCAAGAGGACAGAGAAACGCATTCCCTCATCCCTATAGATTATTATCAGACTGCTGATTATTAAGATTAAACAATTATGAAAATTTTTCGATATTATTTAACATTAACTTTTTCTTTTTCGTTTCACAGTGAAACGGGAAATTTCTTTCCCGAAAATATCCTGTTTAGAATAGGATTCGTAGGAATGGCCATTGCCTGTAAGTAAATATCACAGAAGTGATTATAATATGTTCTTACTTCTGGGGGATGGCGGGTTATTATAAAATGTCTTATATCTGATTATATTACTCTGGGGTCAAACCTACATTTATTTTTATAAAAATGTGATTACTACGTCAGTGAGAGATGCAGGCCGGTTGCTAGGGACACATTGCTGGACAAGACTATGGTTGTTAGGTAGTGTATCCCTAGCAACCAGACTGTCAGACATGACTCAGACTTGGCATCAGTCCCGCCCTGTCCCCATCTCAGCCTGCAGTAGTAATCAGATTATTCTAAATAATAAATAAAGTTTTGTTAATCTCAATTGATAATAATAGTCCGGATCAGACGATGCAGATAAATGTTCCCGTCCATTATTGTAGGTTTCTTTTTGGGTTTAGCGCTTGGTCCGCGCTTCATAGATGTTATTAGCTTGTTTTACACGTGGTACAGGATTTATTTGGCTCATTTTCTCTTTTTCAGCTCTGGGTCTGACGTTTCTACATTACAAGTTCATCATGCTCCATGCTGAAGCCTTTGGGCCTCGTCAGACCTTGGTTCAAAAGATCCTCCTGGCAATTGGATGGTCATCATGCGTTGGGACGGCCGTGATGGCTATGTTTTCGGTAAGTTAATAAATGTTTTATGTTAATAGGGTTGTCCCATCTGCCCTAAATAGGGACCCGCTGGCAATCAGCTGATCACTGTGTTTCCGGCAGCTGAACCCCTGGTGATCATAATCAGTGGTTATCACCGTGTGGCCACACATTAAATTGGTAATACATGGCTTATTCGAATGAATGGACGACCATGTAGTAGATGTGTGTCTGCTCCATCTAACAGAGAGGAGTCCCAAGCAGGAGACCAGCCTCTATATCCATTATGTCTCTGGTTATTATATCAGAACACGTTATTTAGGATTTATTGGGAAGTTCTGAGGGTAAGTTAGTGATTAGTTCCATAAGATTTGCTGTAACCTCTGTCTTCTTGTTTTCTAGACCTACCGTTATCCAATGACTCACCGGATTTGCGCTTTCATTGCATTCGGGTTTGGCAGCCTTTACAACCTTTGGCAGTCCATACTCCTCTACAAAGTGCCCGAAAGCCGAAGAGTCATCAGCCATTTCAGACTGGCGTCCTGTATAATGGCCGTGACCTTAGTGGTTTTCTGTATCCTTTCTTAAATAATATTTGAATGGAATCCAACCGTACTTGTCTTTAGGTTCACATGTAGGAAACATCAGATCCTGAGGTGATCATTTCCCTTTATTTTCTGATCTCCGCCGTCAGATGGCGACATGCTGGTGTAACACAGCGCCATCTGGTAACATTGTTCAGCTTCTTGCAGGAAGATACTGAATAGAAAGCAGCGGTACTGTCCTTGCTATACTGTATATTTATTATATTAACATTTATCTTACATAAAAGTGTAGTAAATTGTATAGGACACTTACTAAACATAATAAACGTTATTTTCCTATATAATAACCCACCAGTCATTGGAAGTAGGGTATCCGTATACACCTACCTGTGCGCTGGAGATCAATGTGTAAAGGTATGTACAGTATATCTCATACATAAGTTATTGACATGCTGAGCCGCTGGTACAAACCAGTGAACGTAAAATTCCTTTAATCCGGCACTAATGAGATTATCAATAATTCTGGAATATTGTATAGATTTTATTTGCACCCCTAGAAGCCGTTCTATAGGAAAACAATTGGACCTATAATCTTTGTGCTTATTCTCAGCATCATGGTGGTCGTGACGTCCGCAATGTAATGGATGTGGTGTCACATGACAATGGGTCAGGTCCGTTTTGCATCGCCGTCAGTCGCATGACTCCATGCAATAAACATGAATGCAGCAAAACCTCGCCCCGGGTGGAAAGTTCTTGTTTTGTGCAACTTTTAATGTATACATTTTGATATTTTTTTCACAGATCAGTGAAATGACAGCAAAGATCATGGAGTGGTCGATGTTGGTCCTCATGCTGGTGAATGTATTGAGCTACTATCAGAATATGCAGGTCAGTAGACGTCACCTCATTATCACCTCGTATACCGGACCTCGTAATAACATTATTATTCATCTCTACAATCATGGGGTTTATAATGTGGATATGTGTTTCTTTTCTTAGAGTTTATCTATAACAATAACCTGGAAAAGCTTCACCATCTCCAAGAGGGAGAAGAACCAGGACTCTGGAGTATAAAGAGGACCATCGTGGACGGTGACGTGAGACGGTTTCATCAGACCACACAGATGCCTGTCTGTTTTAAAGAAACACTATGGGCCGGTCACTAACGGGTTAAAAGGGGATCCCGCCCCATAAATGTGAGGAAATAACCAGTCCACTACCCACCCTCTGCCCCCTTGGACCTTGCCCAGACAATGATGACTACTACCACTGGGTTTAGCTGTTATGGTCACTACTGTCTCCATTATCATCTAATAATGTTTTAGAAATATTAGAAGATTTGTCCATATAGTTACAGGTTTACTTTCTCTTATTTCCAGTTTTATACAATGATGTGGAATGGCGCGCCACAGCCAAGCAGTTATCACATCCCAAACTGCAGAAGATCTGGAGATGGCGACCAAGTGCCAAGACATCCACCATCTCCGACCTTTCTCCCAAATATCATCTTACATCAGGTAGGACGAACTACAAGAACCGTTTATAAACAGTGGACACTAGAGGTGGAATGGCACGTCACAGCCGAGCAGGAACTTCTCTGGGAACATCCTAAACTGATGAACTCCAGAGATGGCGACCAAGTGCCAAGACGTCCATCAGCTCCAACCTTTCTCAAAAAAAAAATCTTACAAACGGGGAGAAAGAACTACAAGAACCGTTTATGACCAGCGGACTCTACAGCGAGGTGGAATGGCACGTCACAGCCGAGCAGGAACATCTCAAACTGCAGAGGCTCCAGAAATACAACCAAGTGCCGAGACATCCACCACCTCCAACCTTTCTCCCCAATATCATCTTACCACAAGGAGAGAGAAGCAGCGGACTGTTTACTATCCTCATGGTCCTTGTTTGTTGGCTTATAAAACGGTTTAGTAAAGTCATTTTCTATCACCTGAAACCTGTTTTTGTAAAAAAGAAGAAACAAAATCGCGCTAGAATTGCTGTTTTTTGGTTTCCTCATCTCCCAAATAATATAATAAATAGCGATAAAAAAAATTGTATTTACCCCAAAATGGAACCAATAAAAATGACAGCTCGTTCCCCAACAACCGATCCCTCGCACAGCGCCGTCACCGGAAAATAGCACGTTATGTCTCTAAGAACGCAATCACGCTGAATGACGGACCAGACTCATATTTTAGGTCCAGTCGTTTTTCACTAAATACCCCACATCATCATTTACTGGACCCCACAGGTGACCCCGTAGATGCAGCGGAGATGAGGAAACTTTAGGGCCTTGTGCGGCTTATAGGACTAATGAAGAAGTCACATATAAGGCGATACTGGAGCGCAGATATTCTGTATAATCCCCAATAATCCCGGCCTGTGCATGAAGTGACCCCACCAATCCATGGATATTCACCCCATTATTACATCATCCTATTACCCTGATGTACTCCACCCAGCTTACATATACCCTGATGTACTCCGCCCAGAATACATATACCCTGATGTACTCCGCACAGATTACATATACCCTGATGTACTCCACCCAGTTTACATATACCCTGATGTACTCCACCCAGCTTACATATACCCTGATGTACTCCTCCCAGCTTACATATACCCTGATGTACTCCACCCAGCTTACATATACCCTGATGTACTCCGCACAGATTACATATACCCTGATGTACTCCACCCAGTTTACATATACCCTGATGTACTCCACCCAGTTTACATATACCCTGATGTACTCCTCCCAGCTTACATATACCCTGATGTACTCCACCCAGCTTACATATACCCTGATGTACTCCGCCCAGCTTACATATACCCTGATGTATTCCGCCCAGCTTACATATACCCTGATGTACTCCGCCCAGCTTACATATACCCTGATGTACTCCACCCAGCTTACATATACCCTGATGTACTCCGCCCAGCTTACATATACCCTGATGTACTCCGCCCAGTTTACATATATCCTGATGTACTCCGCCCAGCTTACATATACCCTGATGTACTCCACCCAGATTACATATACCCTGATGTACTCCACCCAGCTTACATATACCCTGATGTACTCCGCCCAGATTACATATACCCTGATGTACTCCACCCAGTTTACATATACCCTGATGTACTCCACCCAGATTACATATACCCTGATGTACTCCGCCCAGCTTACATATACCCTGATGTACTCCGCCCAGCTTACATATACCCTGATGTACTCCACCCAGATTACATATACCCTGATGCACTCCGCACAGTTTACATATACCCTGATGTACTCCGCCCAATTTACATATACCCTGATGTACTCCGCACAGCTTACATATACCCTGATGTACTCCGCCCAGCTTACATATACCCTGATGTATTCCGCCAAGCTTACATATACCCTGATGTACTCCGCCCAGCTTACATATACCCTGATGTACTCCACCCAGCTTACATATACCCTGATGTACTCCGCCCAGCTTACATATACCCTGATGTACTCCGCCCAGCTTACATATATCCTGATGTACTCCGCCCAGCTTACATATACCCTGATGTACTCCAACCAGCTTACATATACCCTGATGTACTCCACCCAGTTTACATATACCCTGGTGTACTCCACCCAGATTACATATATCCTGATGTACTCCACCCAGTTTACATATACCCTGATGTACTCCGCCCAGTTTACATATACCCTGATGTACTCCTCACAGATTACATATACCCTGATGTACTCCGCCCAGATTACATATACCCTGATGTACTCCACCCAGCTTACATATACCCTGATGTACTCCGCCCAGATTACATATACCCTGATGTACTCCACCCAGTTTACATATACCCTGATGTACTCCACCCAGATTACATATACCCTGATGTACTCCGCCCAGCTTACATATACCCTGATGTACTCCACCCAGATTACATATACCCTGATGCACTCCGCACAGTTTACATATACCATGATGTACTCCGCCCAACTTACATATACCCTGATGTACTCCGCACAGCTTACATATACCGTGATGTACTCCGCCCAGCTTACATATACCCTGATGTATTCCGCCCAGCTTACATATACCCTTATGTACTCCGCCCAGCTTACATATACCCTGATGTACTCCACCCAGTTTACATATACCCTGATGTACTCCGCCCAGCTTACATATACCCTGATGTACTCCGCCCAGCTTACATATATCCTGATGTACTCCGCCCAGCTTACATATACCCTGATGTACTCCACCCAGTTTACATATACCCTGATGTACTCCGCCCAGATTACATATACCCTGATGTACTCCGCCCAGATTAAATATACCCTGATGTACTCCACCCAGATTACATATACCCTGATGTACTCCGCCCAGTTTACATATACCCTGATGTACTCCACCCAGATTACATATATCCTGATGTACTCCACCCAGTTTACATATACCCTGATGTACTCCGCCCAGTTTACATATACCCTGATGTACTCCTCACAGATTACATATACCCTGATGTACCCCACCCAGCTTACATATACCCTGATGTACTCCACCCAGTTTACATATACCCTGATGTACTCCACCCAGATTACATATATCCTGATGTACTCCACCCAGTTTACATATACCCTGATGTACTCCGCCCAGTTTACATATACCCTGATGTACTCCTCACAGATTACATATACCCTGATGTACTCCACCCAGCTTACATATACCCTCATGTACTCCACCCAGTTTACATATACCCTGATGTACTCCACCCAGACCACATATACCCTGACCTACTCCACCCAGATTACATATACCCTGATGTACTCCGCACAGTTTACATATACCCTGATGTACTCCGCCCAGCTTACATATACCCTGATGTACTCCGCACAGCTTACATATACCCTGATGTACTCCACCCAGATTACATATACCCTAATGTACTCCGCCCTGTTTACATATACCCTGATGTACTCCACCCAGATTACATATACCCTGATGTACTCCGCCCTGTTTACATATACCCTGATGTACTCCACCCAGATTACATATACCCTGATGTACTCCGCCCAGTTTACATATACCTTGATGTACTCCGCCAAGTTTACATATACCCTGATGTACTCCACCCAGATTACATACCATGATGTACTCCACCCAGATTACATATACCCTGATGTACTCCACCCAGATTACATATACCCTGATGTACTCCACCCAGTTTACATATATCCTGATGTACTCTGCCCAGTTTATATATACGCTGATGTAGTCCTCACAGCTTACATATACCCTGATGTACTCCGCCCAGCTTACATATACCCTGATGTACTCCACCCAGATTACATATACCCTGATGTACTCCACCCAGTTTACATATATCCTGATGTACTCCGCACAGTTTACATATACCCTGATGTACTCCGCCAAGCTTACATATACGCTGATGTAATCCTCACAGCTTACATATACCCTGATGTACTCCGCCCAGCTTACATATACCCTGATGTACACCTCACATGTTACATATACCCTGATGTACTCCACCCAGTTTACATATACCCTTATGTACTCCGCCCAGCTTACATATACCTTGATGTACTCCACCCAGATTACATATACCCTGATGTACTCCGCCCAGCTTACATATACCCTGATGTACTCCGCCCAGCTTACATATATCCTGATGTACTCCGCACAGTTTACATATACCCTGATGTACTCCGCACAGATTACATATACCCTGATGTACTCTGCACAATTATATATACCCTGATGTAATCCTCCCAGTTTACATATACCCTGATGTACTCCTCACGTCTTACATATACCCTGATGTACTCCGCCCAGATTACATATACCCTGATGTACTCCGCCCAGATTACATATACCCTGATGTACTCCGCTTACATATACCCTGATGTACTCCACCCAGATTACATATACTCTGATGTACTCCGCACAGATTACATATACCCTGATGTACTCCGCCCAGCTTACATATACCCTGATGTACTCCGCCCAGTTTACATATACCCTGATGTACTCCTCACAGCTCACATATACCCTGATGTACTCCTCACAGCTTACATATACCCTGATGTACTCCACCCAGATTACATATATCCTGATGTACACCCAGTTTACATATACCCTGATGTACTCCGCCCAGTTTACATATACCCTGATGTACTCCTCACAGATTACATATACCCTGATGTACTCCACCCAGTTTACATATACCCTGATGTACTCCACCCAGTTTACATATACCCTGATGTACTCCACCCAGATTACATATATCCTGATGTACTCCACCCAGTTTACATATACCCTGATGTACTCCGCCCAGTTTACATATACCCTGATGTACTCCTCACAGATTACATATACCCTGATGTACTCCACCCAGTTTACATATACCCTGATGTACTCCACCCAGTTTACATATACCCTGATGTACTCCACCCAGACCTTATATACCCTGACCTACTCCACCCAGATTACATATACCCTGATGTACTCCGCCCAACTTACATATACCCTGATGTACTCCGCACAGTTTACATATACCCTGATGTACTCCGCCCAGCTTACATATACCCTGATGTATTCCGCCCAGCTTACATATACCCTGATGTACTCCGCCCAGCTTACATATACCCTGATGTACTCCACCCAGCTTACATATACCCTGATGTACTCCGCCCAGCTTACATATACCCTGATGTACTCCGCCCAGTTTACATATATCCTGATGTACTCCGCCCAGCTTACATATACCCTGATGTACTCCACCCAGCTTACATATACCCTGATGTACTCCACCCAGATTACATATACCCTGATGTACTCCACCCAGCTTACATATACCCTGATGTACTCCGCCCAGATTACATATACCCTGATGTACTCCACCCAGTTTACATATACCCTGATGTACTCCACCCAGATTACATATACCCTGATGTACTCCGCCCAGCTTACATATACCCTGATGTACTCCACCCAGATTACATATACCCTGATGCACTCCGCACAGTTTACATATACCCTGATGTACTCCGCCCAATTTACATATACCCTGATGTACTCCGCACAGCTTACATATACCCTGATGTACTCCGCCCAGCTTACATATACCCTGATGTATTCCGCCCAGCTTACATATACCCTGATGTACTCCACCCAGCTTACATATACCCTGATGTACTCCACCCAGCTTACATATACCCTGATGTACTCCGCCCAGCTTACATATACCCTGATGTACTCCGCCCAGCTTACATATATCCTGATGTACTCCGCCCAGCTTACATATACCCTGATGTACTCCAACCAGCTTACATATACCCTGATGTACTCCGCCCAGATTACATATACCCTGATGTACTCCACCCAGTTTACATATACCCTGATGTACTCCACCCAGATTACATATACCCTGATGTACTCCGCCCAGCTTACATATACCCTGATGTACTCCACCCAGATTACATATACCCTGATGCACTCCGCACAGTTTACATATACCATGATGTACTCCGCCCAACTTACATATACCCTGATGTACTCCGCACAGCTTACATATACCCTGATGTACTCCGCCCAGCTTACATATACCCTGATGTATTCCGCCCAGCTTACATATACCCTGATGTACTCCGCCCAGCTTACATATACCCTGATGTACTCCGCCCAGTTTACATATACCCTGATGTACTCCTCACAGATTACATATACCCTGATGTACTCCGCCCAGATTACATATACCCTGATGTACTCCACCCAGCTTACATATACCCTGATGTACTCCGCCCAGATTACATATACCCTGATGTACTCCACCCAGTTTACATATACCCTGATGTACTCCACCCAGCTTACATATACCCTAATGTACTCCGCCCAGCTTACATATACCCTGATGTACTCCACCCAGTTTACATATACCCTGATGTACTCCGCCCAGCTTACATATACCCTGATGTACTCCGCCCAGCTTACATATATCCTGATGTACTCCGCCCAGCTTACATATACCCTGATGTACTCCACCCAGTTTACATATACCCTGATGTACTCCGCCCAGATTACATATACCCTGATGTACTCCGCCCAGATTAAATATACCCTGATGTACTCCACCCAGATTACATATACCCTGATGTACTCCGCCCAGTTTACATATACCCTGATGTACTCCACCCAGATTACATATATCCTGATGTACTCCACCCAGTTTACATATACCCTGATGTACTCCGCCCAGTTTACATATACCCTGATGTACTCCTCACAGATTACATATACCCTGATGTACTCCACCCAGCTTACATATACCCTGATGTACTCCACCCAGTTTACATATACCCTGATGTACTCCACCCAGATTACATATATCCTGATGTACTCCACCCAGTTTACATATACCCTGATGTACTCCGCCCAGTTTACATATACCCTGATGTACTCCTCACAGATTACATATACCCTGATGTACTCCACCCAGCTTACATATACCCTGATGTACTCCACCCAGTTTACATATACCCTGATGTACTCCACCCAGACCACATATACCCTGACCTACTCCACCCAGATTACATATACCCTGATGTACTCCGCACAGTTTACATATACCCTGATGTACTCCGCCCAGCTTACATATACCCTGATGTACTCCGCACATCTTACATATACCCTGATGTACTCCACCCAGATTACATATACCCTAATGTACTCCGCCCTGTTTACATATACCCTGATGTACTCCACCCAGATTACATATACCCTGATGTACTCCGCCCTGTTTACATATACCCTGATGTACTCCACCCAGATTACATATACCCTGATGTACTCCGCCCAGTTTACATATACCTTGATGTACTCCGCCAAGTTTACATATACCCTGATGTACTCCACCCAGATTACATACCATGATGTACTCCACCCAGATTACATATACCCTGATGTACTCCACCCAGATTACATATACCCTGATGTACTCCACCCAGTTTACATATATCCTGATGTACTCCGCCCAGTTTATATATACGCTGATGTAGTCCTCACAGCTTACATATACCCTGATGTACTCCGCCCAGCTTACATATACCCTGATGTACTCCACCCAGATTACATATACCCTGATGTACTCCACCCAGTTTACATATATCCTGATGTACTCCGCACAGTTTACATATACCCTGATGTACTCCGCCAAGCTTACATATACGCTGATGTAATCCTCACAGCTTACATATACCCTGATGTACTCCGCCCAGCTTACATATACCCTGATGTACACCTCACATGTTACATATACCCTGATGTACTCCACCCAGTTTACATATACCCTTATGTACTCCGCCCAGCTTACATATACCTTGATGTACTCCACCCAGATTACATATACCCTGATGTACTCCGCCCAGCTTACATATACCCTGATGTACTCCGCCCAGCTTACATATATCCTGATGTACTCCGCACAGCTTACATATACCCTGATGTACTCCGCACAGATTACATATACCCTGATGTACTCTGCACAATTATATATACCCTGATGTAATCCTCCCAGTTTACATATACCCTGATGTACTCCTCACGTCTTACATATACCCTGATGTACTCCGCCCAGATTACATATACCCTGATGTACTCCGCCCAGATTACATATACCCTGATGTACTCCGCTTACATATACCCTGATGTACTCCACCCAGATTACATATACCCTGATGTACTCCGCACAGATTACATATACCCTGATGTACTCCGCCCAGCTTACATATACCCTGATGTACTCCGCCCAGTTTACATATACCCTGATGTACTCCTCACAGCTCACATATACCCTGATGTACTCCTCACAGCTTACATATACCCTGATGTACTCCACCCAGATTACATATATCCTGATGTACTCCAACCAGCTTACATATACCCTGATGTACTCCACCCAGTTTACATATACCCTGGTGTACTCCACCCAGTTTACATATACCCTGATGTACTCCACCCAGTTTACATATACCCTGATGTACTCCGCCCAGTTTACGTATACCCTGATGTACTCCTCACAGATTACATATACCCTGATGTACTCCGCCCAGATTACATATACCCTGATGTACTCCACCCAGCTTACATATACCCTGATGTACTCCGCCCAGATTACATATACCCTGATGTACTCCACCCAGTTTACATATACCCTGATGTACTCCACCCAGATTACATATACCCTGATGTACTCCGCCCAGCTTACATATACCCTGATGTACTCCACCCAGATTACATATACCCTGATGCACTCCGCACAGTTTACATATACCATGATGTACTCCGCCCAACTTACATATACCCTGATGTACTCCGCACAGCTTACATATACCCTGATGTACTCCGCCCAGCTTACATATACCCTGATGTATTCCGCCCAGCTTACATATACCCTGATGTACTCCGCCCAGCTTACATATACCCTGATGTACTCCACCCAGTTTACATATACCCTGATGTACTCCGCCCAGCTTACATATACCCTGATGTACTCCGCACAGATTACATATACCCTGATGTACTCCGCCCAGCTTACATATACCCTGATGTACTCCGCCCAGTTTACATATACCCTGATGTACTCCTCACAGCTCACATATACCCTGATGTACTCCTCACAGCTTACATATACCCTGATGTACTCCACCCAGATTACATATATCCTGATGTACTCCACCCAGTTTACATATACCCTGATGTACTCCGCCCAGTTTACATATACCCTGATGTACTCCTCACAGATTACATATACCCTGATGTACTCCACCCAGCTTACATATACCCTGATGTACTCCACCCAGTTTACATATACCCTGATGTACTCCACCCAGATTACATATACCCTGATGTACTCCACCCAGCTTACATATACCCTGATGTACTCCACCCAGTTTACATATACCCTGATGTACTCCACCCAGATTACATATATCCTGATGTACTCCACCCAGTTTACATATACCCTGATGTACTCCGCCCAGTTTACATATACCCTGATGTACTCCTCACAGATTACATATACCCTGATGTACTCCACCCAGCTTACATATACCCTGATGTACTCCACCCAGTTTACATATACCCTGATGTACTCCACCCAGACCTTATATACCCTGACCTACTCCACCCAGATTACATATACCCTGATGTACTCCGCACAGTTTACATATACCCTGATGTACTCCGCCCAGCTTACATATACCCTGATGTACTCCGCACAACTTACATATACCCTGATGTACTCCACCCAGATTACATATACCCTAATGTACTCCGCACAACTTACATATACCCTGATGTACTCCACCCAGATTACATATACCCTGATGTACTCCGCCCTGTTTACATATACCCTGATGTACTCCACCCAGATTACATATACCCTGATGTACTCCGCCCAGTTTACATATACCTTGATGTACTCCGCCCAGTTTACATATACCCTGATGTACTCCACCCAGATTACATACCATGATGTACTCCACCCAGATTACATATACCCTGATGTACTCCACCCAGTTTACATATACCCTGATGTACTCCGCACAGATTACATATACCCTGATGTACTCCGCCCAGCTTATATATACGCTGATGTAGTCCTCACAGCTTACATATACCCTGATGTACTCCACCCAGCTTACATATACCCTGATGTACTCCACCCAGATTACATATACCCTGATGTACTCCGCACAGATTACATATACCCTGATGTACTCCGCCCAGCTTACATATACCCTGATGTACTCCGCCCAGTTTACATATACCCTGATGTACTCCTCACAGCTCACATATACCCTGATGTACTCCTCACAGCTTACATATACCCTGATGTACTCCACCCAGATTACATATATCCTGATGTACTCCACCCAGTTTACATATACCCTGATGTACTCCGCCCAGTTTACATATACCCTGATGTACTCCTCACAGATTACATATACCCTGATGTACTCCACCCAGCTTACATATACCCTGATGTACTCCACCCAGTTTACATATACCCTGATGTACTCCACCCAGATTACATATATCCTGATGTACTCCACCCAGTTTACATATACCCTGATGTACTCCGCCCAGTTTACATATACCCTGATGTACTCCTCACAGATTACATATACCCTGATGTACTCCACCCAGCTTACATATACCCTGATGTACTCCACCCAGTTTACATATACCCTGATGTACTCCACCCAGACCTTATATACCCTGACCTACTCCACCCAGATTACATATACCCTGATGTACTCCGCCCAACTTACATATACCCTGATGTACTCCGCACAGCTTACATATACCCTGATGTACTCCGCCCAGCTTACATATACCCTGATGTATTCCGCCCAGCTTACATATACCCTGATGTACTCCGCCCAGCTTACATATACCCTGATGTACTCCACCCAGCTTACATATACCCTGATGTACTCCGCCCAGCTTACATATACCCTGATGTACTCCGCCCAGTTTACATATATCCTGATGTACTCCGCCCAGCTTACATATACCCTGATGTACTCCACCCAGCTTACATATACCCTGATGTACTCCACCCAGATTACATATACCCTGATGTACTCCACCCAGTTTACATATACCCTGATGTACTCCGCCCAGATTACATATACCCTGATGTACTCCACCCAGTTTACATATACCCTGATGTACTCCACCCAGATTACATATACCCTGATGTACTCCGCCCAGCTTACATATACCCTGATGTACTCCACCCAGATTACATATACCCTGATGCACTCCGCACAGTTTACATATACCCTGATGTACTCCGCCCAATTTACATATACCCTGATGTACTCCGCACAGCTTACATATACCCTGATGTACTCCGCCCAGCTTACATATACCCTGATGTATTCCGCCCAGCTTACATATACCCTGATGTACTCCGCCCAGCTTACATATACCCTGATGTACTCCACCCAGCTTACATATACCCTGATGTACTCCGCCCAGCTTACATATACCCTGATGTACTCCGCCCAGCTTACATATATCCTGATGTACTCCGCCCAGCTTACATATACCCTGATGTACTCCAACCAGCTTACATATACCCTGATGTACTCCACCCAGTTTACATATACCCTGGTGTACTCCACCCAGATTACATATATCCTGATGTACTCCACCCAGTTTACATATACCCTGATGTACTCCGCCCAGTTTACATATACCCTGATGTACTCCTCACAGATTACATATACCCTGATGTACTCCGCCCAGATTACATATACCCTGATGTACTCCACCCAGCTTACATATACCCTGATGTACTCCGCCCAGATTACATATACCCTGATGTACTCCACCCAGTTTACATATACTCTGATGTACTCCACCCAGATTACATATACCCTGATGTACTCCGCCCAGCTTACATATACCCTGATGTACTCCACCCAGATTACATATACCCTGATGCACTCCGCACAGTTTACATATACCATGATGTACTCCGCCCAACTTACATATACCCTGATGTACTCCGCACAGCTTACATATACCCTGATGTACTCCGCCCAGCTTACATATACCCTGATGTATTCCGCCCAGCTTACATATACCCTGATGTACTCCGCCCAGCTTACATATACCCTGATGTACTCCACCCAGTTTACATATACCCTGATGTACTCCGCCCAGCTTACATATACCCTGATGTACTCCGCCCAGTTTACATATATCCTGATGTACTCCGCCCAGCTTACATATACCCTGATGTACTCCACCCAGTTTACATGTACCCTGATGTACTCCGCCCAGATTACATATACCCTGATGTACTCCGCCCAGATTAAATATACCCTGATGTACTCCACCCAGTTTACATATACCCTGATGTACTCCACCCAGATTACATATATCCTGATGTACTCCACCCAGTTTACATATACCCTGATGTACTCCGCCCAGTTTACATATACCCTGATGTACTCCTCACAGATTACATATACCCTGATGTACTCCACCCAGCTTACATATACCCTGATGTACTCCACCCAGTTTACATATACCCTGATGTACTCCACCCAGACCACATATACCCTGACCTACTCCACCCAGATTACATATACCCTGATGTACTCCGCACAGTTTACATATACCCTGATGTACTCCGCCCAGCTTACATATACCCTGATGTACTCCGCCCAGCTTACATATACCCTGATGTACTCCGCACAGCTTAGATATACCCTGATGTACTCCACCCAGATTACATATACCCTAATGTACTCCGCCCTGTTTACATATACCCTGATGTACTCCACCCAGATTACATATACCCTGATGTACTCCGCCCTGTTTACATATACCCTGATGTACTCCACCCAGATTACATATACCCTGATGTACTCCGCCCAGTTTACATATACCTTGATGTACTCCGCCAAGTTTACATATACCCTGATGTACTCCACCCAGATTACATACCATGATGTACTCCACCCAGATTACATATACCCTGATGTACTCCACCCAGATTACATATACCCTGATGTACTCCACCCAGTTTACATATATCCTGATGTACTCCGCCCAGTTTATATATACGCTGATGTAGTCCTCACAGCTTACATATACCCTGATGTACTCCGCCCAGCTTACATATACCCTGATGTACTCCACCCAGCTTACATATACCCTGATGTACTCCACCCAGTTTACATATACCCTGATGTACTCCACCCAGACCACATATACCCTGACCTACTCCACCCAGATTACATATACCCTGAAGTACTCCGCACAGTTTACATATACCCTGATGTACTCCGCCCAGCTTACATATACCCTGATGTACTCCGCACAGCTTACATATACCCTGATGTACTCCACCCAGATTACATATACCCTAATGTACTCCGCCCTGTTTACATATACCCTGATGTACTCCACCCAGATTACATATACCCTGATGTACTCCACCCAGATTACATATACCCTGATGTACTCCACCCAGATTACATATACCCTGATGTACTCCGCCCAGTTTACATATACCTTGATGTACTCCGCCAAGTTTACATATACCCTGATGTACTCCACCCAGATTACATACCATGATGTACTCCACCCAGATTACATATACCCTGATGTACTCCACCCAGATTACATATACCCTGATGTACTCCACCCAGTTTACATATATCCTGATGTACTCCGCCCAGTTTATATATACGCTGATGTAGTCCTCACAGCTTACATATACCCTGATGTACTCCGCCCAGCTTACATATACCCTGATGTACTCCACCCAGATTACATATACCCTGATGTACTCCACCCAGTTTACATATATCCTGATGTACTCCGCACAGTTTACATATACCCTGATGTACTCCGCCAAGCTTACATATACGCTGATGTAATCCTCACAGCTTACATATACCCTGATGTACTCCGCCCAGCTTACATATACCCTGATGTACACCTCACATGTTACATATACCCTGATGTACTCTACCCAGTTTACATATACCCTTATGTACTCCGCCCAGCTTACATATACCTTGATGTACTCCACCCAGATTACATATACCCTGATGTACTCCGCCCAGCTTACATATACCCTGATGTACTCCGCCCAGCTTACATATATCCTGATGTACTCCGCACAGCTTACATATACCCTGATGTACTCCGCACAGATTACATATACCCTGATGTACTCTGCACAATTATATATACCCTGATGTAATCCTCCCAGTTTACATATACCCTGATGTACTCCTCACGTCTTACATATACCCTGATGTACTCCGCCCAGATTACATATACCCTGATGTACTCCGCCCAGATTACATATACCCTGATGTACTCCGCCCAGATTACATATACCCTGATGTACTCCGCTTACATATACCCTGATGTACTCCACCCAGATTACATATACCCTGATGTACTCCGCACAGATTACATATACCCTGATGTACTCCGCCCAGCTTACATATACCCTGATGTACTCCGCCCAGTTTACATATACCCTGATGTACTCCTCACAGCTCACATATACCCTGATGTACTCCTCACAGCTTACATATACCCTGATGTACTCCACCCAGATTACATATATCCTGATGTACTCCACCCAGTTTACATATACCCTGATGTACTCCGCCCAGTTTACATATACCCTGATGTACTCCTCACAGATTACATATACCCTGATGTACTCCGCCCAGCTTACATATACCCTGATGTACTCCGCCCAGCTTACATATACCCTGATGTACTCCGCACAACTTACATATACCCTGATGTACTCCACCCAGATTACATATACCCTAATGTACTCCACCCTGTTTACATATACCCTGATGTACTCCACCCAGATTACATATACCCTGATGTACTCCGCCCTGTTTACATATACCCTGATGTAATCCACCCAGATTACATATACCCTGATGTACTCTGCCCAGTTTACATATACCTTGATGTACTCCGCCCAGTTTACATATACCCTGATGTACTCCACCCAGATTACATACCATGATGTACTCCACCCAGATTACATATACCCAGATGTACTCCACCCAGATTACATATACCCTGATGTACTCCACCCAGTTTACATATATCCTGATTTACTCCGCCCAGCTTATATATACGCTGATGTAGTCCTCACAGCTTACATATACCCTGATGTACTCCGCCCAGCTTACATATACCCTGATGTACTCCACCCAGATTACATATACCCTGATGTACTCCACCCAGTTTACATATATCCTGATGTACTCCGCACAGTTTACATATACCCTGATGTACTCCGCCCAGCTTACATATACGCTGATGTAATCCTCACAGCTTACATATACCCTGATGTACTCCGCCCAGCTTACATATACCCTGATGTACACCTCACATGTTACATATACCCTGATGTACACCGCCCAGCTTACATATACCTTGATGTACTCCACCCAGATTACATATACCCTGATGTACTCCGCCCAGCTTACATATATCCTGATGTACTCCGCACAGCTTACATATACCCTGATGTACTCCGCACAGATTACATATACCCTGATGTACTCTGCACAATTATATATACCCTGATGTAATCCTCCCAGTTTACATATACCCTGATGTACTCCTCACGTCTTACATATACCCTGATGTACTCCGCCCAGATTACATATACCCTGATGTACTCCGCCCAGATTACATATACCCTGATGTACTCCGCTTACATATACCCTGATGTACTCCACCCAGATTACATATACCCTGATGTACTCCACACAGATTACATATACCCTGATGTACTCCGCCCAGCTTACATATACCCTGATGTACTCCGCCCAGTTTACATATACCCTGATGTACTCCTCACTGCTCACATATACCCTGATGTACTCCTCACAGCTTACATATACCCTTATGTACTCCGCCCAGCTTACATATACCCTGATGTACTCCGCACAGCTTACATATACCCTGATGTACTCCACCCAGCTTACATATACCCTGATGTACTCCGCTCTACTTACATATACCCTGATGTACTCCCCACAGTTTACATATACCCTGATGTACTCCGCACAGCTTACATATACCCTGATGTACTCCGCCCAGCTTACATATACCCTGATGTACTCCGCCCAGCTTACATATACCCTGATGTACTCCGCACAGCTTACATATACCCTGATGTACTCCTCACAGCTTACATATACCCTGATGTACTCCGCACAGCTTACATATACCCTGATGTACTCCGCACAGCTTACATATACCCTGATGTACACCGCCCAGCTTACATATACCCTGATGTACTCCCCCCAGCTTACATATACCCTGATGTACTCCTCACAGCTTACATATACCCTGATGTGCTCCGCACAGCTTACATATACCCTGATGTACTCCGCACAGCTTACATATACCCTGATGTACTCCGCCCAGCTTACATATGTACCCACATTATAAATTGAAATAACAGTAAAACCAAGCAAAATCTGCGCTTCAAAAGCCAAATGGTGGTCCAACTGAGCCTGGCAGTGTGCCCAAACGGCAATTTATGACCACATATGGGGTATTACTGTATTCTGGAGAACCTGCTTATCTATTTATGGGGTGTGCGTCTACGATGGTACAAGCTGGGCACAACACATTGGGCACTGAAGTGGCATATCTGTGGAAAAGAGCAATATTCAATCTGCAACATCTATTGTGTACTAATTTTTGCAAAACACTTGTGGGGTCAAAATGCTCACTACCTTCTAGATGAATTCCTTGAGGGATGTAGTTTCCAAAATGGGGTAAGTTTTCGAGGTTTCCACTGTACTGATACTATAGCTCAATGCAACATGGTGTCAAAAAACGAATCTTGTAAAATCTCCACTCCAAATACTAAATGGCGCTCCTTCCCTTTAGAGCCATTGCCTTACCCTGGAGAGAATGTTTTACAAACGTTGAGGTGCTTTTCTCCTCTAGTCCTTCTGAAAATGCAAAATTTTGGGCAAGGACTACATCTTTTCTACATTTACTACATCATCTATTTTCACATCCCAATTCTAATAAATTCAACAAAAACCTGTGCGGTCAAAATGCTCACTGCACCCCTAGATCACATTTCAGGGGTTCTTACTCTACTGGTACCTCAGGGGCTTTGTAAAGGCAACATGGCGCCCACGAATCATTCCAGCAAAATCTTCGCTCCAACTGCCAAATGGCGCTCCTTCCCTTGTATCCTGCTGTGTATCCAAACATCAGTTTATTACCACATATGGGGTATTTCCCTACTCTGGAGAAGTTGCTTTACAAATGTTGGGGGGCTTTTTCTCCTTTATTTGTTGAAAGAATTTGAACTAATGCTACGTCTTATTGGAAAATAATGTAATTTAATTTTCACTGCCCATTTCTAATAAAATCTATGAGACACCTGTGGGGTCAAAATGCTCACTACACCCTTAGAGGAATTCCTCAATGGGTGCAGTTTCCTAAATGGAGTCACTTTTGGGGGGTTTCCACTGTACTGGTACCTAAGGGGCTTTGCAAATGCGACATGGTGCAGAGAAATCAATCCAGCAAAATCCACTCCTAAAGCTAAATGGCGCTCCTTCCCTTCCGAGTCCTGCCTCTTGCCCAAACAGCAGTTTATGACCACATGTTGGGTATTTCCGTACTCTGGAGAAGTTGCTTTACAAATGTTGGGGGGCTTTTCCTCATTTATTTGTTGGAAAAATGGTAAATTCTGGGGTAAAGCTACATCTTATTGGAAAATAATGTAATTTTTCATTTTCACTGCCCAATTCTAATGAAATCTATGAAATACCTGTGTGGTCTAAATGCTCACTACACCCCTAGATGAATTCCTCAATGGGTGTAGTTTCCAAAATGGGGTCTTTTTGGGGGTGTTTCCTTTGTTTTGGCACCACAAGACCTCTTCTAACCTGACATGGTGCCTGAAATATCATTTAAAAAAAGGAAGGCCCTAAAATCCACTGGGTGCTCCTTTGCTTCTGAGGCCGGTGTTTTAGTCCAGTACCCCACTAGGGCCACATGTGGGATGTTTCTAAAAACTGCAGAATCAGGGCAATAAATATTCCGTTGTGTTTCTCTGGTAAAAACCTTCAATCTTACAGGAAAAATCGATTAAAATTGAATTTCTGCCCCAAAAAAATGGAGTTTGCAAATTTCCCTTCCACATTGCTTTAATTCCTGTGAAACGCATAAAGGGTTAAGAAACTTTCTAAATACTGTTTTGAATACTTTAAGGGGTGCAGTTTTTAAAATGGGGTGATTTGTGGGAGTTCCTAATATATAAGGCCCCTTAAAGCCACTCAGATCCGTTCTGTTCCCTAAAAAAATAGGCTTTTGACATATTCTTGACAATGTGAGAAATTGCTGCTAAATTTATAAGCCTTGTAATGTCCCAGAAAAATAAAGGGATGTTTAAAAAATGTTGCAAACATAAAGTAGACATATGGGAAATGTTGACTAGTAACTATTTTGTGTGGTATTACTATCTGTCTTACCAGCAGATACATTTGAATTTAGAAAAATGCTAATTTTTGCAATTTTTCTCCAAATTTTGGTGTTTTTCACAAAAACATTGAATTTATCGACCACATTTTTTCACTAACAAAAAGTACAATATGTCACGAGAAAACAATCTCAGAATCGCTTGGATAGGTAAAAGCAAAAATGAGGCTCTGTCATTTAGTCCAAAAGTGGCTGCGGCGGGAAGGGGTTAAAGCTACAGAGACAAAATATCAAAAGAAGGAAAGAAGAGAATGTTTCAGGTGCAACAAACAGGGACACCTAAAGAAGGACTGTAGAATATGGAAAGCAGAACAGCAGAAACCATTTCCAAAAGGGACTAAACAAAAGGTCAAAACCACAATCTCTGATCCACGTGCAGATAATTGGAATGGCAGCTTTAAAGGGAGAAATGGGCAGATATTGCGTGGCGGTGTATTTTCTACGGAGCAACAAGTCACATGACAAGTGATAAAAGTTTTTTCACAGAACTTGACTTAAATAACAAGGAAACAATTTATCTTGCAGATGGAAGCAGAATAAATGCAGAAGGGACCGGGCATGGGATCTTAGTGATCGCCAGTCATCAATATGGGCACAACTTAGCTGTACCAGTAAAAGACGTGCTGTATGTTCCCAGTCTGGAAGGAGGACTGTTATCTGTGAAACGTTTCACAGCTAAAGGACTCACTGTAAAATGACAAGACGACACGTGTGTCATCCTGCACGGAAAGCGGGAGATAGTCAGCGCCAAAGCAGAGGAGCATTTATATCATCTCAACACTGTGAAGGAACAGGTGAGACTCTGCTGGCATGGACACAATTACTGTATTCACATGTGGCATAGACGTGTAGGTCACAGCCATCCAGAAAGCAAATAGGAACTGCAAAAGCGGAACCTAACCACGGATCTTATAGTGTCCACTGGTCCAGTCACTGCTAGATGGGAATGTGGCATTAAAGCTACAAGGGCAACACTTCCTAAAGAAAGCGAGACCAGAGCCTTACAACCACGTGACCTAATACACAGTGATGTCTGTGGTCCTATGGAAGTGCCTACACCGAGCGGCAACAGATATATAGTGACCTTTATAATTGTTAGCCATAAAATGAATCACCTCCGGCACTTACATGCGATCTAATACACAGAAGAAAGCGGCTTTAACCCCTTCAGGACGCAGCGGCCATGAAAACGAAGTCGAATTTTTTCCAAATCTGACATGTGTCCCTTTATGTGGTAATAACTTGGGAATGCTTTTACCTATCCAAGCGATTCTGAGATTGTTTTCTTGGGACATGTTGTACTTTATATTAGTGGAAAAGTTTGGTCGATAAATTCAGTATTTATTTGTGAAAAACACCAAAATTTTGAGAAAATGTACAAAAATGATGATTTTTCTATAAAATATAAATGTATCTACTTGTAAGACAGATAATTATACCACACAAAATAGTTACTAGTTCACATCCCCCATATGTCTACTTTATGTTGGCATCGTTTTTCTAGGACGTTACACGGCTTAGAACTTTAGCAGCAATTTTTCACATTTTCAAGAAAATTTCAAAAGGCTATTTTTTAAGGGACCAGTTCAGTTCTGAAGTGGCTTTGAGGGGCCCATATATTAGAAACCCCCATAAATCACCCCATTTTGAAAACTGCACCCCTCAAAGTATTCAATACAGCATTCAGAGTGTTTTAACCCTTTTGGCGTTTCACAAGAATTACAGGTGAAATCTAAAATTATTCTTTTTTTTGTTAAAATTAATTTGTAATGCGTTTGGCTCTAGTGTGCTAATGGCAGAGGCCTCGAGAGCAAAGGAGCAATTAGCGGATTTTGGGGCCTCCTTTTTTTTAGAATATTTTTTAGGTGCCAAAACAGTTGAAACCCCCCCAAATTGACCCCATTCTGGAAACTACACCCCTCAAGGAATTTTTCTAGAGGTATAGGTAGCATTTTGACCCCACAGTTTTTTTTTGCTAAATTTACTTGAATTAGTTTGTAAAAATGAAAATCTACTTTTTTTCTAAAAAAAAACTTTGAACTTTTTAATTTTTGGAAGGAATAAAGGAGAAAAAGAACACCAATATTTGTAAAGCAATTTCTCCCGATTACTGCAATACCCCAAATGTGGTAATAAACGTTAATTTGGACCCACGGCAGAGCTCAGAAGGGAAGGAGTGCCATTTGGATTTTGGAGTGCAGATTTTGCTGGAATTGTTTTCAGTGACATGTCGCGTTTGCCATGCGCTGGAGGGCCCAAAACAGTGGAAACCCCCCAAAAGTGACCCCATTTTGGAAAATACACCCTCAATGAATTTTTCTAGGGGTAAAGGTAGCATTTTAACTACACAGTTTTCTTGCTAAATGTATTTGAATTAGTCTGTGAAAATGAAAATCTACTTTCTTTCTGAAAAAAAACATAGAATTTTGTAATTTTTGGAAGGAATAAAAGGAGAAAAAGCACCCCAACATTTATAAAGCAATTTCTACTGATTACGGACATACCCCATATGAGGTAATAAACTGCTGTTTGGACCCACGGCAGGGCTCATAAGGGAAGGAGAGCCATTTGAATTTTTGGAGCACAGATTTTGTTGGAATGCTTTTAGGTCACCATATTGCATATGCAGAGCCCCTGAGGTATTAATACAGTGGAATTCCCCAAGAATGATGCCATTTTAGAATCTATACCCATAAAGGAAAGGAATTAATCTAGTGGCCTAGTAAACTTGTCCCCACAGGTGTTTGTTAGAAATGGTCCATGAAAAATGAAAAATCTAATGTTCTCAATTTTTTTCCTAAGATGTAATAGGAGAAATAGCACGGCAAAAGTTTTTACACAATTTCTACTGAGTACGGCAACACCCCATATGTGGATGTAAACTGGTGTTTAGGCACACGGTTGGGCTGAAGAAATAAGGAGCACTATGCAATATTTCAGGCCCACTATGGTGGTATTTATCACATTGTGCCATGATTACAGATGATCTGAGGTGTCAAAATATTATAAACCCCACAGAAGTAACCCAATTTTTGAAGCTACACCCCTCAAAGAATTTACATGGGGGTATAGTGAGAATTGTGACTTTCTGACGGACACCTCTCATGGTATTCATCTAGGGGTATAATAAGAATTATTAGTTGTGAAGTTGGCAGCCTAAAAATCCCGCACTGGAGGGAGGTGGAATGGCAGGTCAAAATGCAGCCCAGAAAATACATTTATTAAAAACATATGAAAAATTATTTTTTTGCTGAGGTAACACATCTACTCTGCATTTTATCCTCTCACTTAGCTTTATAATCCGGGTGAGGGGGTCACTCCCTCCATTACTATTCCAGCTGCCTACAGGGCATAGTATATTGGGTATAGGGAGAATATTTAATATAGTTTATTTGGGGTTTTTATTAATATTACAATGAGGTAAAGGACTTGTCAGTGAAAACAAAATGTTATGGCCAATATGGAAGACTGAAGGTGGATGAAGAATTAAATAAAATAAAATTAAAAGTCTAAAGAAGTGTCGTAAATTTGAAAACACTGGAGACACAATCTGAGGTTTGTGGGGGACGTTTCGCACATATATCGCGTGTCCCTCCTGATGCCTTGTTTTGAGCACACGTGACATCTTTTCTGGGGCCTCTGTTTTTTTCCAGTGGGGTGGGGGGGGGGCTTCAGTGATGAAATGTTGGCCGGGTACAGCTTCTTATACTATACCCTTGTTTTGCGCATGGCGCTGTGTGGTTTGATGACTTAATCTTAAAGATCAACGCCACCCATAAATTTATTGTACACATAAGGGTTTGCGGGATTGGGTGGTGGATCCGCATACAGGGACAAGGCTCCGGCTGCCATTAGTAATGGTGGTCAGGATCAGGACGTCTCCTCTGTCTCTGTATCTGAGGAGCAGCAGATCTTCGCTGCAGACGGCCCTGCTCTCTCCCACCCTTTACGACTGTCCTAGCAGAGTTTTGGGGAGACCTTTATGGTTTTCCCGGATTGTGCCGCAGGTCAATGTGGATCGGGACGCAGGGACTTTAAACCATCTGGACACTATTGTAGAAATTATCTATATATAAATGGTACACTTTGCCAAGCAGCAGATGCACAAGGTCCCACACAAATCGTCCCGCTGACTCCTAGGATGGGGGGGGGGGCATTCAGGGGATCAATTTTAGAGTCCTTTCCCTCATACACCCTGAAGCGATGGGTATACCCGGGGGCACTCCCACAGATTTTATATAATTTAACAACGTACCGGGCCCTTTTGTTTGGAAGGTGCTGCCTAAACCTGAGTCTTCCCTCAAAACAAACAAGGGATTCATCCACCGCAATATTCTGTATAGGGATATCATTTTGGGAAAAGGTTTGACAATAATGGTCTATTATTGGCCTTATTTTAAAAAAACGGTCAACATTTGGGGCATCTGGGGGTGGGGGCAGCGACTGTTATCACTAAAATGCAGGAATTTAATTATCGCCTCAAAGCGTGTCCTGCTCATTATTGTGCGGTGGAGAGGGGGGGCGGGGCTATATAATATATCAGAGGTCTGTGTTGGTTCAGAGCGCACAAGATTGAAAGAGGTGCACGAATAGGGTCCCAACCCAATTGTATATAGAAAAGTATCCGGCACACAAATGTGGTTCAATTTTGCGATTTTATTAAATTCGATGCCATGGGCAATGTGCGTGCAACGTTTCGGTTCAACGACCTTCGTCAGGCACTGCAGGTGTACAAAATATTTCACATGAATATATTGGCATCATATTTCAACAATAACATTATATCAATGGTGCAAAACAGCAAGTAAAGAGAAACTTGAAAGAATAAAATAAAAAAGGTAAAAAATAAGAACAGAGTCTTTTGTCAAGACACATACAGTGTTCATATATAGTCAATATATCTATTATTTTATTGGGAACAAGCCTCGAGGTATAGATATGAATATTTATTTAAATATGGCCCAGTGTATGTTAGAGGGTGACTATCTATCCAGTGCACAAACAAAAGGTATACACAATAGCGGTATATCATCAAGTATCACATCGTCATATCAAGACAATTTAAGACAATTTCTATCAAGTGTGATGGTTACAATGGGATAATGAATAATGTAGCTTAGAGCAACAGAACGAGGTACATAGAAAGAAAATCTGTGATTAACAAGAGAACCACATATCGGTAATCCATTCTTAGAGGAAACAAGTACATTGGTATAGATGGCATAGATCATAGAGCGTAGGTTAACAGAGATTACACTAGTGTTAATCACACAGATATAGTAATTTAGCTTGGACCAACAGACCGAGGTATATACAGAAAATCTCTGATTCAGAAGGGATTCCACCTATATATTTGCCATTCTTTAAGGAAAACAGGCATATTAGCATATATGGCATAAATCATAGAGCGTAGGTAAGCAGAAGATACATTGGTGATATCAATGCAGCTACAGTAGAGGAAATCCACTAGGTGGCGCCTGCGAGCCTGCAGTCTCATATGAGTCCCTATCTGAGGTGCTGTCAGAATCTTGTCGGCACATCTAGCACCACGCTCAGCCTGAGATAAATTAAGAAAGTTTGCATGACATAAAGGTATAATATTAAGAAGTGTTGTTTACCTAGATCCCACTTGGCGTATGATTCTTGAATTATATCGTGCTGCAGTCAGTATGGCGGCTTGCCGCTTAGTTTTGGCGCTAAATTGTACTTGAATCTCCATGGTTTAAATACTATGTATTCTGGGCGTGAGGTGGGCGGTATTAAGGTGCGTGTCATGTGACGCTTCAATCGTCACACTGGGGCTGTATAGCTGTAAAGATGTGTAGACCGACATAGCTAGCAGGGGGCGTGTCCTAACGAAGGGAGTTACACTCACTCCCATATTTGGTTTGTGGGACGGCCATGTTTGAAAGCGTCATGGAGGGAGTCCCTGAAGATTAACACATCGTATGTAGTGACGAGTAGGGGGCGTGTCTCATAGTGAGTACTACGATCACTCTATTTCACTGCTAGTAGTCTGATTTTAGATATTGAATGACTGAGAACGCTATAGGAGGCAGAAGGATAGTAGGACTTATTATATGAGGGGTGTTTAGTTATCTCATCCACATGAGATATAAACTAGTGACTGGTAAATCAAAAACTGGACTAGTTACCATAGTGCATCACCTTAGATCATGAGTACTGTCCTAGATTCTATATTATCGGGCAGGTGTCGTTTTAACCTATAATGATATTAGTTGGATATTAACAAAGTTATATCTAAATCTATGCATGTTATTATAGTACTATGTAGTGGATATGTATTACCACTAAACCATCAATCATATTGGACTTACTGCTAGGTGCTAGAGATTTTTTTAAAAGGATACCGTGGTCCGGTATGGTCAGATGTTGGTGTGTTATATACCATAGAGTAGATCAACGTGTCTGTTGTGAAGTAAAAAGATGCATTAGTCACCATAACTGAACATATTAAGATCATTATTATGCATACAGTCATATTCTATATTCACAAAAAGCTGCTAACTTCATACTCCCTATTCAAGCCTCGGGGCTCAAGTGTCTGCAATCTATGGATCCAGTAGGCTTCTCTACGTTTTAATGTCCTAATTCTATCCCCTCCTCTCCTGGGCGCTGGTACATGTTCTATGACCTGGAACTGAAGTTGCGAAATGTTATGTGCTCTTGTTAGGAAGTGCGCAGGGATAGGTAGCAAGGTTTTTTTACAGCGTATGCTACTCTTATGCTGTCCAATTCTGTCTCGTATGCGTTGTGTCGTTTCACCAACGTAGGCCAGTCCACAGGGACATTTTATCATGTAAACGACATAATTGGTATTGCATGTAAAGTATTCGTTCACTGGTATGCGTTCACCTGTCTGGGGATGTTGTAATGTATTGCCCTTGATCACATTGGAGCACTGCATGCAGGACCGGCATGGAAAAGTGCCTTGTTTAGGGGTGTTCAAGAAGGTCTGTCTCGAGTATCTTTTGGCTGAACCTATATCCGCTTTCACCAATTTGTCTCTAAGGTTACGTGGTCTTTTGGAACAAGGGAGGAAAGGAGCTTGGAATTCCGTAATTTTGGGGTAAGCTTCTTTCAGGAGGGGCCAGTGCTTTCTAATTATATGATGCACTTTATAAGCGCAGGGATGATATATATGTACAAACGGTATGCGTTTAGGTTTGACCGAGTCCCTATTGCTGATAGTATTAACTTGTGCCTCCAACAGTGTACGAGTCGGATAGCCCCTGTCCAAGAATTTTTTTGTCATGTCAGTCATTCTCATGGTTCTATTTACACTGTCGTCCACTATCCTAGTAACCCTGTTAAATTGGGACTTTGGTAAGGATTTTTTTGTTGCTATTGGATGACAGCTGTCATAATGTAGGAGCCCATTCCTGTCTGTCTCCTTAATAAACAAGTCAGTGCTGAGAAAGCCCTCTTCACCCTTAATGACCATTGTGTCTAGGAAACTGATCCTGGATGTATCATGGTTAAGAGTGAATTGAAGTTCCGGCCAAATATTGTTGAGGTATTCCAAGAATACCAGTAATGACTCATTTGAGCCCGTCCATATACAGAATATATCGTCGATATATCTTTTCCAGAGCAGGATATGTTCCTTAAAAGTGTTTGTGGGGTAGACAAAATTTTCTTCAAAATGGGCCATGAAGCAATTGGCATATGGTGGTGCCACGTTAGACCCCATGGCCGTGCCTCTCTGTTGAATATAGTATGTATCCTCAAAGAGGAAGAAGTTATCAGTAAGGATCACATTTAGTAGATCCAGACCGAGGTCTATAATCTGTCTTTCCTTATCTGCCTTGGTCAGCATTGTCTCAACTGCTACGAGTCCTTTGGAGTGTTCAATAGATGTATAGAGACTACACACATCCATGGTCACAAGGATAGCGTCAGGGGGTAGTGCATCCAGAGTGTGAATAGTTTCTAAAAAATCGGACGTATCTAACAGGAAAGATCTTGTATCTTTCACTAGAGGAGTGAGTAATTTCTCCATAAACTTGGAAAGTGGAGTGAATACTGAATCTGTTGAGGCTACTATCGGGCGGCCTGGAGGATTGTCAAGGCCCTTGTGTATCTTAGGTAGTGTGTAAAATACAGGTGTGACTGGATGTCTATTGGTCAAGTAGGAAGCTGTGTCTTGGTCTATCGTACCTAGGGTCATATGTTTTTTTAGGACATTTTGGATCTTGAGTGCGATCCTATTTGTGGGGTCCTGGTTCACAGGTAAATAAACAGAAGTGTCCTGTAATTGTCTGTATATTTCCCTAAAGTAGGTAGATTTATCCATGACAACAATTGCTCCCCCCTTATCAGCTGGTTTGATAACCAAATCCTTGTCTCCGGTAAGGGAGGACAAGGCTTGTCTGTCCAGATTGCTTAGATTGGCCTGGCTTTTAAAATGGCCCAATCTGAAGTCGTGGCTGAACCCGTCCACATCTCTGTGGATCAGGTTAATGAAGGTCTCCAACGCTGGTGAGTTCTTTGGAGGGTTAAAGAAACTCTTGTTTCTTAGTCCAAAGTCTCGACTGGTTATAATAGGACCCCCTACCGGGTCGGGTATTGTCCCTTCGTTCCTTCGGGACTCCCCCAAATTGGAGAAGTAAACCCGGAGGCGTAGGGATCTGAAGAAGCGATAAAGATCCATATCGAGTTGGAACAAATCGTATCTATACGTGGGGCAGAAGGAAAGGCCCTTTTGTAGGAGCAGTAACTGTGCTGGACTAAGGGTCTTGGATGAAATATTAACTACCAATGACTGTGATAGTGTAGTCATACCTGCGATCTCGTCTCCATTGTCTGGTTGACTTCTTCCTGAGTGTTTTCGGCCTCTCCTCGTCCTCTTCTTGGGCGTCTGCCCCGTCGCTGGCCTAAAAAACGACTCCCGTATGGTCTTCGTTGTTGATAGTCATGTCCTTCGCCCCCAGATCCCGAGTAGGAAGAGCCTGAAGAGTTGTATCCTCCTCTCCGTGTTGATCTGCCGCTAGCAAATCCCTCATGCCACCTGTAGACCCTCTGGTTATTATAGTCGTCCAAGTCTCTTTGGAATTTCTTCCTCTTCTGTTGTTCTATCTCCGTTCTGTGTGTGTTCAGAGTTGCTCTCAATTTATCATCAAAGGTATTGTAATCTGCGACAGACATTGTAGTCTTCATCTGTTGTTCAGCCATCGTGGTTTGTTTCTTTAGATCTGTAATACTCGTCTGTAGGTGTGATATTGTCAGCGTCATCAGGTCTAGTGAACACTTATTCAGTATATGTTCAAACTGTGTACAGTATTCCTGATCTTCGTTGAACATAGTTGGTCTTATGGGCACCCGTAAGCCCCTCGGTATTCGTTGCACTCTAACATATTCCGCTAGAGTTGCGCTGTGTAATTCTTGATTGATCAGGCGTTTGGAGATTTTTTCCAGGTCCCGAGTATATCAGAGGACCAGTCATCTCTAATAGGGGGCTTTTTATAATGCCAAAACTTAAACATGCCCCAGAATGTATACAGCTCTGTTGTATTTGTTGGAGTACAATTTCGGCCTCTGGCATAGTAGGGGGTCAGGGGTTTTGGAGATAAACGGAGCAGCATAGATGTTCGTCTGCTCAACCAATAAATGTATTAGGGAGTCAGAAAAAAAATCAATGGCCTCAAACCCTGTGGCATCAAATTGATCCCTGAGGAGGCTGTAAAATCAGGCACTTGGGGGGCTATAATTATCTGCAGCTACCCGTGATAATCCGGGCATAGCAGCACCTGCGACTCTTCCGCGCAGACGGGGGGTTCAGAGTTAGTTTCTCTAGATTCAGATGAAATCACAAACTGCTTCACCTTCACCTGCTGAGTCTGTATCTGAGAATAACATTTGGTTTGTCACATCAGCGGTGTAAAGCCTTTGGCCCATATTTTATATTTCTAACTGGAGATGACAAGCGATGACAGGTCTGATGACAGATGATGACAGCTCTGATGACAGGTCTGATGACAGGCGATGACAGGTCTGATGACAGGTGATGACAGATCTGATGACAGGCGATGACAGGTCTGATGACAGGTCTGATGACAGGCGATGACAGTTCTGATGACAGGCGATGACAGCTCTGATGACAGGCGATGATGACAGGCGATGACAGGTCTAATGATAGGCGATGACAGGTCTGATAACAGGCGATGACAGGTCTGATGACAGGCGATGACAGGTCTGATGACAGGTCTGATGACAGGCAATGACAGCTCTGATGACCGTTGTATTTTTAAAAAAATATTTAAACTTAACAATAGGAGCGGAGCGTCCACCAGTGACCCTGCTGTATTTAAAAGTGGGGATACCCTACCTACCTACCAAATTCTAAATGAGAGGTGTCATTGCTACCTAACCGGGACCTCGGGCAGTGGGCAATCTAGGGTTATACAGCTGGGTACAGGGGATGAGAGGCGATGACAGGACTGAGTGCAGGACTGAGGACAGGTTTGGTGACACTGATCACCAGATGATGGAGGTTGTAGTGTTTTATCAGCTGGTGAGGGGACTGATCGCCGGCTTTTTGTACATTTTCATCCCTATCTACACAGCATCTGGCTCTGTCAGGCTCCAGGACACAGTTGAGCCCTCACAGAGCAGGAGATGCCGGTAAAACAATACGTCTGCGTTGTGATTGGCCAGTCAGTACAGACTGGCCAAACACAGCGCTCACCGGCATGGGACCATTCTGATTGGATCCATGCCGGCATCTCCTGCCGGTAACTCTGCTTTAGAGCTGAGTTGCCGGTTCTGTCACTGTGTCGCTTCACACAGTGACAGTTTAAAGTCCTGACATGCTTGGTACATAGGACTGCAGTAAGTTACTTGCAATACCGACGTACCAGACACGTCATTTTGTGGGAAGGGGTTAATGTGACAGTACCCCCCCTCCCCCTTTACCTACAGGGCCCCTGCTTTATAGGGAAATAGTATAGAAAAGACATGGAGGCGTTGTCCATAGCAACCAATCAGATTCCTGGTTTTATTTTTATTTTTTTTAAACTTTCATTTTTATTTGCCTTTTTCCAATTTTACATAATAACATTTCAATACAACATTGAACTTTGAAAAACAATTTAACATTTGCCAAAATGTATGGACATCATTACCTTCACAAAATATTACACAGTAGAACGTCCATACAACACATAGCCAACCATCCCATTCCACCTCCAGTCTTCCGTCCCACCATAAAGACCTGTGCAAGTAGTCTAACAATACCTGGTAGTGTCCTAATATCTGTCTCCCTGATACCTCTAGGATATCTCCAATGCTCCCAAAGAGCCACTAAGGTGTTCTCTTGCGTACCACGCTGTCTGTCGAAACGAGGACATCAATTCTCTGATCTCCTGATCATCGAATTGAGTAACAATGAATCGTTTCCATTTGGCGAAAAAGTGGATTGTTTCCTTTTCTTTATGTCGTTCTGTTTCTAGACGTTCTATATTCAAGAGCTTCTTCAGCTGTATAGTCACTTCTGATATTGTTGGGAGTTCCCTAATCAGCCAGTTCTGCAATAGACATCTTTTTGCTACCATGAGGACAGTATGTATTATTGAGGGCACCCGTCTAGATATCGCTGTATCCTCTTCCTCAGGTGGTCTCACCTGATGGAATAACATACATTGTGGAGACATTGGTAGGGATGTTGCCCAGAATGTTGTTGCAAACCTGCACATTTCCCCCCAAAAGTCTTGGGTAACGTGACAGCTCCAAATCCCGTGGTACATATCAGATTTGGCCAATTGACATTTAGGACAAGCAATTCTCCTATCCGGATTAGAGGCAGAAGCCGGGATCTTGAAACCATAAATAGCATTATGCATCATTTAGAAATACGACTCCCTCCACCTCTCATTTATAATTTCCTTTCTAACTGTCTTCCACCCTTTCAGTATAACTTCCGCTATATCCGAATCCCCCGTCACTCTCTCCCACATTTTATAGCAATCCTTAGGATTCTGCTTAATGACTCTATTTCTAATGATGTTATATAATGAGGATATCGAAGCTTTTTCCAATCTCGGGCCTATAATTTCATCAAAAGTGTGTATTAACGCTTCCTCGTGCAGTGACTGCAACCTCTCTCTGCAAAACGCCACAATCTGCATTATGGGAAAATCATGTTTATCAGCCAAATTATATCTGTCTTTGATTTCCCTCATCGTAAGCCACCTTGGATGTTCAGAGTGCATTAGGTGTTGTGCCAGCAGAATGTTTTTTTCCCACCACTCTCTAAAGAGGATATTGTCCATCCCCTGCGGGAATTCTGGGTGACCCCATAGCGGCATCCTTTTTGACAGTAGAAACGGTACCTTAAATAACTTTCTCCAGATCTTCCAAGTTGCTATGGTATCTCTAAATAATATGGAGTGCTTCACATCGGAAGGGAGTTTAGAGTATCTGGTGTGTAATAGGGTCATAAGGTTCCAAGGTGCTGCTAATTGTTGTTCCAGTTCCCCATTTGAAAAGTGGCTAGTACCCTGTATCCAGTCCAAAAAATGTTGGAACAGACAAGCCAAATTATAACCCCTGACACTTGGGAAATGTATCCCCCCCCCCTCTTCCTTGCAATGCATTAACTTGACTAATGCAATCCTGGGGCGTTTTCCGTTCCAAATGAAGCGCGAGAAAGCAGTGTGTACTTTTTTTTATATCTATATGTTTCAGCAGGATTGGCAGAGTTTGTAAGGGGTAAAGTAATTTCGGGAAACTCATCATTTTTACTAGATGACACCTCCCCATAAATGTGAGTGGAAGGTGATGCCACCTATGCAGTTCTTGTGTGATCTTGGATATTAGTGTATATAAAGTATCCGGTGTCCTCCCTATTTTAATGCCCAGGTATGTGATGTAATGCGCAGCTGTTTGGATTGGGATCCCTGCTCTGGACCAATAGTCATTTGAATGCGGATGATCTAGTTCCAGTAATTCACTTTTTGCTATATTGATTTTGTATCCTGAAAACTCCCCAAACCCATTAATTTTTTCTAACAGACCCCTCAATTGCCATGAATATCAGAATATCGTCCGCAAACAGAGTAAGCCGAACCTCCTGGTCCCCCACTCGTATGCCCTGGAAAACATTGCTTGACTCCAAATATCTAGCCAGGGGCTCTAAGGCCAAGTCAAAAAGTAAAGGCGACAGTTGACATCCCTGTCTGGTACCCTTTTCCAATATGAATGCTTCTGATATAAAGCCAGGGGTCTGTACCTTAGCTTTCGGGGAATCATAAAGTCCTCGTAATAGAGTCCTGACGTTTCCCTTGATATTCATTTTGTCCATCCCCAGCCAGCACCACCTCACGTTATCAAGCGCCTTTTCAGCATCGAGTGTCAGCAATGCCGGCGATTCACCTGGCTGAGGACGGTGACGCACCCTATCCAGAACGGTCAGTACCTTACGTAAGTTTGCTACTTCCGATCTTCCTTTTATAAATCCTACCAGTGCCGGTGCAATAAGGTCAGGCATTAGGATCGACATCCTCTTTGCCATTATTTTTGTTAAGGCCCCATGCACACGACAGCAAAAAACCTCCGTTTTTGCGGACCGCAATTGCGGTTCGCAAAAACGGAGCCATTCACTTTCATTGAACACTGACACCTTTCCGTAGCACTACTGAAGGGTGTCAGTGCCGTGGAAATGTTCCGGGAATTATGGAACATGTCCGTTCTTTCGCATTTTGCGGGCCGTGCTCCCATACTTTGTATGGGAGCACGGCCCGAAAATGCGGCTGACAGTCAGCGGCCGGCCGTGCCCGCAATCGCGGGCTGTGATTGCGGGCACGGTCGTGTGCATGGGGCCTTAGATTTTGAGATCTTGATTTATAAGTGAGATGGGTCGATAAGATCCTGGATTCAAAAGATCTTACCCCGGCTTGGGTAAAACTTTGATATAAGCCATATTAGATCCCGCCTGTATTGTGCCAGAGTTCAATACCACATTGTAGTATTCTAACAACGTAGGGGCAATTTGGTCCAACATAGCCTTGTAAAATTCCCCCGTGTACCCATCTGGACCCGGGGACTTGCCATTGTGCAGATTTTTTACCACTCTGCTAACTTCCTCCAACGAGATAACCTCATTGTAAAAATCATATAAAACAGAGTTTATCTCTCGCGGCCCCCTTTGAATTTGTCCCTCCCTATTTTTCATGGCTAAAATCTGAGAAGAAGGAAACCTGCCCTTTGCTAGCCGTGCCAGAAGTTTCCCCGACTTATTTCCATATCGAAACAGGTCCGCTTCAAAGTGTGCTCTGTAGATTCTTTCCTTCCTATCCAACCACAGCTCATAATCTTGCCTAGCAGCAATTCATTTCTTCCTATCCGAATCTAATAGAGAGGACATGTAGGTAGTATATGTCGATCTAAGGTGTAAGCTAGCTGCCTTATAAGATTGCGTCGTCTTTTTTTTATATGTACTCACATAGGCTATTAATCTACCTCTCAGGACCGCTTTAGCCGTGGCCCAATATAGCGCAGGTGTTGCCTTATGAGGCTCATTATCAAGTGCAAATTCTAACCACCGCCCCTTCATTGTCTCCACAAATGTCTCGTCCTTAAGCAAAAAGGATGGAAACCTCCACAAGAAATCGCTACCCCTCGGATGAGTGTCCGTTATGGAGATTGTTACCGGGGCATGATCCGAAATAAGTATGTCCCCTATCCCTGAATCCGCAACCCTTCCTACCAGTTGTGCCGAACAAAAAAGATAGTCAATACGTGACCATGAGTGGTGTACGTGCGAGAAATGAGTGTATTCTCTACGATCTGGATGAGCCTCTCGCCAGACATCCCTGAGATTTGCTAATTGTAAAAAAGGAGGAAGGACCGTATCTGATATTGGGGGGACCCCGTCTCTGACTGTTCGCTGTCTATCTTCACCTACATGCATCACGGAATTAAAATCTCCCCCCACTATTTTGTTCGCTTGTGGATCTTGTTGGAGTTTCAGACCTAAGTTTTGGTAAAACACTCTATTATCCCCATTGGGGCCATAAACATTGTATAAACTAAGATTTTCCCCGCTGACCTCCACGTGAAGTTTTATCCATCTACCGTCTGTGTCCGTTTCTTGGGATAACATTTTGTGGGCTAGATTTCTATGAAATAAAATCAATACCCCCGCTTTACCCTTCGCCACCGGAGATCCGCAGACATCTCCCACCCACAGTTTTTTCATACGATCAAACTCCGGAGTATCTAAGTGAGTCTCCTGTAAGAAAACCACATCGGGTTTTAGACAATTCAGGTACCTCAGAATTGTAATCCTTTTATTGGGAGATTTAAGTCCCTTTACATTCCATGAAATAACTTTCATAAAGGTTGAGTTGTGGGAAAGATATCAGCGTGACAATACCCGAACCAAAAACTGACATAGAATGTTGACAACAAGGCTACGGCATTAGTAAATGATGGACCAGCCAATATGTTAGTAGGTGGATGGATTTTTCCGTAATATCCCCGTCCATACCGTCTCAGTTGCAAAACATCTTTACATATGGCAATATAATGTAAAAACAGTAACATTCTTATACATCAGGAAACATAACTTGAGAAAACCGTGCCCTGCATGGGCTTGTACATAATACATTTGGTGAACAGATCTATTCTGATGCACCCTCTTTAGTATCGGGACTTCTCTTTTTTCCTGCATGTGAAGAGAATCTCCCCCCGCACCCCCAGTTATAACATTTTCAAAGCGTGAACCCACGGCTTAACTGGGAGATCCTCTACCCTCCAACCCCCCAATGCGGGTACCAAGAGAAAGGCAGCATATGTTCGATGTCCATCGTGCTCCGTTAAGATACACTCTGAGTCCGCCGCTCTTACCCGACCATCATAGATAACCAGTGGCGAGAGTCAATCAGTCCGGACCTCTGGCCACCCGGGAAGGGCGTGGGGATCGGCGATCTCTAGGGCCGGAGTCCAAAACCCGGCCTTCCTTACGACTCCAGACATTATCTCTCTCTCCGTTGTCTTCTTGACTACGTCTGGGTACTGGGTCTCCGCTTCGGTTTCCATCTCTGACATCGTGCAAAATTAGAGCCTCTTCTGCTTCCTCCGGGGAGCAAAATGTCTTGGTACGCCCATCCCGACCAAAAACCCTTAGGCTTTATTCAGACGAACGTGAAAAAGGTCCGTGCAACGCATGTGATTTGCACGCGCGTTGCACGGACCTATATGTGTCTATGGGGCCGTGCAGACATTTCCGTGGTTTTTCCTCAGCGTGAGTCCGCTGAAAAAAAGTCACGACATGTCCGTTCTTTGGGCGTTTTGCACGCATCACGCACCCATTGAAGTCAATGGGTGCGTGAAAACCACGCATGCCGCACGGAAGCACTTCCGTGCGAACTGCGTGATTCCGCAACAGCTGTCAAAAGGATGAATGTAAACAGAAAAGCACCACGTGCTTTTCTGTTTACAAACATCCAAACGGAGTGTCTTTGAGAAGAGCGAACCTGGACAACCGAACCGAACCCGGCAAAAAAATATCCGGTACGCGACGTCAGGAGATAGTCACTGTCCAGGGTGCTGAAAGAGTTAAACTGTTTCAGCACCCTGGACAGTGACTTCCGATCACAATATACATGAACGTGTTAAAATAAAAAGTTCTAACTTACCGATAACTCCCGGCTTCTTCATCCAGTCTGACCTCCCGGGATGACAATTCAGTCCAAGTGACAGCTGCAGCCAATCACAGGCCAAGCACAGGCTGCAGCGGTCACATGGACTGCCGCGTCATCCAGGGAGGTGGGACCAGATGTGAAGAGAGGCGCGTCACCAAGGACGCGTCACCAAGGCAACGGCCGGGAAGTTCTCGGTAAGTACGAACCTCTTTTTTTGTTAACAGGTTGCTAGATATGGTGATCGGAATTCACTGTTGAGGGTGCTGAAAGAGTTACTGCCAATCAGTTAACTCTTTCAGCACCCTGGACAGTGACTGACGCCGGCTAGAATCATCTCTATGATGGCGGCTGCGCGAAAATCACGCAGCCGCGCATCATACACGGATGAAACGCCACGTTCGTGTGAATCCGGCCTTAAGGTAGCCGGATACCGCAATTGGAAACGCTGTTGTCTTTGAAAAAGTGTGGAACAAATCTTGCTGAAAGCTCTCTGTTGTTTCGCTACTTCAGCTGAATAATCTTCAAAGAGTAGGAGTTTAAAGCCTTGTATTTCCAGGGGCTGAGCTTTTTTGGGCTAAGCTCGCAGTAGTGACACCTCGTCATTGAAATCCAGGAATTTCATAATGACTTGTCCGGGTCTTTGTTGACCATTCGTTAGGTCATCCCTGTTGTACTGAGGATCTGGTCCTATACGATGGGCTCTTTCCACCCGGCAATAATATCCAAGCCCCAAGGCCTTAGGCAAGTCCTTCTCGCAAAGCGCTTGCAAATCAGACGATTTACATTTTTCGGGTAGGCCCACCATCCTGAGGTTGTTTCGGCGGGATCTGTTCTCTATATCCTCCACCTTATCTCCCAGTCGCTTATTTTCCACCAATGACTTCCGCAGGGTGGAATGTATGGTCAGATTTTCATCCTCCAGCAGAGCAAGTCGTTGTTCCAACTCGTCCAGTCTCGTGCCATACTCAGTGACTTTCTTTTGCAGTCTGTTAAAGGAGGCTTGAATCGTAAGTTCTAGAGTCTTTTGTATATCCGGAGCGATACACTTAGCCACTTCCATAGCCAGTTTCTTGTAATCGATCAGGGCAACTCCCTCCTGAGAAATAGCCCTCTCCTCCAGGTCAATCTCTGTATCACTCCCGATTGAATCAAACAGTTGCATCCCCTGCGAGGACGGGGCCTCCACTTACCGCCCCCCCCTCTTAGCCTCTTTTGTCAGGGTATTCATTTTTTGCCCGCTGAGCAGCAAATATCTTTCCATAGAGAGCTTCCCGCTCTGATCTGCACCTTCTGTTATAATGCTAAGAGTGCAGGTTTAGATGTGACTGGAGTGTAGGATCTGAGGTAGATATGGAATTGAGAATGCAGCTTTGGCTGTGACTGGAGTAAAGTATGCAGCTATGGCTGTGACTGGAGTAGAATATGCAGCTTTGGCTTTGACTGGAGTAGAATATGCAGCTTTGGCTGTGACTGGAGTAGAATATGCAGCTTTGGATGTGACTGGAGTAGAATATGCAGCTTTGGCTGTGACTGGAGTAGAATATGCAGCTCTGACTGTGACTAGAGTAGAGTATGCAGCTTTGACTGACTGGAGTAGAGTATGCAGCTTTGGCTGTGACTAGAGTAGAGTATGCCGCTCTGACTGACTAGAGTTATGCAGCTTTGACTGACTGGAGTAGAGTATGCAGCTTTGGCTGTGACTGGAGTAGAGTATGCAGCTTTGGCTGCTGACTGGAGTAGAGTATGCAGCTTGGCTGTGACTAGAGTAGAATATGCAGCTTTGGCTGTGACTGGAGTAGAATATGCAGCTTTGGCTGTGACTAGAGTAGAATATGCAGCTTTGGCTATGACTAGAGTAGAGTATGCAGCTCTGACTGTGACTGGAGTAGGGTATGCAGCTTTGGCTGCTGACTGGAGTAGAGTATGCAGCTTTGGCTGTGACTAGAGTAGAGTATGCAGCTTTGGCTGTGACTAGAGTAGAGTATGCAGCTTTGGCTGTGACTAGAGTAGAGTATGCAGCTTTGGCTGTGACTAGAGTAGAGTATGCAGCTCTAGCTGTGACTAGAGTAGAATATGCAGCTTTGGCTGTGACTGGAATAGAGTATGCAGCTTTGGCTGCGACTGGAGCAGAGTATGCAGCTTTGGCTGCTGACTGGAGTAGAGTATGCAGCTCTGACTGTGACTAGAGTAGAGTATGCAGCTTTGGCTGTGACTGGAGTAGAGTATGCAGCTTTGGCTGCTGACTGGAGTAGAGTATGCAGCTTTGGCTGTGACTAGAGTAGAGTATGCAGCTTTGGCTGTGACTAGAGTAGAGTATGCAGCTTTGGCTGTTACTAGAGTAGAGTATGCAGCTCTGGCTGTGACTAGAGTAGAATATGCAGCTTTGTCTGTGACTGGAATAGAGTATGCAGCTTTGTCTGTGACTGGAGCAGAGTATGCAGCTTTGGCTGTGACTGGAGTAGAGCAGTGTAATGAGGGATTAGAGTATCTCTTCACCCAGAGTAACAGTGGCCGCTCCCGAACCGGAAGTGAAGCCCTCCTTCACTGTGTCTATCTCAGCGTGCGCCGGACCAGCGTTCCACACTCACTCCCACTTCCAATCACTCCTGAGACACTCTGTCTCACCTCCAAGCCGGATCCTGCGCGCTCCCCCTCTCAGTACCGGATCCCGAGACGACGCGTGGTGCACCCCGTACTCCCGCCGCGCTGCACATGTAAGCAGCGGCAATCTTCCGTGCCTCCTGTTGCTGCCCCCGCACTGACAGCTGGCCTCTGGACTTGGCCGTTTCCCCGTGTTCCCACGCTTCGGTGGCTGGTCTGCGCCGCGTATAGCGGCTGTTGCAATAGTTTTACCTGGCTGGGTGCGGGAGTTCCTCTTCCCTGCGTCCTCACATGCAGGCGCCGGAACCGGAAGTCCTCGGTTTTATTTTTCTTAGTCAGATTTGAAAATGAAAGAAGTGATCTGATTGGTTGCTATGGACAATGTTCCCATGCTTTATACCTGTTCAGTTTTTCTACTCCACATCTGCCCAGAAGTAACCATAGCAACCCCAATAATAGTGACAGCTACTGACCCCAATAATAGTGACAGCTACTGACCCCAATAATAGTGACAGCTACTGACCCCAATAATAGTGACAGCTACTGACCCCAATAATAGTGACAGCTACTGACCCCAATAATAGTGACAGCTACTGACCCCAATAATAGTGACAGCTACTGACCCCAATAACAGGTACAGCTACTACCCCAATAATAGTGACAGCTACTGACCCCAATAGTAGTGACAGCTACTGACCCCAATAATAGTGACAGCTACTGACCCCAATAATAGTGACAGCTACTGACCCCAATAACAGTGACAGCTAATGACCCCAATACTAGTGACAGCTATTGACCCCAATAATAGTGACAGCTACTGACCCCAATAATAGTGACAGCTACTGACCCCAATAATAGTGACAGCTACTGACCCCAATAACAGTGACAGCTACTGACCCCAATAATATTGACAGCTACTGACCCCAATAATAGTGACAGCTACTGACCCCAATAACAGTGACAGCTACTGACCCCAATAATAGTGACAGCTACTGACCCCAATAATAGTGACAGCTACTGAGCCTAATAATAGTGACAGCTACTGACCCCAATAATAGTGACAGCTACTGACCCCAATAATAGTGACACCTACTGACCCCAATAATAGTGACAGCTACTGAGCCTAATAATAGTGACAGCTACTGACCCCAATAATAGTGACAGCTACTGACCCCAATAATAGTGACAGCTACTGACCCCAATAATAGTGACAGCTACTGACCCCAATAATAGTGACAGCTACTGACCCCAATATTAGTGACAGCTACTGACCCCAATAATAGTGACAGCTACTGACCCCAATAATAGTGACAGCTACTGACCCCAATAATAGTGACAGCTACTGACCCCAATATTAGTGACAGCTACTGACCCCAATAATAGTGACACCTACTGACCCCAATATTAGTGACAGCTACTGACCCCAATAATAGTGACAGCTACTGACCCCAATAATAGTGACAGCTACTACCCCCAATAATAGTGACAGCTACTGACCCCAATAATAGTGACAGCTACTGACCCCAATAATAGTGACAGCTACTGACCCCAATAACAGTGACAGCTACTGACCCCAATAATAGTGACATCTACTGACCCCAATAATAGTGACAGCTACTGACCCCAATAATAGTGACAGCTACTGACCCCAATAATAGTGACAGCTACTGACCCCAATAATAGTGACAGCTACTGACCCCAATAATAGTGACAGCTACTGACCCCAATAATAGTGACAGCTACTGACCCCAATAACAGTGACAGCTACTGACCCCAATAACAGTGACAGCTACTGACCCCAATAATAGTGACATCTACTGACCCCAATAATAGTGACAGCTACTGACCCCAATAATAGTGACAGCTACTGACCCCAATAACGGTGACAGCTACTGCCCCCAATAATAGTGACAGCTACTGACCCCAATAATAGTGACAGCTACTGACCCCAATAATAGTGACAACTACTGACCCCAATAATAGTGACAGCTACTGACCCCAATAATAGTGACAGCTACTGACCCCAATAATAGTGACAGCTATTGACCCCAATAATAGTGACAGCTACTGACCCCAATAATAGTGACAGCTACTGACCTCAATAATAGTGACAGCTACTGACCCCAATAATAGTGACAGCTACTGACCCCAATAACAGTGACAGCTACTGACCCCAATAATAGTGACAGCTACTACCCCCAATAATAGTGTCAGCTACTGACCCCAATAATAGTGACATCTTCTGACCCCAATAATAGTGACAGCTACTGACCCCAATAATAGTGACAGCTACTGACCCCAATAATAGTGATAGCTACTGACCCCAATAATAGTGACAGCTACTGACCCCAATAATAGTGACAGCTACTGACCCCAATAATAGTGACAGCTACTGACCCCAATAATAGTGACAGCTACTGACCCCAATAACAGTGACAGCTACTACCCCCAATAATAGTGACAGCTACTTACCTCAATAACAGTGACAGCTACTGACCCCAATAATAGTGACAGCTACTGACCCCAATAATAGTGACAGCTACTTACCTCAATAACAGTGACAGCTACTGACCCCAATAATAGTGACAGCTACTGACCCCAATAATAGTGACAGCTACTGACCCCCTATTATAGTGACAGCTACTGACACCAATAATAGTGACAGCTACTGACCCCAATAACAGTGACAGCTACTGACCCCAATAATAGTGACAGCTACTGACCCCAATAATAGTGACAGCTACTGACCCCAATAAGGCCTCATTTACACGAGCGTGTGCGTTTTGCGCGCGTTTGTATGGCGTATGCACTGCGTATACGCAGCCTTGTTGCGTTTTAAACGCGCAAAAGGCATTTGACAGCTCCGTGTATGATGCGCGGCTGCGTGATTTTCACGCAGCCGCCATCATAGAGATGAGGTAGTCGAGGCCCGTCACTGTCCAAGGTGCTGAAAGAGCTAACTGATCGGCAGTAACTCTTTCAGCACCCTCGACAGTGAATGCCGATCACAATATACACCAACCTGTGAATATAAAAAGACTTTCATACTTACCAAGAACTTCCTGCTTCCCCCAGTCCGGGCTCCCGGCCGTTGCCTTGGTGACGCGTCCCTCTCTTGCCATCCGGCCCCACCTCCCAGGATGACGCCGCAGTCCATGAGACCGCTGCAGCCTGTGATTGGCTGCAGCCTGTGCTTGGCCTGTGATTGGCTGCAGCTGTCATTTGGACTGAACTGTCATCCCGGGAGGTCGGACCGGAGTTATCGGTAAGTCAGAACGTCTTTTTTTTTTTACAGGTTCATGGATTTTCGGAGCGGAAGTCACTGTCCATGGTGCTGAACCAGTTTAACGCTTTCAGCACCGTGGGCAGTGACTGTCTCCTGACGTCGCGTACCCGAACATTTTTTGCCGTGTTCGGTTAATACGAGTTCGGCCGAACCCGGTGAAGTTCGGTGCGCTCATCTCTAATTTGACACTCCGTTTGGATGTTTGTAACCAGAAAAGCACGTGGTGCTTTTCTGTTTACATTCATCCTTTTGACAGCTCTTGCGTGATTTTCGCGCATGCAACGCAGGACCGTCAGTGTGGCATGCGTTGTTTTCACGCACCCATTGAAGTCAATGGGTGCGTGTTGCGTGAAAAACGCAAGAATATAGAACATGTCGTGAGTTTTACGCAACGCACTCACGCTGTGCAAAATTCACGCATCGTCTAAACAGCCCCATAGACTATTATAGGTGCGTACGACACGCGTGAAAAGCACGCGCGTCGCACGCGCGTATAATACGCTCGTGTAAATGAGGCCTAATACTGACAGCTACTGACCCCAATAACAGTGACAGCTACTGACCCCAATAACAGTGACAGCTACTGACCCCAATAATAGTGACAGCTAATGACCCCAATACTAGTGACAGCTATTGACCCCAATAATAGTGACAGCTACTGACCCCAATAATAGTGACAGCTACTGACCCCAATAATAGTGACAGCTGCTGACCCCAATAATAGTGACAGCTACTGACCCCAATAATAGTGACAGCTACTGACCCCAATAATAGTGACAGCTACTACCCCCAATAATAGTGACAGCTACTGACCCCAATAATAGTGACAGCTACTGACCCCAATAATAGTGACAGCTACTGACCCCAATAACAGTGACAGCTACTGACCCCAATAATAGTGACAGCTACTGACCCCAATAACAGTGACAGCTACTGACCCCAATAACAGTTTCCAGACGCGAAAAATAACATTATTTATGGTGAATAATGAGGGGCAGAAAAAACAATAAAAATAAAGATAAATTAACCCCTTCCTGCTATTGCCCACTTTTGACCTTCCTGACAGAGCCTCATTTTTCAAATCTGACGTTTCACTTTATGTGGTAATAACTTCGGAATGCTTTTAACTGTCCAAGCGATTCTGAGATTATTTTCTCGTGATAAATTGGAATTTATGTTACTGGCAAAATTTGCTCGATACACTTAGTATTTAATTCTGAAAAACACCTTTTTCTAAATTTAAATGTATCTGCTTGTAAGACAGGCCGTTACACCGCACAAAATTGTTCCTAATTAATATCCCCCATATGTCTACATTAGATTGACATCGTTTTTTGAACGTAATTTTATTTTTCTAGGACGTTAAAAGGCTTAGAACTTTAGCAGCAATTTCTCATATTTTCAAGAAAATTTCAAAAGGCTATTTTTACAGAGGGCAGTTCAGTTGTGAAACCCACAAAAAGTCACCCCATTTTAAAAACTTCACCCCTCAAAGTATTGAAAACAGCATTTAGAAAGTTTCTTAACCCTTCAGACGGTTTCACAGGAATTACAGCAAAGTAGAGGTGAAATTTACAAATTTCATTTGTTTTTAGCAGAAATTCATTTTAAATCCATTTCTTTTGTAACACAGAAAGTTTTACCAAAGAATTGCAACTCAATATTTATTTCCCAGGTTCTGCAGATTTAGAAAATATCCCACATGTGACCCTAGTTTGGTACTGGACTGAAGCCCCGGCCTCAGAAGCAAAGAAGCACCTCGTAGATTTTGGGGCCATCTTTTTATTAGAATATATTTTAGGCACCATGTCAGGTTTGAAGGGCTCTTGCGGTGCCAAATCAGTGGAAATCCCCCAAAAGTGACCCCATTTGGGAAACTACACACCTCAAGGAAATTATCTAGGGGTATAGTGAGCATTTTGACCGCTCAGGTTTATTGCAGAAATTATTGGGCGTAGGCCATAAAAATTTAAATCTATATTTTTTCAAAGAAAATGTAGGTTTAGCTAATTTCTTTTCATTTCCACAAGGACTAAAGGGGAAAAAGCAATATGTAAAGCAATTTCTCCTAAGTAAAACAATACTCCACATGTGGTCATAAACGGCTGTTTGGAGAAACGGTGGGGCTCAGAAGGGAAAGAGCGCCATTTGGCTTTTTGAGATCACATTTAGCAGGAATAGTTTACAGAGGCCATGTCACATTTGCAAAGCCCCTGAGGGACCAAAACAATGAAAACGCCCAAAAAGTGACTCCATTTAGAAAACTACACCCCTTGCTAACTTATTTTGTTTAACATTACTTTAGGGAAAAAATGGGAAGAGGGAATTTATTTATTTAACTTTTTTTAAATTCTGTTTAGTAGTCCCCCTAGTGGACTTGAACCAGTGATCATTGGATCGCTCACACGATCTACTGCAGTACTAACGTATTGCAGTTTATCGTGATTCTTACAGCCACCTATGAAGCCCTGCCGGAGAACAAAGATGGCAGACCCTTCATTAGGCCCCCAGGCTGCCATTATAACCAGCCGCATCCCGCTATAGCATCGTGGGGGGACAATGGCACGTCGGAGAGGGTCGTCCCTCTCATTCTAATGCGTTAGATGCTGTGGTCGTGATTGACTTTGGCATCTAATGGGTTAAACAGGCAGACTCAAAGTGATATTTGATTCTGTCCATTGCAGTGCGGTGTTGGCTATATTACACAACCATTACCCGCTAAGTATGGAGTGACCCCAGCCCGTGATCTCGCTCCATACTTCTCTTCAACGACTGCCATGTACATGTATGTGACATCTTGTTAAGGAGTTAAATGTCATTTTGTTGATAATTGATTCAGAGTTTTTATGTTCATCCTGTTTTGATCATTTTCTTCTGTTCCAGACGTCACAGCGGCGGTTCTAGGAGGATCTTGTCTCTACCGTTCGTGAAATCACCCGGAAACAACTGGAGCATGCCCATCGCGCCTGCAATGTTCTGGCATCCAGGGTGACCTGTTTATCTTGCAATGTGTTTATCCAACCAGCGGACATAATAATAATAAAAGCTGGGGCCGACCCCCACTTTACCCCACATCTTGGTCTGAGTCCCAGTTATTTCATATAAATGTTAGAGGTTGTGTTATATGGGGGTGATGCCTTCATTGGTCCTGTCAGTCTTCTTTTACCAAATGTAATCCCCTGTGATACAATGCCGTCACCCGAAACAACATGGAAAAATCAATGGAGGGGGGTAAATAGTTTTTATTAGCACAGTATAACAGATGACCTTACATTGACCTCTGTGAAAAAAGACGCTAAAATGTCACTACATCAATGACTTATGTTCTGGGGTCTGCGAAGCGCATAGCAGAAATAAGTTCATAGCAGATACTAAACCATGGCAGCTCCAGAGCAGAACTGACCTTACTGTGACATCATGATGACATCACTTAACTATGATGTCACAGAGAGATGATGGGAGGTTATAAATATTCCCCTGACAGCAGCCCGGTCTTTCTTTCTGTGAATTGACACAGAGTGTGATTTGCTAATTTATTGGCGACTTTTCACTATTATGGAAATCAACGGATTGGGATTCTTCCCCATCTTCTTGGCCTTTTGGTGTGTGGCCTGGCTCTCTGGAGGCTACACCCTGACTGTGATCAAGGACCATGCCCCCCCACTGATGTACATCAGGTAAGATGGAGAATTACACGACTCTTATTTTATAGTTTGGGAATGTATAAGGTAATTACTTAAATATGGAGGAAATATCTAAATAAGAAAATGGCTTCCATTACGCAGAGGGGCTGCAAGAGGACAGAGAAACGCATTCCCTCATCCCTATAGATTATTATCAGACTGCTGATTATTAAGATTAAACAATTATGAAAAAATGTCGATATTATTTAACATTGACTTTTTTTTTTTCGTTTCACAGTGAAACGGGAAATTTCTTTCCCGAAAATATCCTGTTTAGAATAGGATTCGTAGGAATGGCCATTGCCTGTAAGTAAATATCACAGAAGTGATTATAATATGTTCTTACTTCTGGGGGATGGCGGGTTATTATAAAATGTCTTATATCTGATTATATTACTCTGGGGTCAAACCTACATTTATTTTTATAAAAATGTGATTACTACGTCAGTGAGAGACGCAGGCCGGTTGCTAGGGACACATTGCTGGACAAGACTGTGGTTGTTAGGTAGTGTATCCCTAGCAACCAGACTGTCAGACATGACTCAGACTTGGCATCAGTCCCGCCCTGTCCCTATCTCAGCCTGCAGCAGTAATCAGATTATTCTAAATAATAAATAAAGTTTTGTTAATCTCAATTGATAATAATAGTCCGGATCAGACGATGCAGATAAATGTTCCCGTCCATTATTGTAGGTTTCTTGTTGGGTTTAGCGCTTGGTCCGCGCTTCATAGATGTTATTAGGTTGTTTTACACATGGTACAGGATTTATTTGGCTCATTTTCTCTTTTTCAGCTCTGGGTCTGACGTTTCTACATTACAAGTTCATCATGCTCCATGCTGAAGCCTTTGGGCCTCGTCAGACCTTGGTTCAAAAGATCCTCCTGGCAATTGGATGGTCATCATGCGTTGGGACGGCCATGATGGCTATGTTTTCGGTAAGTTAATAAATGTTTTATGTTAATAGGGTTGTCCCATCTGCCCTAAATAGGGACCCGCTGGCAATCAGCTGATCACTGTGTTTCCGGCAGCTGAACCCCTGGTGATCATGATCAGCGGTTATCACCGTGTGGCCACACATTAAAGTGGTATTACATGGCTTATACCAATGAATGGACCACCATGTAGTAGATGTGTTTTCTGCTCCATCTAACAGAGAGGAGTCCCAAGCAGGAGACCAACCTCTATATCCATAATGTCTCTGTGGTTATTATATCAGAACACGTTATTTAGGATTTATTGGGAAGTTCTGAGGGTAAGTTAGTGATTAGTTCCATAAGATTTGCTGTAACCTCTGTCTTCTTGGTTTCTAGACCTACCGTTATCCAATGACTCACCGGATTTGCGCTTTCGTTGCATTCGGGTTTGGCAGCCTTTACAACCTTTGGCAGTCCATACTCCTCTACAAAGTGCCCGAAAGCCGAAGAGTCATCAGCCATTTCAGACTGGCGTCCTGTATAATGGCCGTGACCTTAGTGGTTTTCTGTATCCTTTCTTAAATAATATTTGAATGGAATCCAACCGTACTTGTCTTTAGGTTCACATGTAGGGAACATCAGATCCTGAGGTGATCATTTCCCTTTATTTTCTGATCTCCGCCGTCAGATGGCGACATGCTGGTGTAACACAGCGCCATCTGGTAACATTGTTCAGCTTCAGGAAGATACTGAATAGAAAGCAGCGGTACTGTCCTTGCTATACTGTATATTTATTATATTAACATTTATCTTACATAAAAGTGTAGTAAATTGTATAGGACACTTACTAAACATAATAAACGTTATTTTCCTATATAATAACCCACCAGTCATTGGAAGTAGGGTATCCGTATACACCTACCTGTGCGCTGGAGATCAATGTGTAAAGGTATGTACAGTATATCTCATACATAAGTTATTGACATGCTGAGCCGCTGGTACAAACCAGTGAATGTAAAATTCCTTTAATCCGGCACTAATGAGATTATCAATAATTCTGGATCATTGTATAGATTTTATTTGCACCCCTAGAAGCCGTTCTATAGGAAAACAATTGGACCTATAATCTTTGTGCTTATTCTCAGCATCATGGTAGTCGTGACGTCCGCAATGTAATGGATGTGGTGTCACATGACAATGGGTCAGGTCCGTTTTGGCATCGCCGTCAGTCACATGACTCCATGCAATAAACATGAATGCAGCAAAACCTCGGCCCGGGTGGAAAGTTCTTGTTTTGTGCAACTTTTAATGTATTCATTTTGATATTTTTTCACAGATCATTGAAATGACAGCAAAGATCATAGAGTGGTCGACGTTGGTCCTCATGCTGGTGAATGTATTGAGCTACTATCAGAATATGCAGGTCAGTAGACGTCACCTCATTATCACCTCGTATACCGGACCTCGTAATAACATTATTATTCATCTCTACAATCATGGGGTTTATAATGTGGATATGTGTTTCTTTTCTTAGAGTTTATCTATAACAATTACCCAAAAAAGCTTCACCATCTCCAAGAGGGAGAAGAACCAGGACTCTGGAGTATAAAGAGGATCATCGTGGACGGTGACGTGAGACGGTTTCATCAGACCACACAGATGCCTGTCTGTTTTAAAGAAACACTATGGGCCGGTCACTAACGGGTTAAAAGGGGATCCCGCCCCATAAATGTGAGGAAATAACCAGTCCACTACCCACCCTCTGCCCCCTTGGACCTTGCCCAGACAATGATGACTACTACCACTGGGTTCAGCTGTTATGGTCACTACTGTCTCCATTATCATCTAATAATGTTTTAGAAATATTAGAAGATTTGTCCATATAGTTACAGATTTACTTTCTCTTATTTCCAGTTTTATACAATGATGTGGAATGGCGCGCCACAGCCAAGCAGTTATCACATCCCAAACTGCAGAAGATCTGGAGATGGCGACCAAGTGCCAAGATATCCACCATCTCCGACCTATCTCCCATATATCATCTTACATCAGGGAGGACGAACTACAAGAACCGTTTATAAACAGTGGACACTAGAGGTGGAATGGCACGTCACAGCCGAGCAGGAACTTCTCTGGGAACATCCTAAACTGATGAACTCCAGAGATGGCGACCAAGTGCCAAGACGTCCATCAGCTCCAACCTTTCTCAAAAAAAAAATCTTACAAATGGGGAGAAAGAACTACAAGAACTGTTTATGACCAGCGGACTCTACAGCGAGGTGGAATGGCACGTCACAGCGGAGCAGGAACATCTCAAACTGCAGAGGCTCCAGAAATACAACCAAGTGCCAAGACATCCACCACCTCCAACCTTTCTCCCCAATATCATCTTACCACAAGGAGAGAGAAGCAGCGGACTGTTTACTATCCTCATGGTCCTTGTTTGTTGGCTTATAAAACGGTTTAGTAAAGTAATTTTCTACCACCTGAAACCTGTTTTTGTCTTCATTACTGTCAATAATAATAATCCTGAGTCTTCCAGAGATCTGTCCTCATGAACCTGGAGGAATAAGAACGTCTCAATGTTATTGTAGCAAAATTCTGATTTATGAAAAAAATAAATATATATTTTTTACACTATAAGGCTATGTTCACACGGAGTATTTTGCAGGAGGAATATCTGCCTCAAAATTCAGTTTGGAAGTTTGAGGCAGATTTTCCTCTCCCTGCACGCCGATTTCCGCGGAGTTTCTCGCTGCGTTTTTCACCCGCGGCCATTGAGCGCCGCGGGCATAAAACACAGCGGAATACGCTTTCTCTGCCTCCCATTGAAGTCAATGGGAGGTCAGAGGCGGAAGCGCCCGAAGATAGGGCATGTCGCTTCTTTTTCCCGCGAGGCAGTTTTACTGCTCGCGGGAAAAAGAAGTCGATGCCTCCCACTGTCGGGCATAAACGTGCGCAGGGGTCTGGAGGAGTAGGGGGGTCCAAGCTGAATTCTTGCACCAGGGAACATGAGCCTTAGCTACGCCCCTGGGTGAGGTTATTAATGGGTGAGGGTCCTGAAGGGCATCCAGTGCACACTGACTGTTAGGGGAGAAAGGTTTAAATGCGGTTTTAATTTATGGGCAGGTTGTGAAGGGGTTAATAAAGTTTTCTCCTCTTCCATTATCTCTAATTAGCATATGGGTGCAACATATAAAGAAGCTTACCCTTCTATGCTGTCTGAGGGTACTGGCCACACTCATGGGCCAATAGAGAGAGGTTTTGTACTGGACTTTGCCCACAAGTAGAGATGAGCGAACCGGGACAACCGAACCCGGTTTCGGTCCGAACTTCCGGAAAAGTTCGGTTCGCAGCGAATCCGAACTTCACCGGGTTCGGCCGAACCCGTTTTGACCGAACCCGGTCAAAAATATTATACAAATCGGCAGCCACTTGTCTCTATCAATCACTGATAGAGAAAAGAGGCTGCTGATTAAAAATAAAATAAAAAGCATTTCATACGTACCTGGTCGTTGTCTTGCGGACGAGTCTCTCTTCTTCCTCCAGTCCGACCTTCTTTTCTGACGCGGCAGCCTGTGATTGGCTGCAGAGGCCTCTGCAGCCTGTGATTGGCTGCAGAGGTCTCTGCAGCCCGTGATTGGCTGCAGAGGCCTCTGCAGCCCGTGATTGGCTGCAGCGCTCACATGGGCTGCATCGTCATCAAGGAATGTCGGGCCGGATGTCGCGAGGGACGCGTCACCAAGGCAACGGCCAGGAGACCGGACTGGAGGAAGCAGGGAGTTCCCGGTAAGTGTGAACGTCTTTTTTTTTTTACAGGTACTCTATATTGTGATCGGTAGTCACTGTCCAGGGTGCTGAAACAGTTACTGCCGATCAGTTAACTCTTTCAGCACCCTGAAGAGTGACTATTTACTGACGTCGCCTAGCAACGCTGCCGTAATGACGGGTGCACACATGTAGCCACCCGTCATTACGGGGCCTCATGCACACGACCGTAAAAACACCCGTTATTAAGGGTCGTAATTACGACCCGAAATAGCGGGCCCATAGACTTCTGTTAGCCACGGGTACCTTCCCGTTTTCTCACGGGAAGGTGCCTGTGCCGTTAAAAAGATAGAACATGTTCTATTTTTTTATTTTACGGGTCGTGCTCGTAATTACGAGCACGGCCGGCCGCTTTTACGAGCCGTGCTGTCATTATAAGGGTATGTTCACACGACAGCGTCCGTTACGGCTGAAATTACGGGGATGTTTCCGCCTGAAAACATCCCCGTAATTTCAGCCGTTATGGCATATGCAGGCGCTTGAACGCCGCGTCCATTACGGACGTAATTGGCGCTGCTATTCATTGGAGTCAATGAATAACGGCTCCAATTACGGCCAAAGAAGTGACAGGTCATTGCTTTCAATGGGCAGATGTTTGTCAGCGCTATCGAGGCGCTATTTTTGGACGTAATTCGGGGCAAAAACGCCCGAATTACGTCCGTAATTAGTGAGTGTGAACATACCCTGTGTTCACACGCACTAATTACGGATGTAATTCGGGATTTTTTGCCCCGAATTACGCCCGAAAATAGCGCCTCGATAGCGCTGACAAACATCTGCCCATTGAAAGCAATGGGCAGACGTTTGTCTGTTCACACGAGGCGTATATTTACGCGCCGCTGTCAAATGACGGCGCGTAAATAGACGCCCGCGTCAAAGAAGTGACCTGTCACTTCTTTGGCCGTAATTGGAGCCGTTATTCATTGACTCCAATGAATAGCAGCGCCAATTACGTCCGTAATGGACGCCGCGTTCAAGCGCCTGCAGATGCCGTTACGGCTGAAATTACGGGGATGTTTTCAGACGGAAACATCCCCGTAATTTCAGCCGTTACGGACGCTGTCGTGTGAACATACCCTAAATTTTATAGCAGCACGGCCCGTAAAATAGAAAAATAGAACATGTTCTATTTTTTTAACGGCACGGGCACCTTCCCGTGAGAAAACGGGAAGGTACCCATGGGTAACAGAAGTCTATGAACCCGTTATTGCGGGTCGTAATTACGACCCACAATAACGGGTGTTTTTACGGTCGTGTGCATAATGGGAGCACGTCTTGGAAAAACGACCGGCTGCCTGTGGCCGGCCGTGCTCCTCTCCTGAAATACTCTGTGCTGCCTTAAACTCTGTGGACAGGTCAGGATCCTGTTTCTTTTAAATGCTGCTAGGGAACCCGCTCGATCCACTATATAAGGCTGCGCTACAGTACAGCATTTAAAAGAAACAGGATCCTGACCTGTCCACAGAGTTTAAGGCAGCACAGAGTATTTCAGGAGATGAGCGTGCAGATTCAGTGCTGCTGTGAACTCTGCTCTTACCATTACGTAGCTCTCAGTCTGTTACCTCTCCTCCACTCCTGTCCTCAATAACACCTTCACATGATTGGCAAGTCACCACCCCGCACAAGAACCGCACGCTCATCTCCTGAAATACTCTGTGCTGCTGTGAACTCTACTCTTACCATTACGTGGTGACTTGCCAATCATGTGAAGGTGTTCTTGAGGACAGGAGTGGAGGAGAGGTAACAGACTGAGAGCTATGTAATGGTAAGAGCAGAGTTCACAGCAGCACTGAATCTGCACGCTCATCTCCTGAAATACTCTGTGCTGCCTTAAACTCTATGGACAGGTCAGGATCCTGTTTCTTTTAAATGCTGCACTATAGCGCAGCCTTATATAGTGGATCGAGCGGGTTCCCAAGCAGCATTTAAAAGAAACAGTGTGTGTGTTTGGGTATGTGTCTTTGTCTGTTTTTATATGTGTGTTTGTGTTTATGTGTGTTTGTGTATATATGGGTGTGTTTGTGTATATGTGTTTGTGTATATATATGGGTGTATGTGTATATGTTTGTGTGTAGATGTTTGTGTGTGTGTGTTTGTGTATATGTGTGTATATGGGTGTGTTTATGTGTGTGTTTGTGTATATATGGGTGTGTTTGTGTATATATATGGGTGTATTTGTATATATGTTTGTGTGTAGATGTTTGTGTGTGTGTGTTTATATATGTGTGTGTTTGTGTATATGGGTGTGTGTATATGTGTGTGTTTATGTATATGTGTGTGTGTGTTTGTCTGTTTATGTGTGTATGTGTGTGTATATCTTGTTGTGTTTGTGTATATATATGGGTGTATTTGTATATATGTTTGTGTGTAGATGTTTGTGTGTGTGTGTGTTTTTGTATATGTGTGTGTTTGTGTATATGGGTGTGTGTTTATGTGTGTGTGTTTGTATATATATGGGTGTGTTTGTTTATATGTGTGTATATGTGTGTTTGTATATATGTGTGTGTTTGTGTATGGTTGTTTGTGTGTGCGTGCGTGTATATATGTGTGTAGGTGAGTAGAAGTATTGTTATTGTTCACATTGATAACTGTTTTTTTATGTTGTTGCAGATTTTGATGTACCGATTGGACTACGTCTTCGATTCGTTGGACTACTGCGTAGATCTACGTTTTTTAAAAATTTTAATAAAATGGTTAACGAGGGTTTTGTTGGGGATTTCTTATTTCAATAAAAAAGAATTGTCTTTGTGTTTTTTTTAAAACTTTATTAGTGCCTAGATAATGGCAGTTGGCTGATTGACAGCGTCCATTATTAAGGCGGTACTTAGTGTTAGCCGGTGCAGAGGCTAGCACTAACCACCCATTATTACCCCGGTACCCACCACCACCAGGGGTGCCGGGAAGAGCTTGGTACGATCCAGTACCCGACCATCTGTTGTGATGGTCGGGTACTGGGGCGGCCGTAGGCTGGTATTATGAGGCTGGGAAGGGCCAAAAACAGTGGACCTTCCCACCCTTGTAATGCTAGGCTGCTGCTGCTGTGTTGTATCGGGCTGGTTATAAAAATGGGGGGGACCCCAAGTCGTTTTTTTTTTGGAATTTAACAAATTTAACAATAGACGTTGGGTCCCCCACATTTTTAATAACCAGCCATATACAAGGCCGCAGCAGTCTGGCATTACATGGGTGGGAAGGGCCACTGGTTTTGTCCATTCCCAGGCTAATAACACTGTGTTGTATGTGGCTGGTTATGATAAATTGGGTGGAACCCCATGTCTTTTTAAAAAAAAATTAAAAATAAATAAATAATAAAAAAAAAATGACGTGGGGTCCCCCCCACTTTTATAACCAGCCAGATACAACGCAGCAGCAGCAGCCTAGCATTACAAGGGTGGGAAGGTCCACTGTTTTTGGCCCTTCCCAGCCTCATAATACCAGCCTGCGGCCGCCCCAGAGCCCGACCATCACAACAGATGGTCGGGTACTGGATCGTACCTGGCTCTTCCCGGCACCCCTGGTGGTGGTGGGTACCGGGGTAATAATGGTGGTTAGTGTTAGCCTCTGTACCGGCTAACACTAAGCCTCGCCTTAGTAATGGATGTTGTCACTCAGACAGCGGCCATTACTAAAGTGGTAGTAATAAAATTTAAAAAAAAAAAGACAAAGATATAGATAAAATATTTTATTGAAATAAAGCACCCCCAACACAACCCTCATTAACCATTTTATTGTAGAAAAAAAAAACGTCATCGAAGTAGTCCTCGAAACCGACGTAGTCCAAACACCAAACCTGTAAAAAAAATAAAAAATGAAATAAAACATGTTGTAAGCTTAGATTCAGTTTAATGTGTGATACTGACTGTTATACCAAGTATAGAAGCCTGCCGTGAAGTTGACTTTGATACAGGGCGCCAGCAGACAGTATCATACATGGCCATACAGACATGTATACAAACAAACATACATACATGCAAACTATCATACATACATGCATACACACACACACACACATGAAACCATACATACAAACATGCAAAGATACATACATATATACAAGCATGCACAAATATACATGCAAACATAAATACATGCAAACATAATTACATACATGCACATATATATAAACATACATGCAAAAATAAAAACATGCAAACATACATGACAACATACATACATACATGCAAACATACATACATACAAACATGTATACATACATGACAACATACATACATGACAACATACATACATACATGCAAATATACATTCATGCAAACATACATAAATGCAAACATACATACATGCAAATATATACATGCAAATCTACATACAAACATGCACATATATACATACATGACAACATACATACATACATAAAATGCAAACATACATACATACATTCATGCAAACATACATGCAAATATATACATGCAAATATACACATACATGCCAACATACATACATGCCATGTATGTACATACATACATGCAAACATACACACATGCAAACATACATACATGCAAATATACATACAAACATACATGCACATATATACATACATACATGACAACATACATGCATACATACATACATGACAACATACATACATACATGCAAACATACATTCATGCAAACATACATTCATGCAAACATACATACATACATGCAAACATACATTCATGCAAACATACATTCATGCAAACATACATACATGCAAACATACATTCATGCAAACATACATACATGCAAACATACATGCAAATATATACATGCAAATATACATACACACATGCACATATATACATACATGCCAACATACATGCAAACATACATGCACATATATACATACATACATGACAACATACATACATACATACATGCCAACATACATACATGCCAAAAAAAAATAATAATACGTTCATACTTACTTTCCTCCTGTCCGGGCTCCAGCGATGACGTTTCATCCATGTCGCCGCTGCAGCCTGTGATTGGCTGCAGAGGCGGTCACGTGGGATGAAGCGTCATCCTGACGTGCGTGACCGCCACTACAGCCTGTGATTGGCTGCAGCGGCGAAAGGGATGAAACGTCATCGCTGGAGGCCGGACAGGAGGAAAGTAAGTACGAACGTATAATTTTTATTTTTTTATTACATTTAAATTGTATTTTCCGCGCGCCGAGCATGTACTGTGAAGGTTGCTGAAAGAGTTAGTGCAGCCCATTAACTCTATCAGCACCCGAGACAGTAGCATGCTCGGCGCACGTAAGTGACAGGTTCGGTCCGAACTAGTTCGGTCCGAATCGAACTTTTTTGTGAAATTCGGCGAATTAGCCGAACCGAACTTTTGAAAAGTTCGCTCATCTCTACCCACAAGCAAAGGGCTTAAATTGTCTTCTTTATAGTGCGTCTTCCTCTTTCCACTGGGATCCTGGAGGCGAGTTTTGAGGTACCGCTGCCCTGTCCAGAACAGAGTGCCATGGCTGCTGCTGATGGTGATTTAATGATAGCCTTTAGGGCTCGTATCCTAACAGAAGGGGAAGGTTGGCTCAGCCACTTCCTTGATCAGACGGCTTCCCCACCCACTTCTATTGATTTTCCACACACTTTCTATTACCGCTGCGGTGATGCAGCAGAATGCTCAGGCACCGGTCATACCGATGACGACTCCGGTGGTCCCCTTACCATCCCCATCCACTTCAACTGGTACTGGTGAGTTCCCATACACTGGGGCCTGGGGTGCGTGGGGTTAATGACTCTGAGGTATTATCCACCTTAAAAGCTGTCTTAGGGGCCGTTCACATATGTCCGGTGTCAGCTTCAGTTTACCACCCGGTGTGTTGAAGAAAAGCAGGAGGCAAACTGATGCTAGAACGGATGCCATAGCTTTCTATGGGATCTGTTCTGGCACAGGGCATATCAGTTTTGGCGCCGTACGGTGCCGGACCTCCCTGGGAGCTGGATCCCATGGAGGTCCGGCGCCGTATCCTATCTATTTTAATTGTGGTCGGATGAACGCCAGGTGCTGCCGCATCCACCTTTCGGCAGCACCCGGCGGGAAGGTGGTCGTGAGCTAGGAGCGGAATCCTCTGTCATAGTATTGCTGGGGATTCCGCTCCAGGTGGAAAGCCTGACGACTACCCTCCCACGTCCCGGATTCAACGGGACAGTTCCGGATTCCGGGCGGTGTGCCCGCTGCTCTGTGCGCCTGGGGGTATGTCTAGCTGTCAACTGTGATCAGGTCCCTGCTTGAGAATTAGTTCAGAGTGGAGGAGCAGAGGGAGCTCCTCCGCTCGCCGAGAATTCCCCTGGGCACAGCGCTACTTTAACTCTTTCATGCCAACAATCTGTATAGCCACGTCCTTTTCGTACATACCCTGTGCAGCCAGGGCGTGAATATACAGATCACTGTTCCAGCCGGCATAGCGCTGTGAAAAGCGCTCGGACGCCGGCTGTGTCAGTGTCTGCGGCTCCGTGCAGCGCCGACGTGAATTTACAGTGGGTGTTAAAAGCGCGATCCGTGTGTCTCAGAGTAGTGCTGACACCCGGATTGCGCTGTTATCCCCTGCCTCTGGTCCCGGAGACATGACCGGAACCTGATTGGTTCAGGTCCCGATCATGTGATCGCAGGGAAAGTTTGTTGTAGCAACAAACTGGAAAGTTTGTTGCTACAACAAACTTTCCCGAGGACCGATTGCGGGTGCTGCCGTCAGTTGCATGGCAAAACCGGAGGCCATACAACAGCCTCCGGTCTGCCATTCTACGGACCAGCTGATCCTCATAGGCTTCCTGTCAGTGTGACTGTCAGCGTCACACTGACAGTTTATAATACGTTACACTACCTATGTAGTGTAATGTATTATAGCAGCCATCAGTGCTGCAGGTCTTCAAGTAAAAAAAAAAAAAGTAATAAAAATGTTTTATACAAGTGTAAAAACAAGTTATAAGCTACAAAAAAAGCTTTTTTTCCTATAATAAGTCTCTTATTATAGGAAAAAAAATAAACCGTTAAAACAGTACACATATTTGGTATCACCGCATTCGTAACGCCCCCAACTATAAAACAATGATATTATTTTTCCCGCACGGTGAACACCGCAAAAAAATAATTAAAAAACAATACTAGCATCACTTTTTTTTGTCAATCACCCCTCCCAAAATATAGAATAAAAAGTGATCAAAAATTTGCATGCAGCCCAAAATAATACCAATAAAAACTACAACCCGTCCCACAAAAAACAAGCCCTTACACAGCTTTTTTGGACTGAAAAATAAAAAAATTACGGCTCTCAGAATATGGTGACACAAAAAATAAATAATTTTATAGAAAAGTGATTTTATTGCGCAAACGCCACAAAACGTAAAAAAACTATATCGCCGTAATCGTACCGACATGCAGAATAAAGTAAAATGTCATTTATAGCGCACAGTGATTACTGTAAAAAAAAGGACAAAAACATTGTCAAAATGTATGTTTTTTTTTGTCACTTTGCTTGCCAAAAAAATCAAATAAAAAGTGATCAAAAAATCACATGTACCCTAAAATGGTACCAATGAAAACTACAGATTGTAACGTAACAAATAAGCCCTCACACGGCTCCGGTGGAAAAAAAAAACAAACAAGTTCTGGCGCTCAGAATATAGCGACAGAAATTGTGCAGAGTGTCCAAAAGCGGATAAGATCGGGCACCATTTATCAGTGCGACACCGGCCACAAATCTATGAGTTTTTTATTTACCCCCTTATTATGCCCTGATGTACTCTGCCCAGCTTACATATACCCCCACATTATAAACTGAAATACCAGCAAAACCCCAAACAGAACTATTACCAAGCAAAATCTGCGCTCCAAAAGCCAAATCCCTTTCTGAGCTCTGCCATGGGTCCAAACAGCAGTGTATTACCACATATGGGGTATTGCCGTAATCGGGAGAAATAGCTTGACAAGTTTTGGGGTGCTTTTTATTCTTTATTCCTTGTAAAAATTACATTATATTTTTTCAGAAAAAAAGTAGATTTTAATTTTCACAGACATATTCCAATAAATATAGCAAAAGACCTGTCTGGTCAAGATGCTAACTATACCCCTAGATAAATTCCTTGAGGTGTGTAGTTTCCCAAACCACTTTTGTGGAGATTCCACTGTTTTGGCACCACAAGACCTCTTCAAACCTGACATGGTGCCTAAAATATATTCTAAAAAAAGGAGGCCCCAAAATCCACTGGGTGCTCCTTTGCTTCTGAGGCCGGTGCTTCAGTCCATTATCATACTAGAGCCACATGTAGGATATTTCTAAAAACTGCAGAATCTGGGCAATAAATATTGAGTTGCATTTCTCGGTTAAAACCTTCTGTGTTACAGAAAAAAAGGTATTACACATTAATTTCGCCAAAAAAAATTAAATTTGTAAATTTCACCTCTACTTTGCTTTAATTCCTGTGAAACGCCTAAAGGGTTAATAAACTTTCTGAATGCTGTTTTGAATACTTTGAGGGGTGCAGTTTTTAAAATGTGGTGATTTATGGGGTCTATCTAGTACATAAGGCCCTCAAAGCCACTTCAGAACTGAACTGGTCCTTGACAAAATATCCTTTTGAAATTTTCTTGAAAATGTAAGAAATTGCTGCTAAAGTTCTAAGCCTTGTAACGTCCTAGAAAAATAAAATAATGTTCAAAAAACAATGCAAATATAAACTAGACATATGGGGGATGTCAATTAACAACCATTTTATGTGATATTACTATCTATTTTACAATGGAGATTACATTTAAAATTAGAAAAATTATAATTTTTCCATATTTTCTTTAAATTTTGGCGTTTTTCACAAATAAGCTACGAATTTATTGACCAAATTTTTCCACTAACATAAAGTACAATATATCACGAGAAAACAATCTCTGAATCGCTTGGATAGGCTTTGCATTCCAGAGTTATTACCACATAAAATGACACATGTCAGATTTGAAAAAATGGGGCTGGTCATTGAGGCATCGAGGACCCTTGGTCCTGAAAGGGTTAAGTGCTGTGCTCGGGGGAGCCCTTGACATCATTGTCCATATATGGACAGTGATGTCAGTGGCTACTGATTGAGCGGAATCCCCGTTGCCGATGATCTGGTCGGGGATTCCGCTCCTAGGGGAAACCCCTGAGGTTACTGTCTATATATGGACATTGATGTAAGGGGCTCCTCCTGGAGTGGAATCCCCGGCCAGAGTCGGCAATGGGGATTCCGCTCAAGGAGTAGCCGTCAGCGATGCTTTGGCCGGGGATTCCATTTAGGGAGTAACTCCTGACATCACTGTCCATATATGGACAGTGGCGTCAGGGGGTCCTCCGAGAGGGAATCCCCGGCCACAGCGTTGGCGATGCTCTGGCCGGGGATTCCTCTGCTGGAGGGAGCTTCAGTGGTGCTATCTACAGGGGAAGGGGGATAGCACTATATACAGTGGGGGTGGCGCTATCTACAGGGGGACGCTATGTTGCACAATCTACATGGGGCGCTATGTGGCAAAATCTACATGGGGCGCTGTGTGGCGCCATCTACAGGGGGCTGTGTGACATCATATACAGGGGGTACTGTGGCATTGTATATAATGACACAGTACCCCCTGTATATATTGGCGCAGTACCCCCTGTATATAGAGGGCATTGCGGCATTATCTACAGGTGCATGTGTGGCACTATATACAGGGGCATGTGGGGCACTATATAAAGGGGGGTGTGGCACTATATTAAGAAGTCACTGTGGCATTATCTACAGGGGTGTGTGGCACTATATACAGAGGGCACTGTGGGTATCTGTAAAGGTGCCAAAAACAATCTACTCCTTGAAGATATAGTGAGTGTTTGGCGTCTTTTCAGGCTCCCATGGCTGCTTCGTAGACCTGATCTGAGGTCAGTGGACGGCAGCTGCCTTCTGGGCTCTCTTTTGGCGCCGGCCTTAGCGCTGCACTGAATATGACACACGTGATATTACAATGTGTGTGTCAGACTTCAGTGTAGCGCCAAGGCCGGAGCAGAGAAGGAGAGCCCTGACATGGAACACAAGAAGTATCTAATCTATCATGTATCTAATCTATCACAAACTATGGCACATTTTCAGACCCTGGACCACCTTTTTGGTGAACCATTGTGGTAAAAACGGATGTTAAATACTGATGGTAAGAAACTGATGACAACTGACGCTTTTGTAGTAAAAATTGTGAAAAAGCCTGATGGCGACTCATACGTTTTTGCATCAGTTGTAATCACTTGAGAGACAAAAAAAAACTGATGCTGATGCAACTGATACATGTGAACGCAGCCTTAGAGAAGCTCTCCACCCCTAACGCAGTCTCTGCTAGTAAAGCGGCTCCGCCGGTAATGGCAGGGTACATATGCTGGAATATTACAACATCTGCAGCTGAATGCTGGAGGAACTATCTCTCACTGACAGTAGATGGCGCTGTGGTAACTATTAGTTGTTATCCCTGTGCAGCTCCTCTGGTGATGATGTGTTATCTCTGGTATTCTCCATCTTGATGTTGTTACTGATGTCGGTTGCTGTCTGTCCCAGTCTTATTCTCCCACAATGTCTGACTGCTGCTGAAAGCTGCAAATACTGCAACAGGTTCTGGGCCCAGACGAGGAGCAGAACAGCTCAGTGACCCGACTGATAGCAGGAATCACCCCGAGGTCTCACCTCCTGAATACAGGAGACATATAAGGAAGATGGCGGCAGCTCAGAGCTGACACTGACAGCCGCCAAACTGAGCCCTGACAATCACCAGCAATGGAAGGTTAAAGTGGAAATGTCACTATCCAGAGAGGACGTGTGGGGGCCATTACTGCAGGGACCAGAGAGCAATTATCAGGACTGGGACCAGATAAATAGACAGGGACCACCATAAAGTTATTATACTGTATACCCCTAGATTGCCCACTGCCCGAGATCCCGGTTAGGTAGCAATGACACCTCTCATTTAGAATTTGGTAGGTAGGTAGGGTATCCCCACTTTTAAATACAGCAGGGTCACTGGTGGACGCTCCGCTCCTATTGTTCAGTTGAAATATAAAAAAATCCAACTACGGTCATCAGACCTGTCATCGCCTGTCATCAGACCCGTCATCGCCTGTCATTGCCTGTCATCAGATCTCTCATCGGCTGTCATCATCTGTCATCAGACCTGTCATCGCCTGTCATCAGACCTGTCATCAGACCTGTCATCGCCTGTCATCAGACCTGTCCATCGCCTATCATCTGACCTGTCATCAGACCTGTCATCGCCTGTCATCAGACCTGTCATCGCCTGTCATCAGACCTGTCATCAGACCTGTCATCATCTGTCATCAAACCTGTCATCGCCTGTCATCAAACCCGTCATCAGACCTATCATCAGACCTGTCATCGCCTGTCATCAAACCCGTCATCAGACCTGTCATCGCCTGTCATCAAACCCGTCATCAGACCTGTCATCGCCTGTCATCAAACCCGTCATCAGACCTATCATCAGACCTGTCATCGCCTGTTATCTGACCTGTCATCAGACTTGTCATCGCCTGTCATCTGACCTGTCATCAGACCTGTCATCGCCTGTCATCTGACCTGTCATCGCCTGTCATCAGACCTGTCATCGCCTGTCATCAGACCTGTCATCGCCTGTCATCAGACCTGTCATCGCCTGTCAGAAACTGACTCTGAACCCCCCTGTCAGCGCGAAAGAGTCGCAGGTCCTGCTATGCCCGGATTATCACGGGTAGCTGCAGATAATTATAGCCCCAAGTGCCTGATTTTACAGCCTCCTCAGGGATCAATTTGATGCCACAGGTTCGAGGCCATTGATCCGAGCAACGTATCCACATCAGACATGACAGCGCTGCAAAAGCTGCACGACAGCTCCAGTCTGAACAGCAGCTTATTTCTGCTGAGAAAACGGTATAAAATGAGACCCAACATAGAGAAAGATATAAATGCAGCGCTGGAGGCGGCACAACATGAAAAGAACGTTACATTATAGGTATCGCCGCGTTCACAACGGCCTGAACGATGAAAATATCGCATTATTTACCGCACGGTGAACACCGTAAAAAAATAAATAAAACACAATGACAGCATTTTATTTTTTTGTCGTCTTGTCTCAAAAAAAATGTAATAAAAAGTGATGAATAAGTCGCGAGTAACGCAGAATTGCACCAATAGAAACGACAGTTCATCACGCATAAAACAAGTCCTCCCGCAGCGATATCAACCGGAAAATAAAAAAGTTACGGCTGTCAGAAAATGGCGACACCAAAACAGGATTTTTTGGAAAACAGAATTTTTATTGTGGGAAAATAGTGAAACGTGAAAAAACGATATCAATTTGGTGTCGCTGTAATCGTATCGCCCCGCAGAATAAAGGTCACATGTTGTTTATACCGCACGGTGAACGCTGTAAAAAAGAAGAAACAAAACCGCGCTAGAATTGCTGTTTTTTGGTTTCCTCATCTCCCAAAAAATATAATAAATAGCGATAAAAAAAATTGTATTTACCCCAAAATGGAACCAATAAAAATGACAGCTCGTTCCCCAACAACCGATCCCTCGCACAGCGCCGTCACCGGAAAATAACACGTTATGACTCTCAGAACGCAATCACGCTGAATGACTGCCCAGACTCATATTTTAGGTCCAGTCGTTTTTCACTAATTACCCCACATCATCATTTACTGGACCCCACAGGTGACCCCGTAGATGCAGCGGAGATGAGGAAACTTTAGGGCCTTGTGCGGCTTATAGGACTAATGAAGAAGTCACATATAAGGCGATACTGGAGCGCAGATATTCTGTATAATCCCCAATAATCCCGGCCTGTGCATGAAGCGACCCCCCCAATCCATGGATATTCACCCCATTATTACATCATCCTATTATACCCTGATGTACTCCGCCCAGCTTACATATACCCTGATGTACTCCGCCCAGAATACATATACCCTGATGTACTCCACCCAGTTTACATATAGCCTGATGTACTCCACCCAGCTTACATATACCCTTATGTACTCCACCCAGCTTACATATACCCTGATGTACTCCTCACAGTTTACATATACCCTGATGTACTCCGCCCAGTTTACATATACCCTGATGTACTCCACCCAGCTTACATATACCCTGATGTACTCCACCCAGCTTACATATACCCTGATGTACTGCCCAGCTTACATATACCCTGATGTACTGCCCAGCTTACATATACCCTGATGTACTCCGCCCAGCTTACATATACCCTGATGTACTCCGCCCAGCTTACATATACCCTGATGTACTCCGCCCAGCTTACATATACCCTGATGTACTCCGCCCAGCTTACATATACCCTGATGTACTCCGCACAGCTTACATATACCCTGATGTACTCCGCACAGCTTACATATACCCTGATGTACCCCGCACAGCTTACATATACCCTGATGTACTCCTCACAGCTTACATATACCCTGATTTACTGCTCACAGTTTACATATATCCTCATGTACTCCGCCCAGATTACATATACCCTGATGTACTCCGCACAGCTTACATATACCCTGATGTACTCTGCCCAGCTTACATATACCCTGATGTACTCCGCACAGCTTACATATACCCTGATGTACCCCGCACAGCTTACATATACCCTGATGTACTCCTCACAGCTTACATATACCCTGATGTACTGCTCACAGTTTACATATATCCTGATGTACTCCGCCCAGATTACATATACCCTGATGTACTCCGCACAGCTTACATATACCCTGATGTACTCCTCACAGCTTACATATACCCTGATGTACTCCGCACAGCTTACATATACCCTGATGTACTCCGCCCAGCTTACATATACCCTGATGTATTCCACACAGTTTACATATACCCTGATGTACTCCTCACAGCTTACATATACACTGATGTACTCCACACAGCTTACATATACCCTGATGTACTCCACACAGCTTACATATACCCTGATGTACTCCGCCCAGCTTACATATACCCTGATGTACTCCACACAGTTTACATATACCCTGATGTACTCCACCCAGCTTACATATACCCTGATGTACTCCGCACAGCTTACATATACCCTGATGTACTCCGCACAGATTACATATACCCTGATGTACTCCACCCAGCTTACATATACCCTGATGTACTCCTCACAGCTTACATATACCCTGATGTACTCCGCCCAGTTTACATATACCCTGATGTACTCCGCCCAGCTTACATATACCCTGATGTACTCCGCACTGTTTACATATACCCTGATGTACTCCGCACAGTTTTACATATACCCTGATGTACTCCGCACAGTTTACATATACCCTGATGTACTCCGCACAGTTTACATATACCCTGATGTACTCCGCACAGTTTACATATACCCTGATGTACTCCGCCCAGCTTACATATACCCTGATGTACTCCGCACAGCTTACATATACCCTGATGTACTCCGCACAGCTTACATTTACCCTGATGTACTCCGCACATATTACATATACCCTGATGTACTCCGCACAGCTTACATATACCCTGATGTACTCCGCACAGCTTACATATACCCTGATGTACTCCGCACAGCTTACATATACTCTGATGTACTCCGCACAGCTTACATATACCCTGATGTACTCCGCACAGCTTACATATACCCTGATGTACTCCGCACAGCTTACATATACCCTGATGTACTCCGCACAGTTTACATATACCCTGATGTAATCCGCCCAGTTTACATATACCCTGATGTACTCCGCACAGCTTACATATACCCTGATGTACTTTGCCCAGCTTACATATACCCTGATGTACTCCGCACAGTTTACATATACCCTGATGTACTCCACCCAGCTTACATATACCCTGATGTACTCCGCACAGTTTACATATACCCTGATGTACTCCACCCAGCTTACATATACCCTGATGTACTCCACCCAGATTACATATACCCTGATGTACTCCGCTTACATATACCCTGATGTACTCCTCCCAGTTTACATATACCCTGATGTACTCCGCCCAGCTTACATATACCCTGATGTATTCCGCACAGCTTACATTTACCCTGATTTACTCCGCACAGCTTACATATACCCTGATGTACTCCGCCCAGCTTACATATGTCAATACCTATACCAGACTGTGAAGACTACTAGTAAATCCAAAAAATGAGCGACACATAGCACAAATTATGTACCATGACAGTATAAAACAAACTTTATTGAAATGCAAATAACACATTGGCCATGAAGAGATAAAAACAGTATTGCACACAATTTAAAAAGGAGAGTGTGGAGGAACTGCGTAAATAATCCAAGTTATAAGCTAACACAATATAAACATCCTGTGATGTGGTAAAGTGCAGAGGTCTACATCCAAAGAGGATGTGTAATGAGTCAATTTGTTAAACTGCTGAAGAGGCTATAGATATACTATGCACCTAACCAAAGAGCACAACATTGTGCATACGTGTGAAAATACACGGCTACGACTGCACAATTGCACCCAAAAATTGCCCTACTTCATAAATTAAGAAGACTGCACAAACCCGTGGATTGCATGATGGATCTCACACAAGATAACTCCACACTGACCGCCCCCGACGCGCGTTTCGCCGTCAGCTTTCTCAAGGGGTATTGACTGCTGGGATAATGGTCACTTTAAGTATGAGATACAAAGGGAGGGGATTATGTCAATGTCCAATAGACACAAAGTGTGCACAGCATATGGGCATTATAATCACAGGCAAGGTTACACCTACCATGCTGCAGAGATCAGAGATGTGGACAGATGAAAGGAGCTGTACTCGTGTTTGCGGACGCCATTATGCCTCCGTTGCGCATGCGCACCGGCGTTCATCCGAGCGCCGGAAGTCATGCCCATAGACATCAGCCGCATCAGAGTACGCACTGCGCGTGCGCGCCACAAAAGAGCTAAAGGGAGGGACTGGCGTGGCCATACTTGTTATGTAGGGAGAGGTCAGTGGCCATCTTAGAGCCTGGCAAATATGCCAGAAGCCCAAACAAGGGACAATAGACGTATGCAAGCTAGGGATGCCGTATACATCGCTGAGACAGTTCACCCCGAAGGAGTAGAGACCATGTCTCAGCGATGAAACACAGCTGGCAAAGTTTAAAATAATCCCGAATACCAGGGTATATCCCAAGGCAGTTCATACATACTTTCTAGACGCCTATAGCACGCACATAAACATCACATATGAATATACATAAATACATATATGTGCATACACCAACACAAATATAAGAATCTATACTTTACACGCATATATATATATCAATATAAAGAGTACCATACACTTTAAAAATTCACTTTCATTTACAATAAAAAACCATAATGGTAAAGATATATATTCGTGTATGCATAAGTATTGAAAATAAAAGAATAAATAAATAAAGTGAGGATAATAGACAGAGAGTGAATACAGGTGAGTGAACACGCGTGCTCGTGACAGTGATAAAAAGAGAAAAATACAAAAGAAATAAAATATGTGAGAAGAGATGAGGACGGCACCTGAAAAACATAAAACCGCTGTTACTCATACACAAGTCTTACACACATTTTTTATGTGGATCATTGTATAATGTGCTGTATAAATCGACAAAAATAGGGACCTATATGAAAGTGTCAAAATACAGATCGTTGTAAAATGTGTTATATAAAAGGAGAAAAAATATACTTATCTGTGTACAGATATAAAAACAATATATGAAATAATAAATATGTAGTAACCTGAAATCCATCAATGTAGATGGTCTAATACATAATAATATATCCAACAATAAACATGGATTGACCTAAAATCCATATGTGTAAAAAAAATATACTACATCATTACATATCCAAACAGAAAAAATGGGACATAAAGATCATCAAAACCACAAAAAAGGCCATACTCACTAGGTAGGTGGGTGGGTGAAAACCCGTTCCCATCAGGACGCAGACGGGTCAAAGAATGCTGCAGAAGGAGTGTGCATTAAATAGTGATAGCCCCTCCCACTAGTCTTGAGGGGAGTGGCGGACTAAGTGCTCAAAGGTGTGCGATAAATGAGTGTCAGTGTTAGTGTAGTGCTAGGGTGTGAATGGATGGTAAAAAATAAATATGTATGTATGAAAGTGTCAGAACTGTGTAATAATGTAATAAAAATAAATAAATAAATAAATAAATGTGATGAATAGGGGTCAGTGCTGTGAATAGTACATGGGGTGTCAGTACTATGTGTAATACGTGGAGGGATAATGTGCTGGTCGTCAGGCATGGCGTATCTTGCCGAATAACAGCCTATTTGTAACGCCGCTAGTGTTAGCTAAAGCGGGCTGCTCTGCATTCCAAACCAAACGCCAGCACATCATGCCCTCCCAGCATATAAGACCCGGCTGCGTCCTGAAAAAAAGTGTAGTATACGTAGTAAGAAATATCCATGAAACATGGGGTATAAGTTGTTATTTTGGCCAAAATACGCAAAGCTCGCAACCCAACGTCAAGGGTCCCCAGTGCCTTGCGAGTCCCTAACCAGAACTTTTCAGCATTCTTTGACCCGTCTGCGTCCTGATGGGAACGGGTTTTCACCCACCCACCTACCTAGTGAGTATGGCCTTTTTTGTGGTTTTGATGATCATTACATATCCAATAATAAATATTTTGTGGAATAAAGTGCATATGTGTAAATATGATGTCATAATGAATTTGTTTCATAAAACATAAAACAAGTGAATTTGTGCATATTCAATATATATATAATATGCTATAGGGCATAAACATGAGCATGTAAATATATGAATTAGTGCACCCATAGTTACATGTAATACTAAAAATATAAATAAGGTCGGTACACAAAGAAATATAGTATATACATGAAATAGATATGATATCGTGCAGAAATACAGACATACCAATATATAAATGAATATACCAATAGGCATATATAAGAATAAAAATAGAGCTGGTACGCATAAAAGTACCAATACCTACCCCTTGAGAAAGCTGAAGACATACCGAGACGCCAAATCCATATATAGAAAAGAAAAACAAGTATATAAATGCGTATACATAAGGTAACACTCCCATGCATACAGAGGGCCCGCATGTGGTAATAACCAACAGGAGAAAGGGGGAACAAGCCCACAATTTCCAAAGTTGAACATCATAGACAACCTCCACTATAGAACTGGACGAATGGACCATAGGTATCCATAACACCTGTAGAAAGATTAAGAATTTATTGGAAGATGGTATCAGATAATCAAAATATTCCAACCTGAGTGTACATGTTACACCAACAAAAAATTGCCTTACATATACCCTGATGTACTCCACCCAGCTTACATATACCCTGATGTACTCCACACAGCTTACATATACCCTGATGTACTCCACACAGCTTACATATACCCTGATGTACTCCGCACATATTACATATACCCTGATGTACTCCGCACAGATTACATATACCCTGATGTACTCCACCCAGATTACATATACCCTGATGTACTCCGCACAGTTTACATATACCCTGATGTACTCCGCACATATTACATATACCCTGATGTACTCCGCACAGCTTACATATACCCTGATGTACTCCATCCAGCTTACATATACCCTGATGTACTCCACCCAGCTTACATATACCCTGATGTACTCCACACAGCTTACATATACCCTGATGTACTCCGCCCAGTTTACATATACCCTGATGTACTCCGCACAGCTTACATATACCCTGATGTACTCCGCACAGCTTACATATACCCTGATGTACTCCGCCCAGCTTACAAATGTCCCTACATTATAAATTGAAATAACAGTAAAACCAAGCAAAATCTGAGCTTCAAAAGCCAAATGGTGGTCCAACTGAGCCTGGCAGTGTGCCCAAACTGCAATTTATGACCACATATGGGGTATTACTGTATTCTGGAGAATCTGCGTAACTATTTATGGGGTGTGCGTCTACGTTGGTACAAGCTGGGCACCACACATTGGGCACTGAAGTGGCATATCTGTGGAAAAGGGCAATATTCAATCTGCAACATCTATTGTGTACTAATTTTTGCAAAACACTTGTGGGGTCAAAATGCTCACTACCTTCTAGATGAATTCCTTGAGGGATGTAGTTTCCAAAATGGGGTAAGTTTTTTGGGGTTCCACTGTACTGATACTATAGCTCAGTAAAATCTCCACTCCAAATACTAAATGGCGCTCCTTCCCTTTTGAGTGATTGCCTTACCCTGGAGAGAATGCTTTACAAACGTTGAGGTGCTTTTCTCCTCTAGTCCTTGTGAAAATGCAACATTTTGGGCTAGAACTACAACTTTTCTCAAAAAAAAATGTCAATTTTTTTATTTTCACATCCCAATTCTAATAAATTCAGCAAAAACCTGTGTGGTCAAAATGCTCACTGCACCCCTAGATGAATTCCTCAATGGGTGTAGTTTCCAAAATGGGGTCTTTTTTGGGGTGTTTCCTTTGTTTTGGCACCACAAGACCTCTTCTAACCTGACATGGTGCCTGAAATATAATTTAAGAAAAGGAAGGCCCTAAAATCCACTGGGTGCTCCTTTTCTGCTGAGGCCGGTGTTTCAGTCCAGTATCCCACTAGGGCCACATGTGGGATGTTTCTAAAAACTGCAGAATCAGGGCAATAAATATTCCGTTGTGTTTCTCTGGTAAAAACCTTCAGTCTTACAGGAAAAATCGATTAAAATGGCATTTCTGCCCAAAAAAAATGGAATTTGCAAATTTCCCTTCCACATTGCTTTAATTCCTGTGAAACGCATAAAGGGTTAAGAAACTTTCTAAATGCTGTTTTGAATACTTTAAGGGGTGCAGTTTTTAAAATGGGGTGATTTGTAGGGGTTCATAATATATAAGGCCCCTTAAAGCCACTTCAGATCCGTTCTGTTCCCTAAAAAAATAGGCTTTTGACATATTCTTGAAAATGTGAGAAATTGCTGCTAAATTTATAAGCCTTGTAATGTCCCAGAAAAATAAAGGGATGTTTAAAAAATGATGCAAACATAAAGTAGACATATGGGAAATGTTTAGCCAACTGAGCAATAAACCCAAATATATCAGTGGTCCTAGTGACTAATAACTTAGACCAAAAAAGAAAAGAACAGTCACGACCAAATAATTGAAGAAATACAAAAAATCCTTTATTAAACTCAAATAGACAAATGCAAGCAGACAACATAGAACATATTAAAATAGCGTAACCCTCGCAAAATCAAAGATGGAATCAGAACACTAGCGCAGCAGGACAACCAAATAGTAATCCGGAAAAATTATCCCCCAAAAATGCTAAAGTGTCTAAGTCGTTTTCAAGCAGGCACTAAGTATAAAACTTTTGCACAGATAGGCATATACCTACCAAAAAATAAATGTGAATACAATCAAGATAATGACATATGAACAGCAATATACATACACCTGCAGAGTACGGGAATAGCCGGGACTTCAAAGACCGGGGGTCCACTGCTGAACCCAACGCGCGTTTCGCAAATGCTTCGTATGGGGAAATATGGGAAATGTTGACTAATGACTATTTTGTGTGGTATTACTATCTGTCTTACCAGCAGATACATTTGACTTTAGAAAAATGACAATTTTTGCAATTTTTCTCTAAATTTTTGTGTTTTTCACAAAAACCTTTAATTTTTTCACTAACATAAAGTACAATATGTCACAAGAAAACAATCTCAGAATCGCTTGGATAGGTAAAAGCATTCCGGAGTTATTACCACATAAAGTGACACGTCAGATTTTATAAATGAGGCTCTGTCATTTGGTCCAAAACTTGCTGTGGCGGGAAGGGGTTAAAGCTACAGAGACAAAATATCAAAATAAGGAAAGAAGAGAATGTTTCAGGTGCAACAAACAGGGACACCTAAAGAAGGACTGTACAATATGGAAAGCAGAACAGCAGAAACCATTTCCAAAAGGGACTAAAGAAAAGGTCAAAACCACAATCTCTGATCCACGTGCAGATAATTGGAATGGCAGATTTATAGGGATAAATGGGGGCAGCAGAAAGGAAGAACAGAACTCTGATGGAAATGATCAGATGCATGCTGACAGATCCTGGATTACCTGAAAAATATTGGTCCCTAGTACATTTTATGGGCAGGCTAAAATTCCGCCAATACCTACCCAGTAAGAGGGCAAGGTATGGGATAAAAATGTACAAACTGAGCTAGAGCAGCTCAGGTTTTGGGTTTATGAAGGGAAGGACTTCAGGATTGAACCCCCAGAATCCCCCCCCTCTTGGAGCTCCAACATTACGTGGATAACTTCTACATCAGCATCCCACTATTTAAATGCCTCTCCACCAGAAATATTGCAGCCTGCGGCACGGTGCGCAGAAACCAGAGAGGCCTCTCTAAAACTCTGATTGCGCAACGTGTCAAAAGGGGTGCATTATGCAGCGAGAACATGTTCGTCAAGTATAAGGACAAGTGGGATGTCCTTCTCTTGACCACAATACATGGAAACGGCAGCACCCCTGTCCCTGTACGAGGTGCCACCACGGTGACCCACAAGCCAGATTGCATCGTGGGCTATATATAATAAGTACTTGGGAGGGGTTGATCTCTCAGATCAAGTGCTGAAGCCGTATAGTGCAATGCGGAAGACAAGGGTGTGGTACAAAAAGGTGGCCGTGCCATTGGTACAGATGGCATTGTATCACACTTACGTGCTATGCAAATGTGCAGGCCGGACAGAGTCATTCCTTAATTTTCAGGAGGAGATTATCAAGGTGCTTGTGTTTGAAAACCAGGTTGGGGAGGGCCCAAACACATCTGCTGAAAGTGAGGGCGCCCGTATTGTACCAGGGCAACACTTTACCGGCATCGTTCCCCAAACTGCAAAGAAGGGGAGATCCCAAAAGAGGTGCAGAGTGTGTAGCAAAAGTGGCATAAGAAGGGTCACCACTTATCAGTGCGACACCTGCCCCGAAAAAACGTGTCTGTGCATAAAGGTTTGCTACAAGGCTTACCACACATCTATAAATTATTAATTGTATTATTTATGTACCTTTTATTATACTGATTTGCTCTTCACATCATACACATGCCCCCACATTATATATTGAAATACCAGTAAATACGGCCTAATTCAAATAAATTCAGACAAAAAACCTGTGAGTCAAAATGGTAATTATACCCTTCGATGAGTACCTTGAGCGGTGTCGTTTTCTAAATTGGGTCACTTTTGGGGTGTTTCCACTGTTTTGGGCCCTCAGGGGCTTTGCAAATGCGACAGGGTGCCGCAAACCAATCCAGCAAAATCTGAATGCTAAATAGAGCTCCTTCCCTTCTAATCCCTGCCGTGTGTCCAAATAGTAGTTTATAACCACATATGGGGTATTGCTGTGCTCAAGAGGATTTTCTTTATAAATGTTGGGGTGCCTTTTCTCCTTTAATCCTTGTGGAAATGAAAAAAAATTAGGTTTAGCTACATTTAATCGGAAAAAAATGTAGATTTTCATTTTCACAGCCTACTTCCAAAAATTTCGGCAAAAAACCTGTGGGGTCAAAATGCTAACTATACCCTTAGTTAAGTTCCTTGAGGGGTGTATTTTCCTAAATGAAGTCAATTTTGGGGGTTTCCACTGTTTTGTCCCCTCAGGGGCTTTGCAAATGCGACATGGCCTCTGCAAACCATTCCAGCTAAATTTGAACTCCAAAACTCAAATGGCGCTCATTCCCTTCGGTAGTTTCCAAAATGGGGTCACTTTTGGGGGGTTTCTACTGTTTTGGCACCACAAGACCTCTTCAAACCTGACATGGTGCCTAAAATATATTCTAAGAAAAAGAAGGCCCCAAAATCGACTAAGTCCTCCTTTGCTTCTGAGGCCTGTGCTTCAGTCCAACAACTTCAGAATCTGGGCAATAAATATTCAGTTGCGTTTCTCTGGTAAAAATTTCTGTGTTACAGAAAAATATGGATTCAAACTGATTTTCTGCAAAAAAAATTACATTTGTAAATTTCACCTCCACTTTGCTGTAATTCCTGTGAAGCACCTACAGGGTTTAGAAACTTTCTAAAAGCTATTTTTAATACTTTGAGGGTTTAGGTTTTGAAAATGGGGAGTTTTATGGGGTTTTCTGATATATGGGCACCTCAAAGTCACTTTAGAACTGAACTGGTCCCTAAAAAAATAGCCTTTTGAAATTTTCTTGAAATTGTGAGGAATTGCTGCTAAAGTTCTAAGCCTTGTAACGTCCTAGAAAAATAAAAGGATGTTCAAAATACGATGCCAATCTAATGTAGACATATGGGGGAAGTTAACTAGTAACTATTTTGTGTGGTGTTGCTATCTGTCTTACAAGCAGATACATTTAAATTTCGAAAAATGCTAATTTTTACACATTTTCTCTAAATTTTGGTGTTTTTTACAAATAAACACGGAATGTATCGACCAAATTTTACCACTAATTTAAAGTCCAATGTGTCGCGAGAAAACATTCTCAGAATCGCTTGGATAGGTGAAAGCATTCCGAAGTTATTACCACATCAAGTCACACATGTCAGTTTTGAAAAAATGGCCTGGTCCATTAGGCGAAAACAGACTGTGTCCTTAAGGGGTTAATACATGGTCCCCGGTATCCGTGGACCAACACACCATTGATAAGGAAAGAAGGGTTCTTGATAGCAAACCATAGGATCGAAAACCCAGGGTAGCCAAAACCATGAATAATTGGATACAGGCCTTTTCCGTTATGGGTTGTGTCATGGGTCAGCACCACCCTGAACGCTGTTCGGAACTTTTCATTTACATGGATAGCATTTATAGTGCTTATAAGTCACATGGTGGTTCCACATGGTGGCACTACGACGGAGAATTCAGACGTCGTCTAGCGTTATAACCAAATTTTGGTTGGGGTGTTAAATCCACTGACGTATGGTTGCGTCTTATGATGACCCAAAAAACACACCCCTTTCCATTAATGGCATCTGGCTCATCAGCTCCTTTTCCTCAAGGGTCAGTGGCCGTCCACAGGTCTGGTTCATGCTGGTTATTCAATGAAGGCCATTGTAAATTTGCAGGATTATGCAAATATAAGCATTGGTGCTCCGCATGTGGAGGTCCACACACAGCATCTCTCGGTTCCCGCCCAACACATAAGGCACCTTCAAAGCAAAATGCTCAATGTGACGGAAAGGACCCCAGTGAGCGAAACCACGATGAGGCCTTGGCTAGATAAGTATCCTGACAGGATGCCCCAGAATGTATACAGCTCTGCTGCATTTGTTGGAGTACAATTTTGGCCTCTGGCATAGTAGGGGGTCACGGGAGATAAACTGAGTAGCATAGATATTCGTCTGCTCAACCATCAAATTTATTAGGGAGTCAGAAAAAAAAATGGAAAAAAATCAATGGCCTCGAACCCTGTGGCATCAAATTGATCCCTGAGGAGGCTGTAAAATCAGGCACTTGGGGGGCTATAATTATCTGCAGCTACCCGTGATAATCCGGGCATAGCAGCACCTGCGACTCTTCCGCGCTGACGGGGGGTTCAGAGTTAGTTTCTCTAGATTCAGATGAAATTGCAAACTGCTTCACCTTCACCTGCTGAGTCTGTATCTGAGAATAACATTTGGTTTGTCACATCAGTGGTGTAAAGCCTTTGGGCCATATTTTATATTTCTAACTGGAGATGACAAGCGATGACAGGTCTGATGACAGGCGATGACAGCTCTGATGACAGGTCTGATGACAGGCGATGACAGGTCTGATGACAGGTGATAACAGGCGATGACAGGTCTGATGACAGGCGATGACAGGTCTGATGACAGGTCTGATGACAGGTCTGATGACAGGTCTGATGACATGCGATGACAGGTCTGATGAGAGGCGATGACAGGTCTGATGACAGGTGATGACAGGCGATGACAGGTCTGATGAGAGGCGATGACAGGTCTGATGACATGCGATGACGTCTGATGAGAGGCGATGACAGGTCTGATGAGAGGCGGTGACAGGACTGAGGACAGGTCTGATGACACTGATCACCAGATGATGGTGGTTGTAGTGTTTTATCAGCTGGTGAGGGGACTGATCGCCGGCTTTATGTACATTTTTATCTATCTACACAGCATCTGGCTCTGTCAGGCTCCAGGACACAGTTGAGCCCTCACAGAGCAGGAGATGCTGGGAAAACAATACGTCTGCGTTTTGTTTGGCTAGTCAGTACAGACTGGCCAATCACAGCGCTCGCCGGCACCGGACCAATCTGATTGATCCCATGCCAGCATCTCCTGCCCGGCAACTCTGCTTTAGAGCTGAGTTGCCGGTCCTGTCACTGTGTCGCTTTACACAGCGACAGCTTAAAGTCCTGACATGCTTGGTACATAGGACTGCAGTAAGTTACTTGCAATACCGACGTACCAGACACATCATTTTGCGGGAAGGAGTTAATGTGACAGTACCCCCCTCCCCCTTTACCTACAGGGCCCCTGCTTTATAGAGAAATATTAGTATAGAAAAGACATGGAGGAGTTGTCCATAGCAACCAATCAGATTCCTGGTTTTATTTTTCTAAGACAGGTTTGAAATTGAAAGAAGTGATCTGATTGGTTGCTATGGACAATGTTACCTGCTAAATTTTCGACTCCACATCTTCCCAGAAGTAACCATAGCAACCAATTCAATGGATGAGAGTTGGTAGGTAGATTGGAGGGTCTGATAAGTGACAACCACAGCCCACCATGCAGTGACAGCCAGAGCCTCTAGAGCAGGGGGTCTCAAGCTCAGCTGGGTGGATGGGCCGCATAATGAAAAAATTGGAAGTTGAAGGGCCGCATTACAGAAAAAATTTGATACCATACAAAATTGTTGTTATTTGTGTTTCAATAATTTTTATTGGAGGTTTACAAGAAAAGGTATACTGTAGATGTAGATCAAACAATGCAAATTACAGTTGGGGGCATTCCCCGAAGATCGAATCATCAATTTTATATTTGAACTACTATAACATTAGTATAATAATACCGCTAGGTTTAAACTTCCCGGAAATTTGTGAGTTTACACAATCTAGTTTTCTACTTTAAGTGTCGCTAAATGCAGTCTGGCAGCTCAGTTGGCAGCGTTTGGCAGACACAAGAACGTCAATATTGGGCTTAATATCATGCGCGTTAGCCAATCGCAATGTTGCACGAAGATGTTCATCCGTAAGTCTTGACCGTAACGCTGATTTGTTAATCTTCATTGAAGAGAAGAACTGTTCACATACATACGTACTGCCAAACATGGTCATGGTCCTGGCAGCGGCATTAACAAGTTTTGGAAACTTTTCTTGAGAGACAAACTTGTAGAAATCTGGAACACCAATGTCCATATACTTCTGTTTAAGAACAGTGTCGCACTGCAAGTCCACAATCTCCATCTGCAGATCTTCTGAAACACAAGCGACGTCTACCGCAAACGGAGCGGCAAAGAGTGCAAATTCAGGTTCAAGATCCCGGAACTCATGAAAACGTCGATCAAACTCTTGCAGTAATTGAGAAATGATATCTGAGTAATAACTGAGGTGTTGTGGTTCAACTCGTATCGACTGCAAAGCGGAGAAATGTGCCAAATTGCTAGACTTCAGCTGTTTGGCCCACAAAGACTGCTTACATCTGAATGCCTTGACACTGTCATACATCATCGTAATCATCTGCTTTGGGCCCTGAAGTTTCAAGTTGAGTGCGTTGAGGTGTTCTGTGACATCTGTTAGAAACGCTAAATCAGATAGAAAAGCTGGGTCAGAAAGTTGGAGAGCGTCGTTATCTTTTAGTGCCATAAAAAGCGCTATCTCCTGTCTTAAAGCAAAAAATCTCTTCAACACGCTTCCCCGACTCAACCATCTGACCTCGGTATGATACAGCAAGTCTCCATATTCAGTGTCCATATCGGATAAAAAAAGAAGTGAACTGCCTATGGTTAAGACCTCTTGCCCGTATAAAATGAACCGTCTTAACAACAAAGTCCATAACTTCTTTCCTTTTTAGACTTTTGCTACACAGCGCCTCCTGATGCAGAATGCAGTGTATTGCACTGAAAGGACTCGACAAAGAAAGCTGCTTTCGTTTTGCTTTCAATAAGCCCACAACACCAACATTTTCAGAACACATTGCTGGTGCACCGTCAGTTGCCACAGACACGAGTTTATCCCATGGCAGTCCTGCTGTGTTAATACAACCTTCAAGCTCTTTAAAAATGTCACGACCGGTTGTTGTGCCTTTCATAGGTAATAAATCGAATAATTCCTCAGTTATGTTTAGGTCTCCATCAACCCCACGAATAAAGACAGCACAATATGCAGTATCTGTTACACCAGTACTCTCGTCAAGCGCTATGGAAAATGCTGCAAAACCTTGCGCTCTTGTAATCAGTTGCTGATGAATGTTACTAGCAGATTCAGTGATTCTACTAGCAACAGTATTTGCCGACAAGCTTATGCCTTCAAACGGTTTCTGTTTGTCCGGACAAATAATTTCACATGTCTTTATAAAACAGTCTTTAATGAACTGGCCTTCAGTGAATGGTCTTGAAGATTTTGCTATCATGTTACTAAGGACAAAACTCGCTTTTACTGAAGATTCGCTTGACTTATTAATACTTGAGAAAAAGGTTCGCTGTTTTTTAAGCGATGCTTTCAGTTGCTGAACCTTTTCATCCCGTATTTTGCCAGACAGTGCATCATACTGTTCACCATGCTGCGTCATGTAATGTCGACGCACATTGTAGTCCTTAAGCACCGCGATAAACTGCAAACAAATCAGATACTGGGCTCTGTCTTTTACCTCTGTGACAAAATATAAGTTTTCCCACTTGTCCTGGAATATTCGTTTCTCATCAGCAATCTTGCGATTTTTCGATGACGACGCCATTAAAGACTGTAAAGGGGTTCTCTGGGAATTGAAAAATATGTCCGTTAGCAACCCTGTACTGCCCCCATATAAATATATCATAGTTTGCTGCCACATGGAATTATAGTGCCCTCATAGGCATACATTGTATGTCTATGAGGGCACTGCAGAGCACGGTCATCCACATCCACCTCTGCAGAGCACTGTTACCTATATTTACTACTGCAGAGCTCTGTAACCTACATCCACTTCTGCAGGGCACTATTACCTACACATCCACCGCTGTACAGCCACTGCTGCATACAAAGTCTGCTGCCCCCTCAGTAAAAATATACTGTCCGATCCCCCAATAATTAAAAAATGCCCTCTGTAGATGCTGCCACAGTGCCCTCTGTAGATGCTGCCACAGTGCCCTCTGTAGATGCTGCCACAGTGCCCTCTGTAGATGCTGCCACAGTGCCCTCTGTAGATGCTGCCACAGTGCCCTCTGTAGATGCTGCCACAGTGCCCTCTGTAGAAGCTTCCACAGTGCCCTCTGTAGATGCTGCCACACTGCCCTCTGTAGATGCTGCCACAGTGCCCTCTGTAGATGCTGCCACACTGCCCTCTGTAGATGCTGCCACAGTGCCCTCTGTAGAAGCTGCCACAGTGCCCTCTGTAGATGCTGCCACACTGCCCTCTGTAGATGCTGCCACAGTGCCCTCTGTAGATGCTGCCACAGTGCCCTCTGTAGATGCTGCCACAGTGCCCTCTGTAGATGCTGCCACAGTGCCCTCTGTAGATGCTGCCACACTGCCCTCTGTAGATGCTGCCACACTGCCCTCTGTAGATACTGCCACAGTGCCCTCTGTAGTTGCTGCCACACTGCCCTCTGTAGATGCTGCCACAGTGCCCTCTGTAGATGCTGCCACACTGCCCTCTGTAGATGCTGCCACACTGCCCTCTGTAGATGCTGCCACACTGCCCTCTGTAGATGCTGCCACAGTGCCCTCTGTAGTTGCTGCTACACTGCCCTCTGTAGATGCTGCCACACTGCCCTCTGTAGATGCTGCCACACTGCCCTCTGTAGATGCTGCCACACTGCCCTCTGTAGATGCTGCCACAGTGCCCTCTGTAGTTGCTGCCACACTGCCCTCTGTAGATAATGCCAGTGCCCTCTGTAGATGCTGCCACACTGCCCTCTGTATAGTGCCACAGTGCCATATTTATTGCCACACTGCCCTCTGTAGATAGTGCCACAGTGCCCTCTGTAATGCTACACTGCCCTCTGTAGTGCCACAGTGCCCTCTGTAGTGCCACAGTGCCCTCTGTAGTGCCACAGTGCCCTCTGTATAGTGCCACAGTGCCCTATTTAATGCCACACTGCCCTCTGTAGATAGTGCCACAGTGCCCTCTGTAATGCTACACTGCCCTCTGTAGTGCCACAGTGCCCTCTATAGTGCCACAATGCCCTCTGTATAGTGCCACAGTGCCCTATTTAATGCCACACTGCCCTCTGTAGATAGTGCCACAGTGCCCTCTGTAATGCTACACTGCCCTCTGTAGTGCCCCAGTGCCCTCTGTAGTGCCACAGTGCCCTCTGTATAGTGCCACAGTGCCCTATTTAATGCCACAGTGCCCTCTGTAGATAGTGCCACAGTGCCCTCTGTAATGCTACACTGCCCTCTGTAGTGCCACAGTGCCCTCTGTAGTGCCACAGTGCCCTCTGTATAGTGCCACAGTGCCCTATTTATTGCCACACTGCCCTCTGTAGATAGTGCCACAGTGCCCTCTGTAATGCTACACTGCCCTCTGTAGTGCCACAGTGCCCTCTGTAGTGCCACAGTGCCCTCTGTATAGTGCCACCGTGCCCTATTTAATGCCACACTGCCCTCTGTAGATAATGCCACAGTGCCCTCTGTAATGCTACACTGCCCTCTGTAGTGCCCCAGTGCCCTATTTAATGCCACACTGCCCTCTGTAGATAGTGCCACAGTGCCCTCTGTAATGCTACACTGCCCTCTGTAGTGCCACAGTGTCCTCTATAGTGCCACAGTGCCCTCTGTAGTGCCACAGTGCCCTCTGTAGTGCCACAGTGCCCTCTGTATAGTGCCACAGTGCCCTATTTAATGCCACACTGCCCTCTGTAGATAATGCCACAGTGCCCTCTGTAATGCTACACTGCCCTCTGTAGTGCCCCAGTGCCCTATTTAATGCCACACTGCCCTCTGTAGATAGTGCCACAGTGCCCTCTGTAATGCTACACTGCCCTCTGTAGTGCCACAGTGCCCTCTATAGTGCCACAGTGCCCTCTGTAGTGCCACAGTGCCCTATGTAATGCCACAAACCATTGTAGATCACCCCCCCCCCCCCTATAGATAGTACCACGCAGGGGTGACATCCCAAGCCAGAGCATGCCGATGCACTGGCCTGGGATTCCTTTGCTCTAGAATGGGCCCAACACACCACACCCTGCTGACAGCGCCACATGCCCCTTCTATGTAAGTAGCTCCATTGTGACTCCCTCCTCGGCCGGGGTGTGTAGCGCTGTCAAAGATGGTGTGTGTGGGGCGCTACTAAAGGGGTTTTCCACTACATGGGACTTTAATTCAACTGCTCACCAATGCGTCCGGGACTCGTGACTGACGTTATGAAGGAGCGAGCGCTCACCAATGCGGTCCAAGGAGGACTGACGTCATGAAGGAGCGCTCCTCCTTCCGACCGCTCTATCCTCTCCCCGCGGACTCGCATTCGCCGGAGGACTGACGTCCTGAAGAAACGCTCTCACCTCTCTCTACGGGTCGCGGGCCGCAGATGACAGACTCAGGGGCCGCATGCGGCCCGCGGGCCGCGTGCCTGAGACCCCTGCTCTAGAGGCAACAGCTACTGCCACCATTATAGTGACAACTACTGACCCCAATAATAGTGACAGCTACTGCCACCATTATAGTGACAACTACTGACCCCAATAACAGTGACAGCTACTACCCCAATAATAGTGACATCTACTGACCCCAATAATACTGACAGCTACTGACCCCAATAATAGTGACAGCTACTGACCCCAATAATAGTGACAGCTACTGACCCCAATAATAGTGACAGCTACTGACCCCAATAATAGTGACAGCTACTACCCCCAATAATAGTGACAGCTACTGACCCCAATAATAGTGACAGCTACTGACCCCAATAATACTGACAGCTACTGACCCCAATAATAGTGACAGCTACTGACCCCAATAATAGTGACAGCTACTGACCCCAATAATAGTGACAGCTACTAACCCCAATAATAGTGACAGCTACTGACCTCAATAATAGTGACAGCTACTGCCTCCACTATAGAGACAGCTACTGACCCCAAAAACAGTGACAGCTACTGACCCCAATAATAGTGACAGCTACTGACCCCAATAATAGTGACAGCTACTACCCCCCAATAATAGTGACAGCTACTGACCCCAATAATAGTGACGGCTACTGACCCCAATAATTGTGACAGCTACTGACCCCAATAATAGTGACAACTACTGACTCCAAAAATAGTGACAGCTACTGACCCCAATAATATTGACAGCTACTGACCCCAATAATAGTGACAGCTACTGACCCCAATAATATTGACAGCTACTGACCCCAATAATAGTGACAGCTACTGACCCCAATAATAGTGACAGCTACTGACCCCAATAATAGTGACAGCTACTGACCTCAATAATAGTGACAGCTACTGCCTCCACTATAGTGACAGCTACTGACCCCAAAAACAGTGACAGCTACTGACCCCAATAATAGTGACAGCTACTGACCCCAATAATAGTGACAGCTACTGACCCCAATAATAGTGACAGCTACTGACCCCAATAATAGTGACAGCTACTGAGCCTAATAATAGTGACAGCTACTGACCCCCAATAATAGTGACAGTTACTGACCCCAATAATAGTGACAGCTACTGACCCCAATAATAGTGACAGCTACTGACCCCAATAATAGTGACAGCTACTGACCCCAATAATAGTGACAGCTATTGACCCCAATAATAGTGACAGCTACTGACCCCAATAATAGTGACAGCTACTACCCCCAATAATAGTGACAGCTACTGACCCCAATAATAGTGACAGCTACTGACCTCAATAATAGTGACAGCTACTGATGCCAATAATAGTGACAGCTACTGACCCCAATAATAGTGACAGCTACTGACCCCAATAATAGTGACAGCTACTGACCCCAATAATAGTGACATCTACTGACCCCAATAATAGTGACAGCTACTGACCCCAATAATAGTGACAGCTACTGACCCCAATAATAGTGACAGCTACTGACCCCAATAACAGTTTACAGACTCGAACAATAACATCTTATTTATGGTGAATGATGAAGGGCATAAAAAAACTTAAAAAAGCAATAAAAATAAAGATAGATTATTGGAGCACTCCACTTATTTTTTTTTATTGCACCCTCCATTTGTACATTGGTGTTTCAGTGGGGTGCTGTGTGCAAAATACTTACCGATCCCCGCATTTTGTATTTTTCGGGTCCAAGGCCGCTCACCTGATATTCCCTCTGACTTGTCTGGAGTCACGGTGCTTTTGAATAAACCGGAACTCAGGCTCTCAATGCATTCCTATGGAAGCCAGCAAGACCAGGACGAGGCCAGAACGAGGCTCCATAGGAATGCATTGACATCAGGTTTTCTGAACAGCAGTGATTCCAGACCAGGTCAGAATGAAGATCACGTGCGCGGCCCTGGACTCGAAAAACGACAGGATCCAGGGATCGTAAGTATTTCTACACCCAGCTCCCCACTGAAACACGAATGCACAAATGGAGGGTGCAAAAAATAAATAAATAAATAAAGTGGAGTGCTTCTTTAAATGCTCATGGTCACAATGAAGGGAGACAAAAGCGAAAAAAAATAATTGCAGCTGAAAGGACAAAATTAGTTGCAACATCAAGGGGTTAATAATTATAGTACATGCAGATCACTGTATAGAGCTTTTCAGCTCCCCAGGGGCATACGGTTGGGAGCTTTGACTGGCGGGGTCACTTTAAGAATAAATAAATGGGGGGCGGCATCACTTCATCATGATCTACAGAGATTGGCCAGTGATCACATGGTAGGGGGCTATAGAGCTCCCTATAAGATAGTAATGCCCTTCGTCCTCCTCTTTGGCCCCTGCAGCTTGGCGTCTTTCCCCCACTCCCTCTCTTGATTTGACTCCTTAATGACACGTTTTTTTCCATTTTCGTTTATTACTCCCCGCCATTGCTTTCGTTTTTACAGCGTCTATCGTCCGGTAATAACTACATGTTCACTTTATTCTACGGATGAATATGATAACGGCGATACCGAATTTATCATTTTTTCATGTTTTACCACTTTGTAAAACTATTTGTTAAAAAAATTAGTTTTGCGTCGCCAAAATCTGAGAGCCATAACTTTTTTATGTTTCTGTAGATTGAGCGATGTGAGGGCTTATTTTTTGCGAGGCGAGCTTTTATTGTTACCATTTTGGAGTACATGCGACTTTTTGGTCAGATTTTATTCTATTTTTTGGGGAGCTAACGTGACCAAAAAACAGCAATTTGGGGGCTTTAAACATTTTTTATTTTTTTTTACTGTGTTCAGTGGGTTAGATAACATCAGATTGTAATAGTTCGGACTTTTGCAAATGTGGCGATAACAGTTATGCTAATTTATATTTTGTTTAACATTACTTTAGGGAAAAAATGGGAAGAGGGAATTTAACTTTTTTTAAATTCTGTTTAGTAGTCCCCCTAGTGGACTTGAACCAGCGATCATTGGATCGCTCACACGATCTACTGCAATAGTAAAGTATTGCAGTATATTGTGATTCTTACAGCCACCTATAAAGCCCTGCCGGAGTACAAAGATGGCAGACCCTTCATTAGGCCCCCAGGCTGCCATTATAACCATTGGCATCCCGCTATAGCATCGTGGGGGGATAATGGCACGTCGGAGGGGGTCGTCCCTCTCATTCTAATGTGTTAGATGCTGTGGTCGTGATTGACTGTGGCCTCTAAGTGGTTAAATTGGCATAATCAAAGTGATATTTGATTCTGTCCGTTGCAGTGCGGTGTTGGCTATATTACACAGCCATTACCCGCTAAGTATGGAGCGACCCCAGCCCGTGATCTCGCTCCATACTTCCCCTTAACGACTGCCATGTACATGTATGTGGCATGTTGTTAAGGAAATAAATGTTATTTTGTTGATTGTTTCAGTGAATTTTTTTGTTCATCCTGTTTTGATTATTTTGATTATTTTATTCTGTTGTAGATATCACAGCGCGCGGTTCTAGGAGGACCTTGTCTAGATGACGGTGAAACACATAGGTAGAGCGCCAGGGACTGCAGGGAAGTGCAACCCGGTCTTTCTTTCCGTGAATTGACACAGTGTGATTTGCTAATTTATTGGCGAATTTTCACTATTATGGAGATCAACGGATCGGGATTCTTCTCCATCTTCTTGGCCTTTTGGTGTGTGGCCTGGCTCTCTGCTAGCTACACACTGACTGTTATCAACAACCATACCTGCACCGCTGATCCGGGAACCTGCGCCGATGAACATCTGCTTCAGCTGGGATCAGGTGAGGAAGCAGGGTCAGCGGCTATTGTGTCAGGAGATGCTGGGGGAGGGAGGCCCGGGCAGAGGAGACGCCGCAGGGGCACAGCAGTGAGGGCATTGCATGGCTCAACCCCCTATCAGAGGACAAGAGCTGGAGAAGAAGTCGTCCGGTCTCAGCCAGGGCTGCGGTCTCCTGCACAACTGTGTCATTATTGAATTTACCGTCCAGTTCTGGCCCGCAGCTGGAGGGTCCGAGCAGGGATATGGCACATGCTGTTGGTGCCAAGGGGGATCGATGTGATGTTAATCACGCTTCTGCCTTGTCCCTTTTTTCTCTTTCAGGTTTGGCAAAGGAATCGTCAAGGAGAGGGAGGAAACACAGATCTGGCGGTGGGCGCAGGCACGGTCGGCGGAGATCGCCCTCGTCATCTTCTGAGCGACAACCCTCCTCTTCTTCTTATCAATATCTACATCATCTTCCCCGCCGAGGACGCAGAGCCGTGCTGATGTCACAGAGAGATGATGAGGGGTTATAAATATTCCCCTGACAGCTGCCCGGTCTTTCTTTCCATGAATTGACACAGTGCGATTTGCTAATTTATTGGCGACTTCTCACTTTATGGAGACCAATGGATCGGGATTCTTCTCCATCTTCTTGGCCTTTTGGTGTGCGGCCTGGCTCTCTGCTAGCTACACCCTGACCTCACATCAACAACCATGCCCCCCCACTGATGTACATCATCCCCTCAGTCATATAGATTATCTGACTGCTGATTATTAAGATGAAACAATTCTGACAATTTTTCCATATTATTTAACATTGAGCGTTTTCTTTTTTGTTTTGCAGTGAAATGGGAAATTTCTTTGCAGAAAATATCCTGTTTAGAATGGGATTCATAGGAATGGCCATTGCCTGTAAGTAACAATCACGGAAGTGATTATAATATTCTCTTCATGCAGCAGTAATCAGATTTTTCTAAAAAATAAATAAAGTTTTGTTCATTTCAATTGATAATAATTGTCCGGATCAGACGATGCAGATAAATGTTCCCGTCCATTATTGTAGGTTTCTTTTTGGGTTTAGCGCTTGGTCCGCGCTTCATAGATGTTATTAGGTTGTTTTACACGTTTTGCATGGTACAGGATTTATTTGGCTTATTTTCTCTTTTTCAGCTCTGGGTCTGACGTTTCTACATTATAAGTTCATTATGTTCCATGCTGAAGCCTTTCGGGATCGTCAGACCTTGGTTTAAAAGATCCTCATGGCAATTGGATGGTCATCATGCGTCGGGACAGCCGTGATGGCTACATTTTCGGTAAGTTAATAAATGTTTTACATTGATGGGGTTGTCCCATCTTCACTAAATAGGGACCCGCTGGCAATCAGCTGAACCCCTGGTGATCATGATCAGTGGTTATCACCGGGTGGCCACATCATAAAGTGGTATTACATGGCTTATTCCAATGAATGGACGACCATGTAATAGATGTGTCTAATATAAAGGAGTCACAAGCAAGAGACCAACCTCTATATCCATTATGTCTCTGTGGTTATTATATCAGAACACGTTATTTAGGATTTATTGGGAAGTTCTGAGGGTAAATTAGTGATTAGTTCCATAAGATTTGCTGTAACCTCTGTCTGCTTGTTTTCTAGACGTACCGTTATCCAATGACTCACCGGATTTGCGCTTTTCATTGCATTCGGGTTTGCCAGCCTTTACAACCTTTGGCAGTCCATACTCGTCTACAAAGTGCCCGAAAGCCGAAGAGTCATCAGCCATTTCAGACTGGCGTCCTGTATAATGGCCGTGACCTTAGTGGTTTTCTGTATCCTTTCTTAAATAATATTTGAATGGAATCCAATTGTCCTTGTCTTTAGGTTCACATGTAGGAAACATCAGATCCTGAGGTGATCATTTCCCTTCATTTTCTGATCTTGCCCGCCAGATGGCGACATGCTGGTGTAACACAGCGCCATCTGGTAACATTGTTCAGCTTCTTGCAGGAACATACTGAATAGAAAGCAAGCGGTACTGTCCTTGCTATATATGTATTATATTAACATTTATCTCACATAAATATGTAGTCAATTCTATAAGACACTTTATAAACGTTATTTTCCTATATAATAAATTACCAGTCATTGGAAGTAGGGTATCCGTATACACCCACCTGTGCGCTGGAGATCAATGTGTAAAGCTATGTACAGATTTTATTTGTACCCCTAAAGGCCGTTCTATAGGAAAACAATTGGACCTATAATCTTTGTGCTTATTCTCAGCACCATGGTGATCGTGACGCCCGCAATGTAATGGATATGGTGTCACATGACAATGGGTCAGGTCCATTTTGGCATCGCTGTCAGTCACATGGAGTATACAATAAACATGAATGCAGCAAAACCTCGGCCCGGGTGGAAAGTTCTTGTTTTGTGCAATTTTTAATGTATTAATTTTGATATTTTTTCACAGATCAGTGAAATGACAGCAAAGATCATAGAGTGGTCGATGTTGGTCCTCATGCTGGTGAATGTATTGAGCTACTATCAGAATATGCAGGTCAGTAGACGTCACCTCATTATCCCCTCGTATACCGGACCTCGTAATAACATTATTATTCATCTCTACAATCATGGGGTTTATAATGTGGATATGTGTTTCTTTTCTTAGAGTTTATCTATAACAATTACCCAGAAAAGCTTCACCATCTCCAAGAGGGAGAAGAACCAGGACTCTGGAGTATAAAGAGGACCATCGTGGACGGTGACGTGAGACGGTTTCATCTGATCACACACCCCAATCCAGAAATGCACAAGATCCAGCCCTAATCTTCCATGTCAGACCTCACAACAATAAAAATAAAGGTGAGGTCAATGTGTTGTATGTCCTAAATCACATGTATATAGATGGCAGGTAGAGAATATACAATATCCAATCCAAACACTAATAAAAGGGAGCTCTATTAGAAGATTTGTCCATATAGTTACAGGTTTACGGTCTCTTATTTCCAGTTTTATACAATGATGTGGAATGGCGCGCCACAGCCAAGCAGTAACTACTATGGGAACATCCCAAACTGCAGAAGATCTAGAGATGGCGACCAAGTGCCAAGACATCCAAGCCGGATCCTGCTCGCTCCCCCTCTCAGTACCGGATCCCGGGACGACACGTGGTGCATTCCCGTACTCCCGCCGCGCTGCACATGTAAGCAGCGGCAATCTTCGGTGCCTCCTGTTGCTCCCCCCGCACTGACAGCTGGCCTCCGGACTTGGCCGTTTCCCCGTGTTCCCACGCTTCGGTGGCTGGTCTGTGCCGCGTATAGCGGCTGTTGCAATAGTTTTACCTGGCTGGGTGCGGGAGCTCCTCTTCCCTGCGTCCTCACATGCAGGCGCCGGAACCGGAAGTTCTCGGTTTTATTTATCTGTCAGATTTGAAAATAAAAGAAGTGATCTGATTGGTTGCTATGGACAATGTTCCCATGCTTTATAACTGCTCAGTTTTTCTACTCCACATCTGCCCAGAAGTAACCATAGCAACCAATTCAAAAGATGAGAGTTGGTAGATTGGAGGGTCTTATAAGTGACAACCACAGCCCACCATGCAGTGACAGCCAGAGCCTCTAGAGGCAACATCTACTGCATCCATTATAGTGACAGCTACTGACCCCAATAATAGTGACAGCTACTGACCCCAATAACAGTGACAGCTACTGACACCAATAATAGTGACAGCTACTGACCCCAATAATAGTGACAGCTACTGACCCCAATAATAGTGACAGCTACTGACCCCAATAATAGTGACAGCTACTGACCCCAATAATAGTGACAGCTACTGACCCCAGTAATAGTGACATCTACTGACCCCAATAATAGTGACAGCTACTACCCCATTAATAGTGACAGCTACTGACCCCAGTAATAGTGACAGCTACTGACCCCAATAATAGTGACAGCTACTGACCCCAATAATAGTGACACCTACTGACCCCAATAATAGTGACAGCTACTGACCCCAATAATAGTGACAGCTACTGACCCCAATAATAGTGACAGCTACTGACCCCAATAATAGTGACAGCTACTGACCCCAATAACAGTGACAGCTACTGACCCCAATAATAGTGACAGCTACTACCCCATTAATAGTGACAGCTACTGACCCCAGTAATAGTGACAGCTACTGACCCCAATAATAGTGACAGCTACTGACCCCAATAATAGTGACACCTACTGACCCCAATAATAGTGACAGCTACTGACCCCAATAATAGTGACAGCTACTGACCCCAATAATAGTGACAGCTACTGACCCCAATAATAGTGACAGCTACTGACCCCAATAACAGTGACAGCTACTGACCCCAATAATAGTGACAGCTACTGACCCCAATAATAGTGACAGCTCCTGACCCCAATAATAGTGACAGCTACTGACCCCAATAATAGTGACAGCTACTGACCCCAATAATAGTGACAGCTGCTGACCCCAATAATAGTGACAGCTACTTACCCTAATAACAGTGACAGCTACTGACCCCAATAATAGTGACAGCTACTACCCCCAATAATAGTGACAGCTACTACCCCCAATAATAGTGACAGCTACTGACCCCAATAATAGTGACAGCTACTGACCCCAATAATAGTGACATCTACTGACCCCAATAATAGTGACAGCTACTGACCCCAATAATAGTGACAGCTACTGACCCCAATAATAGTGACAGCTATTTACCCCAATATTAGTGACAGCTACTGACCCCAATAATAGTGACAGCTACTGACCCCAATAATAGTGACAGCTACTGACCCCAATAATAGTGACAGCTACTGACCCCAATAATAGTGACAGCTACTGACCCCAATAATAGTGACAGCTACTGATCCCAATAATAGTGACAGCTACTGACCCCAATAATACTGACAGCTACTGACCCCAATAATAGTGACAGCTACTGACCCCAATAATAGTGACAGCTACTACCCCCAATAATAGTGACAGCTACTGACCCCAATAATAGTGACAGCTACTGACCCCAATAATAGTGACAGCTACTGACCCCAATAATAGTGACAGCTACTGACCCCAATAATAGTGACAGCTACTGACTCCAATAATAGTGACAGCTACTTACCTCAATAATAGTGACAGCTACTGACCCCAATAATAGTGACAGCTACTGACCCCAATAATAGTGACAGCTACTGACCCCAATAATAGTGACAGCTACTGACCTCAATAATAGTGACAGCTACTGACCCCAATAATAGTGACAGCTACTGACCCCAATAATAGTGACAGCTACTGACTCCAATAATAGTGACAGCTACTTACCTCAATAATAGTGACAGCTACTGACCCCAATAATAGTGACAGCTACTGACCCCAATAATAGTGACAGCTACTGACCCCAATAATAGTGACAGCTACTGACCTCAATAATAGTGACAGCTACTGACTCCAATAATAGTGACAGCTACTGACCCCAATAATAGTGACAGCTACTGACCCCAATAACAGTTTCCAGACGCGAAAAATAACATTATTTATGGTGAATAATGAGGAGCAGAAAAAACAATAAAAATAAAGATAAATTAACCCCTTACTGCTTTTGCCCACTTTTGACCTTCCTGACAGAGCCTCATTTTTCAAATCTGACATGTGTCACTTTATGTGGTAATAACTTCGGAATGCTTTTAACTATCCAAGCGATTCTGAGATTATTTTCTCTTGATAAATTGGACTTTATGTCACTGGCAAAATTTGCTCGATACACTTAGTATTTAATTCTGAAAAACACCCAAATTTAGCGAAGAAATTAGCATTTTTCTAAATTTAAATGTATCTGCTTGTAAGACAGGCAGTTACACTGCAAAAAATTGTTCCTAATTAACATCCCCCATATGTCTACATTAGATTGACATCGTTTTTTGAACGTCCTTTTATTTTTATAGGACGTTAAAAGGCTTAGAACTTTAGCAGCAATTTCTCATATTTTCAAGAAAATTTCAAAAGGCTATTTTTACAGAGGGCAGTTCAGTTGTGAAACCCCGAAAAAGTCACCCCATTTTAAAAACGTCACCCCTCAAAGTATTCAAAACAGCATTTAGAAAGTTTCTTAACCCTTCAGACGGTTTCACAGGAATTACAGCAAAGTAATTTTAGCAGAAATTCATTTTAAATCCATTTTTTTTGTAACACAGAAAGTTTTACCAAAGAATTGCAACTCAATATTTATTTCCCAGGTTCTGCAGATTTAGAAAATATCCCACATGTGACCCTAGTTTGGTACTGGACTAAAGCACTGGCCTCAGAAGCAAAGGCGCACCTCGTGGATTTTGGGGCCATCTTTTTATTAGAATATATTTTAGGCACCATGTCAGGTTTGAAGGGCTCTTGCGGTGCCAAAACAGTGGAAATCCCCCAAAAGTGACCCCATTTGGGAAACTACACACCTCAAGGAAATTATCTAGGGGTATAGTGAGCATTTTGACCGCTCAGGTTTATTGCAGAAATTATTGGGAGTAGGCCGTAAAAATTAAAATCTATATTTTTTCAAAGAAAATGTAGGTTTAGCTAATTTCTTTTCATTTCAACAAGGACTAAAGGGGAAAAAGCAATTTGTAAAGCAATTTTTCCTAAGTAAAACAATACTCCACATGTGGTCATAAACGGCTGTTTGGACAAACGGTGGGGCTCAGAAGGGAAAGAGCGCCATTTGGCTTTTTGAGATCACATTTAGCAGGAATAGTTTACAGAGGCCATGTCACATTTGCAAAGCCCCTGAGGGACTAAAACAATGAAAACGCCCAAAAAGTGACTCCATTTAGGAAACTACACCCCTTGAGGAATTCATCTAGGGGTGTAGTGAATTTTTGGACCCCACAGGTATTTCATAGAAATTATTAGAATTGGGCAGTGAAAATAAAAACAATCCCTTTTCTTGAATAAAACGTAGCTTTAGCTCAAAATTTCTCATTTTCTCAACAAATAAAGGAAAAAAAGAACTCCAGCATTTGTAAAGCAATTTCTCCCAAGTACGGCAATACCCCATATGTGGTCATAAACTGCTGTTTGGGCACACGGCAGGGCTTAGAATGGAAGGAGCGCCATTTGGCTGTCACGTTGGGTACGTGGACCCACTGGACCGTACCGCCTAAACGGTATGGCTGCTGGCCGAATAGACACGAAGCGGCTCAGGCCTCACATGAGTGATTCAGCTGCTTTGTTCTAGCGATTGTTGGGGGTCTCAGTGCTCGGACGCCCACCAATCTAAACTTCTGACATGTCTCTATGACATGTCAGTAGTTTGTCGAACGTTTAGCTACACTTTAAATGTTAATTTAAATGTACCACAAAATGGTCACAATGAAGGGAGACAAAAGGAAAAAAAAATATTTGCAGCTTAAAAGACAAAATTGGTTGCAACATCAAGGGGTTAATAATTATACTACATGCAGATCACTGTATAGAGCTTTTCAGCTCCCCAGGGGCATACGGTTGGGAGCTTTGACTGACGGGGTCACTTTAAGAATAAATAAATGGGGGGTGGCATCACTTCATCATGATCTACAGGGATTGGCCAGTGATCACATAGTAGGGGGCTATAGAGCTCCCTATAAAATAGTAATGCCCTTCGTCCTCTTTGGACCCTGCAGCTTGGCGTCTTTCCCCCACTCCCTCTCATGATTTGACTCCTTAATGACACGACCAATTTACGTTTTTTCATATTCGTTTATTACTCCCCGCCTTCCAAAAGCCATCACTTTTTTTATTTTTTCGTCGGCATAACCGTATGAGAGCTTGTTTTTTATGGGACAAGTTGTCATTTTTTATGGTACCATTTAATGTATCTGATAATGTACTGGGAAACTGAAAAATAAATTATTTGTGGGGTGGAATGAGCAAAAAAAAGCTAATGCGCCATTTTCAGGGGGATTTTGTTTTCATCGTGCGGTAATAACTACATGTTCACTTTATTCTACTGATTAATACGATTACGGCGATACTGAATGTATATTTTTTAATGTTTTACCACTTTGTAAAACTATTTGTTAAAAAAATTTGTTTTGCGTCTCCAAAATCTGAGAGACGTATTTTTTTTTTATTTTTCCGTAGATTGAGCGATGTGAGGGCTTCGATTTTGCGAGGCGAGCTTTTGTTACCATTTTGACTTTTTTATCAGTTTTTATTCCATTTTTTTGGGGAGCTAACGTGACCAAAAAACAGCAATTTGGGTGTTTTACATTTTTTTTTTCTTACAGTGTTCAGCGAGTGGGTTAGATAACATCAGATTGTAATAGTTTGGACTTGCAAACGCGGCAATATCAGTTATGCTAACTTATTTTGTTTAACATTACTTTAGGGAAAAAATGGGAAGAGGGAATTTATTTATTTAACTTTTTTTAAATTCTGTTTAGTAGTCCCCCTAGTGGACTTGAACCAATGATCATTGGATCGCTCACTCGATCTACTTCAGTAGTAACGTATTGCAGTTTATCGTGATTCTTACAGCCACCTATGAAGCCCTGCCGGAGAACAAAGATTTCAGACCCTTCATTAGGCCCCCAGGCTGCCATTATAACCAGCCGCATCCCGCTATAGCATCGTGGGGGGACAATGGCACGTCGGAGGGGGTCGTCCCTCTCAATCTAATGCGTTAGATGCTGTGGTCGTGATTGACTTTGGCATCTAATGGGTTAAACAGGCAGACTCAAAGTGATATTTGATTCTGTCCATTGCAGTGCGGTGTTGGCTATATTACACAGCCATTACCCGCTAAGTATGGAGTGACCCCAGCCCGTGATCTCGCTCCATACTTCTCTTCAACGACTGCCATGTACATGTATGTGACATGTTGTTAAGGAGTTAAATGTCATTTTGTTGATAATTGATTCAGAGTTTTTATGTTCATCCTGTTTTGATCATTTTGTTCTGTTCCAGACGTCACAGCGGCGGTTCTAGGAGGATCTTGTCTCTACCGTTCGTGAAATCACCCGGAAACAACTGGAGCATGCCCATCGCGCCTGCAATGTTCTGGCACCCAGGGTGACCTGTTTATCTTGCAATGTGTTTATCCAACCAGCGGACATAATAATAATAAAAGCTGTGGCCGACCCCCACTTTACCCCACATCTTGGTCTAAGTCCCAGTTATTTCATATAAATGTTAGAGGTTGTGTTATATGGGGGTGATGCCTTCATTGGTCCTGTCAGTCTTGTTTTACCAAATGTAATCCCCTGTTATACAGGGTGGGCCATTTATATGGATACACCTAAATAAAATGGGAATGGTTGGTGATATTAACTTCCTGTTTGTGGCACATTAGTATATGGGAGGGGGGAAACTTTTCAAGCTGGGTGTTGACCATGGCGGCCATTTTGAAGTTGGCCATTTTGTATCCAACTTTAGTTTTTTCAATGGGAAGAGGGTCATGTGACACATCAAACTTATCGAGAATTTCACAAGAAAAACAATGGTGTGCTTGGTTTTAACGTTACTTTATTCTTTCATGAGTTATTTACAAGCTTCTCTTTGTTTACAGCCATTGACATGTCGCAGAGGTTAACACGTGAGGAGCGGATAGAAATTGTGTTGATGTCTGGTGAACGCAGTACCCGGGTCATTGCAGCAGATTTCAATGCAAGACACCCTACGAGACCACCCATCTCCCATGCTACAGTTTGCAAACTGCTTGCCAAGTTTCGTGAAACTGGTTCAGTGTTGGATTTGCCCAAATGTGGACGCATGAAAACTGTCACTAATGAAGAAACATCAGTGGCTGTCCTAGCTTCATTCAGCAAGAGCCCACAGCGTAGCACTCGCCGCATGTCACTGGAGAGTGGCATCAGTCGAACATCCCTTCGGCGGATATTAGCTACTCACAAATGGCACCCTTACAAACTCCAGCTGCTGCAGCATCTCAACGAGGATGACCCAGATTGGCGCACTGAATTTGCAGAATGGGCAAAACAAAAATTGGAACAGGACCCTCAGTTTACACAGAACATTTTGTTCAGTGATGAGGAAAACTTTTATGTGAATGGTGAAGTTAACAAACAAAACCACCGCTATTGGTCTGACACTAAGCCACATTGGATAGATCCCTCCAAGACTGTTGGAACACAAAAATTGATGGTATGGTGTGGTATATGGGGTATAAAGATAGTGGGGCCATTCTTCATCAATGGAAACCTCAAGGCCACGGGATATCTGAAATTGCTACATGGTGATGTGTTTCCCTCTTTATGCACTGAAGCTGGCACGTTCCCTGAGTTTTTCCAGCAAGGTGGTGCACCACCACATTATGGGTGTCAGGTCCGAGCATTCCTAAATGAACAGTTTCCTGGAAAGTGGATTGGTCGTCGTGGGCCAGTTGAATGCCCCCCTAGGTCTCCCGATCTGACCACCTTAGACTTTTATCTTTGGGGTCATCTGAAGGCAATTGTCTATGCTGTGAAGATACGAGATGTGCAGCAACTGAAACTACGGATACTGGAAGTCTGTGCTAGCATTTCTTCTGCGGTGTTGCTATCAGTGTGTGAAGAGTGGGAGAAGAGGGTTGCATTGACAATCCAACACAATGGGCAGCACTTTGAGCACATTTTATAAGTGGTCAGAAACTTGTAAATAACTCCTGAAAGAATAAAGTAACGTTAAAACCAAGGACACCATTGTTTTTCTTGTGAAATTCTCGATAAGTTTGATGTGTCACATGACCCTCTTCCCATTGAAAAAACTAAAGTTGGATACAAAATGGCCGACTTCAAAATGGCCGCCATGGTCAACACCCAGCTTGAAAAGTTTCCACCCTCCCATATACTAATGTGCCACAAACAGGAAGTTAATATCACCAACCATTCCCATTTTATTTAGGTGTATCCTTATAAATGGCCCACCCTGTACAATGCTGTCACCCAAAACAACATGGAAAAATCAATGGAGGGGGGTAAATAGTTTTTATTAGCACAGTATAACAGATGACCTTACATTGACCTCTGTGAAAAAAGACTCTAAAATGTCACTACATCAATGACTTATGTTCTGGGGTCTGCATAGCAGAAATAAGTTCATAGCAGATACTAAACCATGGCAGCTCCAGAGCAGAACTGACCTTACTGTGACATCACGATGACATCACTGAGCTATGATGTCACAGAGAGCTGAGAATTTGGGAATTCCCCTGACAGCAGCAGAACTGACCTTACTGTGACATCATGATGACATCACTTAACTATGATGTCACAGAGAGATGATGGGAGGTTATAAATATTCCCCTGACAGCAGCCCGGTCTTCTTTCTGTGAATTGACACAGAGTGTGATTTGCTATTTTATTGGCGACTTTTCACTATTATGGAAATCAACGGATTGGGATTCTTCCCCATCTTCTTGGCCTTTTGGTGTGTGGCCTGGCTCTCTGGAGGCTACACCCTGACTGTGATCAAGGACCATGCCCCCCCACTGATGTACATCAGGTAAGATGGAGAATTACACGACTCTTATTTTATAGTTTGGGAATGTATAAGGTAATTACTTAAATATGGACGAAATATCTAAGTAACAAAGTGGCTTCCATTACCCAGAGGGGCTGCAAGAGGACAGAGAAACGCATCCCCTCATCCCTATAGATTATTATCAGACTGATGATTATTAAGATTAAACAATTATGAAAAATGTTCGATATTATTTAACATTGACTTTTTCTTTTTCGTTTCACAGTGAAACGGGAAATTTCTTTCCCGAAAATATCCTGTTTAGAATAGGATTCGTAGGAATGGCCATTGCCTGTAAGTAAATATCACAGAAGTGATTATAATATGTTCTTACTTCTGGGGGATGGTGGGTTATTATAAAATGTCTTATATCTGATTATATTACTCTGGGGTCAAACCTACATTTATTTTTATAAAAATGTGATTACTACGTCAGTGAGAGATGCAGGCCGGTTGCTAGGGACACATTGCTGGACAAGACTGTGGTTGTTAGGTAGTGTATCCCTAGCAACCAGACTGTCAGACATGACTCAGACTTGGCATCAGTCGCGCCCTGCCCCCATCTCAGCCTGCAGCAGTAATCAGATTATTCTAAATAATATATAAAGTTTTGTTAATCTCAACTGATAATAATAGTCCGGATCAGACGATGCAGATAAATGTTCCCGTCCATTATTGTAGGTTTCTTGTTGGGTTTAGCGCTTGTTCCGCGCTTCATAGATGTTATTAGCTTCTTTTACACATGGTACAGGATTTATTTGGCTTATTTTCTCTTTTTCAGCTCTGGGTCTGACGTTTCTACATTACAAGTTCATCATGCTCCATGCTGAAGCCTTTGGGCCTCGTCAGACCTTGGTTTAAAAGATCCTCCTGGCAATTGGATGGTCATCATGCGTTGGGACGGCCATGATGGCTATGTTTTCGGTAAGTTAATAAATGTTTTATGTTAATAGGGTTGTCCCATCTGCCCTAAATTGGGACCCGCTGGCAATCAGCTGATCACTGTGTTTCCGGCAGCTGAACCCCTGGTGATCATGATCAGCGGTTATCACCGTGTGGCCACACATTAAAGTGGTAATACATGGCTTATTCGAATGAATGGACGACCATGTAGTAGATGTGTGTCTGCTCCATCTAACAGAGAGGAGTCCCAAGCAGGAGAACAACCTCTATATCCATTATGTCTCTGTGGTTATTATATCAGAACACGTTATTTAGGATTTATTGGGAAGTTCTGAGGGTAAGTTAGTGATTAGTTCCATAAGATTTGCTGTAACCTCTGTCTTCTTGTTTTCTAGACCTACCGTTATCCAATGACTCACCGGATTTGCGCTTTCGTTGCATTCGGGTTTGGCAGCCTTTACAACCTTTGGCAGTCCATACTCCTCTACAAAGTGCCCGAAAGCCGAAGAGTCATCAGCCATTTCAGACTGGCGTCCTGTATAATGGCCGTGACCTTAGTGGTTTTCTGTATCCTTTCTTAAATAATATTTGAATGGAATCCAACCGTACTTGTCTTTAGGTTCACATGTAGGAAACATCAGATCCTGAGGTGATCATTTCCCTTTATTTTCTGATCTCCGCCGTCAGATGGCGACATGCTGGTGTAACATAGCGCCATCTGGTAACATTGTTCAGCTTCTTGCAGGAAGATACTGAATAGAAAGCAGCGGTACTGTCCTTGCTATACTGTATATGTATTACATTAACATTTATCTTACATAAAAGTGTAGTAAATTGTATAGGACACTTACTAAACATAATAAACATTATTTTCCTATATAATAACCCACCAGTCATTGGAAGTAGGGTATCCGTATACACCTACCTGTGCGCTGGAGATCTATGTGTAAAGGTATGTACAGTATATCTCATACATAATATAAAGTTATTGAAATGCTGAGCCGCTGGTACAAACCAGTGGACGTAAAATTCCTTTAATCCGGCACTAATGAGATTATCAATAATTCTGGAATATTGTATACATTTTATTTGCACCCCTAGAAGCCGTTCTATAGGAAAACAATTGGACCTATAATCTTTGTGCTTGTTCTCAGCATCATGGTGGTCGTGACGTCCGCAATGTAATGGATGTGGTGTCACATGACAATGGGTCAGGTCCGTTTTGGCATCGCCGTCAGTCGCATTACTCCATGCAATAAACATGAATGCAGCAAAACCTCGGCCCGGGTGGAAAGTTCTTGCTTTGCGCAACTTTTAATGTATTAATTTTGATATTTTTTCACAGATCAGTGAAATGACAGCAAAGATCATGGAGTGGTCGATGTTGGTCCTCATGCTGGTGAATGTATTGAGCTACTATCAGAATATGCAGGTCAGTAGACGTCACCTCATTATCACCTCGTATACCGGACCTCGTAATAACATTATTATTCATCTCTACAATCATGGGGTTTATAATGTGGATATGTGTTTCTTTTCTTAGAGTTTATCTATAACAATTACTCGGAAAAGCTTCACCATCTCCAAGAGGGAGAAGAACCAGGACTCTGGAGTATAAAGAGGATCATCGTGGACGGTGACGTGAGACGGTTTCATCAGACCACACACCCCAAACCACAAATACACAAGATCCAGCCCTAATCTTCCATGTCAGACCTGACAACAATAAAAATAAAGGTGAGGTCAATGTGTTGTATGTCCTAAATCACATGTATATAGATGGCAGGTAGAGAATATACAATATCCAATCCAAACACTATTAAAAGGGGATCCCGCCCCATAAATGTGAGGAAATAACCAGTCCACTACCCACCCTCTGCCCCCTTGGACCTTGCCCAGACAATGATGACTACTACCACTTGGTTCAGCTTTTATGGTCACTACTGTCTCCATTATCATCTAATAATGTTTTAGAAATATTAGAAGATTTGTCCATATAGTTACAGGTTTACTTTCTCTTTTTCCAGTTTTATACAATGATGTGGAATGGCGCGCCACAGCCAAGCAGTTATCACATCCCAAACTGCAGAAGATCTGGAGATGGCGACCAAGTGCCAAGACATCCACCATCTCCGACCTATCTCCCATATATCATCCTACATCAAGGAAGACGAACTACAAGAACCGTTTATAAACAGTGGACACTAGAGGTGGAATGGCACGTCACAGCCGAGCAGGAACTTCTCTGGGAGCATCCTAAACTGATGTACTCCAGAGATGGCGACCAAGTGCCAAGACATCCACCACCTCCAACCTTCCTCCCAAATATCATCTTACCACAAGGAGAAAGAAGCAGCGGACTGTTTACTATCCTCATGGTCCTTGTTTGTTGGCTTATAAAATGGTTTAGTAAAGTCATTTGACTTATTTCTACCACCTGAAACCTGTTTTTGTCTTCATTACTGTCAATAATAATAATCCTGAGTCTTCCATAGATCTGTCCTCATGAACCTGGAGGAATAAGAACGTCTCAATGTTTTTGTAGCAAAATTATGATTTATGAAAAAAATAAATATATATTTTTTACACTATAAGGCTATGTTCACACGGAGTATTTTGCAGGAGGAATTTCTGCCTCAAAATTCCGTTTGGAAGTTTAAGGCAGATTTTCCTCTCCCTGCACGCCGATTTCCACGGAGTTTTCCGCTGCATTTCTCGCCCGCGGCCATTGAGTGGCGCGGGCATAAAACACCGAAATACGCTTTCTCTACCTCCCATTGAAGTCAATGGGAGGTCAGTGGCGGAAGCGCCCAAAGGATAGGGCATGTCGCTTCTTTTTCCCTCGAGGCAGTTTTACTGCTCGCGGGAAAAAGACGCCGACGCCTCCCATTGAAATCAATGGGAGGCATTTTCGGGCCGTTTTTGCCGAGTTTTGCGACGCGGTTTCCGCGTAAAAAAACTCGGCAAAATACTCCGTGTGAACATAGCCTTAGACATACATGTTATCAATAAAAAAATCTTGCTAGAAAATGTGTACACGTGATAGTCTGGCCCCTTATTAACCACTCTGATCTGTATGATTGATGCAGGGTGGGGAGGGAGTTCGATCACGATGTGAATATTGCATTCAGCTTCCCGTCAGCGGCAGGAAACACCACTAGAGCGTGTGGAGGAGGGTAAACCATTAGACTACCAAGGAGGAGGCAATTTACCTATTCCTTACCCAAGACCACCAGGGAATCAAATACTGACCCCTCTATGTAATGTACGGATGTGCAAGTTCCACCAGAGAGATGCTCTTTATAGGTGAGGACAGTGGCGTAGTTATAGGGGTCACAACGGTCGCCCCTGTTCTTACACAGCGCTGTCCGCGCTGGTCTCGAATCCAACGGAATTTGCATCCGCAGGACACAAATTCAGTGGGGTTCAATGCTGGAGCCTTTCTCCAGCATTCACTGTGCCGCGATGTAGTGACGTTTTTGCGCCAGTCTGCGCCGAGTCACTCACAGCACAGACCGGAGGGGAAGGATCCTCCACCCATCGTGGGAACGGGGATAGGTAATTAATTGTTATTATTTTTCTATTAGGTACATACTTATGGGGGCATTATAGAGGGTATGGGAGGGGGGCTCATATGGTAGCTGCTGAGGGGGCATTATACTGAATGAGACAGCTATAGGGGGCATTATACTGTAGGGGGGCATTATACTGTATGGGGCAGCTATGGGGGCATTATACTTTATGTGGCAGCTATGGAGGGCGTTATACTGTATGGGGGTATCATACTGTATGGGGCAGCTATGGAGGGCTTAATACTGTATGGGGGCATTATACTGTATGGGGCAGCTATGGGTTGCATTATACTATACAGGGGCATTATACTTTATGGGGCAACTATGGGGGCATTATACTTTATGGGGCAAATATGGGGGCAATATACTGTATGGGGGCATTATGTTGTATGTGGAGATTTGAGCGGCAATATACTGTGGGGTCAGCTATAGGGGCATTATACTGTATGGGGCAGCTATGGGGGCATTATACTGTATGGGGGCATTATACTGTGGGGGCAGCTATAGGGACATTACATTGTGGGGGCAGCTATGGGGCATTAAACTGTGGTGGTCAGCTATAGGGGCATTATATTGTGTGGGGGCATTATACGGTGGGGGCAGCTATAGGGGGCATTATAGTGTGGGGGCATTCATGGGGTCTGTCGGGCATAAGCGTGTGCAAGGGTCTGGTGGTGTTGGGGAGGAGTAGGGGTGTCCAAGCTGAATTCTTGCACCAGGGACCATGAGCCTTAGCTACGCCCCTGGGTGAGGTTATTAATGGGTGAGGGTCCTGAAGGGCATCCAGTGCACACTGACTGTTAGGGGAGAAAGGTTTAAATGCGGTTTTAATTTATGGGCAGGTTGTGAAGGGGTTAATAAAGTTTTCTCCTCTTCCATTATCTCTAATTAGCATATGGGTGCAACATATAAAGAAGCTTACCCTTCTATGCTGACTGAGGGTACTGGCCACACTCATGGGCCAATAGAGAGAGTTTTTGTACTGGACTTTGCCCACAAGCAAAGGGCTTAAATTGTCTGCTTTATAGTGCGCCTTCCTCTTTTCACTGGGATCCTGGAGGCGAGTTTTGAGGTACCGCTGCCCTGTCCAGAACAGAGTGCCATGGCTGCTGCTGATGGTGATTTAATGACAGCCTTCAGGGCTCGTATCCTAACAGAAGGGGAAGGTTGGCTCAGCCACTTCCTTGATGAGACGGCTTCCCCACCCGCCTCTATTGATTTTCCACACACTTTCTATTACCGCTGCGGTGATGCAGCAGAATGCTCAGGCACCGATCATACCGATGACGACTCCGGTGGTCCCCTTACCATCCCCATCCACTTCAACTGGTACTGGTGAGTTCCCATACACTGGGGCCTGGGGTGCGTGGGGTTAATGACTCTGAGGTATTATCCACCTTAAAAGCTGTCTTAGGGGCCGTTCACATATGTCCGGTGTCAGCTTCAGTTTAGCACCCGGTGTGTTGAAGAAAAGCAGGAGGCAAACTGATGCTAGAACGGATGCCATAGCTTTCTATGGGATCTGTTCTGGCACAGGGGATATCAGTTTTGGCGCCGTACGGTGCCGGACCTCCCTGGGAGCTGGATCCCATGGAGGTCCGGCGCCGTATCCTATCTATTTTAATTGTGGTCGGATGAACGCCAGGTGCTGCCGCATCCACCTTTCGGCAGCACCCGGCGGGAAGGTGGTCGTGAGCTAGGAGCGGAATCCTCTGTCATAGTATTGCTGGGGATTCCGCTCCAGGTGGGACCCCTAACGACTACCCTCCCCCCGTCCCGGATTCAGCGGGACAGTTCCGGATTCCGGGCGGTGTGCCCGCTGCTCTGTGCGTCTGGGGGAATGTCTAGCTGTCAACTGTGATCAGGTCCCTGATTGAGAATTAGTTCAGAGTGGAGGAGCAGAGGGAGCTCCTCCGCTCGCCGAGAATTCCCCTGGGCACAACGCTACTTTAACTCTTTCATGCCAACAATCTGTATAGCCACGTCCTTTTCGTACATACCCTGTGCAGCCAGGGCATGAATATACAGATCACTGTTCCAGCCGGCATAGCGCTGTGAAAAGCGCTGGGACGCCGGCTGTGTCAGTGTCTGCGGCTCCGTGCAGCGCCGACGTGAATTTACAGTGGGTGTTAAAAGCGCGATCCGGGTGTCTCAGAGTAGTGCTGACACCCGGATCGCGCTGTTATCCCCTGCCTCTGGTCCCGAAGACATGACCGGGACCTGATTGGTTCAGGTCCCGATCATGTGATCGCAGGGAAAATTTGTGGTAGCAACAAACTGGAAAGTTTGTTGCTACAACAAACTTTCCCGAGGACCGATTGCGGGTGCTGCCGTCAGTTGCATGGCAAAACCGGAGGCCATACAACAGCCTCCGGTCTGCCATTCTACGGACCAGCTGATCCTCATAGGCTTCCTGTCAGTGTGACTGTCAGCGTCACACTGACAGTTTATAATACGTTACACTACCTATGTAGTGTAATGTATTATAGCAGCCATCAGTGCTGCAGGTCTTCAAGTAAAAAAAAAAAAAGTAATAAAAATGTTTTATACAAGTGTAAAAACAAGTTATAAGCTACAAAAAATGCTTTTTTTTCCTATAATAAGTCTCTTATTATAGGAAAAAAATAAACCGTTAAAACAGTACACATATTTGGTATCACCGCATTCGTAACGCCCCCAACTATAAAACAATGATATTATTTTTCCCGCACGGTGAACACCGCAAAAAATAATTAAAAAACAATACTAGCATCACTTTTTTTTTGTCAATCACCCCTCCCAAAATATAGAATAAAAAGTGATCAAAAATTTGCATGCAGCCCAAAATAATACCAATAAAAACTACAACCCGTCCCGCAAAAAACAAGCCCTTACACAGCTTTTTTTGACTGAAAAATAAAAAAATTACGGCTCTCAGAATATGGTGACACAAAAAATAAATAATTTTATAGAAAAGTGATTTTATTGCGCAAACGCCACAAAACGTAAAAAAACTATATCGCCGTAATCGTACCGACATGCAGAATAAAGTAAAATGTCATTTATAGCGCACAGTGATTACTGTAAAAAAAAGGACAAAAACATTGTCAAAATGTATGTTTTTTTTTGTCACTTTGCTTGCCAAAAAAATCAAATAAAAAGTGATCAAAAAATCACATGTACCCTAAAATGGTACCAATGAAAACTACAGATTGTAACGTAACAAATAAGCCCTCACACGGCTCTGGTGGAAAAAAAAAAAACAAGTTCTGGCGCTCAGAATATAGCGACAGAAATTGTGCAGTGTCCAAAAGCGGATAAGATTGGGCACCATTTATCAGTGCGACACCGGCCACAAATCTATGAGTTTTTTATTTACCCCCTTATTATGCCCTGATGTACTCTGCCCAGCTTACATATACCCCCACATTATAAACTGAAATACCAGCAAAACCCCAAACAGAACTATTACCAAGCAAAATCTGCGCTCCAAAAGCCAAATCCCTTTCTGAGCTCTGCCATGGGTCCAAACAGCAGTGTATTACCACATATGGGGTATTGCCGTAATCGGGAGAAATAGCTTGACAAGTTTTGGGGTGCTTTTTATTCTTTATTCCTTGTAAAAATTACATTATATTTTTTCAGAAAAAAAGTAGATTTTAATTTTCACAGACATATTCCAATAAATATAGCAAAAAACCTGTCTGGTCAAGATGCTAACTATACCCCTAGATAAATTCCTTGAGGTGTGTAGTTTCCCAAACCACTTTTGGGGAGATTCCACTGTTTTGGCACCACAAGACCTCTTCAAACCTGACATGGTGCCTAAAATATATTCTAAAAAAAGGAGGCCCCAAAATCCACTGGGTGCTCCTTTGCTTCTGAGGCCGGTGCTTCAGTCCATTATCATACTAGAGCCACATGTGGGATATTTCTAAAAACTGCAGAATCTGGACAATAAATATTGAGTTGCATTTCTCGGGTAAAACCTTCTGTGTTACAGAAAAAAAGGTATTACACATTAATTTCGCCAAAAAAAATTAAATTTGTAAATTTCACCTCTACTTTGCTTTAATTCCTGTGAAACGCCTAAAGGGTTAATAAACTTTCTGAATGCTGTTTTGAATACTTTGAGGGGTGCAGTTTTTAAAATGTGGTGATTTATGGGGTCTATCTAGTACATAAGGCCCTCAAAGCCACTTCAGAACTGAACTGGTCCTTGACAAAATATCCTTTTGAAATTTTCTTGAAAATGTAAGAAATTGCTGCTAAAGTTCTAAGCCGTGTAACGTCCTAGAAAAATAAAATAATGTTCAAAAAACAATGCAAATATAAACTAGACATATGGGGGATGTCAATTACCAACAATTTTATGTGATATTACTATCTATTTTACAATGTAGATTACATTTAAAATTAGAAAAAGGATAATTTTTGCAAATTTTCTTTACATTTTGGCGTTTTTCACAAATAAGCTACGAATTTATTGACCAAATTTTTCCACTAACATAAAGTACAATATATCACGAGAAAACAATCTCTGAATCGCTTGGATAGGCAAAAGCATTCCAGAGTTATTACCACATAAAATGACACATGTCAGATTTGAAAAAATGGGGCTGGTCATTGAGGCATCGAGGACCCTTGGTCCTGAAAGGTTTAAGTGCTGTGCTCGGGGGAGCCCTTGACATCATTGTCCATATATGGACAGTGATGTCAGTGGCTACTGATTGAGCGGAATCCCCGTTGCCGATGATCTGGCCGGGGATTCCGCTCCTAGGGGAAACCCCTGAGGTTACTGTCTATATATGGACATTGATGTCAGGGGCTCCTCCTGGAGTGGAATCCCCGGCCAGAGTCGGCAAAGGGGATTCCGCTCAAGGAGTAGCCGTCAGCGATGCTTTGGCCAGGGATTCCATTTAGGGAGTAACTCCTGACATCACTGTCCATATATGGACAGTGGCGTCAGGGGGTCCTCCGAGAGGGAATCCCCAGCCACAGCGTTGGCGATGCTCTGGCCGGGGATTCCTCTGCTGGAGGGAGCTTCAGTGGTGCTATCTACAGGGGAAGGGGGATAGCACTATATACAGTGGGGGTGGCGCTATCTACAGGGGGACGCTATGTTGCACAATCTACATGGGGCGCTATGTGGCACAATCTACATGGGGCGCTGTGTGGCGCCATCTACAGGGGGCTGTGTCACATCATATACAGGGGGTACTGTGGCATTGTATATAATGACACAGTACCCCCTGTATATATTGGCGCAGTACCCCCTGTATATAGAGGGCATTGCGGCATTATATACAGGTGCATGTGTGGCACTATATACAGGGGCATGTGGGGCACTATATAAAGGGGGGTGTGGCACTATATTAAGTCACTGTGGCATTATCTACAGGGGTGTGTGGAACTATATACAGAGGGCACTGTGGGTAGCTGTAAAGGCGCCAAAAACAATCTACTCCTTGAAGATACAGAGAGTGTTTGGCATCTTTTCAGGCTCCCATGGCTGCTTCGTAGACCTGATCTGAGGTCAGTGGACGGCAGTTGCCTTCTGGGCTCTCTTTTGGCGCCGCCCTTAGCGCTGCACTGAATATGACACACGTGATATTACAATGTGTGTGTCAGACTTCAGTGTAGCGCCAAGGCCGGAGCAGGGAAGGAGAGCCCTGACATGGAACACAAGAAGTATCTAATCTATCATGTATCTAATCTATCACAAACTATGGCACATTTTCAGACCCTGGACCACCTTTTTGGTGAACCATTGTGGTAAAAACGGATGTTAAATACTGATGGTAAGAAACTGATGACAACTGACGACAACTGACGCTTTTGTAGTAAAAATTGTGAAAAAGCCTGATGGCGACTCATACGTTTTTGCATCAGTTTTTGCATCAGTTATAATCACTTGAGAGACAAAAAAAACTGATGCTGATGCAACTGATACATGTGAACGCAGCCTTAGAGAAGCTCTCCACCCCTAACGCAGTCTCTGCTAGTAAAGCGGCTCCGCTGGTAATGGCAGGGTACATATGCTGGAATATTACAACATCTGCAGCTGAATGCTGGAGGAACTATCTCTCACTGACAGTAGATGGCGCTGTGGTAACTATTAGTTGTTATCCCTGTGCAGCTCCTCTGGTGATGATGTGTTATCTCTGGTATTCTCCATCTTGATGTTGTTACTGATGTCGGTTGCTGTCTGTCCCAGTCTTATTCTCCCACAATGTCTGACTATCCAGAGAGGACGTGTGGGGGCCATTACTACAGGGACCAGAGATCAATTATCAGGACTGGGACCAGATAAATAGACAGGGACCACCATAAAGTTATTATACTGTATACCCCTAGATTGCCCACTGCCCAAGATCCTGGTTAGGTAGCAATGACACCTCTCATTTAGAATTTGGTAGGTAGGTAGGGTATCCCCACTTTTAAATACAGCAGGGTCACTGGTGGACGCTCCGCTCCTATTGTTCAGTTGAAATATAAAAAAAAACAACTACTGTCATCGCCTGTCATCAGACCCATCATCGCCTGTCATCAGACCTGTCATTGCCTGTCATCAGACCCGTCATCGCCTGTCATCAGACCTGTCATTGCCTGTCATTGCCTGTCATCAGATCTCTCATCGCCTGTCATCGCCTGTCATCAGACCTGTCATCGCTTGTCATCAGACCTGTCATCCCTGTCATCAGACCTGTCTTCAGACCTGTCATCGCCTGTCATCATCTGTCATCAGACCTGTCATCGCCTGTCATCTGACCTGTCATCAGACCTGTCATCGCCTGTCATCATCTGTCATCAGACCTGTCATCGCCTGTCATCAGACCCGTCATCAGACCTGTCATCAGACCTGTCATCTGACCTGTCATCAGACTTGTCATCGACTGTCATCTGACCTGTCATCAGACTGTCATCAGACCTGTCATCGCCTGTCATCAGACCTGTCATCGCCTGTCATCAGATCTGTCATCGCCTGTCATCAGACCTGTCATCGCCTGTCATCAGACCTGTCATCAGACCTGTCATCGCCTGTCATCAGACCTGTCATCGCCTGTCAGAAACTGACTCTGAACCCCCCGTCAGCGCGGATGAGTCGCAGGCCCTGCTATGCCCGGATTATCACGGGTAGCTGCAGATAATTATAGCCCCAAGTGCCTGATTTTACAGCCTCCTCAGGGATCAATTTGATGCCACAGGTTCGAGGCCATTGATTCGAGCAATGTATCCACATCAGACATGACAGCGCTGCAAAAGCTGCACGACAGCTCCAGTCTGAACAGCAGCTTATTTCTGCTGAGGAAACGGTATAAAATGAGACCCAACATAGAGAAAGATATAAATGCAGCGCTGGAGGCGGCACAACATGAAAAGAACGTTACATTATAGGTATCGCCGCGTTCACAACGGCCTGAACTATGAAAATATCGCATTATTTACCGCACGGTGAACACCGTAAAAAAATAAATAAAAAACAATGACAGCATTTTATTTTTTTGTCGTCTTGTCTCAAAAAAAATGTAATAAAAAGTGATGAATAAGTCGCGAGTAACGCAGAATTGCACCAATAGAAACGACAGTTCGTCACGCATAAAACAAGTCCTCCCGCAGCGATATCAACCGGAAAATAAAAAAGTTACGGCTGTCAGAAAATGGCGACACCAAAACAGGATTTTTTGGAAAAGAGAATTTTTATTGTGGGAAAATAGTGAAACGTGAAAAAACGATATAAATTTGGTGTCGCTGTAATCGTATCGCCCCGCAGAATAAAGGTCACATGTTGTTTATACCGCACGGTGAACGCTGTAAAAAAGAAGAAACAAAACCGCGCTAGAATTGCTGTTTTTTGGTTTCCTCATCTCCCAAATAATTTAATAAATAGCGATAAAAAAGCGTATTTACCCCAAAATGGAACCAATAAAAATGACAGCTCGTTCCCCAACAACCGATCCCTCGCACAGCGCCGTCACCGGAAAATAGCACGTTATGTCTCTAAGAACGCAATCACGCTGAATGACGGCCCAGACTCATATTTTAGGTCCAGTCGTTTTTCACTAATTACCCCACATCATCATTTACTGGACCCCACAGGTGACCCCGTAGATGCAGCGGAGATGAGGAAACTTTAGGGCCTTGTGCGGCTTATAGGACTAATGAAGAAGTCACATATAAGGCGATACTGGAGCGCAGATATTCTGTATAATCCCCAATAATCCCGGCCTGTGCATGAAGTGACCCCACCAATCCATGGATATTCACCCCATTATTACATCATCCTATTATACCCTGATGTACTCCGCACAGCTTACATATACCCTGATGTACTCCGCCCAGAATACATATACCCTGATGTACTCCACCCAGTTTACATATACCCTGATGTACTCCACCCAGAATAAATATACCCTGATGTACTCCGCACAGATTACATATACCCTGATGTACTCCACCCAGAATACATATACCCTGATGTACTCCACCCAGCTTACATATACCCTGATGTACTCCGCACAGAATACATATACCCTGATGTACTCCGCACAGATTACATATGCCCTGATGTACTCCACCCAGCTTACATATACCCTGATGTACTCCGCCCAGCTTACATATACCCTGATGTACTCCGCCCAGCTTACATATACCCTGATATACTCCACCCAGCTTACATATACCCTGATGTACTCCACCCAGCTTACATATACCCTGATGTACTCCACCCAGCTTACATATACCCTGATGTACTCCGCACAGCTTACATATACCCTGATGTACTCCACCCAGCTTACATATACCCTGATGTACTCCACCCAGTTTACATATACCCTGATGTGCTCCACCCAGCTTACATATATCCTGATGTACTCCACCCAGCTTACATATACCCTGATGTACTCCACCCAGCTTACATATACCCTGATGTACTCCACCCAGCTTACATATACCGTGATGTACTCCACCTTGCTTACATATACCCTGATGTACTCCGCCCAGAATACATATACCCTGATGTTCTCCGCACATATTACATATACCCTGATGTACTCCGCGCAGCTTACATATACCCTGATGTACTCCGCCCAGCTTACATATACCCTGATGTACTCCACCCAGCTTACATATACCCTGATGTACTCCACCCAGCTTACATATACCCTGATGTACTCCACCAAGCTTACATATACCCTGATGTACTCCTCACAGCTTACATATACCCTGATGTACTCCGCCCAGCTTACATATACCCTGATGTACTCCTCACAGCTTACATATACCCTGATGTACTCCGCCCAGCTTACATATACCCTGATGTACTCCGCCCAGCTTACATATACCCTGATGTACTCCGCACAGCTTACATATACCCTGATGTACTCCGCACAGCTTACATATACCCTGATGTCTCCTCACAGCTTACATATACCCTGATGTACTCCGCCCAGCTTACATATACCCTGATGTACTCCGCCCAGCTTACATATGTCAATGCCTATACCAGACTGTGAAGACTACTAGTAAATCCAAAAAATGAGCGACACATAGCACAAATTATGTACCATGACAGTATAAAACAAACTTTATTGAAATGCAAATAACACATTGGCCATGAAGAGATAAAAACAGTATTGCACACAATTTAAAAAGGAGAGTGTGGAGGAACTGCGTAAATAATCCAAGTTATAAGCTAACACAATATAAACATCCTGTGATGTGGTAAAGTGCAGAGGTCTACATCCAAAGAGGATGTGTAATGAGTCAATTTGTTAAACAGCTGAAGAGGCTATAGATATACTATGCACCTAACCAAAGAGCACAACATTGTGCATACGTGTGAAAATACACGGCTACGACTGCACAATTGCACCCAAAAATTGCCCTACTTCATAAGTTAAGAAGACTGCACAAACCCGTGGATTGCATGATGGATCTCACACAAGATAACTCCACACTGACCGCCCCCGACGCGCGTTTCGCCGTCAGCTTTCTCAAGGGGTATTGACTGCTGGGATAATGGTCACTTTAAGTATGAGATACAAAGGGAGGGGATTATGTCAATGTCCAATAGACACAAAGTGTGCACAGCATATGGGCATTATAATCACAGGCAAGGTTACACCTACCATGCTGCAGAGATCAGAGATGTGGACAGATGAAAGGAGCTGCACTTGTGTTTGCGGACGCCATTATGCCTCCGTTGCGCATGCGCACCGGCGTTCATCCGAGCGCCGGAAGTCATGCCCATAGACATCAGCCGCATCAGAGTACGCACTGCGCGTGCGCGCCGCAAGAGAACTAAAGGGAGGGACTGGCGTGGCCATACTTGTTATGTAGGGAGAGGTCAGTGGCCATCTTAGAGCCTGGCAAATATGCCAGAAGCCCAAACAAGGGACAATAGACGTATGCAAGCTAGGGATGCCGTATACATCGCTGAGACAGTTCACCCCGAAGGAGTAGAGACCATGTCTCAGCGATGAAACACAGCTGGCAAAGTTTAAAATAATCCCGAATACCAGGGTATATCCCAAGGCAGTTCATACATACTTTCTAGACGCCTATAGCACGCACATAAACATCACATATGAATATACATAAATACATATATGTGCATACACCAACACAAATATAAGAATCTATACTTTACAGGCATATATATATATCAATATAAAGAGTACCATACACTTTAAAAATTCACTTTCATTTACAATAAAAAACCATAATGGTAAAGATATATATTCGTGTATGCATAAGTATTGAAAATAAAAGAATAAATAAATAAAGTGAGGATAATAGACAGAGAGCGAATACAGGTGAGTGAACAGGCGTGCTCGTGACAGTGATAAAAAGAGAAAAATACAAAAGAAATAAAATATGTGAGAAGAGATGAGGACGGCACCTGAAAAACATAAAACCGCTGTTACTCATACACAAGTCTTACACACATTTTTTATGTGGATCATTGTATAATGTGCTGTATAAATCGACAAAAATAGGCACCTATATGAAAGTGTCAAAATACAGATCGTTGTAAAATGTGTTATATAAAAGGAGAAAAAATATACTTATCTGTGTACAGATATAAAAACAATATATGAAATAATAAATATGTAGTAACCTGAAATCCATCAATGTAGATGGTCTAATACATAATAATATATCCAACAATAAACATGGATTGACCTAAAATCCATATGTGTAAAAAAAATATACTACATCATTACATATCCAATAATAAATATTTTGTGGAATAAAGTGCATATGTGTAAATATGATGTCATAATGAATTTGTTTCATAAAACATAAAACAAGTGAATTTGTGCATATTCAATATATATATAATATGCTATAGGGCATAAACATGAGCATGTAAATATATGAATTAGTGCACCCATAGTTCCATGTAATACTAAAAATATAAATAAGGTCGGTACACAAAGAAATATAGTATATACATGAAATAGATATGATATCGTGCAGAAATACAGACATACCAATATATAAATGAATATACCAATAGGCATATATAAGAATAAAAATAGAGCCGGTACGCATAAAAGTACCAATACCTACCCCTTGAGAAAGCTGAAGACATACCGAGACGCCAAATCCATATATAGAAAAGAAAAACAAGTATATAAATGCGTATACATAAGGCAACACTCCCATGCATACAGAGGGCCCGCATGTGGTAATAACCAACAGGAGAAAGGGGGAACAAGCCCACAATTTCCAAAGTTGAACATCATAGACAACCTCCACTATAGAACTGGACGAATGGACCATAGGTATCCATAACACCTGTAGAAAGATTAAGAATTTATTGGAAGATGGTATCAGATAATCAAAATATTCCAACCTGAGTGTACATGTTACACCAACAAAAAATTGCCTTACATATACCCTGATGTACTCCGCACAGCTTACATATACCCTGATGTACTCCGCACAGCTTACATATACCCTGATGTACTCCACACAGCTTACATATACCCTGATGTACTCCGCACATATTACATATACCCTGATGTACTCCACACAGCTTACATATACCCTGATGTACTCCACACAGCTTACATATACCCTGATGTACTCCGCTCATATTACATATACCCTGATGTACTCCACCCAGCTTACATATACCCTGATGTACTCCACCCAGCTTACATATACCCTGATGTACTCCGCCCAGCTTACATATACCCTGATGTACTCCGCCCAGCTTACATATACCCTGATGTATTCCGCACAGCTTACATATATCCTGATGTACTCCACCCAGCTTACATATACCCTGATGTACTCCGCACAGTTTACATATACCCTGATGTACTCCGCACATATTACATATACCCTGATGTACTCCACCCAGTTTACATATACCCTGATGTACTCCGCACAGATTACATATACCCTGATGTACTCCACCCAGCTTACATATACCCTGATGTACTCCACCCAGCTTACATATACTCTGATATACTCCGCCCAGCTTGCATATACCCTGATGTTCTCCGCCCAGCTTACATATACTCTGATGTACTCCTCACAGCTTACATATACCCTGATGTACTCCACCCAGCTTACATATACCCTGATGTACTCCACCCAGCTTACATATACTCTGATATACTCCGCCCAGCTTACATATATCCTGATGTACTCCGCACAGCTTACATATACTCTGATGTACTCCTCACAGCTTACATATACCCTGATGTACTCCGCCCAGCTTACATATACCCTGATGTACTCCGCACAGCTTACATATACCCTGATGTACTCCGCCCAGCTTACATATGTCCCCACATTATAAATTGAAATAACAGTAAAACCAAGCAAAATCTGCGCTTCAAAAGCCAAATGGTGGTCCAACTGAGCCTGGCAGTGTGCCCAAACGGCAATTTATGACCACATATGGGATATTACTGTATTCTGGAGAACCTGCTTAAATATTTATGGGGTGTTCGTCTACGATGGTACAAGCTGGGCACAACACATTGGGCACTGAAGTGGCATTTCTGTGGAAAAGGGCAATATTCAATCTGCAACATCTATTGTGTACTAATTTTTGCAAAACACTTGTGGGGTCAAAATGCTCACTACCTTCTAGATGAATTCCTTGAGGGATGTAGTTTCCAAAATGGGGTCTTTTTTGGGGTGTTTCCTTTGTTTTGGCACCACAAGACCTCTTCTAACCTGACATGGTGCCTGAAATATAATTTAAGAAAAGGAAGGCCCTAAAATCCACTGGGTGCTCCTTTTCTGCTGAGGCCGGTGTTTCAGTCCAGTACCCCACTAGGGCCACATGTGGGATGTTTCTAAAAACTGCAGAATCAGGGCAATAAATATTCCGTTGTGTTTCTCTGGTAAAAACCTTCAATCTTACAGGAAAAATCGATTAAAATGGCATTTCTGCCCAAAGAAAATGGAATTTGCAAATTTCCCTTCCACATTGCTTTAATTCCTGTGAAACGCATAAAGGGTTAAGAAACTTTCTAAATACTGTTTTGAATACTTTAAGGGGTGCAGTTTTTAAAATGGGGTGATTTGTAGGGGTTCATAATATATAAGGCCCCTTAAAGCCACTTCAGATCCGTTCTGTTCCCTAAAAAAATAGGCTTTTGACATATTCTTGAAAATGTGAGAAATTGCTGCTAAATTTATAAGCCTTGTAATGTCCCAGAAAAATAAAGGGATGTTTAAAAAATGATGCAAACATAAAGTAGACATATGGGAAATGTTTAGCCAACTGAGCAATAAACCCAAATATATCAGTGGTCCTAGTGACTAATAACTTAGACCAAAAAAGAAAAGAACAGTCACGACCAAATAATTGAAGAAATACAAAAAATCCTTTATTAAACTCAAATAGACAAATGCAAGCAGACAACATAGAACATATTAAAATAGCGTAACCCTCGCAAAATCAAAGATGGAATCAGAACACTAGCGCAGCAGGACAACCAAATAGTAATCCGGAAAAATGATCCCCCAAAAATGCTAAAGTGTCTAAGTAGTTTTCAAGCAGGCAATAAGTATAAAACTTTTGCACAGATAGGCATATACCAAAAAATAAATGTGAATACAATCAAGATAATGACATATGAACAGCAATATACATACACCTGCAGAGTACGGGAATAGTCATTTAGTCCAAAAGTGGCTGCGGCGGGAAGGGGTTAAAGCTACAGAGACAAAATATCAAAAGAAGGAAAGAAGAGAATGTTTCAGGTGCAACAAACAGGGACACCTAAAGAAGGACTGTACAATATGGAAAGCAGAACAGCAGAAACCATTTCCAAAAGGGACTAAACAAAAGGTCAAAACCACAATCTCTGATCCACGTGCAGATAATTGGAATGGCAGATTTAAAGGGACAAATGGGGGCAGCAGAAAGGAAGAACAGAACTCTGATGGAAATGATCAGATGCATGCTGACAGATCCTGGATTACCTGAAAAATATTGGTCCCTAGTACATTTTATGGGTAGGCTAAAATTCCGCCAATACCTACCCAGTAAGAGGGCAAGGTATGGGATAAAAATGTACAAACTGAGCTAGAGCAGCTCAGGTTTTGGGTTTATGAAGGGAAGGACTTCAGGATTGAACCCCAGAATCCCCCCCCCCCTCTTGGAGCTCCAACATTACGTGAATAACTTCTACATCAGCATCCCACTATTTAAATACCTCTCCACCAGAAATACTGCAGCCTGCGGCACGGTGCGCAATAACCAGAGAGGCCTCTCTAAAACTCTGATTGGGCAACGTGTCAAAAGGGGTGCATTATGCAGCGAGAAAGTGTTGTTCGTCAAGTATAAGGACAAGCGGGATGTCCTTCTCTTGACCACAATACATGGAAACGGCAGAACCCCTGTCCCTGTACGAGGTGCCACCCCGGTGACCCACAAGCCAGATTGCATCGTGGGCTATATATAATAAATACTTGGGAGGGGTTGATCTCTCAGATCAAGTGCTGAAGCCGTATAGTGCAATGCGGAAGACAAGGGTGTGGTACAAAAAGGTGGCCGTGCCATTAGTACAGATGGCATTGTATCACACTTACGTGCTATGCAAATGTGCAGGCCGGACAGAGTCATTCCTTAATTTTCAGGAGGAGATTATCAAGGTGCTTGTGTTTGAAAATCAGGTTGGGGAGGGCCCAAACACATCTGCTGAAAGTGAGGGCGCCCGTATTGTACCAGGGCAACACTTTACCGGCATCGTTCCCCAAACTGCAAAGAAGGGGAGATACCAAAAGAGGTGCAGAGTGTGTAGCAAAAGTGGCATAAGAAGGGTCACCACTTATCAGTGCAAAACCTCCCCCCTGAAAAAACGGGTCTGTGCATAAAGGTGTTTCCACTGTTTTGGGCCCTCGGGGGCTTTCCAAATGTGACAGGGTGCCGCAAACCAATCTAGCAAAATCTGAATGCTAAATAGAGCTCCTTCCCTTCTAATCCCTGCCGTGTGTCCAAATAGTAGTTTATAACCACATATGGGGTATTGCTGTGCTCAAGAGGATTTTCTTTATAAATGTTGGGGTGCCTTTTCTCCTTTAGTCCTTGTGGAAATGAAAATTTTTTAGGCTTAGCTAAATTTAATCGTAAAAAAATGTAGATTTTAATTTTCACAGCCTACTTCCAAAAATTTCTACAAAAATCCTGTGGGGTCAAAATGCTAACTATACCCTTAGTTAAGTTCCTTGAGGGGTGTAGTTTCCTAAATGAAGTCACTTTTGGGGGTTTCCACTGTTTTCTCCCCTCAGGGGCTTTGCAAATGCGACATGGCCTCTGCAAACCATTCAAGCTAAATTTGAACTCCAAAACTCAAATGGCGCTCTTTCCCTTCGGTAGTTTCCAAAATGGGGTCACTTTTGGGGGGTTTCTACTGTTTTGGCACCACAAGACCTCTTCAAACCTGACATGGTGCCTAAAATATATTCTAAGAAAAAGAAGGCCCCAAAATCGACTAAGTCCTCCTTTGCTTCTGAGGCCTGTGCTTCAGTCCAACAACTTCAGAATCTGGGCAATAAATATTCAGTTGCGTTTCTCTGGTAAAAATTTCTGTGTTACAGAAAAAAATGGATTAAAACTGATTTTCTGCAAAAAAAATTACATTTGTAAATTTCACCTCCACTTTGCTGTAATTCCTGTGAAGCACCTACAGGGTTTAGAAACCTTCCTATAATCTATTTTTAATACTTTGAGGGTTTAGGTTTTGATAATGTGGAGTTTTATGGGGTTTTCTGATATATGGGCCCCTCAAAGTCACTTTAGAACTGAACTGGTCCCTAAAAAATAGCCTTTTGACATTTTCTTGAAATTGTGAGGAATTGCTGCTAAAGTTCTAAGCCTTGTAACGTCCTAGAAAAAGAAAAGGATGTTCAAAATACGATGCCAATCTAATGTAGACATATGGGGGAAGTTAACTAGTAACTATTTTGTGTGGTGTTGCTATCTGTCTTATAAGCAGATACATTTAAATTTTTACACATTTTCTCAAAATTTTGGTGTTTTTTACAAATAAACACGGAATGTATCGACCAAATTTTACCATAGGATCGAAAACCCAGAGTAGCCAAAACCATGAATAATTGCATACCGGCCTTTTCCGTTATGGGTTGTGTCATGGGTCAGCACCACCCTGAACGCTGTTCGGAACTTTTCATTTACATGGATAGCATTTATAGTGCTTATAAGTCACATGGCGGTTCCACATGGTGGCTCATCAGCTCCTTTTCCTCAAGGGTCAGTGGCCGTCCGCAGGCCTGGTGCATGCTGGTTATTCAATGAAGGCCATTGTAAATTTGCAGGATTATGCAAATATAAGCATTGGTGCTCCGCATGTGGAGGTCCACACACAGCATCTCGTGGTTCCCGCCCAACACATGAGACACCTTCAAAGCAAAATGCTCAATGTGACGGAAAGGACCCCAGTGAGCGAAACCACGATGGGGCCTTGGCTAGATAAGTATCCTGACAGAGCAGCGGCAGCACAGTTACGTTTTGGTTTCTTTATCCCATTTAACCTAAGCAGCCATTCTTTATTTGTGGACAACTTGAAATCGGTTAGGGAGCAGCCGGAGGTCTTAAGGGAGAAGTTGGCAAAATAAGTATCTTTAGATAGAATCGAGGGTCCTTTCTTCCCTAACCTTCGGGTTTCTCTGTTGGGAGTGGTTCCAAAGAAGGAAGTCGGTAAGTTCCGCCTTATACACCATCTTTCATTTCCTAAAGGTCTTTCGGTAAACTATGGGATTTCGTTGGAGGATTCCTCGGTCTCTTACGTTTCCTTTGATCGTGCAGTTGCGTTGGTCAGGGAGCGCTGAAATCAGATATAGAATCAGCTTGTAGCTTGCTGACAGTACACCCAGATTGATATCACCTATTAGGCTGTTTCTATGAGGATCACTATTATTTTGATACTTTGTTGCCCATGGTCTGTTCCATATTGTCGCTGCAGAATTTAGTATGTCCATTAACGTTGGACATTATCTGCATTTGTCTATGAGCTCCAAATTAATTAATGAATGCTCTCTCAATGGTGGATCTGAGAGAGGCCGGCCGGAGAGACCAGGACACGCAGCTTCAGTGTTCAAACGATCTCTGCCCTAGGGGGCGGATCCATCTTTATTTATAGGAAAATGAGAGTAGGTGGTGACCTCATACTTGCAAACATTAACATTCTATATATGGTAATATCCCAAAACTCCACATATGGTATAATGACAGGAAAGGTGTAGGCTTTGGTTTCAGCCAATCATCTACAATATGATAATGACTCTGATTCAGCCAATAAGAATTATTTCAATGCATTATAATAATACTTCACCCTCCAAGCCCCAGGTGGCCTGAACCTTGTCCCATGGGAAGGACACACATTTCAGATACACAAGTTAATTTGTCTCTACTTCCTATCTCACTAGAGAATGGAGACTGCAGATAAGTTTAAATTAATTAAACAGAGGGCTTCTTCCAAGGCTGAGAGATGGTAAACAGTCATTGTCCATTCGGCCAAGGCTATTTGATCTGCTCCTTAAAAGAGTAATAAAACATTCAATTCAAGAACACAACATAGAATTGCTTCAGGACATCTGCTGATATTTACTTTTTACTTATTAACCTCAAGATGGCTCCTTCAGGCCAAAAGATAGATTCCAATGATCCAAAATGGATGCCTACCATACAAGATGGAGTCCATGTAAAATGTTATCTTTTTAAACATATTCTAATCACCTTCACAAAAGCAATATATGTTCACACATATAAAGATAATTAAAATATTTTTGACAATATCATGTCACTATTTCGAGATGTTTAGCTCATTTCTGTAATGGGTGGTAAGATATGAGACTGGTTCACGGTCAGCAGTTCATTATTCAGACGATTTCTTATTTGTCGCCCCAGCAGATGAGGATACCGGCCATCACATGCTAAAAACATTTCAATTCTTCATATCTCGTTTTGGCGTCCCTCTTTCTGCAGAAGAAACCGAAGGTCCAATAACAAGGTTGTCCTTCCTCGGCATTGAAATTGACACCATAGAAATGGTTTTCAGGTTACCTGAAGAAAGATTAAGAAACTTTTTAGCTTGATTGAAGGATTTTGTGGAGTAGTAAAAGTCACTACTGGGTCTTTTGGTCTTTGCTTGCCGTGTCATTCCAATGGGAAGGATTTTGTCCGCTTATCATTGGCTACTCGAGGAGTTAAATTAGCTGGGCATCGGATTCGTCTCACCAAACCCTTAAAAGCGGACCTTACCATATGGGGTAGTTTTCTTTCCAACTATATCTTTATATCCAAGTATATATACTATATACTTTCCAAGTATATCTTTCCAAACATACATGTTTCAGGTCAGGAGAAGGCAACAATGCAGAATTATCATTATACACAGATACATCGGGCTCCTGCGGTTTTGGAGCAGTTGTTTGCCCAGCTTGGTGTATCATCCTGGCCTGCAGCGTGGCATGCCGCTGGCCTTTGCCGGAATCTTACTTTGCTGGAACTTTTTCCAATCATTGTGGCAGTCGAAATCTGGGGACCAATGTTCAAAAATCGACATATTTGTTTCTAGTCCGACAACGCCAGTGTGGTTGCCGGTATTAACAGTCTGTCTTGTTCTTCACTATCTGTTATATCTTTATTACGTGACTTAGTTTTGCGCTGTCTACAACATAACATTTATTTTAGATCAAAACATGTTCCTGGTCTTAATAATGTTGTTGCTTTTTCTCTCTCACGTTTTCGCTGGCACGAATTCCAGCCTTTGCTGCCCAATACGGAGAGGGTCCGCATCTCATGCCCAAATCATTTATGGGAGTTGGTGGACCTCAACTGATGTCTCTCGTCAGTTCATCAGTAGCGCCTGCTACGTGGCAGAGAAACGCTAAGGCGTGGTTGGAGTGATTACAGGTCGTGAAAGGTCGCAATATTTCTTCTTCGGATAAGTTATGTTTAGAGGTAACAATTGAATATGTTCTATCCTTGAGGGCTTTAAACATATCTGGCACAGCCACACAGAAACGTTTATCTGGTATTGCTTTTTATTTTAAGTCACTGGGTTGGGGGGGGGGGGGATGTCACCAAATGCTTTTTAATTACCCAGACTGGAAAAAGTGTCATATTCGTCAGGAATCACGACGGCCAATTTCCTATCCCTTGCTTTGCCGTTTTGTAATGGCAAGTCCAAAAATGTGCTCATCTCCATACGAGACTTTACTGGCCCTCAGTTTCAGCCTTGCCTTGTTTAAGCCTTTAGAATCAGTGAATTATTACCTCCTTCAAAAAAAAAGCAGGGTGGCTTACAGCACACGGATGTTATCATAACCGCTGAGGCTGCTCGATTACGGGTACGGGATCTTACGGGTACGAAGATCTAAGACTGACGTATTTGGCCACGGTGTTTGGATTCACCTGCGTGCCATCCAGGGCGCGGTCTGCGCCATGCGTTTACTTTCTGAGTATTTACTCATTCGTTTCCATTACTCCCAGTTCCTAGTACATATGGATCGCACTCCCCTCACTATTTATCAGTTTAGAACAGTTCTCCACCACTGCCTTATCATCGCGGGTGTTTCCTCTTGCTTTGCCAGATACATACGTCCGGATTTGTTATTGTAGAACACTGTCATAATGTGTTTTTCTTTTTGATCATGTTAGGCCCACAGTTTGGATGCTAGAGCATTCTTATATATTCTGGGCCGCCCAGCGGGCTGATTGTAGGCCTGGTGGCCGTGCGTTGGGCTTTCGAGACATCAATATTTCTTGGAGAGGAATACGTGGTTTAAAATGGTGTCAAGTCCTTCCAGAAGTGGTAAACCTCAGGTGTTAATGGCCCAGTGATACTGGTCATTCACGCGGGGGGCAATGATCTCTGTCTCCTAAGAATGGTCGAATTGATGACGATAATGCGCTCTGATATGGAGCGCTTCTCCTCCTTTTTCTCCGAAATGATACTCGTCTGGTCAGAGATTGTCCCCCATATGGTATGGCAGGGTGCACGGAATGCGGAGTTGAACAGGCACTCTTTCTGCTGGGTGGGGGTCGGAACCCTGTGTAGGCATACAAGGGCTCTTTCATGGCGGTCTTTGAGACTTTGCTGGTATGAGTAGGGGCTAAGAGGGTGGATTTGCCCGTCAGCAGTCTGGCAGTTGGCATAACGCCTGATAGCTGTGGAAAAATATATAAGGGTTTCACCGCTAAGCGGTTCTGGTTTAAGAGGTTAAAATAAAAGCTGTGGCCGATCACCCTCCAGCAAAAGACTAAATTTGGTGTCCTGGTCTTTATTTCTATATTAGTCAATAAGAAAGCTTCCCTCGCATGTTATGTTTGGTTTACCCTGCTTACAGCCTGAATGAGGGACTCCCCTCTAATAAATCACAATGCCTTAAATGGTTATTTTTATGATTGTGTTATATAAACTGGACGTCCCCCATAACTGTATCGTACAACCAGAGCCAGTGAATCACGTACAATCCCATCTATACCTTTCCACTCCATGCTGATGTCCTTTAAACATTGCTGCCCCCAGTGGCTGGGACTGGTTTATGCAGCTTTATCTATATCTCCACATTGCAGGTATAAGGACCTTACACTTTGCACCTTTCTTCATCACCCCAGGTCATCAGCTGGTATGGAATAAATATATTGCCTGCCGGCAACAGAAGCCCTGTTTTCCAACTAACAATTAGAAAATAACAAAGTATTTATTAAATTTATGCAAAGAAAGGACAGACTACATATAATTTAAAAATTAGAGTCCGTTGCTGACTGCAATCAGCTTAGTGCAAGGTATAGAAAGCCTGGAGCTGACGGCTGCAGCACGCAGCACCAGACCAAACGTTCAATTCTAAGAGTCAGCAGGACACGTGTTTAAAACTTAGATTAGAAGCCCCCCCGACATGTTTCGCTACGAAGTAGGGTCTTCAGGGGTATCGGGGCTAATGACAGCGCGCGGCGAGATGGCCCTGTTTAAATATGTAATGGAGTTGCTCCACATGTTCTATTGATTGGCGTAGGGCCAATCACAGAGTGAGCAGAGAACGAGCCCCCCGTTCTGTGACGGGCATGCCACACCACCAATAAGCAGCCACCCTATGTGACCAATGAGGGCATAGCAAAGCGCGCATGCGTATGAGGGCAAAAACAAGTGATAGAGTAATTTGCCGTGGAGCTATTAAGCTCGATGGACATGCGTATTGGGAAAAAATAGAGTGATAGACAAATTCCCAAATGTCAGGGGCTGACATAGTGGCAATAAGAATATTTATGTGGTGGGGAATGAGTGGAGCTAACTCGTGATGATGACACAGTGGGTCAGTACAGACTGGCCAATCACAGCGCTCGCTGGCACCGGACCAATCTGATTGATCCCATGCCAGCATCTCCTGCCCGGCAACTCTGCTTTAGAGCTGAGTTGCCGGTTCTGTCACTGTGTCGTTTTACACAGCGACAGCTTAAAGTCCTGACATGCTTGGTACATAGGACTGCAGTAAGTTACTTGCAATACCGACGTACCAGACACATCATTTTGCGGGAAGGAGTTAATGTGACAGTGCCCCCTCCCCCTTAACCAACAGGGCCCCTGCTTTATAGAGAAATATTAGTATAGAAAAGACATGCAGGAGTTGTCCGTAGCAACCAATCAGATTCCTGGTTTTATTTTTCTAAGACAAGTTTGAAATTGAAAGAAGTGATCTGATTGGTTGCTATGGACAATGTTACCTGCTAAATTTTCGACTCCACATCTTCCCAGAAGTAACCATAGCAACCAATTCAATGGATGAGAGTTGGTAGGTAGATTGGAGGGTCTGATAAGTGACAACCACAGCCCACCATGCAGTGACAGCCAGAGCCTCTAGAGGCAACAGCTACTGCCACCATTATAGTGACAACTACTGACCCCAATAATAGTGACAGCTACTGCCACCATTATAGTGACAACTACTGACCCCAATAACAGTGACAGCTACTACCCCAATAATAGTGACAGCTACTGACCCCAATAATAGTGACAGCTACAACCCCAATAATAGTGACAGCTACTGACCCCAATAATAGTGACAGCTACTGACCCCAATAATAGTGACACCTACTGACCCCAATAATAGTGACAGCTACTGAGCCTAATAATAGTGACAGCTACTGACCCCAATAATAGTGACACCTACTGACCCCAATAATAGTGACAGCTACTGAGCCTAATAATAGTGACAGCTACTGACCCCAATAATAGTGACAGCTACTGACCCCAAGAATAGTGATAGCTACTGACCCCAATAACAGTGACAGCTACTGACCCCAATAATAGTGACAACTACTGACTCCAAAAATAGTGACAGCTACTACCCCCCAATAATAGTGACAGCTACTGACCCCAATAATAGTGACAGCTACTGACCCCAATAATTGTGACAACTACTGACTCCAAAAATAGTGACAGCTACTACCCCCCAATAATAGTGACAGCTACTGACCCCAATAATATTGACAGCTACTGACCCCAATAATAGTGACAGCTACTGACCCCAAAAATAGTGACAGCTACTGACCCCAATAATAGTGACAGCTACTGACCCCAATAATAGTGACAGCTACTGACACCAATAATAGTGACAGCTACTGACCCCAATAATAGTGACAGCTACTGACCCCAATAATAGTGACAGCTACTGACCCCAATAATAGTGACAGCTACTGACCCCAATAATAGTGACTGCTACTGACCCCAATAATAGTGACAGCTACTGACCCCAATAATAGTGACAGCTACTGACCCCAATAATAGTGACAGCTACTGACCTCAATAATAGTGACAGTTACTGACCCCAATATTAGTGACAGCTACTACCCCAATAATAGTGACAGCTACTGACCCCAATAACAGTGACAGCTACTGACCCCAATAATAGTGACAGCTACTACCCCCAATAATAGTGTCAGCTACTGACCCCAATAATAGTGACAGCTACTGACCTCAATAATAGTGACAGCTACTGCCTCCACTATAGTGACAGTTACTGACCCCAATAATAGTGACAGCTACTGACCCCAATAATAGTGACAGCTACTGACCCCAATAATAGTGACAGCTACTGACCCCAATAATAGTGACAGCTACTGACCCCAATAATAGTGACAGCTACTGACCCCAATAATAGTGACATCTACTGACCCCAATAATAGTGACAGCTACTGACCCCAATAATAGTGACAGCTACTGACCCCGATAATAGTGACAGCTACTGACCCCAATAATAGTGACAGCTACTGAGCCTAATAATAGTGACAGCTACTGACCCCAATAATAGTGACAGCTACTGACCCCAATAATAGTGACAGCTACTGACCCCAATAACAGTTTACAGACTCGAACAATAACACCTTATTTATGGTGAATGATGAAGGGCATAAAAAAACTTAAAAAAGCAATAAAAATAAAGATAGATTATTGGAGGACTCCACTTATTTTTTTTTATTGCACCCTCCATTTGTACATTGGTGTTTCAGTGGGGTGCTGTGTGCAAAATACTTACCGATCCCCGCATTTTGTATTTTTCGGGTCCAACGCCGCTCACCTGATCTTCCCTCTGACTTGTCTGGAGTCACGGTGCTTTTGAATAAACCGGAACTCAGGCTCTCAATGCATTCCTATGGAAGCCAGCAAGACCAGGACGAGGCCAGAACGAGGCTCCATAGGAATGCATTGACATCAGGTTTTCTGAACAGCAGTGATTCCAGACCAGGTCAGAATGAAGATCACGTGCGCGGCCCTGGACTCGAAAAACGACAGGATCCAGGGATCGTAAGTATTTCTACACCCAGCTCCCCACTGAAACACGAATGCACAAATGGAGGGTGCAAAAAATAAATAAATAAATAAAGTGGAGTGCTTCTTTAAATGCTCATGGTCACAATGAAGGGAGACAAAAGCGAAAAAAAAATAATTGCAGCTGAAAGGACAAAATTAGTTGCAACATCAAGGTGTTAATAATTATAGTACATGCAGATCACTGTATAGAGCTTTTCAGCTCCCCAGGGGCATACGGTTGGGAGCTTTGACTGGCGGGGTCACTTTAAGAATAAATAAATGGGGGGTGGCATCACTTCATCATGATCTACAGAGATTGGCCAGTGATCACATGGTAGGGGGCTATAGAGCTCCCTATAAGATAGTAATGCCCTTCGTCCTCCTCTTTGGCCCCTGCAGCTTGGCGTCTTTCCCCCACTCCCTCTCTTGATTTGACTCCTTAATGACACGTTTTTTTTTCATTTTCGTTTATTACTCCCCTTCCTTGCTTTCGTTTTTACAGCGTCTATCGTCCGGTAATAACTACATGTTCACTTTATTCTACGGATGAATATGATAACGGCGATACCGAATTTATCATTTTTTCATGTTTTACCACTTTGTAAAACTATTTGTTAAAAAAATTAGTTTTGCGTCGCCAAAATCTGAGAGCCATAACTTTTTTATGTTTCCATAGATAGAGCGATGTGAGGGCTTATTTTTTGCGAGGCGAGCTTTTATTGTTACCATTTTGGAGTACATGCGACTTTTTGGTCAGTTTTTATTCTATTTTTTGGGGAGCTAACGTGACCAAAAAACAGCAATTTGGGTGCTTTAAACATTTTTTTTTTTTTTTTTACTGTGTTCAGTGGGTTAGATAACATCAGATTGTAATAGTTCGGACTTTTGCAAATGTGGCGATATCAGTTATGCTAATTTATATTTTGTTTAACATTACTTTAGGGAAAAAATGGGAAGAGGGAATTTAACTTTTTTTAAATTCTGTTTAGTAGTCCCCCTAGTGGACTTGAACCAGCGATCATTGGATCGCTCACACGATCTACTGCAATAGTAAAGATTGCAGTATATTGTGATTCTTACAGCCACCTATAAAGCCCTGCCGGAGAACAAAGATGGCAGACCCTTCATTAGGCCCCCAGGCTGCCATTATAACCATCGGCATCCCGCGATAGCATCGTGTGGGGACAATGGCACGTCGGAGGGGGTCGCCCCTCTCATTCTAATGTGTTAGATGCTGTGGTCGTGATTGACTGTGGCCTCTAAGTGGTTAAATTGGCATAATCAAAGTGATATTTGATTCTGTCCGTTGCAGTGCGGTGTTGGCTATATTACACAGCCATTACCCGCTAAGTATGGAGCGACCCCAGCCCGTGATCTCGCTCCATACTTCCCCTTAACGACTGCCATGTACATGTATGTGGCATGTTGTTAACCCCTTAATGACCGGGCATGTTTGTACCTTAATGACCAAGCCAGATTTGTCAAATCTGGTATGTCTGACTTTATCAGAGAATAACTCTGTGAAAGTTTTGAATATCCAAGTAATTCTGACATTGTTTTTTTGTCACATGTTGTACTTTATTTTAGTGGTAAAAGTAGACTGATACGATTTGCGGAAATTAATTAAAAAATAGAAAAATGGAAGAAATTTTGTAAAAATTACCATTTTCCCCTATTTTTAACTGCAATATGTCACATATGTACACACATACTGTACAATTTTTTTAATTAAATATATATTTCTATCTCTTTACTCCATTTTAGCAGCACTTTTGAAAAAATAAAATAAATTTTCAGCAATTTAGAGGACTTACAAATTGAATAATAATTTTATAAATTTTGAAGTACATTTTGTTTTCCGGCACCAAGCCAGGTTTTCAGAGGCTCATAGGTGTCAGAATTGTGGAAACCCCCACAAATGACCCCATTTAGAAAACTAGACCCCTTAAGGTATTTACCTAAGGGTATAGTAAGTATTTTGACCCCACAGTTTTTTGCTAAATTTAATACATAGCAGGTGAAAAAAAAAAAAATTTCACTTTTTTTCATAAAAGTATTAGTTTGAAGACCAATTTCTTTGTAAAGCGACCATGAGAATGAAGAAACACACCACAAAATCTATCACCCTCTTTCTCCTGTTTTCAAAACTGCCCCCATTGTGACCCTAATGCGCTGCCTGGACACACGGCAGGACCCAAAATGAAGGGAGCACCCGGAGGCTTTCAGGACTCATATTTTGCTTGAAAATGTTTTAGGCCCCACTGTACATTTGGAGAGGCTTTGAGCTGCCAGAACGATAGAAACTCCCCATAAACGACCCCATTTAGAAAACTAGACCCCATAAGGTATTTATTTAGGGGTATAGTAATTATTTTGACCCCACAGTTCTTTGCTAAATTTAATGCATATCAGGTGAAAAAAATAATAATTTCACTTTTTTCATAAAAGTATTTGTTTGAAGACCGATTTCTTTGTAAAGCGACCATGAAAATGAAGAAACACACCCCAAAATCTATCACCCTCTTTCTCCTGTTTTCAAAAATACCCACATTGTGGCCCTAATGCGTTGTTTGGACACACGGCAGGGCCCCAAAGGAAGGGAACACCCGGAGGCTTTCAGGACTCATATTTTGCTTGAAAATGTTTTAGGCCCCAATGTACATTTGGAGAGGCTTTCAGCTGCCAGAATGATAGAAACTCCCCATAAACGACCCCATTTCGAAAACTAGACCCCTTAAGGTATTTATCTAGGGGTATAGTTAGCATTTTGACCACACAGGTTTTTCACTAAATATATTAAAATTAGTCTGTAAGAATTAAAATGTACTTTTTTTCTGAAACAACATAGAAATTTTTATTATTTACAAGGAATAACGAAGAAAATGCACCCCAACATTTGTAAAGCAATGTCTCCCGATTACGACAATACCCCATATGTGGTAATAAACTGCTGTTTGGACCCACAGCAGGGCTCAGAAGGGAAGGAGCGCCATTTGGATTTATGATTTTGCTGGAATGGTTTTCGGTGCCATGTCGCATTTGCAATGCACTGGAGGGACCAAAACAGTGGAAACCCACCAAAAGTGACCCCATTTTGGAAAAACCTTCAAGGAATTTTTCTAGGGGTATAGTGAGCATTTAGACCCCACGGGTCTTTTGCAGAGTTTATTAGAATTAGGGCGCGAAAATTAATATCAAAATTTTTTCCACTAAAATGTTGCATTTTCTCATTTTCACAAGGGATAAAGGAGGAAAAAAACAACCATTTTTTATAAAGCAATTTCTCCCGAGTACGGAAATACCCCACATGTGGTCATACGTTTTTTCATTAGAAATGAATTAACCCTTTCAGGACTGATCCATTTTTTGCTTTCATATTTTAGATTTTCACTCCCCGCTTTCCAAGAGCCATAACTTTTTTATTTTTCCATCAATAGAGTGGTGTGAAGGCTTATTTGTTGCGGGACAATCTGTAGTTTTCATTGGTACCATTTTGGGGTACATGCGATTTTTTTTGATCACTTTTTATTCAATTTTTTTGCAATCCTGAGCAAAAAACAGGAATTCTGACACCAATGACATTTTTAATTTATTCTGCGGGTTGGTACGATTACGGTGATACCATATGTATATAGGTTTGGTCCTTTTTTTTAGCGTTTGCGCAATAAAATGACTTATTTATAAAAAAAAAAAATTCTGTGTCACCATATTCTGAGAGCCATAATTTTTTAATTTTTTAGTCAAAAAAGCTATGTAAGGGCTTGTTTTTTGCGGGACGGATAGAAGTTTTTATTGGTACTATTTTCGGGTACATGCGACTTTTTGATCACTTTTTATTCTTTATTTAGGGAGCGGTGGTGACCCAAAAAATTGCGATTCTGTCGTAGTTTTTTATTGATTTTTTTTGGGGTGTTCATCGTGCGGGAAAAATAACATTATAGTTTTATAGTTGGGTTCGTTACGAACGCGGTGATACCAGATATGTGTACTTTTTTAACGTGTTCATTTTTTTTCTATAATAAAAGTCTTATTATAGGAAAAAAAGCATTTAGTGTTTATATCACTTCTAACTTTTATTTTTACACTTTTTTTAAAACATTTTTATTACTTTTTTTTACTTTTTTTACTTGTCCCACTAGGGGACACTTAGTCTTGCAGCTTTGATCGCTGCTAGAGTACATTACACTACACACGTAGTGTAATGTACTCTAACTGTCATTGTGACGTGACTGTCACACTGACAGGAAGCAGAGGAGGAACGGCCGGAGGCTGTTCCTCCGAGGCTTCCATGCATGGCAACCCGGAGGTCATTATCTGACCTCCGATTGCCGTGACAAGCATCGGTAGCCCCCACGATCACTTCGTGGGGGCTGCTGATGTGCTTCAAACCACTTAAATGCGGCGACGGCAATCCGTCGCCGCACTTAAGGGGTTAACTGCCGAAATCAGCGGCGATGGTCCGCTGTCCGGCAAGACTGATGTCTCAGCTGTCGGGGACAACTGTCAGCGCGGGTCTGTCACTCTGGGTTTACACAGAGTGACAGTTTGAAATGCGGACGAAAATGTACGTCATGGTGCGGGAACTAGCAGCCGACCATGACGTACATTTTCGTCCTTGGTCGTTAAGGGGTTAAGGAAATAAATGTTATTTTGTTGATTGTTTCAGTGAATTTTTTTGTTCATCCTGTTTTGATTATTTTGATTATTTTATTCTGTTGTAGATATCACAGCGCGCGGTTCTATGAGGATCTTGTCTAGATGACGGTGAAACACATAGGTAGAGCGCCAGGGACTGCAGGGAAGTGCAACCCGGTCTTTCTTTCCGTGAATTGACACAGAGTGTGATTTGCTAATTTATTGGCGACTTTTCACTATTATGGAGTTCAACGGATCGGGATTCTTCTCCATCTTCTTGGCCTTTTGGTGTGCGGCCTGGCTCTCTGCTAGCTACACCCTGACTGTTATCAACAGCCATGCCCCCCCACTGATGTACATCATCCCCTCAGTTCTGTAGATTATCAGACTGCTGATTATTAAGATGAAACAATTCTGACAATTTTTCCATATTATTTAACATTGAGCGTTTTCTTTTTTGTTTTGCAGTGAAATGGGAAATTTCTTTGCAGAAAATATCCTGTTTAGAATGGGATTCATAGGAATGGCCATTGCCTGTAAGTAACAATCACGGAAGTGATTATAATAGTCTCTTCATGCAGCAGTAATCAGATTTTTCTAAAAAATAAATAACGTTTTGTTCATTTCAATTGATAATAATTGTCCGGATCAGACGATGCAGATAAATGTTCTCGTCCATTATTGTAGGTTTCTTTTTGGGTTTAGCGCTTGGTCCGCGCGTCATAGATGTTATTAGGTTGTTTTACACGTTTTGCACGGTACAGGATTTATTTGGCTTATTTTCTCTTTTTCAGCTCTGGGCCTGACGTTTCTACATTATAAGTTCATTATGTTCCATGCTGAAGCCTTTCGGGATCGTCAGACCTTGGTTTAAAAGATCCTCATGGCAATTGGATGGTCATCATGCGTCGGGACAGCCGTGATGGCTACATTTTCGGTAAGTTAAAAAATGTTTTACATTGATGGGGTTGTCCCATCTTCACTAAATAGGGGCCCGCTGGCAATCAGCTGAACCCCTGGTGATCATGATCAGCGGTTATCACCGGGTGGCCACATCATAAAGTGGTAATACATGGCTTATTCCAATGAATGGACGACCATGTAATAGATGTGTCTAATAGAAAGGAGTCACAAACAAGAGACCAACCTCTATATCCATTATGTCTCTGTGGTTATTATATCAGAACACGTTATTTAGGATTTATTGGGAAGTTCTGAGGGTAAATTAGTGATTAGTTCCATAAGATCTGCTGTAACCTCTGTCTGCTTGTTTTCTAGACCTACCGTTATCCAATGACTCACCGGATTTGCGCTTTCATTGCATTCGGGTTTGCCAACCTTTACAACCTTTGGCAGTCCATACTCGTCTACAAAGTGTCCGAAAGCCGAAGAGTCATCAGCCATTTCAGACTGGCGTCCTGTATAATGGCCGTGACCTTAGTGGTTTTCTGTATCCTTTCTTAAATAATATTTGAATGGAATCCAATTGTCCTTGTCTTTAGGTTCACATGTAGGAAACATCAGATCCTGAGGTGATCATTTCCCTTCATTTTCTGATCTTGCCCGTCAGATGGCGACATGCTGGTGTAACACAGCGCCATCTGGTAACATTGTTCAGCTTCTTGCAGGAACATACTGAATAAGAAAGCAAGCGGTACTGTTCTTGCTATATATGTATTATATTAACATTTATCTCACATAAATATGTAGTAAATTCTATAAGACACTTATTAAACGTTATTTTCCTATATAATAAATTACCAGTCATTGGAAGTAGGGTATCCGTATACACCCACCTGTGCGCTGGAGATCAATGTGTAAAGCTATGTACATATTTTATTTGCACCCCTAGAAGCCGTTCTATAGGAAAACAATTGGACCTATAATCTTTGTGCTTATTCTAGGCACCATGGTGATCGTGACGCCCGCAATGTAATGGATATGGTGTCACATGACAATGGGTCAGGTCCATTTTGGCATCGCCGTCAGTCACATGGAGTATACAATAAACATGAATGCAGCAAAACCTCGGCCCGGGTGGAAAGTTCTTGTTTTGTGCAATTTTTAATGTATTAATTTTGATATTTTTTCACAGATCAGTAAAATGACAACAAAGATCATGGAGTGGTCGATGTTGGTCCTCATTCTGGTGAATGTATTGAGCTACTATCAGAATATGCAGGTAAGTAGACATCACTTTCTTTGTCCCCTTAAACATCTTATATGTATATAACAGATATTTATCTCATCAATGTTTAACCTTTTGGGATTTGGGTTTGGCTGGCGCTGCCCTTTTGGTGCTCTCCACATAGGTATAGTACTTTAAGCTCTGTTTTCTTTGCAGATTCTGGGAGGTCCACCAGCATGGACTTCAAGGCCAGGGAAAGATCCTGGTTGACCAAACTAGACTTGGTCTTTAAAGATGATCCCACAGTGGGAGATCCCGACACCCGGGGTAATATAGCTGCTATCAAAAATAATCTCAGGTCACTGGTTCACAAGCGGACTAAAACATGGTGGAATAAGGCCTTTTTGGAGAAGTATCTACAGAGAGGTCTTATACCCAGAGGACTCAGGATTCAGGTATTCCCGACCCTCAACAGTTTGGACGAATGCTTTGTCTCCCGGTGGGAGGACACTTGCAGGACATCATCCCAAACATTTATGGAACTGTTGATTGGTCTGGATAAGCAGACACTTGAGATGCTTAATGCTGAGATCGAAAAAACACAGACTGAACTCAAGACCAAGTTGAGTGATGAGGAGTGGATCAATACATTCCAACAACTTGACCTGGAGACGGACAAATGGGAGAAGAATATTCAAGACATCAAAAGTCGGAAATTCCAACGAGACCTAAACGACAAATTGACAAACCGTATGTACAGGTGGCAATATCCCAAACAATTCCGTATGGATGGGAGAAGATCTCCCTCCGTGTCATCAGCGAGCTCAATGTCAGAGCCTGAAGAGAATGCGCAGAGAGGCAGGACACGGAGTGGTATAGATTATAGGAGACCAAACACGTTTAGACAGAAGACTCGGCAAAGAGGTAGGGGTAGCGAACAACGGATGCAGACATATAACTATGATCCATCCAATAGACAAAGAGGAGAAGGCTGGCGTAATCCAACAGCCACCCAACTGCCTGAGAATCCGAGAATGCAGGTAATTAATCTGTCTACCCATCAGTTGTCCCCTGTAGATATTGGGGTACTGTCCAAGGGGTTGACTTTTGCACCTTCTTCTCACTTTGACACCTTTACAGCTATAAAGGACTTACACCTATTTGCCAGAGGATTGATCTTCAAAAGATGGTTCCATAGGAAGGAAGATGAGATCTTTGACACACCGGAAGAAAGAGAGGCTTTACAGTCCTTACAACAGCTACTTAAAGAACAACAAAATCCTGAGACAGGTATGATCCCCCAAAATATAAGAAAACGATCTTCCAAATTTCCTCCACTCACTATATGCCCACCGATCGACTTATTTGTTAAACTGGTAGCTCGCGACTTCGAGAGAATTTCCACGGGTATTAAGCATGACAATCTAACCTGTGCTGAACGGAGGAGTCTAAAGAGACTAAAAACTCTCGAGGATACTGTAATTAAACCCGCAGATAAGGGGGGCAATATAGTGATGTGGCCAAGGGCTTTGTATGAACGGGAAGCATATCGACAACTGAGAAACACGACCTGCTACAAAAAGTTGACCTTTAACCCTCTCTCTTCTTTCAGTGGTCTGCTTGATGATATATTAGAAGAAGCTCTAAATGAGGGTACTATCTCTGCGGCCCTCACTGAATGTCTCATGGTACAGGATCCCACAGTAGCATGCTTATACTTATTACCCAAGATACATAAAGACCCCAAATCACCACCAGGGCGCCCCATTATATCTGGAAGAGGCAACTTAAGCGACAACATAAGTAAGTATATTGATGCTATACTGAAACCCATGGTCGAGACCCTACCATCATATCTCAGAGATTCCTCAGATCTCCTTAAAAGACTGGAAGGGATCCAATTAGAACCCAACATGTTGCTAGCTACGTGTGACGTAGAATCCCTATATACCAACATCCGACATCAGGATGGTCTCCAGGCAGTGTCATACTTTCTGGGGATGACTGACAGCAACCCATCCATGTCCCAGTTTATTCTCACCCTTCTAGAATTTGTGCTCACGCACAACTTCTTTACTTTTAACGGATCCTTCTACCTACAGCTCCAGGGTACGGCAATGGGGGCAGCCTGCGCACCTTCATATGCCAATTTGTTCCTGGGGCTGTGGGAGAGGGATCTGTTTCTATCCGACCGGATATCATCAATGGACAAGGTGGTCCTTTGGACCCGGTTCATTGATGATATCTTTATCATTTGGCATGGCACGAATGATGAATTTGCTCTTTTCATGACAAATCTCAACATCAATGATCTCAATATTCACCTGACTTGGAAAACTAGTGAAGTAGCTATTGATTTTTTGGACGTACTTGTCAGACGTGATAATGACGGTTATATCAGGACAGATATACATAGAAAGGATACGTCAGTCAATTCATATTTACATGCCTCATCTTCGCACCCGAGTCATTTGATCCGTGCCATCCCCATCGGTCAGTTTTTGAGGATTAAAAGGCTATGTTCATCTAACGATGACTTTGAGATACAGGCAAAGAACCTTAAACAACGCTTTCTTGACAGGGGATACAACAGAAGATGTATTAACAGGGCATATGAGAGGGCAAGGCGTTCAACACGGATCCAACTCCTTCACCCTACCACCAAGAGAAATGTGGATTCGACAATCAGGTATGTCACTACCTACCATGACAGGTGGGGGCAGATGAGGAAATGTCTGGCCAAACACTGGTCAATATTACAAACCGATATTACCTTATCAAAGATTCTCCCTGCAAAACCTGCAGTAGCATCGAGAAGAGCAAGGAATCTTCCCGATACCCTTGTCCACAGTTACCACCAACCCCAAAGTATTAAACCAATCTTTGGAGCGTCCAAACCAAAATGGGGCTGTCGCCCCTGCGGAAGATGTATAGCCTGCCCAAATGTGGCTAACAGCGATGAATTTGTGGATTCGACTGGCAAGATGACATACAAAATCACTTGGCCAATCAACTGTGGTACCAAGGGAGTGGTCTACTACGCATGGTGTCCATGCCCAAAGATCTATATTGGTCTCACTAGTAGAGAACTCAAGATTAGAACAAGGGAACACGTGAATAGCATAGAGGCAGCGAGGGGCACTGCCCCAGAAAACATTGAATCATTAAAAACCCTCCCGAGGCATTTCTTTAAGTACCATGGATGTGAATCCAGAGCCCTCAAAGTCAAAGGCATTGATTGTGTAAGAACTGACCTGAGAGGTGGTTCAATAATGAAAAAACTGTCAAAATTGGAATCCAGATGGATCTGGAAACTAAAGACAGTACAACCAAATGGTTTGAACGAAAATTTGGGATTTGCAGCATTTTTATAGAGGTGTCGGGATCTTCCATGGTGTCAGTTTTAATTGTCTAGCAACGATCAAGTTACTGTCGTTTCTAACTTTTATTTTTCTAACTTTTATTTTTAATGTTACAGATGATCGTTTATGAACTTGCTGTGATCTAACATTTAATGACTTCCTGAGACCATAACAACTCCCTCATTCGATCTCTAAACAGTTTATTTTAGGGGATTTACTCAACTATCTTACAACAATGGATATGCAGAAGACCTGGGGATACAATATTAATATGTATGGATATTTTGATATGCATTTTTTAGTGCAATTTTGCACAATTGGATGTAAACATTTTCCTTACCCGCAGGGATTAGTTGAGTGTGTTCCTCACACTATTTTATCATATTATTCAAATATATATAAAAAATTTCTCACTCTATCATTACTTCTATATCACACACATACACATACACATACACATTCTTCACTCACTTTATTTTATTTTTTCCATTCTTGCACGCACACACACATATATCTTATATATACATATATTTTTTTTTTTGACACACCTATCCACATATTCTGATTTGGTAGTTTAATCATATATTTACTTATTATATCTAGTCACTGTCACTTATCCAGTAGCACATGCACTTTCATGTCACTTTTATCATTGGTGCATTTAATAGTGCCATCACCATTACGTATTATACACCTCTTCACCATTCTTTGAGCGTATTTGTATGATCATCAGATCCGAATTAATGTCTGTTCTATAAATATATATACACAATATACATTTGATGATTTCTTATATTGGAGCTTGTTATACACACCTGTCCCTCATCATCACAACATCACCACACCACTACACTCCAACCACTATCAAAGCTCTTTTTATTGTGGGCATGTCTTTTTATTTAAATCTGTATTAAAATTATTATATCTACATATGTCGTTAATTTTTAAATTTCTAATGTATTGAGTGTACATATTATATTGTATTTGAACTTTGGCACTTTTGTATATGTGAATGTGTGGATGTATGTGTGTGTGTGTGTGTGTGTGTGTATGTATATATATATATATATATATGTATATGTGTATGTATATGTTTTTATGTATATGTTTGGTTATGTGCTCACATGCCTCGTATAACAATTTATACTTGTATATTCTTATTCAAACCGTACTACAACACTGTAATTATCTGAATTCACTTGATTGCATCTGTCTATGTCTGTTTTGAGAAAACACACGGAAATCTCTTTGGATATGGCACACACGCACACATGCAACATAATTCATATCATCCAATTTATATCATTTTATTTATACTATGAAATTGCGGTAGGGAAAGTAATAGGGACAGTCAAACAAAGAATTAATTGTGACCAATTTAATATTAATATTCATATTTATTTCATTATGACCTTTATTCTTTTATTTTAATTTATTTTATTATATTTTTTCCATCTCCATCTTTATCATATATGTTTTGTTATATTTATATATATATTTCTATATATAATATATTTGATTTCATTTATTCATCTATTTATTTATTATTTTTTTATTTATTCATATTCATTTTCTCCTTTGTGCTATGTGTACCTTGGTCAAATTCATCCAAATACCCTATCATTGATTTTGGCACTTGTGCAATCTGTGCACAAGTGTAATCTAACACATTATATACATATATACAAATTTTTCTTATGATTCGTGTCGCTCCGTCTTCTGCCCAGTGCGCATGCGCGGCCTGTCAGTCTGGGTCTTCGCTGCCTCGGCCGGAGCATCTTGGAGGCGTGGCTCCCGTCTTCCGGGGTCTGAGTTCGTGCCTGGGATGTTGACACGCTGGAACTTTTGTCTGGCTGTCTTTGTCCCTGGCCGGACCAGGCTGCGGGACGCGTGACCCTCGTCTGTGTTCCGGTTCCGGCGGCTGACACACCGGACTGTCGGGCCGCGATACCTTAGTTGTTAATACTGATTTTTAGCAGCCTCAGCTGCCCCCCTTATGTTTTATTGGTCTTGGGTTGCTTAAATGATGCCTCCTTACTTTCTGACACCACCCCCAGACGAAGGCTCGAGGGCCGAAACGCGCGTCGGGGTTGATGCCAGACAGTATTGATTGTGACATGGGTAAGACGTCCTTCTTTATCTTAGAGTCTTTCATTAATTTGGTGTGTTGCTGCTTTCATGCATGCATACACCCGTTGATGCCTATATACATGTGAGTAATACTGTTGCTGCACTCAAACTCCTGCATCCGACTGTGACTAATATTCACCGCTTGGTGTGGTTTTCACCTGTTTACTGGATGCAGGACTGTGTGCACACTTTCTCTATACTCACACTCATGCATCTATTTACTCGTGTAATAGGAACTGTCAATTTTCCCATTTGTCACTTTGTTATCTAATGTATTATCACTTTAACATTGCATATTTCACTGTCCGGTATCCTTTCATACTGTGGCTATCATCTTTAACTTTTAAATGTTTTTTGTTTATTGTTCTAATAAAACTTGTTATTTTTAATCTAACCTTGGTGTGTCGGACTCCGTTTTTAGGTTTATAATGTATTGAGCTACTATCAGAATATGCAGGTCAGTAGACGTCACCTCATTATCACCTCGTATACCGGACCTCGTAATAACATTATTATTCATCTCTACAATCATGGGGTTTATAATGTGGATATGTGTTTCTTTTCTTAGAGTTTATCTATAACAATTACCTGGAAAAGCTTCACCATCTCCAAGAGGGAGAAGAACCAGGACTCTGGAGTATAAAGAGGACCATCGTGGATGGTGACGTGAGACGGCGCAGGGGCACAGCAGTGAGGGCATTGCATGGCCCAACCCCCTATCAGAGGACAAGAGCTGGAGAAGAAGTCGTCCGGTCTCAGCCAGGGCTGCGGTCTCCTGCACAACTGTGTCATTATTGAATGTACCGTCCAGTTCTGGCCCGCAGCTGGAGGGTCCGAGCAGGGATGTGGCACATGCTGTTGGTGCCAAGGGGGATCGATTTGATGTTAATCACGCTTCTGCCTTGTCCCTTTTTTCTCTTTCAGGTTTGGCAAAGGAATCGTCAAGGAGAGGGAGGAAACACAGATCTGGCGGTGGGCGCAGGCACGGTCGGCGGAGATCGCCCTCGTCATCTTCTGAGCGACAACCCTCCTCTTCTTCTTATCAATATCTACATCATCTTCCCCGCCGAGGACGCAGAGCCGTGCTGATGTCACAGAGAAATGACGAGGGGTTATAAATATTCCCCTGACAGCTGCCCGGTCTTTCTTTCCATGAATTGACACAGTGCGATTTGCTAATTTATTGGCGACTTCTCACTTTATGGAGACCAATGGATTGGGATTCTTCTCCATCTTCTTTGCCTTTTGGTGTGTGGCCTGGCTCTCTGCTAGCTACACCCTGACCTCACATCAATAACCATGCCCCCCACTGATGTACATCATCCCCTCAGTCATATAGATTATCTGACTGCTGATTATTAAGATGAAACAATTCTGACAATTTTTCCATATTATTTAACATTGAGCGTTTTCTTTTTTGTTTTGCAGTGAAATGGGAAATTTCTTTGCAGAACATATCCTGTTTAGAATGGGATTCATAGGAATGGCCATTGCCTGTAAGTAACAATCACGGAAGTGATTATAATAGTCTCTTCATGCAGCAGTAATCAGATTTTTCTAAAAAATAAATAAAGTTTTGTTCATTTCAATTGATAATAATTGTCCGGATCAGACGATGCAGATAAATGTTCTCGTCCATTATTGTATGTTTCTTGTTGGGTTTAGCGCTTGGTCCGCGCTTCATAGATGTTATTAGGTTGTTTTACACGTTTTGCACGGTACAGGATTTATTTGGCTTATTTTCTCTTTTTCAGCTCTGGGCCTGACGTTTCTACATTATAAGTTCATTATGTTCCATGCTGAAGCCTTTGGGGATCGTCAGACCTTGGTTTAAAAGATCCTCATGGCAATTGGATGGTTATCATGCGTCGGGACAGCCGTGATGGCTACATTTTCGGTAAGTTAATAAATGTTTTACATTGATGGGGTTGTCCCATCTTCACTAAATAGCGACCCACTGGCAATCAGCTGAACCCCTGGTGATCATGATCAGTGGTTATCACCGGGTGGCCACATCATAAAGTGGTATTACATGGCTTATTCCAATGAATGGACGACCATGTAATAGATGTGTCTAATAGAAAGGAGTCACAAGCAAGATACCAACCTCTATATCCATTATGTCTCTGTGGTTATTATATCAGAACACGTTATTTAGGATTTATTGGGAAGTTCTGAGGGAAAATTAGTGATTAGTTCCATAAGATTTGCTCTGACCTCTGTCTGCTTGTTTTCTAGACCTACTGTTATCTAATGACTCACCGGATTTCCGCTTTCATTGCATTCGGGTTTGGCAGCCTCTACAACCTTTGGCAGTCCATACTCCTCTACAAAGTGCCCGAAAGCCGAAGAGTCATCAGCCATTTCAGACTGGCGTCCTGCATAATGGCCATGACCTTAGTCGTTTTCTGTATCCTTTCTTAAATAATATTTGAATGGAATCCAATTGTCCTTGTCTTTAGGTTCACATGTAGGAAACATCAGATCCTGAGGTGATCATTTCCCTTCATTTTCTGATCTTGTCCGTCAGATGGCGAAATGCTGGTGTAACACAGCGCCATCTGGTAACATTGTTCAGCTTCTTGCAGGAACATACTGAATAGAAAGCAAGCGGTACTGTCCTTGCTATATATGTATTATATTAACATTTATCTCACATAAATATGTAGTAAATTCTATAAGACACTTATTAAACGTTATTTTCCTATATAATAAATTACCAGTCATTGGAAGTAGGGTATCCGTATACACCCACCTGTGCGCTGGAGATCAATGTGTAAAGCTATGTACAGATTTTATTTGCACCCCTAGTAGCCGTTCTATAGGAAAACAATTGGACCTATAATCTTTGTGCTTATTCTAGGCACCATGGTGATCGTGACGCCCGCAATGTAATGGATATGGTGTCACATGACAATGGGTCAGGTCCATTTTGGCATCGCCGTCAGTCACATGGAGTATGCAATAAACATGAATGCAGCAAAACCTCGCCCCGGGTGGAAAGTTCTTGTTTTGTGCAATTTTTAATGTATTAATTTTGATATTTTTTCACAGATCAGTGAAATGACAGCAAAGATCATGGAGTGGTCGACGTTGGTCCTCATGCTGGTGAATGTATTGAGCTACTATCAGAATATGCAGGTCAGTAGACGTCACCTCATTATCACTTCGTATACCAGACCTCGTAATAACATTATTATTCATCTCTACAATCATGGGGTTTATAATGTGGATATGTGTTTCTTTTCTTAGAGTTTATCTATAACAATTACCCGGAAAAGCTTCACCATCTCCAAGAGGGAGAAGAACCAGGACTCTGGAGTATAATGAGGATCATCGTGGACGGTGACATGACACGCTTTCATCAGACCGCACACCCAGATGCCTGTCCGTTTTAAAGAAACACTATGGGCCGGTCACTAACGGGTTAAAAGGAGATCCCCCCCCCCCCATAAATGTGAGGAAATAACCACTCCACTACCCACCCTCTGCCCCCTTGGACCTTGCCCAGACAATGATGACTACTACCACTGGGTTTAGCTGTTATGGTCACTACTGTCTCCATGATCATCTAATAATGTTTTAGAAATATTAGAAGATTTGTCCATATAGTTACAGGTTTACTTTCTCTTATTTCCAGTTTTATACAATGATGTGGAATGGCGCGCCACAGCCAAGCAGTTATCACATCCCAAACTGCAGAAGATCTGGAGATGGCGACCAAGTGCCAAGACATCCACCATCTCCGACCTTTCTCCCAAATATCATCTTACATCAGGGAGGACGAACTACAAGAACCGTTTATAAACAGTGGACACTAGAGATGAGGTGGAATGGCACGTCACAGCCGAGCAGGAACTTCTCTGGGAACATCCTAAACTGATGAACTACAGAGATGGCGACCAAGTGCCAAGACGGCCATCAGCTCCAACCTTTCTCAAAAAAAAATCTTACAAACGGGGAGAAAGAACTGCAAGAACTGTTTATGACCAGTGGACTCTACAGCGAGGTGGAATGGCACGTCACACAGCCGAGCAGGAACATCTCAAACTGCAGAGGCTCCAGAAATACAACCAAGTGCCGAGACATCCACCACCTCCAACCTTTCTCCCCAATATCATCTTACCACAAGGAGAGAGAAGCAGCGGACTGTTTACTATCCTCATGGTCCTTGTTTGTTGGCTTATAAAACGGTTTAGTAAAGTCATTTTCTACCACCTGAAACCTGTTTTTGTCTTCATTACTGTCAATAATAATAATACTGAGTCTTCCATAGATCTGTCCTCATGAACCTGGAGGAATAAGAACGTCTCAATGTTATTGTAGCAAAATTCTGAGTTATGAAAAAAATAAATAGAGGGGATTCCTCTTCTGGAGGGAGCTTCAGAGGTGCTATCTACAGGGGAAGGGGGATAGCACTATCAGTGGCGGATTAAGAAGACCATGGGCCCTGGGCTGTTACCCAAACTTGGGCCCCCCTTCTCCACCACCACCCTGCCGCGCCGTAACTATTGCTAACACTACCTAAACACTAGTACACAAAGTATGCACATTATGCACAAAGTATGCACATTATGCACAAAGTATGCACATTATGCACAAAGTAGGCACATTATGCACAAAGTACGCACATTATGCACAAAGTACGCACATTATGCACAAAGTACACACAGTACACAAAGTACGCACATTATGCACAAAGTACGCACATTATGCACAAAGTACGCACATTATGCACTTGCACAAAGTACGCACAGTACACAAAGTACCACATTATGCACAAAGTACGCACATTATGCACAAAGTACACAAAGTAGGCACATTATGCACAAAGTACGCACAGTACGCAAAGTACCACATTATGCACAAAGTACGCACATTATGCACAAAGTAAGGACATTATGCACAAAGTACGCACATTATGCACAAAGTAGGCACATTATGCACAAAGTACGCACATTATGCACAAAGTACACAAAGTACGCACATTATGCACAAAGTAGGCACATTATGCACAAAGTACGCACATTATGCACAAAGTACACAAAGTACGCACATAATGCACAAAGTAGGCACATTATGCACAAAGTATGCACAGTACACAAAGTACCACATTATGCACAAAGTACGCACATTATGCACAAAGTACGCACATTATGCACAAAGTACGCACAAAGTACGCACATTATGCACAAAGTACGCACAGTACACACATTATGCACAAAGTACGCACAGTACAAAGTACGCACATTATGCACAAAGTATGCACAGTACACAAAGTACACACATTATGCACAAAGTACACAAAGTAGGCACATTATACACAAAGTATGCATAGTACACAAAGTACACACGAGTATGCACATTATACACAAAGTAGGCACATTATACACGAGTATGCACGTTATACACAAAGTACACCTTGTAAACACATGAATATGGACATTAAACATACATGAATATGGACATTAAACATACATTAATATGGACATTAAACACACATGAATATGGATATTAAACATACATGAATATGGACATTAAACATAACATGAATATGGACATTAAACACACATGCACTTACCTTTTATGTCTTCACTGCAGCTCTTCTCCTGCTCACAGCACAGAGCCCGCCGACAGTCTCCCCTCCCCCATGTCCCGACAGCTAGCAGCAGAGGAGAGATGTTTAGAGCAGGGAAGGGTGGCTGGAGGGGGAGCTTCTAAAGCAGCACAGACCACGGCTGCTAAGTAGAAGCAAAGCTCCCCTCGCCTGACAGGTGCGGTCCTGGCACCGGGGCTCCCTCCGGTGCTAGCGACGCCACTGGGCATGAGGGGGTTCGGGCGGTCATAGGCCCCCTGGGAGCCTTGGGCCCCCTGGCAGCCTTGGGCCCCTTGCGACCGCCCGAAACGCCCTAATGATAATCCGCCACTGAGCACTATATACAGTGGGGGTGACACAATCTACATGGGTGCTGTGTGGCGCCATCTACAGGGGGTACTGTGACATTGTATATAATGAGACAGTACCCCCTGTATATAATGGTGCAGTACCCCCTGTATATATTGATGCAGTACACCCTGTATATAGAGGGCACTGCGGCATTATCTACAGGGGCATGTGTGGCACTATATACAGGGACGTGTGTGGCACTATTTACATGGGGCGCTAGGTGGCACAATCTACATGGACAAACGGTGGGGCTCAGAAGGGAAAGAGCGCCATTTGGCTTTTTGAGATCACATTTAGCAGGAATAGTTTACAGAGGCCATGTCACATTTGCAAAGCCCCTGAGGGACCAAAAACAATGAAAACGCCCAAAAATTTACTCCATTTAGGAAACTACACCCCTTGAGGAATTCATCTAGGGGTGTAGTGAATTTTTGGACCCCACAGATGTTTCATAGAATTTATTAGAATTGGGCAGTGAAAATAAAAACAATCCCTTTTCTTGAATAAAACGTAGCTTTAGCTCAAAATTTCTCATTTTCTCAACAAATAAAGGAAAAAAAGAACTCCAGCATTTGTAAAGGAATTTCTCCCGAATACGGCAATACCCCATATGTGGTCATAAACTGCTGTTTGGGCACACGGCAGGGCTTAGAACGGAAGGAGCTCCATTTGGCTGTAACGTTGGGTACGTGGACCCACTGGACGGTACCGCCTTAACGGTATGGCTGCTGGCCAAATAGACACGAAGCGGCTCAGCGCTCACACGAGTGATTCAGCTGCTTCAATATAGCGATTGTTGGGGGTCTCAGTGCTCTGACGCCCACCAATCTAAACTTCTGACATGTCTCTATGACATGTCAGTAGTTTGTCGAACGTTTAGCTACACTTTAAATGTTAATTTAAATGTACCACAAAATAGTCACAATGAAGGGAGACAAAAGCGAAAAAAAATATTTGCAGCTTAAAAGACAAAATAGGTTGCAACATCAAGGGGTTAATAATTATAGTACATGCAGATCACTGTATAGAGCTTTTCAGCTCCCCAGGGGCATACGGTTGGGAGCTTTGACTGGCGGGGTCACTTTAACCCCTTCCCGCAATTTCACGTACAGTTATGTCATGGAAGATGGCCTTTTCCCGCATCTCCACGTAACTGTACATCATGGAGATGAAGCTGGCTCAGGAGCTGAGCCAGCGACATCACCGCCGGGTGACAGCTGTATGTTACAGCTGGCACCCTGAGGTATCGGCCAGGACCGGAGCTAGCCTCCGATCCGACCGATTAACCCCTCACATGCTGCGTTCAATAGAGATCGCAGAATGTGAGGAGTTTATAGCCATCGGCACCCCAGCAACGTGATCGCTGGGTTGCCAGTGGCTGCAAAGGCGATCGGAGGGCTAATACTTACCTCCCGATCAGTCTGTAACGGAATCCTCCTATGTCCCGTCGTCGGCGGGGCCCAGGAGGCTTCCGGTACCATCGGCAAGATGGCGCCGGCTCAGCTTCCGGTTCAGAAGCTGAGCCGGCGTCATCAGCAGTGGGTGTCCACTGTATGTTACAGCGGACACCCCGATCTATCGGCAGGAACCGGAGCTAGCTCCGATTCCTGCCGTTAACCCCTTCAATGCAGCGATTCAATGCAATCGCTGCATCAAAGTGGTTTGTATGCAATCGGCAGCCTTGCCATGCGATGGCAAGGCTGGCGACTGCTACTATGGCAAGTAAAAATAAAAGTTGTAAAAAATACAATAAAAGTTTCAAATAATAACACAAAACACAATCGCCCTTTTTCCCTTATCAAGTCATTTATTATTGATAAAAATAATAAAGCCATACATATTTGGTATCGCTGCGACCGTAACGACCTGAACTATAAAAATATGATGTTATTTATTCCGCACAGTGAACGGCGTAAAAAAAATAACTAAAAAATACTGACATAATTGCTATTTTTTGGTCACTTTGTCTTCCAAAAATTGAAATAAAAAGTGATCAAAAAGTCGCATGTACCCAAAAATGGTGTCTATAAAAACTATAACTCGTCTCGCTAAAAACAAGCCCTCATACAGCTCCGTCAACGAAAAATTTAAAACCGTTATGGCTCTCACAACTTGGCGACAGTAAAAATCCATTCTCTTTACAAAAGTTATTTTATTGTGCAAAAAGTTGTAAAACATAAAAAGTGCTATAAATTAGGTATCACCGGAATCGGACTGACCCGCAGAATAAAGCTAACATGTAATTTATAACACAAGGTGAACGCTGTATAAAAAGAACTAAAAAAATATGCCAGAATTGCTGTTTTTTGGTCACCTTGCCTCCCAAAAAAAAAGGATAACAAGTGATCAAAAAGTCGCATGCACCCCAAAATGGTACCAATAAAAACTACAGCTCATCTCACAAAAAAAAACAGCCGTCATACCACTACGTCTATGAAAAAATAAAATTAGTCAAGGCACCAATAAGTTAGGAAATTAAAAATATGCAGTTGTGCCGGCCTGAGGGGAACATTTCTTCTGTTGCAAGTGGCGAATTATCAAGGCCCCTAAAATTAGGGAACCAGGAAGGGGAGGGCCCAAACTTATCTGCTGGAAGTGGGGCGCCCATATTATACCAGGACAACACTACCCAGCAAGATTCCCCAAACTTCAAAGGTGCGGAGTGCGGACCAAAAGGGGAATAAGTAAGGACCATTTATTAGTCCAACACCGGCCTGTGCAGAAAGGATTGTGTCACAGCATAACACACATCTATGGATTATTTTATTGTTTTTTTACCACCTGACTATGCCCCTTATATACTCCAGCCCGCCTTACATGTACCCCCACATTATAAACGGAAACACCAGTAAGACTCCAAACAAAACTACTACAAGCAAAATCCATGCTCCAAAAGCCAAATGGCGCTACCTCCCTTCTGAACCCTACAGTGTGCCCAAACAGCAGTTTACTTCCACATATATGGCATCGCCATACCCGGGATAACCCTTTTAACAATTTTTGGGGTGTGTGTCTCCAGTGGCACAAGCTGGGCGCCACTTATTGGCATATCTATTGAAAAACCATTTTCACTCTGCAACATCGCGTGCACACCAATTTCTGCCAATCACCTGTGGGGTTAATATGCTCACTACACCCCTAGGTGAATACCTTGAGGGGTGTAGTTTCCAAAATGGGGTCACTTCTGGGGGGGATCCACTGTTTTGGTCCCACAGGGACTTTGCAAATGCGACATAGCGACCAGAAACCAATCCAGCAAAATCTGTACTCCAAAAGCCAAATGGCGCTCCTTCCCTTCTGAGCCCTACTCTGTGCCTAAACATCAGTTTATGGCCACATATGTGGTATTGCCGTACACAGGAGAAGTTGCTTTACAAGTGTTGGGGTGCTTTTTTGCATTAATTTGTTGAGAATATGAAACATTTTCAGCTAAAACTACGTCTTATTGAAGAAAAAGGATTTTTTTTATTTTCACTGCCCAATTCTAATAAAATCTATGAAACACCTGTGGGGTCAAAATGCTCACTTCACCCCTAGATGAATTCCTCAAGGGGTGTAGTTTCGCGAATCGATTCACTTTTGGGGAGTTTCCACTGTACTGACACCTTAGGAGCTTTACAAAAGTGACATGGTGTCAAGAAACCAATCCAGCAAAATCTGTGCTCCAAAAGCCAAATGGCACTCCTTCTCTTCTGATCCTTGCCGTATGCCCAAACAGCAGTTTATGACCACAAATGGGGTATTGCCGTACTCCAGAGAAGTTGCTTTACAAATGTTGGGGTTCTTTTATTCCTTTATTTGTTGAGAAAATGAAAAATGTTGAGCTAAAGCTACGTCTTATTGGAAAAAAATGATTTTTATCTTCACTGCCCAATTCTAATAAAATCTATGAAACCCCTGTGGGTTCAAAACACTCACTATACCCCTAGATGTATTCTTCAAGGGGTGTAGTTTCCTAAATGGAGTCACTTTTTTGGTGTTTTCACTGTTTTGGTCCCTTAGGGGCCTTGCAAATGTGACGTGGTCTCCGCAAACCATTCCTGCTAAATTTGAGCTCCAAAAGCCAAATGGCGCTCTTTCCCTTCTAAGCTCCGCCGTGTGTCCAAACAGCCGTTTATGACCACATGCGGGGTATTGTTTTACTCGGGAGAAATTGCTTTAAAAAAGTAGTGGTGCATTTTCTCCTTTTAGTCCTTGTGGAAATGAGAAAAAAATTAGCTAAACCTACATTTTCTTTGAAAGAATGTAGATTTTCATTTTCACAGCCTACTTCCAATAATTTCTGCAAAATGGGGTCACTTTTGGGGGATTTCCACTGTTTTGGTGCCGCAAGAGCCTTTCAAACCCGACATGGAGCCTAAAATATTTTCTAATAAAAAGGAGGCCCCAAAATCCCCTAGGTGTTCCTTTGTTTCTGAGGCCTGTACTTCAGTCAATAAGTGCACTAGGGCCACATGTGGGGTATTTCTAAAAACTGCATAATCTGGGCAATAGATATTGAGTTGCGTTTCTTGGGTAAAACTTTCTGTGTTACAAAAAAAATAGTTAAAAAATGAATTTCTGCAACAAAAAAAAAGAAATTTGAACATTTCACATCTACTTTGCCTTAATTCCTGTGAAACATCTAAAGGGTTAAGAAACGTTCTAAATGCTGTTTTGAATACTTTGAGGGGTGAAGTTTTTAAAATGGGGTGACTTATCGAGGGTTTCTAATATATAAGGCCCTAAAATCCACTTCACAACTGAAATGGCCCCTGTAAAAATAGCCTTTTGACATTTTCTTGAGATGTGAGAAATCGCTGCTAAAGTTCTAAGCCTTGTGATGTCATAGAAAAATAAAAGGATGTTCAAAAAACGATGCCAATCTAAAGTAGACATATGGGTGATGTTAATTAGCAACAATTTTGTGGGGTATAACTATCTGTCTTACAAGCAGATACATATAAATTTAGAAAAATTCTATTTTTTGCAATTTTTCGCTACATTTTGGGGTTTTTCACAATTAAATACTTAATGTATCGAGCAAATTTTGCCAGTAACATAAAGTCCAATGTGTCACGAGAAAACAATCTCAGAATCGCTTGGATAGGTAAAAGCATTCCAACGTTATTACCACATAAAGTGAAACATGTCAGATTTGAAAAAATTGGCTGTGTCCTGAAGGCCAAAACAGGCTGTGTCTTGAAGGGGTTAAGAATAAATAAATGGGGGGTGGCATCACTTCATCATGATCTACAGGGATTAGCCAGTGATCACATAGTAGGGGGCTATAGAGCTCCCTATAAAATAGTAATGCCCTTCGTCCTCTTCCTCTTTGGACCCTGCAGCTTGGCGTCTTTCCCCCACTCCCTCTCTTGATTTGACTCCTTAATGACACGACCAATTTTTGTTTTTTCATATTCGTTTATTACTCCCCGCCTTCCAAAAGCCATCACTTTTTTTATTTTTTCGTCGGCATAACCGTATGAGAGCTTGTTTTTTATGGGACAAGTTGTCATTTTTTATGGTACCATTTAATGTATCAGATAATGTACTGGGAAACTGAAAAATTAATTATTTGTGGGGTGGAATGAGCAAAAAAAAGCTAATGCGCCATTTTCAGGGGGATTTCGTTTTTACGGCGTCTATCGTGCGGTAATAACTACATGTTCACTTTATTCTACGGATAAATACGATTACGGCGATACTGAATGTATATTTTGTAATGTTTTACCACTTTGTAAAACTATTTGTTAAAAAAATTTGTTTTGCGTCTCCAAAATCTGAGAGACTTAATTTTTTTTATGGTTCCGTAGATTGAGCGATGTGAGGGCTTCGATTTTGCGAGGCGAGCTTTTGTTACCATTTTGGGGTACATGCGACTTTTTGATCAGTTTTTATTCCATTTTTTGGGGGAGCTAACGTGACCAAAAAAAAGCAATTTGGATGTTTTACATATTTGTTTTTCTTACAGTGTTCAGCGAGTGGGTTAGATAACATCAGATTGTAATAGTTCGGACTTGCAAACGCGGCGATATCAGTTATGCTAACTTATTTTGTTTAACATTACTTTAGGGAAAAAATGGGAAGAGGGAATTTTTTAGAAATAGAAAAATATATATTTTTTGGGGATATTTATTTTACTTTTTTTAAATTCTGTTTAGTAGTCCCCCTAGTGGACTTGAACCAGTGATCATTGGATCGCTCACACGATCTACTGCAATAGTAACGTATTGCAGTTTATCGTGATTCTTACAGCCACCTATGAAGCCCTGCCGGAGAACAAAGATGGCAGACCCTTCATTAGGCCCCCAGGCTGCCATTATAACCAGCCGCATCCCGCTATAGCATCGTGGGGGGACAATGGCACGTCGGAGGGGGTCGTCCCTCTCATTCTAATGCGTTAGATGCTGTTGTCGTGATTGACTTTGGCATCTAATGGGTTAAACAGGCAGACTCAAAGTGATATTTGATTCTGTCCATTGCAGTGCGGTGTTGGCTATATTACACAACCATTACCCGCTAAGTATGGAGTGACCCCAGCCCGTGATCTCGCTCCATACTTCCCTTCAACGACTGCCATGTACATGTATGTGACATCTTGTTAAGGAGTTAAATGTCATTTTGTTGATAATTGATTCAGAGTTTTTATGTTCATCCTGTTTTGATCATTTTCTTCTGTTCCAGACGTCACAGCGGCGGTTCTAGGAGGATCTTGTCTCTCCCGTTCGTGAAATCACCCGGAAACAACTGGAGCATGCCCATCGCGCCTGCAATGTTCTGGCACCCAGGGTGACCTGTTTATCTTGCAATGTGTTTATCCAACCAGCGGACATAATAATAATAAAAGCTGTGGCCGACCCCCACTTTACCCCACATCTTGGTCTGAGTCCCAGTTATTTCATATAAATGTTAGAGGTTGTGTTATGTGGGGGTGATGCCTTCATTGGTCCTGTCAGTCTTCTTTTACCAAATGTAATCCCCTGTGATACAATGCTGTCACCCAAAACAACATGGAAAAATCAATGGAGGGGGGTAAATAGTTTTTATTAGCACAGTATAACAGATGACCTTACATTGACCTCTGTGAAAAAAAACGCTAAAATGTCACTACATCAATGACTTATGTTCTGGGGTCTGCGAAGCGCATAGCAGAAATAAGTTCATAGCAGATACTAAACCATGGCAGCTCCAGAGCAGAACTGACCTTACTGTGACATCACGATGACATCACTGAGCTATGATGTCACAGAGAGCTGAGAATTTGGGAATTCCCCTGACAGCAGCAGAACTGACCTTACTGTGACATCATGATGACATCACTTAACTATGATGTCACAGAGAGATGATGGGAGGTTATAAATATTCCCCTGACAGCAGCCCGGTCTTTCTTTCTGTGAATTGACACAGAGTGTGATTTGCTAATTTATTGGCGACTTTTCACTATTATGGAAATCAACGGATTGGGATTCTTCCCCATCTTCTTGGCCTTTTGGTGTGTGGCCTGGCTCTCTGGTGGCTACACCCTGACTGTGATCAAGGACCATGCCCCCCCACTGATGTACATCAGGTAAGATGGAGAATTACACGACTCTTATTTTATAGTTTGGGAATGTATAAGGTAATTACTTAATTATGGAGGAAATATCTAATAACAAAATGGCTTCCATTACCCAGAGGGGCTGCAAGAGGACAGAGAAACGCATTCCCTCATCCCTATAGATTATTATCAGACTGCTGATTATTAAGATTAAACAATTATGAAAATTTTTCGATATTATTTAACATTGACTTTTTCTTTTTCGTTTCACAGTGAAACGGGAAATTTCTTTCCCGAAAATATCCTGTTTAGAATAGGATTCGTAGGAATGGCCATTGCCTGTAAGTAAATATCACAGAAGTGATTATAATATGTTCTTACTTCTGGGGGATGGCGGGTTATTATAAAATGTCTTATATCTGATTATATTACTCTGGGGTCAAACCTACATTTATTTTTATAAAAATTTGAATACTACGTCAGTGAGAGACGCAGGCCGGTTGCTAGGGACACATTGCTGGACAAGACTGTGGTTGTTAGGTAGTGTTTCCCTAGCAACCAGACTGTCAGACATGACTCAGACTTGGCATCAGTCCCGCCCTGTCCCTATCTCAGCCTGCAGCAGTAATCAGATTATTCTAAATAATAAATAAAGTTTTGTTAATCTCAATTGATAATAATAGTCCGGATCAGACGATGCAGATAAATGTTCCCGTCCATTATTGTAGGTTTCTTGTTGGGTTTAGCGCTTGGTCCGCGCTTCATAGATGTTATTAGGTTGTTTTACACGTGGTACAGGATTTATTTGGCTCATTTTCTCTTTTTCAGCTCTGGGTCTGACGTTTCTACATTACAAGTTCATCATGCTCCATGCTGAAGCCTTTGGGCCTCGTCAGACCTTGGTTCAAAAGATCCTCCTGGCAATTGGATGGTCATCATGCGTTGGGACGGCCGTGATGGCTATGTTTTCGGTAAGTTAATAAATGTTTTATGTTAATAGGGTTGTCCCATCTGCCCTAAATAGGGACCCGCTGGCAATCAGCTGATCACTGTGTTTCCGGCAGCTGAACCCCTGGTCATCATGATCAGCGGTTATCACCGTGTGGCCACACATTAAATTGGTAATACATGGCTTATTCGAATGAATGGACGACCATGTAGTAGATGTGTGTCTGCTCCATCTAACAGAGAGGAGTCCCAAGCAGGAGACCAGCCTCTATATCCATTATGTCTCTGTGGTTATTATATCAGAACACGTTATTTAGGATTTATTGGGAAGTTCTGAGGGTAAGTTAGTGATTAGTTCCATAAGATTTGCTGTAACCTCTGTCTTCTTGTTTTCTAGACCTACCGTTATCCAATGACTCACCGGATTTGCGCTTTCATTGCATTCGGGTTTGGCAGCCTTTACAACCTTTGGCAGTCCATACTCCTCTACAAAGTGCCCGAAAGCCGAAGAGTCATCAGCCATTTCAGACTGGCGTCCTGTATAATGGCCGTGACCTTAGTGGTTTTCTGTATCCTTTCTTAAATAATATTTGAATGGAATCCAACCGTACTTGTCTTTAGGTTCACATGTAGGAAACATCAGATCCTGAGGTGATCATTTCCCTTTATTTTCTGATCTCCGCCGTCAGATGGCGACATGCTGGTGTAACACAGCGCCATCTGGTAACATTGTTCAGCTTCTTGCAGGAAGATACTGAATAGAAAGCAGCGGTACTGTCCTTGCTATACTGTATATGTATTATATTAACATTTATCTTACATAAAAGTGTAGTAAATTGTATAGGACACTTACTAAACATAATAAACGTTATTTTCCTATATAATAACCCACCAGTCATTGGAAGTAGGGTATCCGTATACACCTACCTGTGCGCTGGAGATCAATGTGTAAAGGTATGTACAGTATATCTCATACATAAGTTATTGACATGCTGAGCCGCTGGTACAAACCAGTGAACGTAAAATTCCTTTAATCCGGCACTAATGAGATTATCAATAATTCTGGAATATTGTATAGATTTCATTTGCACCCCTAGAAGCCGTTCTATAGGAAAACAATTGGACCTATAATCTTTGTGCTTATTCTCAGCATCATGGTGGTCGTGACGTCCGCAATGTAATGGTTGTGGTGTCACATGACAATGGGTCAGGTCCGTTTTGCATCGCCGTCAGTCGCATGACTCCATGCAATAAACATGAATGCAGCAAAACCTCGCCCCGGTTGGAAAGTTCTTGTTTTGTGCAACTTTTAATGTATACATTTTGATATTTTTTTCACAGATCAGTGAAATGACAGCAAAGATCATGGAGTGGTCGATGTTGGTCCTCATGCTGGTGAATGTATTGAGCTACTATCAGAATATGCAGGTCAGTAGACGTCACCTCATTATCACCTCGTATACCGGACCTCGTAATAACATTATTATTCATCTCTACAATCATGGGGTTTATAATGTGGATATGTGTTTCTTTTCTTAGAGTTTATCTATAACAATAACCTGGAAAAGCTTCACCATCTCCAAGAGGGAGAAGAACCAGGACTCTGGAGTATAAAGAGGACCATCGTGGACGGTGACGTGAGACGGTTTCATCAGACCACACAGATGCCTGTCTGTTTTAAAGAAACACTATGGGCCGGTCACTAACGGCTTAAAAGGGGATCCCGCCCCATAAATGTGAGGAAATAACCAGTCCACTACCCACCCTCTGCCCCCTTGGACCTTGCCCAGACAATGATGACTACTACCACTGGGTTCAGCTGTTATGGTCACTACTGTCTCCATTATCATCTAATAATGTTTTAGAAATATTAGAAGATTTGTCCATATAGTTACAGGTTTACTTTCTCTTATTTCCAGTTTTATACAATGATGTGGAATGGCGCGCCACAGCCAAGCAGTTATCACATCCCAAACTGCAGAAGATCTGGAGATGGCGACCAAGTGCCAAGACATCCACCATCTCCGACCTTTCTCCCAAATATCATCTTACATCAGGGAGGACGAACTACAAGAACCGTTTATAAACAGTGGACACTAGAGGTGGAATGGCACGTCACAGCCGAGCAGGAACTTCTCTGGGAACATCCTAAACTGATGAACTCCAGAGATGGCGACCAAGTGCCAAGACGTCCATCAGCTCCAACCTTTCTCAAAAAAAAAATCTTACAAACGGGGAGAAAGATCTGCAAGAACCGTTTATGACCAGCGGACTCTACAGCGAGGTGGAATGGCACGTCACAGCCGAGCAGGAACATCTCAAACTGCAGAGGCTCCAGAAATACAACCAAGTGCCAAGACATCCACCACCTCCAACCTTCCTCCCAAATATCATCTTACCACAAGGAGAAAGAAGCAGCGGACTGTTTACTATCCTCATGGTCCTTGTTTGTTGGCTTATAAAACGGTTTAGTAAAGTCATTTTCTACCACCTGAAACCTGTTTTTGTCTTCATTACTGTCAATAATAATCCTGAGTCTTCCATAGATCTGTCCTCATGAACCTGGAGGAATAAGAACGTCTCAATGTTTTTGTAGCAAAATTATGATTTATGAAAAAAATAAATATATATTTTTTACACTATAAGGCTATGTTCACACGGTGTATTTTGCAGGAGGAATATCTGCCTCAAAATTCAGTTTGGAAGTTTGAGACAGATTTTCCTCCCCCTGCACGCCGATTTCCGAGGAGTTTCTCGCGGCGTTATTCGCCCGCGGCCATTGAGCGCTGTGGGCATAAAAAACAGCGGAATACGCTTTCTCTGCCTCCCATTGAAGTCAATGGGAGGTCAGAGGCGGAAGCGCCCGAAGATAGGGCATGTCGCTTCTTTTTCCCTCGAGGCAGTTTTACTGCTCGCGGGAAAAAGACGCCGACGCCTCCCATTGAAATCAATGGGAGGCATTTTCGGGCCATTTTTGCCGAGTTTTGCGACACGGTTTCCGCGTCAAAAAACTAGGCAAAATACTCCGTGTGAACATAGCCTTAGACGTACATTTTATCAATAAAAAAATCTTGCTACAAAATGTGTACACGTGATAGTCTGGCCCCTTATTAACCCCTCTGATCTGTATGATTGATGCAGGGTGGGGAGGGAGTTCGATCACGATGTGAATATTGCATTCAGCTTCCCGTCAGCGGCAGGAAACACCACTAGAGCGTGTGGAGGAGGGTAAACCATTAGACTACCAAGGAGGAGGCAATTTACCTTTTCCTTACCCAAGACCACCAGGGAATCAAATACTGACCCCTCTATGTAATGTACGGATGTGCAAGTTCCACCAGAGAGATGCTCTTTATAGGTGAGGGTAGTGGCATAGTTATAGGGGTCACAACGGTCGCCCCTGTTCTTACACAGCGCTGACCGTGCTGGTCTCGCCTCCAACGGAATTTGCATCCGCAGGACACACATTCAGTGGGGTTCAATGCTGGAGCCTTTCTCCAGCATTCACTGTGCCGCGATGTAGTGACGTTATCGCGCCTGTCTGCGCCGAGTCACTCACAGCACAGACCGGAGGGGAAGGATCCTCCACCCATCGTGGGAACGGGAATAGGTAATTAATTGTTATTATTTTTCTATTAGGTACATACTTATGGGGGCATTATAGAGGGTATGGGAGGGGGGCTCATATGGTAGCTGCTGAGGGGGCATTATACTGAATGAGACAGCTATAGGGGGCATTATACTGTAGGGGGGCATTATACTGTATGGGGCAGCTATGGGGGCATTATACTTTATGTGGCAGCTATGGAGGGCGTTATACTGTATGGGGGTATCATACTGTATGGGGCAGCTATGGAGGGCTTAATACTGTATGGGGGCATTATACTGTATGGGGCAGCTATGGGTTGCATTATACTGTATAGGGGCATTATACTTTATGGGGCAACTATGGGGGCATTATACTTTATGGGGCAAATATGGGGGCAATATACTGTATGGGGGCATTATGTTGTATGTGGAAGATATGAGCGGCAATATACTGTGGGGGCAGCTATAGGGGCATTATACTGTATGGGGCAGCTATGGGGGGCATTATACTGTATGGGGGCATTATACTGTGGGGGCAGCTATAGGGACATTACATATTGGGGGCAGCTATGGGGCATTAAACTGGTGGTCAGCTATAGGGGCATTATATTGTTTGGGGGCATTATACGGTTAGGGCAGCTATAGGGGGCATTATAGTGTGGGGGCATTCATGAGGTCTGTCGGGCATAAGCGTGCGCAGGGGTCTGGTGGTGTTGGGGAGGAGTAGGGGGGTCCAAGCTGAATTCTTGCACCAGGGACCATGAGCCTTAGCTACGCCCCTGGGTGAGGTTATTAATGGGTGAGGGTCCTGAAGGGCATCCAGTGCACAGTGACTGTTAGGGGAGAAAGGTTTAAATGTGGTTTTAATTTATGTGCAGATTGTGAAGGGGTTAATAAAGTTTTCTCCTCTTCCATTATCTCTAATTAGCATATGGGTGCAACATATAAAGAAGCTTACCCTTCTATGCTGTCTGAGGGTACTGGCCACACTCATGGGCCAATAGAGAGAGGTTTTGTACTGGACTTTGCCCACAAGCAAAGGGCTTAAATTGTCTGCTTTATAGTGCGGCTTCCTCTTTTCACTGGGATCCTGGAGGCGAGTTTTGAGGTACCGCTGCCCTGTCCAGAACAGAGTGCCATGGCTGCTGCTGATGGTGATTTAATGACAGCCTTTAGGGCTCGTATCCTAACAGAAGGGAAAGGTTGGCTCAGCCACTTCCTTGATGAGACGGCTTCCCCACCCACTTCTATTGATTTTCCACACACTTTCTATTACCGCTGCGGTGATGCAGCAGAATGCTCAGGCACCGATCATACCGATGACGACTCCGGTGGTCCCCTTACCATCCCCATCCACTTCAACTGGTACTTGTGAGTTCCCATACACTGGGGCCTGGGGTGCGTGGGGTTAATGACTCTGAGGAATTATCCACCTTAAAAACTGTCTTAGGGGCCGTTCACATATGTCTGGTGTCAGCTTCAGTTTACCACCCGGTGTGTTGAAGAAAAGCAGGAGGCAAACTGATGCTAGAACGGATGCCATAGCTTTCTATGGGATCTGTTCTGGCACAGGGCATATCAGTTTTGGCGCCGTACGGTGCCGGACCTCCCTGGGAGCTGGATCCCATGGAGGTCCGGCGCCGTATCCTATCTATTTTAATTGTGGTCGGATGAACGCCAGGTGCTGCCGCATCCACCTTTCGGCAGCACCCGGCGGGAAGGTGGTCGTGAGCTAGGAGCGGAATCCTCTGTCATAGTATTGCTGGGGATTCCGCTCCAGGTGGAACCCCTGACGACTACCCTCCCCCCGTCCCGGATTCAACGGGACAGTACCCGATTCCGGGCGGTGTGCCCGCTGCTCTGTGCGCCTGGGGGTATGTCTAGCTGTCAACTGTGATCAGGTCCCTGCTTGAGAATTAGTTCAGAGTGGAGGAGCAGAGGGAGCTCCTCCGCTCACCGAGAATTCCCCTGGGCGCAGCGCTACTTTAACCCTTTCATGCCAACAATCTGTATAGCCACGTCCTTTTCGTACATAGCAGAAAAAGAAAGTTGGAGCCAGCGCTGGAAGTGGTTAATCTGTTAAAAACGGGAAACTTCTTCCAAGTTTTAATGTTACTTTGGTAAAAACAAATGGACAACAAAATAATGATGATGGGCGGGTAATGTCCAAAGTACAGAGGGTGATGAGGAGATAGTTTACTTTGAAACGCAATTAACCAACCAATTATGAGATCGACTGGCTACAAAAGGTCTAGACTGCATAGTCAGACAAACTACAAGCCATGACTAAGGACCCAGCAGGGGTCTGAAACGCGTAGGCTACCGCCTATCTCCTCATCACCCTCTGTACTTTGGACATTACCCGCCCGTCATCATTATTTTGTTGTCCATTTGTTTTTACCAAAGTAACATTAAAACTTGGAAGAAGTTTCCCGTTTTTAACAGATTAACCACTTCCAGCGCTGGCTCCAACTTTCTTTTTCTGCCATTTCCAATGCGTGTGCCGACACGAGGATCCGTGCGCTGACTACCATACCTGTGACAAGGTGAGCTGAAGGAAATTACCCCCCCCCCCCTTTTTTCCTTTTCGTACATACCCTGTGCAGCCAGGGCGTGAATATACAGATCACTGTTCCAGCTGGCATAGCGCTGTGAAAAGCGCTCGGACGCCGGCTGTGTCAGTGTCTGCGGGTTTGTGCAGCACCGACGTTAATTTACAGTGGGTGTTAAAAGCGCGATCCGGGTGTCTAAGAGTAGTGCTGACACCCGGATCGCGCTGTTATCCCCTGCCTCTGGTCCCGGAGACACGACCGGGACCTGATTGGTTCAGGTCTTGATCATGTGATCGCAGGGAAAGTTTGTTGTAGCAACAAATTGGAAAGTTTGTTGCTACAACAAACTTTCCCGAGGACCGATTGCGGGTGCTGCCGTCAGTTGCATGGCAAAACCGGAGGCCATACAACAGCCTCCGGTCTATCATTCTACGGACCAGCTGATCCTCATAGGCTTCCTGTCAGTGTGACTGTCAGCGTTGCACTGACAGTTTATAATACGTTACACTACCTATGTAGTGTAATGTATTATAGCAGCCATCAGTGCTGCAGGTCTTCAAGTAAAAAAAAAAAAAAGTAATAAAAATGTTTTATACAAATGTAAAAACAAGTTATAAGCTACAAAAAATGCTTTTTTTTCCTATAATAAGTCTCTTATTATAGGAAAAAAATAAACCGTTAAAACAGTACACATATTTGGTATCACCGCGTTCGTAACGCCCCCAACTATAAAACAATGATATTATTTTTCCCGCACGGTGAACACCGCAAAAAATAATTAAAAAACAATACTAGCATCACTTTTTTTTTGTCAATCACCCCTCCCAAAATATAGAATAAAAAGTGATTAAAAATTTGCATGCAGCCCAAAATAATACCAATAAAAACTACAACCCGTCCCGCAAAAAACAAGCCCTTACACAGCTTTTTTGGACTGAAAAATAAAAAAATTACGGCTCTCAGAATATGGTGACACAAAAAATAAATAATTTTATAGAAAAGTGATTTTATTGCGCAAACGCCACAAAACGTAAAAAAACTATATCGCCGTAATCGTACCGACATGCAGAATAAAGTAAAATGTCATTTATAGCGCACAGTGATTACTGTAAAAAAAAGGACAAAAACATTGTCAAAATGTATGTTGTTTTTTTGTCACTTTGCTTGCCAAAAAAATCAAATAAAAAGTGATCAAAAAATCACATGTACCCTAAAATGGTACCAATGAAAACTACAGATTGTAACGTAACAAATAAGCCCTCACACGGCTCCGGTGGAAAAAAAAAACAAACAAGTTCTGGCGCTCAGAATATAGCGACAGAAATTGTGCAGTGTCCAAAAGCGGATAAGATCGGGCACCATTTATCAGTGCGACACCGGCCACAAGTCTATGAGTTTTTTATTTACCCCCTTATTATGCCCTGATGTACTCTGCCCAGCTTACATATACCCCCACATTATAAACTGAAATACCAGCAAAACCCCAAACAGAACTATTACCAAGCAAAATCTGCGCTCCAAAAGCCAAATCCCTTTCTGAGCTCTGCCATGGGTCCAAACAGCAGTGTATTACCACATATGGGGTATTGCCGTAATCGGGAGAAATAGCTTGACAAGTTTTGGGGTGCTTTTTATTCTTTATTCCTTGTAAAAATTACATTATATTTTTTCAGAAAAAATGTAGATTTTAATTTTTACAGACATATTCCAATAAATATAGCAAAAGACCTGTCTGGTCAAGATGCTAACTATACCCCTAGATAAATTCCTTGAGGTGTGTAGTTTCCCAAACCACTTTTGTGGAGATTCCACTGTTTTGGCACCACAAGACCTCTTCAAACCTGACATGGTGCCTAAAATATATTCTAAAAAAAGGAGGCCCCAAAATCCACTGGGTGCTCCTTTGCTTCTGAGGCCGGTGCTTCAGTCCATTATCATACTAGAGCCACATGTGGGATATTTCTAAAAACTGCAGAATCTGGGCAATAAATATTGAGTTGCATTTCTCGGGTAAAACCTTCTGTGTTACAGAAAAAAAGGTATTACACATTAATTTCGCCAAAAAAAATTAAATTTGTAAATTTCACCTCTACTTTGCTTTAATTCCTGTGAAACGCCTAAAGGGTTAATAAACTTTCTGAATGCTGTTTATAATACTTTGAGGGGTGCAGTTTTTAAAATGTGGTGATTTATGGGGTCTATCTAGTACATAAGGCCCTCAAAGCCACTTCAGAACTGAACTGGTCCTTGACAAAATATTCTTTTGAAATTTTCTTGAAAATGTAAGAAATTGCTGCTAAAGTTCTAAGCCTTGTAACGTCCTAGAAAAATAAAATAATGTTCAAAAAACAATGCAAATATAAAGTAGACATATGGGGGATGTCAATTAACAACCATTTTATGTGATATTACTATCTATTTTACAATGGAGATTACATTTAAAATTAGAAAAATTATAATTTTTGCAAATTTTCTTTACATTTTGGCGTTTTTCACAAATAAGCTACGAATTTATTGACCAAATTTTTCCACTAACATAAAGTACAATATATCACGAGAAAACAATCTCTGAATCGCTTGGATAGGCAAAAGCATTCCAGAGTTATTACCACATAAAATGACACATGTCAGATTTGAAAAAATGGGGCTGGTCATTGAGGCATCGAGGACCCTTGGTCCTGAAAGGGTTAAGTGCTGTGCTCGGGGGAGCCCTTGACATCATTGTCCATATATGGACAGTGATGTCAGTGGCTACTGATTGAGCGGAATCCCCGTTGCCGATGATCTGGTCGGGGATTCCGCTCCTAGGGGAAACCCCTGAGGTTACTGTCTATATATGGACATTGATGTAAGGGGGCTCCTCCTGGAGTGGAATCCCCGGCCAGAGTCGGCAATGGGGATTCCGCTCAAGGAGTAGCCGTCAGCGATGCTTTGGCCGGGGATTCCATTTAGGGAGTAACTCCTGACATCACTGTCCATTTATGGACAGTGGCGTCAGGGGGTCCTCCGAGAGGGAATCCCCGGCCACAGCGTTGGCGATGCTCTGGCCGGGGATTCCTCTGCTGGAGGGAGCTTCAGTGGTGCTATCTACAGGGGAAGGGGGATAGCACTATATACAGTGGGGGTGGCGCTATCTACAGGGGGACGCTATGTTGCACAATCTACATGGGGCGCTATGTGGCACAATCTACATGGGGCGCTGTGTGACATCATATACAGGGGGTACTGTGGCATTGTATATAATGACACAGTACCCCCTGTATATATTGGCGCAGTACCCCCTGTATATAGAGGGCATTGCGGCATTATCTACAGGTGCATGTGTGGCACTATATACAGGGGCATGTGGGGCACTATATTAAGGGGGGTGTGGCACTATATTAAGAAGTCACTGTGGCATTATCTACAGGGGTGTGTGGCACTATATACAGAGGGCACTGTGGGTATCTGTAAAGGTGCCAAAAACAATCTACTCCTTGAAGATATAGTGAGTGTTTGGCGTCTTTTCAGGCTCCCATGGCTGCTTCGTAGACCTGATCTGAGGTCAGTGGACGGCAGCTGCCTTCTGGGCTCTCTTTTGGCGCCGGCCTTAGCGCTGCACTGAATATGACACACGTGATATTACAATGTGTGTGTCAGACTTCAGTGTAGCGCCAAGGCCGGAGCAGAGAAGGAGAGCCCTGACATGGAACACAAGAAGTATCTAATCTATCATGTATCTAATCTATCACAAACTATGGCACATTTTCAGACCCTGGACCACCTTTTTGGTGAACCATTGTGGTAAAAACGGATGTTAAATACTGATGGTAAGAAACTGATGACAACTGACGCTTTTGTAGTAAAAATTGTGAAAAAGCCTGATGGCGACTCATACGTTTTTGCATCAGTTGTAATCACTTGAGAGACAAAAAAAAACTGATGCTGATGCAACTGATACATATGAACGCAGCCTTAGAGAAGCTCTGCACCCCTAACGCAGTCTCTGCTAGTAAAGCGGCTCCGCCGGTAATGGCAGGGTACATATGCTGGAATATTACAACATCTGCAGCTGAGTGCTGGAGGAACTATCTCTCACTGACAGTAGATGGCGCTGTGGTAACTATTAGTTGTTATCCCTGTGCAGCTCCTCTGGTGATGATGTGTTATCTCTGGTATTCTCCATCTTGATGTTGTTACTGATGTCGGTTGCTGTCTGTCCCAGTCTTATTCTCCCACAATGTCTGACTGCTGCTGAAAGCTGCAAATACTGCAACAGGTTCTGGGCCCAGACGAGGAGCAGAACAGCTCAGTGACCCGACTGATAGCAGGAATCACCCCGAGGTCTCACCTCCTGAATACAGGAGACATATAAGGAAGATGGCGGCAGCTCAGAGCTGACACTGACAGCCGCCTAACTGAGCCCTGACAATCACCAGCAATGGAAGGTTAAAGTGGAAATGTCACTATCCAGAGAGGACGTGTGGGGGCCATTACTGCAGGGACCAGAGAGCAATTATCAGGACTGGGACCAGATAAATAGACAGGGACCACCATAAAGTTATTATACTGTATACCCCTAGATTGCCCACTGCCCGAGATCCTGGTTAGGTAGCAATGACACCTCTCATTTAGAATTTGGTAGGTAGGTAGGGTATCCCCACTTTTAAATACAGCAGGGTCACTGGTGGACGCTCCGCTCCTATTGTTCAGTTGAAATATAAAAAAAAACAACTACGGTCATCAGACCTGTCATCGCCTGTCATCAGACCCGTCATCGCCTGTCATTGCCTGTCATCAGATCTCTCATCGGCTGTCATCATCTGTCATCAGACCTGTCATCGCCTGTCATCAGACCTGTCATCAGACCTGTCATCGCCTGTCATCAGACCTGTCCATCGCCTGTCATCTGACCTGTCATCAGACCTGTCATCGCCTGTCATCAGACCTGTCATCGCCTGTCATCAGACCTGTCATCAGACCTGTCATCGCCTGTCATCAGACCTGTCATCGCCTGTCATCAGACCTGTCATCGCCTGTCATCAGACCTGTCATCATCTGTCATCAAACCTGTCATCGCCTGTCATCAAACCCGTCATCAGACCTATCATCAGACCTGTCATCGCCTGTTATCTGACCTGTCATCAGACTTGTCATCGCCTGTCATCTGACCTGTCATCGCCTGTCATCTGACCTGTCATCGCCTGTCATCAGACCTGTCATCGCCTGTCATCAGACCTGTCATCGCCTGTCATCAGACCTGTCATCGCCTGTCATCAGACCTGTCATCGCCTGTCATCAGACCTGTCATCGCCTGTCAGAAACTGACTCTGAACCCCCCATCAGAGCGGATGAGTCGCAGGTCCTGCTATGCCCGGATTATCACGGGTAGCTGCAGATAATTATAGCCCCAAGTGCCTGATTTTACAGCCTCCTCAGGTATCAATTTGATGCCACAGGTTCGAGGCCATTGATTCGAGCAACGTATCCACATCAGACATGACAGCGCTGCAAAAGCTGCACGACAGCTCCAGTCTGAACAGCAGCTTATTTCTGCTGAGGAAACGGTATAAAATGAGACCCAACATAGAGAAAGATATAAATGCAGCGCTGGAGGCGGCACAACATGAATAGAACGTTACATTATAGGTATCGCCGCGTTCACAACGGCCTGAACGATGAAAATATCGCATTATTTACCGCACGGTGAACACCGTAAAAAAATAAATAAAACACAATGACAGCATTTTATTTTTTTGTCGTCTTGTCTCAAAAAAAATTAAATAAAAACTGATGAATAAGTCGCGAGTAACGCAGAATTGCACCAATAGAAACGACAGTTCGTCACGCATAAAACAAGTCCTCCCGCAGCGATATCAACCGGAAAATAAAAAAGTTACGGCTGTCAGAAAATGGCGACACCAAAACAGGATTTTTATTGTGGGAAAATAGTGAAACGTAAAAAAACGATATAAATTTGGTATCGCTGTAATCGTATCGCCCCGCAGAATAAAGGTCACATGTTGTTTATACCGCACGGTGAACGCTGTAAAAAAGAAGAAACAAAACCGCGCTAGAATTGCTGTTTTTTGGTTTCCTCATCTCCCAAAAAATATAATAAATAGCGATAAAAAAAATTGTATTTACCCCAAAATGGAACCAATAAAAATGACAGCTCGTTCCCCAACAACCGATCCCTCGCACAGCGCCGTCACCGGAAAATAACACATTATGACTCTCAGAACGCAATCACGCTGAATGACGGCCCAGACTCATATTTTAGGTCCAGTCGTTTTTCACTAATTACCCCACATCATCATTTACTGGACCCCACAGGTGACCCCGTAGATGCAGCGGAGATGAGGAAACTTTAGGGCCTTGTGCGGCTTATAGGACTAATGAAGAAGTCACATATAAGGCGATACTGGAGCGCAGATATTCTGTATAATCCCCAATAATCCCGGCCTGTGCATGAAGTGACCCCACCAATCCATGGATATTCACCCCATTATTACATCATCCTATTACCCTGATGTACTCCGCCCAGCTTACATATACCCTGATGTACTCCACCCAGCTTACATATACCCTGATGTACTCCACCCAGTTTACATATACCCTGATGTACTCCTCACAGCTTACATATACCCTGATGTACTCCTCACAGCTTACATATACCCTGAGGTACTCCGCCCAGCTTACATATACCCTGATGTACTCCGCACAGCTTACATATACCCTGATGTACTCCGCCCAGATTACATATACCCTGATGTACTCCGCCCAGCTTACATATACCTTGATGTACTCCGCCCAGCTTACATATACCCTGATGTACTCCTCACAGCTTATTTATACCCTGATGTACTCCGCCCAGGTTACATATACCCTGATGTACTCCTCACAGCTTACATATACCCTGATGTACTCCGCCCAGCTTACATATACCCTGATGTACTCCACCCAGTTTACATATACCCTGATGTACTCCGCACAGCTTACATATACCCTGATGTACTCCGCACAGCTTACATATACCCTGCTGTACTCCGCACAGTTTACATATACCCTGATGTACTCCGCACAGTTTACATGTACCCTGATGTACTCCGCACAGTTTACATATACCCTGATGTACTCCGCCCAGTTTACATATACCCTGATGTACTCCGCCCAGTTTACATATACCCTGATGTACTCCGCCCAGCTTACATATACCCTGATGTACTCCGCACTGTTTACATATACCCTGATGTACTCCGCACAGTTTTACATATACCCTGATGTACTCCGCACAGTTTACATATACCCTGATGTACTCCGCACAGTTTACATATACCCTGATGTACTCCGCACAGTTTACATATACCCTGATGTACTCCGCCCAGCTTACATATACCCTGATGTACTCCGCACAGCTTACATATACCCTGATGTACTCCGCACAGTTTACATATACCCTGATGTACTCCGCCCAGTTTACATATACCCTGATGTACTCCGCACAGCTTACATATACCCTGATGTACTTTGCCCAGCTTACATATACCCTGATGTACTCCGCACAGTTTACATATACCCTGATGTACTCCACCCAGCTTACATATACCCTGATGTACTCCGCACAGTTTACATATACCCTGATGTACTCCTCCCAGCTTACATATACCCTGATGTACTCCGCCCAGCTTACATATACCCTGATGTATTCCGCACAGTTTACATATACCCTGATGTACTCCGCCCAGCTTACATATACCCTGATGTACTCCGCCCAGCTTACATATACCCTGATGTACTCTGCACAGTTTACATATACCCTGATGTACTCAACCCAGCTTGCATATACCCTGATGTACTCCGCGCAGCTTACATATACCCTGATGTACTCCGCACAGTTTACATATACCCTGATGTACTCCGCCCAGTTTACATATACCCTGATGTACTCCGCACAGCTTACATATACCCTGATGTACTTTGCCCAGCTTACATATACCCTGATGTACTCCGCACAGTTTACATATACCCTGATGTACTCCGCCCAGTTTACATATACCCTGATGTACTTTGCCCAGCTTACATATACCCTGATGTACTCCGCACAGTTTACATATACCCTGATGTACTCCACCCAGTTTACATATACCCTGATGTACTCCGCACAGTTTACATATACCCTGATGTACTCCACCCAGCTTACATATACCCTGATGTACTCCGCACAGTTTACATATACCCTGATGTACTCCGCCCAGCTTACATATACCCTGATGTATTCCGCACAGCTTACATTTACCCTGATTTACTCCGCACAGCTTACATATACCCTGATGTACTCCGCCCAGCTTACATATACCCTGATGTACTCCGCCCAGCTTACATATACCCTGATGTACTCCGCACAGTTTACATATACCCTGATGTACTCCGCACAGCTTACATATACCCTGATGTACTCCGCACAGCTTACATATACCCTGATGTACTCCGCCCAGCTTACATATACCCTGATGTACTCCTCACAGCTTACATATACCCTGATGTACCCCGCACAGCTTACATATACCCTGATGTATTCCGCACAGCTTACATTTACCCTGATTTACTCCGCACAGCTTACATATACCCTGATGTACTCCTCCCAGCTTACATATACCCTGATGTACTCCGCACAGTTTACATTTACCCTGATGTACTCCGCACATATTACATATACCCTGATGTACTCCGCACAGATTACATATACCCTGATGTACTCCGCCCAGCTTACATATACCCTGATGTACTCCGCACAGATTACATATACCCTGATGTACTCCGCCCAGCTTACATATACCCTGATGTATTCCGCACAGCTTACATTTACCCTGATTTACTCCGCACAGCTTACATATACCCTGATGTACTCCTCCCAGCTTACATATGTCAATACCTATACCAGACTGTGAAGACTACTAGTAAATCCAAAAAATGAGCGACACATAGCACAAATTATGTACCATGACAGTATAAAACAAACTTTATTGAAATGCAAATAACTCATTGGCCATGAAGAGATAAAAACAGTATTGCACACAATTTAAAAAGGAGAGTGTGGAGGAACTGCGTAAATAATCCAAGTTATAAGCTAACACAATATAAACATCCTGTGATGTGGTAAAGTGCAGAGGTCTACATCCAAAGAGGATGTGTAATGAGTCAATTTGTTAAACTGCTGAAGAGGCTATAGATATACTATGCACCTAACCAAAGAGCACAACATTGTGCATACGTGTGAAAATACACGGCTACGACTGCACAATTGCACCCAAAAATTGCCCTACTTCATAAATTAAGAAGACTGCACAAACCCGTGGATTGCATGATGGATCTCACACAAGATAACTCCACACTGACCGCCCCCGACGCGCGTTTCGCCGTCAGCTTTCTCAAGGGGTATTGACTGCTGGGATAATGGTCACTTTAAGTATGAGATACAAAGGGAGGGGATTATGTCAATGTCCAATAGACACAAAGTGTGCACAGCATATGGGCATTATAATCACAGGCAAGGTTACACCTACCATGCTGCAGAGATCAGAGATGTGAACAGATGAAAGGAGCTGCACTTGTGTTTGCGGACGCCATTATGCCTCCGTTGCGCATGCGCACCGGCGTTCATCCGAGCGCCGGAAGTCATGCCCATAGACATCAGCCGCATCAGAGTACGCACTGCGCGTGCGCGCCGCAAAAGAACTAAAGGGAGGGACTGGCGTGGCCATACTTGTTATGTAGGGAGAGGTCAGTGGCCATCTTAGAGCCTGGCAAATATGCCAGAAGCCCAAACAAGGGACAATAGACGTATGCAAGCTAGGGATGCCGTATACATCGCTGAGACAGTTCACCCCGAAGGAGTAGAGACCATGTCTCAGCGATGAAACACAGCTGGCAAAGTTTAAAATAATCCCGAATACCAGGGTATATCCCAAGGCAGTTCATACATACTTTCTAGACGCCTATAGCACGCACATAAACATCACATATGAATATACATAAATACATATATGTGCATACACCAACACAAATATAAGAATCTATACTTTACAGGCATATATATATATCAATATAAAGAGTACCATACACTTTAAAAATTCACTTTCATTTACAATAAAAAACCATAATGGTAAAGATATATATTCGTGTATGCATAAGTATTGAAAATAAAAGAATAAATAAATAAAGTGAGGCTAATAGACAGAGAGCGAATACAGGTGAGTGAACAGGCGTGCTCGTGACAGTGATAAAAAGAGAAAAATACAAAAGAAATAAAATATGTGAGAAGAGATGAGGACGGCACCTGAAAAACATAAAACCGCTGTTACTCATACACAAGTCTTACACACATTTTTTTATGTGGATCATTGTATAATGTGCTGTATAAATCGACAAAAATAGGGACCTATATGAAAGTGTCAAAATACAGATCGTTGTAAAATGTGTTATATAAAAGGAGAAAAAATATACTTATCTGTGTACAGATATAAAAACAATATATGAAATAATAAATATGTAGTAACCTGAAATCCATCAATGTAGATGGTCTAATACATAATAATATATCCAACAATAAACATGGATTGACCTAAAATCCATATGTGTAAAAAAAATATACTACATCATTACATATCCAATAATAAATATTTTGTGGAATAAAGTGCATATGTGTAAATATGATGTCATAATGAATTTGTTTCATAAAACATAAAACAAGTGAATTTGTGCATATTCAATATATATATAATATGCTATAGGGCATAAACATGAGCATGTAAATATATGAATTAGTGCACCCATAGTTCCATGTAATACTAAAAATATAAATAAGGTCGGTACACAAAGAAATATAGTATATACATGAAATAGATATGATATCGTGCAGAAATACAGACATACCAATATATAAATGAATATACCAATAGGCATATATAAGAATAAAAATAGAGCCGGTACGCATAAAAGTACCAATACCTACCCCTTGAGAAAGCTGAAGACATACCGAGACGCCAAATCCATATATAGAAAAGAAAAACAAGTATATAAATGCGTATACATAAGGTAACACTCCCATGCATACAGAGGGCCCGCATGTGGTAATAACCAACAGGAGAAAGGGGGAACAAGCCCACAATTTCCAAAGTTGAACATCATAGACAACCTCCACTATAGAACTGGACGAATGGACCATAGGTATCCATAACACCTGTAGAAAGATTAAGAATTTATTGGAAGATGGTATCAGATAATCAAAATATTCCAACCTGAGTGTACATGTTACACCAACAAAAAATAGCCTTACATATACCCTGATGTACTCCGCCCAGCTTACATATACCCTGATGTACTCCACACAGCTTACATATACCCTGATGTACTCCACACAGCTTACATATACCCTGATGTACTCCGCCCAGCTTACATATACCCTGATGTACTCCACCCAGCTTACATATACCCTGATGTACTCCACCCAGCTTACATATACCCTGATGTACTCCACCCAGCTTACATATACCCTGATGTACTCCGCACAGTTTACATATACCCTGATGTACTCAGCACAGCTTACATATACCCTGATGTACTCCGCACAGCTTACATATACCCTGATGTACTCAGCACAGCTTACATATACCCTGATGTACTCCGCACAGCTTACATATACCCTGATGTACTCCGCCCAGCTTACATATGTCCCCACATTATAAATTGAAATAACAGTAAAACCAAGCAAAATCTGCGCTTCAAAAGCCAAATGGTGGTCCAACTGAGCCTGGCAGTGTGCCCAAACGGCAATTTATGACCACATATGGGGTATTACTGTATTCTGGAGAACCTGCTTAAATATTTATGGGGTGTTCGTCTACGATGGTACAAGCTGGGCACAACACATTGGGCACTGAAGTGGCATATCTGTGGAAAAGGGCAATATTCAATCTGCAACATCTATTGTGTACTAATTTTTTCAAAACACTTGTGGGGTCAAAATGCTCACTACCTTCTAGATGAATTCCTTGAGGGATGTAGTTTCCAAAATGGGGTAAGTTTTTTGGGGTTCCACTGTACTGATACTATAGCTCAATGCAACATGGTGTCAAAAAACGAATCTTGTAAAATCTCCACTCCAAATACTAAATGGCGCTCCCTCCCTTTAGAGCCATTGCCTTACCCTGGAGAGAATGCTTTACAAACGTTGAGGTGCTTTTCTCCTCTAGTCCTTGTGAAAATGCAAAATTTTGGGCTAGAACTACAACTTTTCTCAAAAAAAAATGACCATTTTTTTATTTTCACATCCCAATTCTAATAAATTCAGCAAAAACCTGTGTGGTCAAAATGCTCACTGCACCCCTAGATGAATTCCTCAATGGGTGTAGTTTCCAAAATGGGGTCTTTTTTGGGGTGTTTCCTTTGTTTTGGCACCACAAGACCTCTTCTAACCTGACATGGTGCCTGAAATATAATTTAAGAAAAGGAAGGCTCTAAAATCCACTGGGTGCTCCTTTTCTGCTGAGGCCGGTGTTTCAGTCCAGTACCCCACTAGGGCCACATGTGGGATGTTTCTAAAAACTGCAGAATCAGGGCAATAAATATTCCGTTGTGTTTCTCTGGTAAAAACCTTCAGTCTTACAGGAAAAATCGATTAAAATGGCATTTCTGCCCAAAGAAAATGGAATTTGTAAATTTCCCTTCCACATTGCTTTAATTCCTGTGAAACGCATAAAGGGTTAAGAAACTTTCTAAATACTGTTTTGAATACTTTAAGGGGTGCAGTTTTTAAAATGGGGTGATTTGTAGGGGTTCATAATATATAAGGCCCTCAAAGCCACTTCAGATCCGTTCTGTTCCCTAAAAAAATAGGCTTTTGACATATTCTTGAAAATGTGAGAAATTGCTGCTAAATTTATAAGCCTTGTAATGTCCCAGAAAAATAAAGGGATGTTTAAAAAATGATGCAAACATAAAGTAGACATATGGGAAATGTTTAGCCAACTGAGCAATAAACCCAAATATATCAGTGGTCCTAGTGACTAATAACTTAGACCAAAAAAGAAAAGAACAGTCACGACCAAATAATTGAAGAAATACAAAAAATCCTTTATTAAACTCAAATAGACAAATGCAAGCAGACAACATAGAACATATTAAAATAGCGTAACCCTCGCAAAATCAAAGATGGAATCAGAACACTAGCGCAGCAGGACAACCAAATAGTAATCCGGAAAAATGATCCCCCAAAAATGCTAAAGTGTCTAAGTCGTTTTCAAGCAGGCAATAAGTATAAAACTTTTGCACAGATAGGCATATACCAAAAAATAAATGTGAATACAATCAAGATAATGACATATGAACAGCAATATACATACACCTGCAGAGTACGGGAATAGCCGGGACTTCAAAGACCGGGGGTCCACTGCTGAACCCAACGCGTGTTTCGCAAATGCTTCGTCAGGGGAAATATGGGAAATGTTGACTAATGACTATTTTGTGTGGTATTACTATCTGTCTTACCAGCAGATACATTTGACTTTAGAAAAATGACAATTTTTGCAATTTTTCTCTAAATTTTTGTGTTTTTCACAAAAACATTTAATTTTTTCACTAACATAAAGTACAATATGTCACTAGAAAACAATCTCAGAATCGCTTGGATAGGTAAAAGCATTCCGGAGTTATTACCACATAAAGTGACACGTCAGATTTTAAAAATGAGGCTCTGTCATTTGGTCCAAAACTGGCTGTGGCGGGAAGGGGTTAAAGCTACAGAGACAAAATATCAAAATAAGGAAAGAAGAGAATGTTTCAGGTGCAACAAACAGGGACACCTAAAGAAGGACTGTACAATATGGAAAGCAGAACAGCAGAAACCATTTCCAAAAGGGACTAAACAAAAGGTCAAAACCACAATCTCTGATCCACGTGCAGATAATTGGAACGGCAGATTTAAAGGGACAAATGGGGGCAGCAGAAAGGAAGAACAGAACTCTGATGGAAATGATCAGATGCATGCTGACAGATCCTGGATTACCTGAAAAATATTGGTCCCTAGTACATTTTATGGGTAGGCTAAAATTCCGCCAATACCTACCCAGTAAGAGGGCAAGGTATGGGATAAAAATGTACAAACTGAGCTAGAGCAGCTCAGGTTTTGGGTTTATGAAGGGAAGGACTTCAGGATTGAACCCCCAGAATCCCCCCCCCCCTCTTGGAGCTCCAACATTACGTGAATAACTTCTACATCAGCATCCCACTATTTAAATGCCTCTCCACCAGAAATATTGCAGCCTGCGGCACGGTGCGCAATAACCAGAGAGGCCTCTCTAAAACTCTGATTGGGCAACATGTCAAAAGGGGTGCATTATGCAGCGAGAAAGTGTTGTTCGTCAAGTATAAGGACAAGCGGGATGTCCTTCTCTTGACCACAATACATGGAAACGGCAGAACCCCTGTCCCTGTACGAGGTGCCACCACGGTGACCCACAAGCCAGATTGCATCGTGGGCTATATATAATAAATACTTGGGAGGGGTTGATCTCTCAGATCAAGTGCTGAAGCCGTATAGTGCAATGCGGAAGACAAGGGTGTGGTACAAAAAGGTGGCCGTGCCATTAGTACAGATGGCATTGTATCACACTTACGTGCTATGCAAATGTGCAGGCCGGACAGAGTCATTCCTTAATTTTCAGGAGGAGATTATCAAGGTGCTTGTGTTTGAAAACCAGGTTGGGGAGGGCCCAAACACATCTGCTGAAAGTGAGGGCGCCCGTATTGTACCAGGGCAACACTTTACCGGCATCGTTCCCCAAACTGCAAAGAAGGGGAGATACCAAAAGAGGTGCAGAGTGTGTAGCAAAAGTGGCATAAGAAGGGTCACCACTTATCAGTGCAAAACCTCCCCCCTGAAAAAACGGGTCTGTGCATAAAGGTGTTTCCACTGTTTTGGGCCCTCGGGGGCTTTCCAAATGTGACAGGGTGCCGCAAACCAATCTAGCAAAATCTGAATGCTAAATAGAGCTCCTTCCCTTCTAATCCCTGCCGTGTGTCCAAATAGTAGTTTATAACCACATATGGGGTATTGCTGTGCTCAAGAGGATTTTCTTTATAAATGTTGGGGTGCCTTTTCTCCTTTAGTCCTTGTGGAAATGAATTTTTTTTAGGCTTAGCTAAATTTAATCGTAAAAAAATGTAGATTTTCATTTTCACAGCCTACTTCCAAAAAATTCTGCAAAAAAACTGTGGGGTCAAAATGCTAACTATACCCTTAGTTAAGTTCCTTGAGGGGTGTAGTTTCCTAAATGAAGTCACTTTTGGGGGTTTCCACTGTTTTCTCCCCTCAGGGGCTTTGCAAATGCGACATGGCCTCTGCAAACCATTCAAGCTAAATTTGAACTCCAAAACTCAAATGGCGCTCTTTCCCTTCGGTAGTTTCCAAAATGGGGTCACTTTTGGGGGGTTTCTACTGTTTTGGCACCACAAGACCTCTTCAAACCTGACATGGTGCCTAAAATATATTCTAAGAAAAAGAAGGCCCCAAAATCGACTAAGTCCTCCTTTGCTTCTGAGGCCTGTGCTTCAGTCCAACAACTTCAGAATCTGGGCAATAAATATTCAGTTGCGTTTCTCTGGTAAAAATTTCTGTGTTACAGAAAAAAATGGATTAAAACTGATTTTCTGCAAAAAAAATTACATTTGTAAATTTCACCTCCACTTTGCTGTAATTCCTGTGAAGCACCTACAGGGTTTAGAAACCTTCCTATAATCTATTTTTAATACTTTGAGGGTTTAGGTTTTGATAATGGGGAGTTTTATGGGGTTTTCTGATATATGGGCCCCTCAAAGTCACTTTAGAACTGAACTGGTCCCTAAAAAATAGCCTTTTGACATTTTCTTGAAATTGTGAGGAATTGCTGCTAAAGTTCTAAGCCTTGTAACGTCCTAGAAAAAGAAAAGGATGTTCAAAATACGATGCCAATCTAATGTAGACATATGGGGGAAGTTAACTAGTAACTATTTTGTGTGGTGTTGCTATCTGTCTTATAAGCAGATACATTTAAATTTTTACACATTTTCTCAAAATTTTGGTGTTTTTTACAAATAAACACGGACTGTATCGACCAAATTTTACCATAGGATCGAAAACCCAGGGTAGCCAAAACCATGAATAATTGCATACCGGCCTTTTCCGTTATGGGTTGTGTCATGGGTCAGCACCACCCTGAACGCTGTTCGGAACTTTTCATTTACATGGATAGCATTTATAGTGCTTATAAGTCACATGGCGGTTCCACATGGTGGCTCATCAGCTCCTTTTCCTCAAGGGTCAGTGGCCGTCCGCAGGCCTGGTGCATGCTGGTTATTCAATGAAGGCCATTGTAAATTTGCAGGATTATGCAAATATAAGCATTGGTGCTCCGCATGTGGAGGTCCACACACAGCATCTCGTGGTTCCCGCCCAACACATGAGACACCTTCAAAGCAAAATGCTCAATGTGACGGAAAGGACCCCAGTGAGCGAAACCACGATGGGGCCTTGGCTAGATAAGTATCCTGACAGAGCAGCGGCAGCACAGTTACGTTTTGGTTTCACGTTTGGTTTCTTTATCCCATTTAACCTAAGCAGCCATTCTTTATTTGTGGACAACTTGAAATCGGTTAGGGAGCAGCCGGAGGTCTTAAGGGAGAAGTTGGCAAAATAAGTATCTTTAGATAGAATCGAGGGTCCTTTCTTCCCTAACCTTCGGGTTTCTCTGTTGGGAGTGGTCCCAAAGAAGGAAGTCGGTAAGTTCCGCCTTATACACCATCTTTCATTTCCTAAAGGTCTTTCGGTAAACTATGGGATTTCGTTGGAGGATTCCTCGGTCTCTTACGTTTCCTTTGATCGTGCAGTTGCGCTGGTCAGGGAGCGCTGAAATCAGATATAGAATCAGCTTGTAGCTTGCTGACAGTACACCCAGATTGATATCACCTATTAGGCTGTTTCTATGAGGATCACTATTATTTTGATACTTTGTTGCCCATGGTCTGTTCCATATTGTCGCTGCAGAATTTAGTATGTCCATTAACGTTGGACATTATCTGCATTTGTCTATGAGCTCCAAATTAATTAATGAATGCTCTCTCAATGGTGGATCTGAGAGAGGCCTGCCGGAGAGACCAGGACACGCAGCTTCAGTGTTCAAACGATCTCTGCCCTAGGGGGCGGATCCATCTTTATTTATAGGAAAATGAGAGTAGGTGGTGACCTCATACTTGCAAACATTAACATTCTATATATGGTAATATCCCAAAACTCCACATATGGTATAATGACAGGAAAGGTGTAGGCTTTGGTTTCAGCCAATCATCTACAATATGATAATGACTCTGATTCAGCCAATAAGAATTATTTCAATGCATTATAATAATACTTCACCCTCCAAGCCCCAGGTGGCCTGAACCTTGTCCCATGGGAAGGACACACATTTCAGATACACAAGTTAATTTGTCTCTACTTCCTATCTCACTAGAGAATGGAGACTGCAGATAAGTTTAAATTCATTAAACAGAGGGCTTCTTCCAAGGCTGAGAGATGGTAAACAGTCATTGTCCATTCGGCCAAGGCTATTTGATCTGCTCCTTAAAAGAGTAATAAAACATTCAATTCAAGAACACAACATAGAATTGCTTCAGGACATCTGCTGATATTTACTTTTTACTTATTAACCTCAAGATGGCTCCTTCAGGCCAAAAGATAGATTCCAATGATCCAAAATGGATGCCTACCATACAAGATGGAGTCCATGTAAAATGTTATCTTTTTAAACATATTCTAATCACCTTCACAAAAGCAATATATGTTCACACATATAAAGATAATTAAAATATTTTTGACAATATCATGTCACTATTTCGAGATGTTTAGCTCATTTCTGTAATGGGTGGTAAGATATGAGACTGGTTCACGGTCAGCAGTTCATTATTCAGACGATTTCTTATTTGTCGCCCCAGCAGATGAGGATACCGGCCATCACATGCTAAAAACATTTCAATTCTTCATATCTCGTTTTGGCGTCCCTCTTTCTGCAGAAGAAACCGAAGGTCCAATAACAAGGTTGTCCTTCCTCGGCATTGAAATTGACACCATAGAAATGGTTTTCAGGTTACCTGAAGAAAGATTAAGAAACTTTTTAGCTTGATTGAAGGATTTTGTGGAGTAGTAAAAGTCACTACTGGGTCTTTTGGTCTTTGCTTGCCGTGTCATTCCAATGGGAAGGATTTTGTCCGCTTATCATTGGCTACTCGAGGAGTTAAATTAGCTGGGCATCGGATTCGTCTCACCAAACCCTTAAAAGCGGACCTTACCATATGGGGTAGTTTTCTTTCCAACTATATCTTTATATCCAAGTATATATACTATATACTTTCCAAGTATATCTTTCCAAACATACATGTTTCAGGTCAGGAGAAGGCAACAATGCAGAATTATCATTATACACAGATACATCGGGCTCCTGCGGTTTTGGAGCAGTTGTTTGCCCGGCTTGGTGTATCATCCTGGCCTGCAGCGTGGCATGCCGCTGGCCTTTGCCGGAATCTTACTTTGCTGGAACTTTTTCCAATCATTGTGGCAGTCGAAATCTGGGGACCACTGTTCAAAAATCGACATATTTGTTTCTAGTCCGACAACGCCAGTGTGGTTGCCGGTATTAACAGTCTGTCTTGTTCTTCAATATGTGTTATATCTTTATTACGTGACTTAGTTTTGCGCTGTCTACAACATAACATTTATTTTAGATCAAAACATGTTCCTGGTCTTAATAATGTTGTTGCTTTTTCTCTCTCACGTTTTCGCTGGCACGAATTCCAGGCTTTGCTGCCCAATACGGAGAGGGTCCGCATCTCATGCCCAAATCATTTATGGATTTATGGGAGTTGGTGGACCTCAACTGATGTCTCTCGTCAGTTCATCAGTAGCGCCTGCTACGTGGCAGAGAAACGCTAAGGCGTGGTTGGAGTGATTACAGGTCGTGAAAGGTCGCAATATTTCTTCTTCGGATAAGTTATGTTTAGAGGTAACAATTGAATATGTTCTATCCTTCAGGGCTTTAAACATATCTGGCACAGCCGCACAGAAACGTTTATCTGGTATTGCTTTTTATTTTAAGTCACTGGGTTGGGGGGGGGGGATGTCACCAAATGCTTTTTAATTACCCAGACTGGAAAAAGTGTCATATTCGTCAGGAATCACGACGGCCAATTTCCTATCCCTTGCTTTGCCGTTTTGTAATGGCAAGTCCAAAAATGTGCTCATCTCCATACGAGACTTTACTGGCCCTCAGTTTCAGCCTTGCCTTCTTTAAGCCTTTAGAATCAGTGAATTATTACCTCCTTCAAAAAAAAAGCAGGGTGGCTTACAGCACACGGATGTTATCATAACCGCTGAGGCTGCTCGATTACGGGTACGGGATCTTACGGGTACGAAGATCTAAGACTGACGTATTTGGCCACGGTGTTTGGATTCACCTGCGTGCCACCCAGGGCGCGGTCTGCGCCATGCGTTTACTTTCTGAGTATTTACTCATTCGTTTCCATTACTCCCAGTTCCTAGTACATATGGATCGCACTCCCCTCACTATTTATCAGTTTAGAACAGTTCTCCACCACTGCCTTATCATCGCGGGTGTTTCCTCTTGCTTTGCCAGATACATACGTCCGGATTTGTTATTGTAGAACACTGTCATAATGTGTTTTTCTTTTTGATCATGTTAGGCCCACAGTTTGGATGCTAGAGCATTCTTATATATTCTGGGCCGCCCAGCGGGCTGATTGTAGGCCTGGTGGCCGTGCGTTGGGCTTTCGAGACATCAATATTTCTTGGAGAGGAATACGTGGTTTAAAATGGTGTCAAGTCCTTCCAGAAGTGGTAAACCTCAGGTGTTAATGGCCCAGTGATACTGGTCATTCACGCGGGGGGCAATGATCTCTGTCTCCTAAGAATGGTCGAATTGATGACGATAATGCGCTCTGATATGGAGCGCTTCTCCTCCTTTTTCTCCGAAATGATACTCGTCTGGTCAGAGATTGTCCCCCATATGGTATGGCAGGATGCACGGGATGCGGAGTTGAACAGGCACTCTTTCTGCTGGGTGGGGGTCGGAACCCTGTGTAGGCATACAAGGGCTCCTTCATGGCAGTCTTTGAGACTTTGCTGGTATGAGTAGGGGCTAAGAGGGTGGATTTGCCCGTCGGCAGTCTGGCAGTTGGCATAACGCCTGATAGCTGTGGAAAAATATATAAGGGTTTCACCGCTAAGCGGTTCTGGTTTAAGAGGTTAAAATAAAAGCTGTGGCCGATCACCCTCCAGCAAAAGACTAAATTTGGTGTCCTGGTCTTTATTTCTATATTAGTCAATAAGAAAGCTTCCCTCACATGTTATGTTTGGTTTACCCTGCTTACAGCCTGAATGAGGGACTCCCCTCTAATAAATCACAATGCCTTAAATGGTTATTTTTATGATTGTGTTATATAAACTGGACGTCCCCCATAACTGTATCGTACAACCAGAGCCAGTGAATCACGTACAATCCCATCTATACCTTTCCACTCCACGCTGATGTCCTTTAAACATTGCTGCCCCCAGTGGCTGGGACTGGTTTATGCAGCTTTATCTATAGCTCCACATTGCAGGTATAAGGACCTTACACTTTGCACCTTTCTTCATCACCCCAGGTCATCAGCTGGTATGGAATAAATATATTGCCTGCCGGCAACAGAAGCCCTGTTTTCCAACTAACAATTAGAAAATAACAAAGTATTTATTAAATTTATGCAAAGAAAGGACAGACTACATATAATTTAAAAATTAGAGTCCGTTGCTGACTGCAATCAGCTTAGTGCAAGGTATAGAAAGCCTGGAGCTGACGGCTGCAGCACGCAGCACCAGACCAAACGTTCAATTCTAAGAGTCGGCAGGACACGTGTTTAAAATTTAGATTAGAAGCCCCCCCGACGTGTTTCGCTACGAAGTAGCGTCTTCAGGGGTATCGGGGCTAATGACAGCGCGCGGCGAGATGGCCCTGTTTAAATATGTAATGGAGTTGCTCCACATGTTCTATTGATTGGCGTAGGGCCAATCACAGAGTGAGCAGAGAACGAGCCCCCCGTTCTGTGACGGGCATGCCACACCACCAATAAGCAGCCACCCTATGTGACCAATGAGGGCATAGCAAAGCGCGCATGCGTATGAGGGCAAAAACAAGTGATAGAGTAATTTGCCGTGGAGCTATTAAGCTCGATGGACATGCGTATTGGGAAAAAATAGAGTGATAGACAAATTCCCAAATGTCAGGGGCTGACATAGTGGCAATAAGAATATTTATGTGGTGGGGAATGAGTGGAGCTAACTCGTGATGATGACACAGTGGGTCAGTACAGACTGGCCAATCACAGCGCTCGCTGGCACCGGACCAATCTGATTGATCCCATGCCAGCATCTCCTGCCCGGAAACTCTGCTTTAGAGCTGAGTTGCCGGTTCTGTCACTGTGTCGCTTTACACAGCGACAGCTTAAAGTCCTGACATGCTTGGTACATAGGACTGCAGTAAGTTACTTGCAATACCGACGTACCAGACACATCATTTTGCGGGAAGGGGTTAATGTGACAGTGCCCCCTTACCTACAGGGCCCCTGCTTTATAGAGAAATATTAGTATAGAAAAGACATGCAGGAGTTGTCCATAGCAACCAATCAGATTCCTGGTTTTATTTTTCTAAGACAAGTTTGAAATTGAAAGAAGTGATCTGATTGGTTGCTATGGACAATGTTACCTGCTAAATTTTCGACTCCACATCTTCCCAGAAGTAACCATAGCAACCAATTCAATGGATGAGAGTTGGTAGGTAGATTGGAGGGTCTGATAAGTGACAACCACAGCCCACCATGCAGTGACAGCCAGAGCCTCTAGAGGCAACAGCTACTGCCACCATTATAGTGACAACTACTGACCCCAATAATAGTGACAGCTACTGCCACCATTATAGTGACAACTACTGACCCCAATAACAGTGACAGCTACTACCCCAATAATAGTGACATCTACTGACCCCAATAATAGTGACAGCTACTGACCCCAATAATAGTGACAGCTACTGACCCCAATAATAGTGACAGCTACTGACCCCAATAATAGTGACACCTACTGACCCCAATAATAGTGACAGCTACTGAGCCTAATAATAGTGACAGCTACTGACCCCAATAATAGTGACACCTACTGACCCCAATAATAGTGACAGCTAATGAGCCTAATAATAGTGACAGCTACTGACCCCAATAATAGTGACAGCTACTGACCCCAATAATAGTGACAGCTACTGACCCCAATAACAGTGACAGCTACTGACCCCAATAATAGTGACAACTACTGACTCCAAAAATAGTGACAGCTACTACCCCCCAATAATAGTGACAGCTACTGACCCCAATAATAGTGACAGCTACTGACCCCAATAATTGTGACAACTACTGACTCCAAAAATAGTGACAGCTACTACCCCCCAATAATAGTGACAGCTACTGACCCCAATAATATTGACAGCTACTGACCCCAATAATAGTGACAGCTACTGACCCCAATAATAGTGACAGCTACTGACCCCAATAATAGTGACAGCTACTGACCCCAATAATAGTGACAGCTACTGACCTCAATAATAGTGACAGCTACTGACCCCAATAATAGTGACAGCTACTGACCCCAATAATAGTGACAGCTACTGACCCCAATAATAGTGACAGCTACTGACCCCAATAATAGTGACAGCTACTGACCCCAATAATAGTGACATCTACTGACCCCAATAATAGTGACAGCTACTGACCCCAATAACAGTTTACAGACTCGAACAATAACACCTTATTTATGGTGAATGATGAAGGGCATAAAAAAACTTAAAAAAGCAATAAAAATAAAGATAGATTATTGGAGCACTCCACTTATTTTTTTTTATTGCACCCTCCATTTGTACATTGGTGTTTCAGTGGGGTGCTGTGTGCAAAATACTTACCGATCCCCGCATTTTGTATTTTTCGGGTCCAAGGCCGCTCACCTGATCTTCCCTCTGACTTGTCTGGAGTCACGGTGCTTTTGAATAAACCGGAACTCAGGCTCTCAATGCATTCCTATGGAAGCCAGCAAGACCAGGACGAGGCCAGAACGAGGCTCCATAGGAATGCATTGACATCAGGTTTTCTGAACCGCAGTGATTCCAGACCAGGTCAGAATGAAGATCACGTGCGCGGCCCTGGACTCGAAAAACGACAGGATCCAGGGATCGTAAGTATTTCTACACCCAGCTCCCCACTGACACACCAATGCACAAATGGAGGGTGCAAAAAATAAATAAATAAATAAAGTGGAGTGCTTCTTTAAATGCTCATGGTCACAATGAAGGGAGACAAAAGCGAAAAAAAATAATTGCAGCTGAAAGGACAAAATTAGTTGCAACATCAAGGTGTTAATAATTATAGTACATGCAGATCACTGTATAGAGCTTTTCAGCTCCCCAGGGGCATACGGTTGGGAGCTTTGACTGGCGGGGTCACTTTAAGAATAAATAAATGGGGGGTGGCATCACTTCATCATGATCTACAGAGATTGGCCAGTGATCACATGGTAGGGGGCTATAGAGCTCCCTATAAGATAGTAATGCCCTTCGTCCTCCTCTTTGGCCCCTGCAGCTTGGCGTCTTTCCCCCACTCCCTCTCTTGATTTGACTCCTTAATGACACGTTTTTTTTTCATTTTCGTTTATCACTCCACTTCCTCGCTTTCGTTTTTACAGCGTCTATCGTCCGGTAATAACTACATGTTCACTTTATTCTACGGATGAATATGATAACGGCGATACCGAATTTATCATTTTTTCATGTTTTACCACTTTGTAAAACTATTTGTTAAAAAAATTAGTTTTGCGTCGCCAAAATCTGAGAGCCATAACTTTTTTATGTTTCTGTAGATTGAGCGATGTGAGGGCTTATTTTTTGCGAGGCGAGCTTTTATTGTTACCATTTTGGAGTACATGCGACTTTTTGGTCAGTTTTTATTCTATTTTTTGGGGAGCTAACGTGACCAAAAAACAGCAATTTGGGTGCTTTAAACATTTTTTTATTTTTTTTTACTGTGTTCAGTGGGTTAGATAACATCAGATTGTAATAGTTCGGACTTTTGCAAATGTGGCGATATCAGTTATGCTAATTTATATTTTGTTTAACATTACTTTAGGGAAAAAATGGGAAGAGGGAATTTAACTTTTTTTAAATTCTGTTTAGTAGTCCCCCTAGTGGACTTGAACCAGCGATCATTGGATCGCTCACACGATCTACTGCAATAGTAAAGATTGCAGTATATTGTGATTCTTACAGCCACCTATAAAGCCCTGCCGGAGAACAAAGATGGCAGACCCTTCATTAGACCCCCAGGCTGCCATTATAACCATCGGCATCCCGCGATAGCATCGTGTGGGGACAATGGCACGTCGGAGGGGGTCGCCCCTCTCATTCTAATGTGTTAGATGCTGTGGTCGTGATTGACTGTGGCCTCTAAGTGGTTAAATTGACATAATCAAAGTGATATTTGATTCTGTCCGTTGCAGTGCGGTGTTGGCTATATTACACAGCCATTACCCGCTAAGTATGGAGCGACCCCAGCCCGTGATCTCGCTCCATACTTCCCCTTAACGACTGCCATGTACATGTATGTGGCATGTTGTTAAGGAAATAAATGTTATTTTGTTGATTGTTTCAGTGAATTTTTTTGTTCATCCTGTTTTGATTATTTTGATTATTTTATTCTGTTGTAGATATCACAGCGCGCGGTTCTATGAGGATCTTGTCTAGATGACGGTGAAACACATAGGTAGAGCGCCAGGGACTGCAGGGAAGTGCAACCCGGTCTTTCTTTCCGTGAATTGACACAGAGTGTGATTTGCTAATTTATTGGCGACTTTTCACTATTATGGAGTTCAACGGATCGGGATTCTTCTCCATCTTCTTGGCCTTTTGGTGTGCGGCCTGGCTCTCTGCTAGCTACACCCTGACCTCACATCAACAACCATGCCCCCCCACTGATGTACATCATCCCCTCAGTTCTGTAGATTATCAGACTGCTGATTATTAAGATGAAACAATTCTGACAATTTTTCCATATTATTTAACATTGAGCGTTTTCTTTTTTGTTTTGCAGTGAAATGGGAAATTTCTTTGCAGAAAATATCCTGTTTAGAATGGGATTCATAGGAATGGCCATTGCCTGTAAGTAACAATGACGGAAGTGATTATAATATTCTCTTCATGCAGCAGTAATCAGATTTTTCTAAAAAATAAATAACGTTTTGTTCATTTCAATTGATAATAATTGTCCGGATCAGACGATGCAGATAAATGTTCTCGTCCATTATTGTAGGTTTCTTGTTGGGTTTAGCGCTTGGTCCGCGCGTCATAGATGTTATTAGGTTGTTTTACACGTTTTGCATGGTACAGGATTTATTTGGCTTATTTTCTCTTTTTCAGCTCTGGGCCTGACGTTTCTACATTATAAGTTCATTATGTTCCATGCTGAAGCCTTTCGGGATCGTCAGACCTTGGTTTAAAAGATCCTCATGGCAATTGGATGGTCATCATGCGTCGGGACAGCCGTGATGGCTACATTTTCGGTAAGTTAAAAAATGTTTTACATTGATGGGGTTGTCCCATCTTCACTAAATAGGGACCCGCTGGCAATCAGCTGAACCCCTGGTGATCATGATCAGCGGTTATCACCGGGTGGCCACATCATAAAGTGGTATTACATGGCTTATTCCAATGAATGGACGACCATGTAATAGATGTGTCTAATAGAAAGGAGTCACAAACAAGAGACCAACCTCTATATCCATTATGTCTCTGTGGTTATTATATCAGAACACGTTATTTAGGATTTATTGGGAAGTTCTGAGGGTAAATTAGTGATTAGTTCCATAAGATCTGCTGTAACCTCTGTCTGCTTGTTTTCTAGACCTACCGTTATCCAATGACTCACCGGATTTGCGCTTTCATTGCATTCGGGTTTGCCAGCCTTTACAACCTTTGGCAGTCCATACTCGTCTACAAAGTGCCCGAAAGCCGAAGAGTCATCAGCCATTTCAGACTGTCGTCCTGTATAATGGCCGTGACCTTAGTGGTTTTCTGTATCCTTTCTTAAATAATATTTGAATGGAATCCAATTGTCCTTGTCTTTAGGTTCACATGTAGGAAACATCAGATCCTGAGGTGATCATTTCCCTTCATTTTCTGATCTTGCCCGTCAGATGGCGACATGCTGGTGTAACACAGCGCCATCTGGTAACATTGTTCAGCTTCTTGCAGGAACATACTGAATAGAAAGCAAGCGGTACTGTCCTTGCTATATATGTATTATATTAACATTTATCTCACATAAATATGTAGTAAATTCTATAAGACACTTATTAAACGTTATTTTCCTATATAATAAATTACCAGTCATTGGAAGTAGGGTATCCGTATACACCCACCTGTGCGCTGGAGATCAATGTGTAAAGCTATGTACATATTTTATTTGCACCCCTAGAAGCCGTTCTATAGGAAAACAATTGGACCTATAATCTTTGTGCTTATTCTAGGCACCATGGTGATCGTGACGCCCGCAATGTAATGGATATGGTGTCACATGACAATGGGTCAGGTCCATTTTGGCATCGCCGTCAGTCACATGGAGTATACAATAAACATGAATGCAGCAAAACCTCGGCCCGGGTGGAAAGTTCTTGTTTTGTGCAATTTTTAATGTATTAATTTTGATATTTTTTCACAGATCAGTAAAATGACAACAAAGATCATGGAGTGGTCGATGTTGGTCCTCATACTGGTGAATGTATTGAGCTACTATCAGAATATGCAGGTAAGTAGACATCACTTTCTTTGTCCCCTTAAACATCTTATATGTATATAACAGATATTTATCTCATCAATGTTTAACCTTTTGGGATTTGGGTTTGGCTGGCGCTGCCCTTTTGGTGCTCTCCACATAGGTATAGTACTTTAAGCTCTGTTTTCTTTGCAGATTCTGGGAGGTCCACCAGCATGGACTTCAAGGCCAGGGAAAGATCCTGGTTGACCAAACTAGACTTGGTCTTTAAAGATGATCCCACAGTGGGAGATCCCGACACCCGGGGTAATATAGCTGCTATCAAAAATAATCTCAGGTCACTGGTTCACAAGCAGACTAAAACACGGTGGAATAAGGCCTTTTTGGAGAAGTATCTACAGAGAGGTCTTATACCCAGAGGACTCAGGATTCAGGTATTCCCGACCCTCAACAGTTTGGACGAATGCTTTGTCTCCCGGTGGGAGGACACTTGCAGGACATCATCCCAAACATTTATGGAACTGTTGATTGGTCTGGATAAGCAGACACTTGAGATGCTTAATGCTGAGATCGAAAAAACACAGACTGAACTCAAGACCAAGTTGAGTGATGAGGAGTGGATCAATACATTCCAACAACTTGACCTGGAGACGGACAAATGGGAGAAGAATATTCAAGACATCAAAAGTCGGAAATTCCAACGAGACCTAAACGACAAATTGACAAACCGTATGTACAGGTGGCAATATCCCAAACAATTCCGTATGGATGGGAGAAGATCTCCCTCCGTGTCATCAGCGAGCTCAATGTCAGAGCCTGAAGAGAATGCGCAGAGAGGCAGGACACGGAGTGGTATAGATTATAGGAGACCAAACACGTTTAGACAGAAGACTCGGCAAAGAGGTAGGGGTAGCGAACAACGGATGCAGACATATAACTATGATCCATCCAATAGACAAAGAGGAGAAGGCTGGCGTAATCCAACGGCCACCCAACTGCCTGAGAATCCGAGAATGCAGGTAATTAATCTGTCTACCCATCAGTTGTCCCCTGTAGATATTGGGGTACTGTCCAAGGGGTTGACTTTTGCACCTTCTTCTCACTTTGACACCTTTACAGCTATAAAGGACTTACACCTATTTGCCAGAGGATTGATCTTCAAAAGATGGTTCCATAGGAAGGAAGATGAGATCTTTGACACACCGGAAGAAAGAGAGGCTTTACAGTCCTTACAACAGCTACTTAAAGAACAACAAAATCCTGAGACAGGTATGATCCCCCAAAATATAAGAAAACGATCTTCCAAATTTCCTCCACTCACTATATGCCCACCGATCGACTTATTTGTTAAACTGGTAGCTCGCGACTTCGAGAGAATTTCCACGGGTATTAAGCATGACAATCTAACCTGTGCTGAACGGAGGAGTCTAAAGAGACTAAAAACTCTCGAGGATACTGTAATTAAACCCGCAGATAAGGGGGGCAATATAGTGATGTGGCCAAGGGCTTTGTATGAACGGGAAGCATATCGACAACTGAGAAACACGACCTGCTACAAAAAGTTGACCTTTAACCCTCTCTCTTCTTTCAGTGGTCTGCTTGATGATATATTAGAAGAAGCTCTAAATGAGGGTACTATCTCTGCGGCCCTCACTGAATGTCTCATGGTACAGGATCCCACAGTAGCATGCTTATACTTATTACCCAAGATACATAAAGACCCCAAATCACCACCAGGGCGCCCCATTATATCTGGAAGAGGCAACTTAAGCGACAACATAAGTAAGTATATTGATGCTATACTGAAACCCATGGTCGAGACCCTACCATCATATCTCAGAGATTCCTCAGATCTCCTTAAAAGACTGGAAGGGATCCAATTAGAACCCAACATGTTGCTAGCTACGTGTGACGTAGAATCCCTATATACCAACATCCGACATCAGGATGGTCTCCAGGCAGTGTCATACTTTCTGGGGATGACTGACAGCAACCCATCCATGTCCCAGTTTATTCTCACCCTTCTAGAATTTGTGCTCACGCACAACTTCTTTACTTTTAACGGATCCTTCTACCTACAGCTCCAGGGTACGGCAATGGGGGCAGCCTGCGCACCTTCATATGCCAATTTGTTCCTGGGGCTGTGAGAGAGGGATCTGTTTCTATCCGACCGGATATCATCAATGGACAAGGTGGTCCTTTGGACCCGGTTCATTGATGATATCTTTATCATTTGGCATGGCACGAGTGATGAATTTGCTCTTTTCATGACAAATCTCAACATCAATGATCTCAATATTCACCTGACTTGGAAAACTAGTGAAGTAGCTATTGATTTTTTGGACGTACTTGTCAGACGTGATAATGACGGTTATATCAGGACAGATATACATAGAAAGGATACGTCAGTCAATTCATATTTACATGCCTCATCTTCGCACCCGAGTCATTTGATCCGTGCCATCCCCATCGGTCAGTTTTTGAGGATTAAAAGGCTATGTTCATCTAACGATGACTTTGAGATACAGGCAAAGAACCTTAAACAACGCTTTCTTGACAGGGGATACAACAGAAGATGTATTAACAGGGCATATGAGAGGGCAAGGCGTTCAACACGGATCCAACTCCTTCACCCTACCACCAAGAGAAATGTGGATTCGACAATCAGGTATGTCACTACCTACCATGACAGGTGGGGGCAGATGAGGAAATGTCTGGCCAAACACTGGTCAATATTACAAACCGATATTACCTTATCAAAGATTCTCCCTGCAAAACCTGCAGTAGCATCGAGAAGAGCAAGGAATCTTCCCGATACCCTTGTCCACAGTTACCACCAACCCCAAAGTATAAAACCAATCTTTGGAGCGTCCAAACCAAAATGGGGCTGTCGCCCCTGCGGAAGATGTATAGCCTGCCCAAATGTGGCTAACAGCGATGAATTTGTGGATTCGACTGGCAAGATGACATACAAAATCACTTGGCCAATCAACTGTGGTACCAAGGGAGTGGTCTACTACGCATGGTGTCCATGCCCAAAGATCTATATTGGTCTCACTAGTAGAGAACTCAAGATTAGAACAAGGGAACACGTGAATAGCATAGAGGCAGCGAGGGGCACTGCCCCAGAAAACATTGAATCATTAAAAACCCTCCCGAGGCATTTCTTTAAGTACCATGGATGTGAATCCAGAGCCCTCAAAGTCAAAGGCATTGATTGTGTAAGAACTGACCTGAGAGGTGGTTCAATAATGAAAAAACTGTCAAAATTGGAATCCAGATGGATCTGGAAACTAAAGACAGTACAACCAAATGGTTTGAACGAAAATTTGGGATTTGCAGCATTTTTATAGAGGTGTCGGGATCTTCCATGGTGTCAGTTTTAATTGTCTAGCAACGATCAAGTTACTGTCGTTTCTAACTTTTATTTTTCTAACTTTTATTTTTAATGTTACAGATGATCGTTTATGAACTTGCTGTGATCTAACATTTAATGACTTCCTGAGACCATAACAACTCCCTCATTCGATCTCTAAACAGTTTATTTTAGGGGATTTACTCAACTATCTTACAACAATGGATATGCAGAAGACCTGGGGATACAATATTAATATGTATGGATATTTTGATATGCATTTTTTAGTGCAATTTTGCACAATTGGATGTAAACATTTTCCTTACCCGCAGGGATTAGTTGAGTGTGTTCCTCACACTATTTTATCATATTATTCAAATATATATAAAAAATTTCTCACTCTATCATTACTTCTATATCACACACATACACATACACATTCTTCACTCACTTTATTTTATTTTTTCCATTCTTGCACGCACACACACATATATCTTATATATACATATATATATTTTTTTTGACACACCTATCCACATATTCTGATTTGGTAGTTTAATCATATATTTACTTATTATATCTAGTCACTGTCACTTATCCAGTAGCACATGCACTTTCATGTCACTTTTATCATTGGTGCATTTAATAGTGCCATCACCATTACGTATTATACACCTCTTGACCATTCTTTGAGCGTATTTGTATGATCATCAGATCCGAATTAATGTCTGTTCTATAAATATATATACACAATATACATTTGATGATTTCTTATATTGGAGCTTGTTATACACACCTGTCCCTCATCATCACAACATCACCACACCACTACACTCCAACCACTATCAAAGCTCTTTTTATTGTGGGCATGTCTTTTTATTTAAATCTGTATTAAAATTATTATATCTACATATGTCGTTAATTTTTAAATTTCTAATGTATTGAGTGTACATATTATATTGTATTTGAACTTTGGCACTTTTGTATATGTGAATGTGTGGATGTATGTGTGTGTGTGTGTGTGTGTGTGTGTGTGTGTGTGTATGTATATATATATATATATATATATATATGTATATGTGTATGTATATGTTTTTATGTATATGTTTGGTTATGTGCTCACATGCCTCGTATAACAATTTATACTTGTATATTCTTATTCAAACCGTACTACAACACTGTAATTATCTGAATTCACTTGATTGCATCTGTCTATGTCTGTTTTGAGAAAACACACGGAAATCTCTTTGGATATGGCACACACGCACACATGCAACATAATTCATATCATCCAATTTATATCATTTTATTTATACTATGAAATTGCGGTAGGGAAAGTAATAGGGACAGTCAAACAAAGAATTAATTGTGACCAATTTAATATTAATATTCATATTTATTTCATTATGACCTTTATTCTTTTATTTTAATTTATTTTATTATATTTTTTCCATCTCCATCTTTATCATATATGTTTTGTTATATTTATATATATATTTCTATATATAATATATTTGATTTCATTTATTCATCTATTTATTTATTATTTTTTTATTTATTCATATTCATTTTCTCCTTTGTGCTATGTGTACCTTGGTCAAATTCATCCAAATACCCTATCATTGATTTTGGCACTTGTGCAATCTGTGCACAAGTGTAATCTAACACATTATATACATATATACACATTTTTCTTATGATTCGTGTCGCTCCGTCTTCTGCCCAGTGCGCATGCGCGGCCTGTCAGTCTGGGTCTTCGCTGCCTCGGCCGGAGCATCTTGGAGGCGTGGCTCCCGTCTTCCGGGGTCTGAGTTCGTGCCTGGGATGTTGACACGCTGGAACTTTTGTCTGGCTGTCTTTGTCCCTGGCCGGACCAGGCTGCGGGACGCGTGACCCTCGTCTGTGTTCCGGTTCCGGCGGCTGACACACCGGACTGTCGGGCCGCGATACCTTAGTTGTTAATACTGATTTTTAGCAGCCTCAGCTGCCCCCCTTATGTTTTATTGGTCTTGGGTTGCTTAAATGATGCCTCCTTACTTTCTGACACCACCCCCAGACGAAGGCTCGAGGGCCGAAACGCGCGTCGGGGTTGATGCCAGACAGTATTGATTGTGACATGGGTAAGACGTCCTTCTTTATCTTAGAGTCTTTCATTAATTTGGTGTGTTGCTGCTTTCATGCATGCATACACCCGTTGATGCCTATATACATGTGAGTAATACTGTTGCTGCACTCAAACTCCTGCATCCGACTGTGACTAATATTCACCGCTTGGTGTGGTTTTCACCTGTTTACTGGATGCAGGACTGTGTGCACACTTTCTCTATACTCACACTCATGCATCTATTTACTCGTGTAATAGGAACTGTCAATTTTCCCATTTGTCACTTTGTTATCTAATGTATTATCACCTTAACATTGCATATTTCACTGTCCGGTATCCTTTCATACTGTGGCTATCATCTTTAACTTTTAAATGTTTTTTGTTTATTGTTCTAATAAAACTTGTTATTTTTAATCTAACCTTGGTGTGTCGGACTCCGTTTTTAGGTTTATAATGTATTGAGCTACTATCAGAATATGCAGGTCAGTAGACGTCACCTCATTATCACCTCGTATACCGGACCTCGTAATAACATTATTATTCATCTCTACAATCATGGGGTTTATAATGTGGATATGTGTTTCTTTTCTTAGAGTTTATCTATAACAATTACCTGGAAAAGCTTCACCATCTCCAAGAGGGAGAAGAACCAGGACTCTGGAGTATAAAGAGGACCATCGTGGATGGTGACGTGAGACGGCGCAGGGGCACAGCAGTGAGGGCATTGCATGGCCCAACCCCCTATCAGAGGACAAGAGCTGGAGAAGAAGTCGTCCGGTCTCAGCCAGGGCTGCGGTCTCCTGCACAACTGTGTCATTATTGAATGTACCGTCCAGTTCTGGCCCGCAGCTGGAGGGTCCGAGCAGGGATGTGGCACATGCTGTTGGTGCCAAGGGGGATCGATTTGATGTTAATCACGCTTCTGCCTTGTCCCTTTTTTCTCTTTCAGGTTTGGCAAAGGAATCGTCAAGGAGAGGGAGGAAACACAGATCTGGCGGTGGGCGCAGGCACGGTCGGCGGAGATCGCCCTCGTCATCTTCTGAGCGACAACCCTCCTCTTCTTCTTATCAATATCTACATCATCTTCCCCGCCGAGGACGCAGAGCCGTGCTGATGTCACAGAGAAATGACGAGGGGTTATAAATATTCCCCTGACAGCTGCCCGGTCTTTCTTTCCATGAATTGACACAGTGCGATTTGCTAATTTATTGGCGACTTCTCACTTTATGGAGACCAATGGATTGGGATTCTTCTCAAACTTCTTGGCCTTTTGGTGTGTGGCCTGGCTCTCTGCTAGCTACACCCTGACCTCACATCAACAACCATGCCCCCCACTGATGTACATCATCCCCTCAGTCCTATAGATTATCTGACTGCTGATTATTAAGATGAAACAATTCTGACAATTTTTCCATATTATTTAACATTGAGCGTTTTCTTTTTTGTTTTGAAGTGAAATGGGAAATTTCTTTGCAGAAAATATCCTGTTTAGAATGGGATTCATAGGAATGGCCATTGCCTGTAAGTAACAATCACGGAAGTGATTATAATATTCTCTTCATGCAGCAGTAATCAGATTTTTCTAAAAAATAAATAAAGTTTTGTTCATTTCAATTGATAATAATTGTCCGGATCAGACGATGCAGATAAATGTTCTCGTCCATTATTGTAGGTTTCTTGTTGGGTTTAGCGCTTGGTCCGCGCTTCATAGATGTTATTAGGTTGTTTTACACGTTTTGCATGGTACAGGATTTATTTGGCTTATTTTCTCTTTTTCAGCTCTGGGTCTGACGTTTCTACATTATAAGTTCATTATGTTCCATGCTGAAGCCTTTGGGGATCGTCAGACCTTGGTTTAAAAGATCCTCATGGCAATTGGATGGTCATCATGCGTCGGGACAGCCGTGATGGCTACATTTTCGGTAAGTTAATAAATGTTTTACATTGATGGGGTTGTCCCATCTTCACTAAATAGCGACCCGCTGGCAATCAGCTGAACTCCTGGTGATCATGATCAGTGGTTATCACCGGGTGGCCACATCATAAAGTGGTATTACATGGCTTATTCCAATGAATGGACGACCATGTAATAGATGTGTCTAATAGAAAGGAGTCACAAGCAAGAGACCAACCTCTATATCCATTATGTCTCTGTGGTTATTATATCAGAACACGTTATTTAGGATTTATTGGGAAGTTCTGAGGGAAAATTAGTGATTAGTTCCATAAGATTTGCTCTGACCTCTGTCTGCTTGTTTTCTAGACCTACTGTTATCCAATGACTCACCGGATTTCCGCTTTCATTGCATTCGGGTTTGGCAGCCTTTACAACCTTTGGCAGTCCATACTCCTCTACAAAGTGCCCGAAAGCCGAAGAGTCATCAGCCATTTCAGACTGGCGTCCTGCATAATGGCCATGACCTTAGTCGTTTTCTGTATCCTTTCTTAAATAATATTTGAATGGAATCCAATTGTCCTTGTCTTTAGGTTCACATGTAGGAAACATCAGATCCTGAGGTGATCATTTCCCTTCATTTTCTGATCTTGTCCGTCAGATGGCGAAATGCTGGTGTAACACAGCGCCATCTGGTAACATTGTTCAGCTTCTTGCAGGAACATACTGAATAGAAAGCAAGCGGTACTGTCCTTGCTATATATGTATTATATTAACATTTATCTCACATAAATATGTAGTAAATTCTATAAGACACTTATTAAACGTTATTTTCCTATATAATAAATTACCAGTCATTGGAAGTAGGGTATCCATATACACCCACCTGTGCGCTGGAGATCAATGTGTAAAGCTATGTACAGATTTTATTTGCACCCCTAGAAGCCGTTCTATAGGAAAACAATTGGACCTATAATCTTTGTGCTTATTCTCAGCACCATGGTGATCGTGACGCCCGCAATGTAATGGATATGGTGTCACATGACAATGGGTCAGGTCCATTTTGGCATCGCCGTCAGTCACATGGAGTATGCAATAAACATGAATGCAGCAAAACCTCGCCCCGGGTGGAAAGTTCTTGTTTTGTGCAATTTTTAATGTATTAATTTTGATATTTTTTCACAGATCAGTGAAATGACAGCAAAGATCATGGAGTGGTCGACGTTGGTCCTCATGCTGGTGAATGTATTGAGCTACTATCAGAATATGCAGGTCAGTAGACGTCACCTCATTATCACTTCGTATACCAGACCTCGTAATAACATTATTATTCATCTCTACAATCATGGGGTTTATAATGTGGATATGTGTTTCTTTTCTTAGAGTTTATCTATAACAATTACCCGGAAAAGCTTCACCATCTCCAAGAGGGAGAAGAACCAGGACTCTGGAGTATAATGAGGATCATCGTGGACGGTGACATGACACGCTTTCATCAGACCGCACACCCAGATGCCTGTCCGTTTTAAAGAAACACTATGGGCCGGTCACTAACGGGTTAAAAGGGGATCCCCCCCCCCATAAATGTGAGGAAATAACCAGTCCACTACCCACCCTCTGCCCCCTTGGACCTTGCCCAGACAATGATGACTACTACCACTGGGTTCAGCTGTTATGGTCACTACTGTCTCCATGATCATCTAATAATGTTTTAGAAATATTAGAAGATTTGTCCATATAGTTACAGGTTTACTTTCTCTTATTTCCAGTTTTATACAATGATGTGGAATGGCGCGCCACAGCCAAGCAGTTATCACATCCCAAACTGCAGAAGATCTGGAGATGGCGACCAAGTGCCAAGACATCCACCATCTCCGACCTTTCTCCCAAATATCATCTTACATCAGGGAGGACGAACTACAAGAACCGTTTATAAACAGTGGACACTAGAGGTGGAATGGCACGTCACAGCCGAGCAGGAACTTCTCTGGGAACATCCTAAACTGATGAACTCCAGAGATGGCGACCAAGTGCCAAGACGGCCATCAGCTCCAACCTTTCTCAAAAAAAAATCTTACAAACGGGGAGAAAGAACTGCAAGAACTGTTTATGACCAGTGGACTCTACAGCGAGGTGGAATGGCACGTCACAGCCGAGCAGGAACATCTCAAACTGCAGAGGCTCCAGAAATACAACCAAGTGCCAAGACATCCACCACCTCCAACCTTCCTCCCAAATATCATCTTACCACAAGGAGAGAGAAGCAGCGGACTGTTTACTATCCTCATGGTCCTTGTTTGTTGGCTTATAAAACGGTTTAGTAAAGTCATTTTCTACCACCTGAAACCTGTTTTTGTCTTCATTACTGTCAATAATAATAATACTGAGTCTTCCATCGATCTGTCCTCATGAACCTGGAGGAATAAGAACGTCTCAATGTTATTGTAGCAAAATTCTGATTTATGAAAAATATAAATAGAGGGGATTCCTCTTCTGGAGGGAGCTTCAGAGGTGCTATCTACAGGGGAAGGGGGATAGCACTATCAGTGGCGGATTAAGAAGACCATGGGCCCTGGGCTGTTACCCAAACTTGGGCCCCCCTTCTCCACCACCACCCTGCCGCGCCGTAACTATTGCTAACACTACCTAAACACTAGTACACAAAGTAGGCACATTATGCACAAAGTACCCACATTATGCACAAAGTATGCACATTATGCACAAAGTAGGCACATTATGCACAAAGTACCCACATTATGCACAAAGTATGCACATTATGCACAAAGTAGGCACATTATGCACAAAGTACGCACATTATGCACAAAGTACACACAGTACACAAAGTACGCACATTATGCACAAAGTACGCACATTATGCACAAAGTACGCACATTATGCACATTATGCACAAAGTACGCACAGTACACAAAAAAACACATTATGCACAAAGTACGCACATTATGCACAAAGTACACAAAGTAGGCACATTATGCACAAAGTACGCACAGTACACAAAGTACCACATTATGCACAAAGTACGCACATTATGCACAAAGTAAGGACATTATGCACAAAGTACGCACATTATGCACAAAGTAGGCACATTATGCACAAAGTAAGCACATTATGCACAAAGTACACAAAGTACGCACATTATGCACAAAGTACGCACATTATGCACAAAGTACACAAAGTACGCACATAATGCACAAAGTAGGCACATTATGCACAAAGTATGCACAGTACACAAAGTACCACATTATGCACAAAGTACGCACATTATGCACAAAGTACGCACATTATGCACAAAATACGCACAAAGTACGCACATTATGCACAAAGTACGCACAGTACACACATTATGCACAAAGTACGCACAGTACAAAGTACGCACATTATGCACAAAGTATGCACAGTACACAAAGTACACACATTATGCACAAAGTACACAAAGTAGGCACATTATACACAAAGTATGCATAGTACACAAAGTACACACGAGTATGCACATTATACACAAAGTAGGCACATTATACACGAGTATGCACGTTATACACAAAGTACACCTTGTAAACACATGAATATGGACATTAAACATACATGAATATGGACATTAAACATACATTAATATGGACATTAAACACACATGAATATGGATATTAAACATACATGAATATGGACATTAAACATAACATGAATATGGACATTAAACACACATGCACCGACAGTCTCCCCTCCCCCATGTCCCGACAGCTAGCAGCAGAGGAGAGATGTTTAGAGCAGGGAAGGGTGGCTGGAGGGGGAGCTTCTAAAGCAGCACAGACCACGGCTGCTAAGTAGAAGCAAAGCTCCCCTCGCCTGACAGGTGCGGTCCTGGCACCGGGGCTCCCTCCGGTGCTAGCGACGCCACTGGGCATGAGGGGGTTCGGGCGGTCATAGGCCCCCTGGGAGCCTTGGGCCCCCTGGCAGCCTTGGGCCCCTTGCGACCGCCCGAAACGCCCTAATGATAATCCGCCACTGAGCACTATATACAGTGGGGGTGACACAATCTACATGGGTGCTGTGTGGCGCCATCTACAGGGGGTACTGTGACATTGTATATAATGAGACAGTACCCCCTGTATATAATGGTGCAGTACCCCCTGTATATATTGATGCAGTACACCCTGTATATAGAGGGCACTGCGGCATTATCTACAGGGGCATGTGTGGCACTATATACAGGGACGTGTGTGGCACTATTTACATGGGGCGCTAGGTGGCACAATCTACATGGACAAACGGTGGGGCTCAGAAGGGAAAGAGCGCCATTTGGCTTTTTGAGATCACATTTAGCAGGAATAGTTTACAGAGGCCATGTCACATTTGCAAAGCCCCTGAGGGACCAAAAACAATGAAAACGCCCAAAAATTTACTCCATTTAGGAAACTACACCCCTTGAGGAATTCATCTAGGGGTGTAGTGAATTTTTGGACCCCACAGATGTTTCATAGAATTTATTAGAATTGGGCAGTGAAAATAAAAACAATCCCTTTTCTTGAATAAAACGTAGCTTTAGCTCAAAATTTCTCATTTTCTCAACAAATAAAGGAAAAAAAGAACTCCAGCATTTGTAAAGCAATTTCTCCCGAATACGGCAATACCCCATATGTGGTCATAAACTGCTGTTTGGGCACACGGCAGGGCTTAGAACGGAAGGAGCTCCATTTGGCTGTAACGTTGGGTACGTGGACCCACTGGACGGTACCGCCTTAACGGTATGGCTGCTGGCCAAATAGACACGAAGCGGCTCAGCGCTCACACGAGTGATTCAGCTGCTTCAATATAGCGATTGTTGGGGGTCTCAGTGCTCTGACGCCCACCAATCTAAACTTCTGACATGTCTCTATGACATGTCAGTAGTTTGTCGAACGTTTAGCTACACTTTAAATGTTAATTTGAATGTACCACAAAATAGTCACAATGAAGGGAGACAAAAGCGAAAAAAAATATTTGCAGCTTAAAAGACAAAATAGGTTGCAACATCAAGGGGTTAATAATTATAGTACATGCAGATCACTGTATAGAGCTTTTCAGCTCCCCAGGGGCATACGGTTGGGAGCTTTGACTGGCGGGGTCACTTTAACCCCTTCCCGCAATTTCACGTACAGTTATGTCATGGGAGATGGCCTTTTCCCGCATTTCCACGTAACTGTACATCATGGAGATGAAGCTGGCTCAGGAGCTGAGCCAGCGACATCACCGCCGGGTGACAGCTGTATGTTACAGCTGGCACCCTGAGGTATCGGCCAGGACCAGAGCTAGCCTCCGATCCGACCGATTAACCCCTCACATGCTGCGTTCAATAGAGATCGCAGAATGTGAGGAGTTTATAGCCATCGGCACCCCAGCAACGTGATCGCTGGGTTGCCAGTGGCTGCAAAGGCGATCGGAGGGCTAATACTTACCTCCCGATCAGTCTGTAACGGAATCCTCCTATGTCCCGTCGTCGGCGGGGCCCAGGAGGCTTCCGGTACCATCAGCAAGATGGCGCCGGCTCAGCTTCCGGTTCAGAAGCTGAGCCGGCGTCATCAGCAGTGGGTGTCCACTGTATGTTACAGCGGACACCCCGATCTATCGGCAGGAACCGGAGCTAGCTCCGATTCCTGCCGTTAACCCCTTCAATGCAGCGATTCAATGCAATCGCTGCATCAAAGTGGTTTGTATGCAATCGGCAGCCTTGCCATGCGATGGCAAGGCTGGCGACTGCTACTATGGCAACTGGTTGCCTAACAATAGCTTCCTATCTGCCATTACGTTAGCCGATTAGGCCCCGCCCGGAGGCGGAGCCTGATCGGCTTGCTGTCAGTGAACTACTGACAGTTCTAATACATTGCACTACATAGGTAGTGCAATGTATTAGAACATCAAAAAAACAGTTGGACCTTCAAGTCCAACTGTGTAAAGTGTAAAAAAAAGTGTAAAAAAAAGTAAAAATAAAAGTTGTAAAAAATACAATAAAAGTTTCAAATAATAACACAAAACACAATCGCCCTTTTTCCCTTATCAAGTCATTTATTATTGATAAAAATAATAAAGCCATACATATTTGGTATCGCTGCGACCGTAACGACCTGAACTATAAAAATATGATGTTATTTATTCCGCACAGTGAACGGCGTAAAAAAAAAAACTAAAAAATACTGACATAATTGCTATTTTTTGGTCACTTTGTCTTCCAAAAATTGAAATAAAAAGTGATCAAAAAGTCGCATGTACCCAAAAATGGTGTCTATAAAAACTATAACTCGTCTCGCTAAAAACAAGCCCTCATACAGCTCCGTCAACGAAAAATTTAAAACCGTTATGGCTCTCACAACTTGGCGACAGTAAAAATCCATTCTCTTTACAAAAGTTATTTTATTGTGCAAAAAGTTGTAAAACATAAAAAGTGCTATAAATTAGGTATCACCGGAATCGGACTGACCCGCAGAATAAAGCTAACATGTAATTTATAACACAAGGTGAACGCTGTATAAAAAGAACTAAAAAAATTTGCCTCCCAAAAAAAAAGGATAACAAGTGATCAAAAAGTCGCATGCACCACAAAATGGTACCAATAAAAACTACAGCTCATCTCACAAAAAAAAACAGCCGTCATACCACTACGTCTATGAAAAAATAAAATTAGTCAAGGCACCAATAAGTTAGGAAATTAAAAATATGCAGTTGTGCCGGCCTGAGGGGAACATTTCTTGTGTTGCAAGTGGCGAATTATCAAGGCCCCTAAAATTAGGGAACCAGGAAGGGGAGGGCCCAAACATATCTGCTGGAAGTGGGGCGCCCATATTATACCAGGACAACACTACCCAGCAAGATTCCCCAAACTTCAAAGGTGCGGAGTGCGGACCAAAAGGGGAATAAGTAAGGACCATTTATTAGTCCAACACCGGCCTGTGCAGAAAGGATTGTGTCACAGCGTAACACACATCTATGGATTATTTTATTGTTTTTTTTTTACCCCACTATACCACCTGACTATGCCCCTTATATACTCCAGCCCGCCTTACATGTACCCCCACATTATAAACGGAAACACCAGTAAGACTCCAAACAAAACTACTACAAGCAAAATCCATGCTCCAAAAGCCAAATGGCGCTACCTCCCTTCTGAACCCTACAGTGTGCCCAAACAGCAGTTTACTTCCACATATATGGCATCGCCATACCCGGGATAACCCTTTTAACAATTTTTGGGGTGTGTGTCTCCAGTGGCACAAGCTGGGCGCCACTTATTGGCATATCTATTGAAAAACCATTTTCACTCTGCAACATCGCGTGCACACCAATTTCTGCCAATCACCTGTGGGGTTAATATGCTCACTACACCCCTAGGTGAATACCTTGAGGGGTGTAGTTTCCAAAATGGGGTCACTTCTGGGGGGGATCCACTGTTTTGGTCCCACAGGGACTTTGCAAATGCGACATAGCGACCAGAAACCAATCCAGCAAAATCTGTACTCCAAAAGCCAAATGGCGCTCCTTCCCTTCTGAGCCCTACTCTGTGCCTAAACATCAGTTTATGGCCACATATGTGGTATTGCCGTACACAGGAGAAGTTGCTTTACAAGTGTTGGGGTGCTTTTTTGCATTTATTTGTTGAGAATATGAAACATTTTCAGCTAAAACTACGTCTTATTGAAGAAAAAGGATTTTTTTTATTTTCACTGCCCAATTCTAATAAAATCTATGAAACACCTGTGGGGTCAAAATGCTCACTTCACCCCTAGATGAATTCCTCAAGGGGTGTAGTTTCGCGAATCGATTCACTTTTGGGGAGTTTCCACTGTACTGACACCTTAGGAGCTTTACAAAAGTGACATGGTGTCAAGAAACCAATCCAGCAAAATCTGTGCTCCAAAAGCCAAATGGCACTCCTTCTCTTCTGATCCTTGCCGTATGCCCAAACAGCAGTTTATGACCACAAATGGGGTATTGCCGTACTCCAGAGAAGTTGCTTTACAAATGTTGGGGTTCTTTTATTCCTTTATTTGTTGAGAAAATGAAAAATGTTGAGCTAAAGCTACGTCTTATTGGAAAAAAATGATTTTTATCTTCACTGCCCAATTCTAATAAAATCTATGAAACCCCTGTGGGTTCAAAACACTCACTATACCCCTAGATGTATTCTTCAAGGGGTGTAGTTTCCTAAATGGAGTCACTTTTTTGGTGTTTTCACTGTTTTGGTCCCTTAGGGGCCTTGCAAATGTGACGTGGTCTCCGCAAACCATTCCTGCTAAATTTGAGCTCCAAAAGCCAAATGGCGCTCTTTCCCTTCTAAGCTCCGCCGTGTGTCCAAACAGCCGTTTATGACCACATGCGGGGTATTGTTTTACTCGGGAGAAATTGCTTTAAAAAAGTAGTGGTGCATTTTCTCCTTTTAGTCCTTGTGGAAATGAGAAAAAAATTAGCTAAACCTACATTTTCTTTGAAAGAATGTAGATTTTCATTTTCACAGCCTACTTCCAATAATTTCTGCAAAATGGGGTCACTTTTGGGGGATTTCCACTGTTTTGGTGCCGCAAGAGCCTTTCAAACCCGACATGGAGCCTAAAATATTTTCTAATAAAAAGGAGGCCCCAAAATCCCCTAGGTGTTCCTTTGTTTCTGAGGCCTGTACTTCAGTCAATAAGTGCACTAGGGCCACATGTGGGGTATTTCTAAAAACTGCATAATCTGGGCAATAGATATTGAGTTGCGTTTCTTGGGTAAAACTTTCTGTGTTACAAAAAAAATAGTTAAAAAATGAATTTCTGCAACAAAAAAAAAGAAATTTGAACATTTCACATCTACTTTGCCTTAATTCCTGTGAAACATCTAAAGGGTTAAGAAACGTTCTAAATGCTGTTTTGAATACTTTGAGGGGTGAAGTTTTTAAAATGGGGTGACTTATCGAGGGTTTCTAATATATAAGGCCCTAAAATCCACTTCACAACTGAAATGGCCCCTGTAAAAATAGCCTTTTGACATTTTCTTGAGATGTGAGAAATCGCTGCTAAAGTTCTAAGCCTTGTGATGTCATAGAAAAATAAAAGGATGTTCAAAAAACGATGCCAATCTAAAGTAGACATATGGGTGATGTTAATTAGCAACAATTTTGTGGGGTATAACTATCTGTCTTACAAGCAGATACATATAAATTTAGAAAAATTCTATTTTTTGCAATTTTTCGCTACATTTTGGGGTTTTTCACAATTAAATACTTAATGTATCGAGCAAATTTTGCCAGTAACATAAAGTCCAATGTGTCACGAGAAAACAATCTCAGAATCTCTTGGATAGGTAAAAGCATTCCAACGTTATTACCACATAAAGTGAAACATGTCAGATTTGAAAAAATTGGCTGTGTCCTGAAGGCCAAAACAGGCTGTGTCTTGAAGGGGTTAAGAATAAATAAATGGGGGGTGGCATCACTTCATCATGATCTACAGGGATTGGCCAGTGATCACATAGTAGGGGGCTATAGAGCTCCCTATAAAATAGTAATGCCCTTCGTCCTCTTCCTCTTTGGACCCTGCAGCTTGGCGTCTTTCCCCCACTCCCTCTCTTGATTTGACTCCTTAATGACACAACCAATTTTTGTTTTTTCATATTCGTTTATTACTCCCCGCCTTCCAAAAGCCATCACTTTTTTTATTTTTTCGTCGGCATAACCGTATGAGAGCTTGTTTTTTATGGGACAAGTTGTCATTTTTTATGGTACCATTTAATGTATCAGATAATGTACTGGGAAACTGAAAAATAAATTATTTGTGGGGTGGAATGAGCAAAAAAAAGCTAATGCGCCATTTTCAGGGGGATTTCGTTTTTACGGCGTCTATCGTGCGGTAATAACTACATGTTCACTTTATTCTACGGATAAATACGATTACGGCGATACTGAATGTATATTTTGTAATGTTTTACCACTTTGTAAAACTATTTGTTAAAAAAATTTGTTTTGCGTCTCCAAAATCTGAGAGACTTAATTTTTTTTATGGTTCCGTAGATTGAGCGATGTGAGGGCTTCGATTTTGCGAGGCGAGCTTTTGTTACCATTTTGGGGTACATGCGACTTTTTGATCAGTTTTTATTCCATTTTTTGGGGGAGCTAACGTGACCAAAAAACAGCAATTTGGATGTTTTACATATTTGTTTTTCTTACAGTGTTCAGCGAGTGGGTTAGATAACATCAGATTGTAATAGTTCGGACTTGCAAACGCGGCGATATCAGTTATGCTAACTTATTTTGTTTAACATTACTTTAGGGAAAAAATGGGAAGAGGGAATTTTTTAGAAATAGAAAAATATATATTTTTTTGGGATATTTATTTTACTTTTTTTAAATTCTGTTTAGTAGTCCCCCTAGTGGACTTGAACCAGTGATCATTGGATCGCTCACACGATCTACTGCAATAGTAAAGTATTGCAGTTTATCGTGATTCTTACAGCCACCTATGAAGCCCTGCCGGAGAACAAAGATGGCAGACCCTTCATTAGGCCCCCAGGCTGCCATTATAACCAGCCGCATCCCGCTATAGCATCGTGGGGGGACAATGGCACGTCGGAGGGGGTCGTCCCTCTCATTCTAATGCGTTAGATGCTGTTGTCGTGATTGACTTTGGCATCTAATGGGTTAAACAGGCAGACTCAAAGTGATATTTGATTCTGTCCATTGCAGTGCGGTGTTGGCTATATTACACAGCCATTACCCGCTAAGTATGGAGTGACCCCAGCCCGTGATCTCGCTCCATACTTCTCTTCAACGACTGCCATGTACATGTATGTGACATCTTGTTAAGGAGTTAAATGTCATTTTGTTGATAATTGATTCAGAGTTTTTATGTTCATCCTGTTTTGATCATTTTCTTCTGTTCCAGACGTCACAGCGGCGGTTCTAGGAGGATCTTGTCTCTACCGTTCGTGAAATCACCCGGAAACAACTGGAGCATGCCCATCGCGCCTGCAATGTTCTGGCACCCAGGGTGACCTGTTTATCTTGCAATGTGTTTATCCAACCAGCGGACATAATAATAATAAAAGCTGTGGCCGACCCCCACTTTACCCCACATCTTGGTCTGAGTCCCAGTTATTTCATATAAATGTTAGAGGTTGTGTTATATGGGGGTGATGCCTTCATTGGTCCTGTCAGTCTTCTTTTACCAAATGTAATCCCCTGTGATACAATGCCGTCACCCGAAACAACATGGAAAAATCAATGGAGGGGGGTAAATAGTTTTTATTAGCACAGTATAACAGATGACCTTACATTGACCTCTGTGAAAAAAAACGCTAAAATGTCACTACATCAATGACTTATGTTCTGGGGTCTGCGAAGCGCATAGCAGAAATAAGTTCATAGCAGATACTAAACCATGGCAGCTCCAGAGCAGAACTGACCTTACTGTGACATCACGATGACATCACTGAGCTATGATGTCACAGAGAGCTGAGAATTTGGGAATTCCCCTGACAGCAGCAGAACTGACCTTACTGTGACATCATGATGACATCACTTAACTATGATGTCACAGAGAGATGATGGGAGGTTATAAATATTCCCCTGACAGCAGCCCGGTCTTTCTTTCTGTGAATTGACACAGAGTGTGATTTGCTAATTTATTGGCGACTTTTCACTATTATGGAAATCAACGGATTGGGATTCTTCCCCATCTTCTTGGCCTTTTGGTGTGTGGCCTGGCTCTCTGGAGGCTACACCCTGACTGTGATCAAGGACCATGCCCCCCCACTGATGTACATCAGGTAAGATGGAGAATTACACGACTCTTATTTTATAGTTTGGGAATGTATAAGGTAATTACTTAAATATGGAGGAAATATCTAAATAAGAAAATGGCTTCCATTACCCAGAGGGGCTGCAAGAGGACAGAGAAACGCATTCCCTCATCCCTATAGATTATTATCAGACTGCTGATTATTAAGATTAAACAATTATGAAAATTTTTCGATATTATTTAACATTAACTTTTTCTTTTTCGTTTCTCAGTGAAACGGGAAATTTCTTTCCCGAAAATATCCTGTTTAGAATAGGATTCGTAGGAATGGCCATTGCCTGTAAGTAAATATCACAGAAGTGATTATAATATGTTCTTACTTCTGGGGGATGGCGGGTTATTATAAAATGTCTTATATCTGATTATATTACTCTGGGGTCAAACCTACATTTATTTTTATAAAAATGTGATTACTACGTCAGTGAGAGATGCAGGCTGGTTGCTAGGGACACATTGCTGGACAAGACTGTGGTTGTTAGGTAGTGTTTCCCTAGCAACCAGACTGTCAGACATGACTCAGACTTGGCATCAGTCCCGCCCTGTCCCTATCTCAGCCTGCAGCAGTAATCAGATTATTCTAAATAATAAATAAAGTTTTGTTAATCTCAATTGATAATAATAGTCCGGATCAGACGATGCAGATAAATGTTCTCGTCCATTATTGTAGGTTTCTTGTTGGGTTTAGCGCTTGGTCCGCGCTTCATAGATGTTATTAGGTTGTTTTACACGTGGTACAGGATTTATTTGGCTCATTTTCTCTTTTTCAGCTCTGGGTCTGACGTTTCTACATTACAAGTTCATCATGTTCCATGCTGAAGCCTTTGGGCCTCGTCAGACCTTGGTTCAAAAGATCCTCCTGGCAATTGGATGGTCATCATGCGTTGGGACGGCCGTGATGGCTATGTTTTCGGTAAGTTAATAAATGTTTTATGTTAATAGGGTTGTCCCATCTGCCCTAAATAGGGACCCGCTGGCAATCAGCTGATCACTGTGTTTCCGGCAGCTGAACCCCTGGTGATCATGATCAGCGGTTATCACCGTGTGGCCACACATTAAAGTGGTAATACATGGCTTATTCGAATGAATGGACGACCATGTAGTAGATGTGTGTCTGCTCCATCTAACAGAGAGGAGTCCCAAGCAGGAGACCAGCCTCTATATCCATTATGTCTCTGGTTATTATATCAGAACACGTTATTTAGGATTTATTGGGAAGTTCTGAGGGTAAGTTAGTAATTAGTTCCATAAGATTTGCTGTAACCTCTGTCTTCTTGTTTTCTAGACCTACCGTTATCCAATGACTCACCGGATTTGCGCTTTCGTTGCATTCGGGTTTGGCAGCCTTTACAACCTTTGGCAGTCCATACTCCTCTACAAAGTGCCCAAAAGCCGAAGAGTCATCAGCCATTTCAGACTGGCGTCCTGTATAATGGCCGTGACCTTAGTGGTTTTCTGTATCCTTTCTTAAATAATATTTGAATGGAATCCAACCGTACTTGTCTTTAGGTTCACATGTAGGAAACATCAGATCCTGAGGTAATCATTTCCATTTATTTTCTGATCTCCGCCGTCAGATGGCGACATGCTGGTGTAACACAGCGCCATCTGGTAACATTGTTCAGCTTCTTGCAGGAAGATACTGAATAGAAAGCAGCGGTACTGTCCTTGCTATACTGTATATTTATTATATTAACATTTATCTTACATAAAAGTGTAGTAAATTGTATAGGACACTTACTAAACATAATAAACGTTATTTTCCTATATAATAACCCACCAGTCATTGGAAGTAGGGTATCCGTATACACCTACCTGTGCGCTGGAGATCAATGTGTAAAGGTATGTACAGTATATCTCATACATAAGTTATTGACATGCTGAGCCGCTGGTACAAACCAGTGAACGTAAAATTCCTTTAATCCGGCACTAATGAGATTATCAATAATTCTGGAATATTGTATAGATTTTATTTGCACCCCTAGAAGCCGTTCTATAGGAAAACAATTGGACCTATAATCTTTGTGCTTATTCTCAGCATCATGGTGGTTGTGACGTCCGCAATGTAATGGATGTGGTGTCACATGACAATGGGTCAGGTCCGTTTTGCATCGCCGTCAGTCGCATGACTCCATGCAATAAACATGAATGCAGCAAAACCTCGGCCCTGGTGGAAAGTTCTTGTTTTGTGCAACTTTTAATGTATACATTTTGATATTTTTTTCACAGATCAGTGAAATGACAGCAAAGATCATGGAGTGGTCGATGTTGGTCCTCATGCTGGTGAATGTATTGAGCTACTATCAGAATATGCAGGTCAGTAGACGTCACCTCATTATCACCTCGTATACCGAACCTCGTAATAACATTATTATTCATCTCTACAATCATGGGGTTTATAATGTGGATATGTGTTTCTTTTCTTAGAGTTTATCTATAACAATTACCCGGAAAAGCTTCACCATCTCCAAGAGGGAGAAGAACCAGGACTCTGGAGTATAAAGAGGACCATCGTGGACGGTGACGTGAGACGGTTTCATCAGACCGCACACCCAGATGCCTGTCCGTTTTAAAGAAACACTATGGGCCGGTCACTAACGGGTTAAAAGGGGATCCCGCCCCATAAATGTGAGGAAATAACCAGTCCACTACCCACCCTCTGCCCCCTTGGACCTTGCCCAGACAATGATGACTACTACCACTGGGTTCAGCTGTTATGGTCACTACTGTCTCCATTATCATCTAATAATGTTTTAGAAATATTAGAAGATTTGTCCATATAGTTACAGGTTTACTTTCTCTTATTTCCAGTTTTATACAATGATGTGGAATGGCGCGCCACAGCCAAGCAGTTATCACATCCCAAACTGCAGAAGATCTGGAGATGGCGACCAAGTGCCAAGACATCCACCATCTCCGACCTTTCTCCCAAATATCATCTTACATCAGGGAGGACGAACTACAAGAACCGTTTATAAACAGTGGACACTAGAGGTGGAATGGCACGTCACAGCCGAGCAGGAACTTCTCTGGGAACATCCTAAACTGATGAACTCCAGAGATGGCGACCAAGTGCCAAGACGTCCATCAGCTCCAACCTTTCTCAAAAAAAAAATCTTACAAACGGGGAGAAAGATCTACAAGAACCGTTTATGACCAGCGGACTCTACAGCGAGGTGGAATGGCACGTCACAGCCGAGCAGGAACATCTCAAACTGCAGAGGCTCCAGAAATACAACCAAGTGCCGAGACATCCACCACCTCCAACCTTTCTCCCCAATATCATCTTACCACAAGGAGAGAGAAGCAGCGGACTGTTTACTATCCTCATGGTCCTTGTTTGTTGGCTTATAAAACGGTTTAGTAAAGTCATTTTCTACCACCTGAAACCTGTTTTTGTAAAAAAGAAGAAACAAAACCGCGCTAGAATTGCTGTTTTTTGGTTTCCTCATCTCCCAAATAATATAATAAATAGCGATAAAAAAAATTGTATTTACCCCAAAATGGAACCAATAAAAATGACAGCTCGTTCCCCAACAACCGATCCCTCGCACAGCGCCGTCACCGGAAAATAGCACGTTATGTCTCTAAGAACGCAATCACGCTGAATGACGGACCAGACTCATATTTTAGGTCCAGTCGTTTTTCACTAAATACCCCACATCATCATTTACTGGACCCCACAGGTGACCCCGTAGATGCAGCGGAGATGAGGAAACTTTAGGGCCTTGTGCGGCTTATAGGACTAATGAAGAAGTCACATATAAGGTGATACTGGAGCGCAGATACTCTGTATAATCCCCAATAATCCCGGCCTGTGCATGAAGTGACCCCACCAATCCATGGATATTCACCCCATTATTACATCATCCTATTACCCTGATGTACTCCACCCAGTTTACATATACCCTGATGTACTCCGCCCAGAATACATATACCCTGATGTACTCCGCACAGATTACATATACCCTGATGTACTCCACCCAGTTTACATATACCCTGATGTACTCCACCCAGTTTACATATACCCTGATGTACTCCTCCCAGCTTACATATACCCTGATGTACTCCACCCAGCTTACATATACCCTGATGTACTCCGCCCAGATTACATATACCCTGATGTACTCCACTCAGATTACATATACCCTGATGTACTCCGCCCAGCTTACATATACCCTGATGTACTCCACCCAGATTACATATACCCTGATGTACTCCGCACAGCTTACATATACCCTGATGTACTCCGCCCAACTTACATATACCCTGATGTACTCCGCACAGTTTACATATACCCTGATGTACTCCGCCCAGCTTACATATACCCTGATGTATTCCGCCCAGCTTACATATACCCTGATGTACTCCGCCCAGCTTACATATACCCTGATGTACTCCACCCAGCTTACATATACCCTGATGTACTCCGCCCAGTTTACATATACCCTGATGTACTCCGCCCAGTTTACATATATCCTGATGTACTCCGCCCAGCTTACATATACCCTGATGTACTCCACCCAGCTTACATATACCCTGATGTACTCCACCCAGATTACATATACCCTGATGTACTCCACCCAGCTTACATTTCCCTGATGTACTCCGCCCAGATTACATATACCCTGATGTACTCCACCCAGTTTACATATACCCTGATGTACTCCACCCAGATTTCATATACCCTGATGTACTCCGCCCAGCTTACATATACCCTGATGTACTCCACCCAGATTACATATACCCTGATGCACTCCGCACAGTTTACATATACCCTGATGTACTCCGCCCAATTTACATATACCCTGATGTACTCCGCACAGCTTACATATACCCTGATGTACTCCGCCCAGCTTACATATACCCTGATGTATTCCGCCCAGCTTACATATACCCTGATGTACTCCGCCCAGCTTACATATACCCTGATGTACTCCACCCAGCTTACATATACCCTGATGTACTCCGCCCAGCTTACATATACCCTGATGTACTCCGCCCAGTTTACATATATCCTGATGTACTCCGCCCAGCTTACATATACCCTGATGTACTCCAACCAGCTTACATATACCCTGATGTACTCCACCCAGTTTACATATACCCTGGTGTACTCCACCCAGATTACATATATCCTGATGTACTCCACCCAGTTTACATATACCCTGATGTACTCCGCCCAGTTTACATATACCCTGATGTACTCCTCACAGATTACATATACCCTGATGTACTCCGCCCAGATTACATATACCCTGATGTACTCCACCCAGCTTACATATACCCTGATGTACTCCGCCCAGATTACATATACCCTGATGTACTCCACCCAGTTTACATATACCCTCATGTACTCCACCCAGATTACATATACCCTGATGTACTCCGCCCAGCTTACATATACCCTGATGTACTCCACCCAGATTACATATACCCTGATGCACTCCGCACAGTTTACATATACCATGATGTACTCCGCCCAACTTACATATACCCTGATGTACTCCGCACAGCTTACATATACCGTGATGTACTCCGCCCAGCTTACATATACCCTGATGTATTCCGCCCAGCTTACATATACCCTGTTGTACTCCGCCCAGCTTACATATACCCTGATGTACTCCACCCAGTTTACATATACCCTGATGTACTCCGCCCAGCTTACATATACCCTGATGTACTCCGCCCAGCTTACATATATCCTGATGTACTCCGCCCAGCTTACATATACCCTGATGTACTCCACCCAGTTTACATATACCCTGATTTACTCCGCCCAGATTACATATACCCTGATGTACTCCGCCCAGATTAAATATACCCTGATGTACTCCACCCAGATTACATATGCCCTGATGTACTCCGCCCAGTTTACATATACCCTGATGTACTCCACCCAGATTACATATATCCTGATGTACTCCACCCAGTTTACATATACCCTGATGTACTCCGCCCAGTTTACATATACCCTGATGTACTCCTCACAGATTACATATACCCTGATGTACTCCACCCAGCTTACATATACCCTGATGTACTCCACCCAGTTTACATATACCCTGATGTACTCCACCCAGATTACATATATCCTGATGTACTCCACCCAGTTTACATATACCCTGATGTACTCCGCCCAGTTTACATATACCCTGATGTACTCCTCACAGATTACATATACCCTGATGTACTCCACCCAGCTTACATATACCCTGATGTACTCCACCCAGTTTACATATACCCTGATGTACTCCACCCAGACCACATATACCCTGACCTACTCCACCCAGATTACATATACCCTGATGTACTCTGCACAGTTTACATATACCCTGATGTACTCCGCCCAGTTTACATATACCCTGATGTACTCCGCACAGCTTACATATACCCTGATGTACTCCACCCAGATTACATATACCCTAATGTACTCCGCCCTGTTTACATATACCCTGATATACTCCACCCAGATTACATATACCCTGATGTACTCCGCCCTGTTTACATATACCCTGATGTACTCCACCCAGATTACATATACCCTGATGTACTCCGCCCAGTTTACATATACCTTGATGTACTCCGCCAAGTTTACATATACCCTGATGTACTCCACCCAGATTACATACCATGATGTACTCCACCCAGATTACATATACCCTGATGTACTCCACCCAGATTACATATACCCTGATGTACTCCACCCAGTTTACATATATCCTGATGTACTCTGCCCAGTTTATATATACGCTGATGTAGTCCTCACAGCTTACATATACCCTGATGTACTCCGCCCAGCTTACATATACCCTGATGTACTCCACCCAGATTACATATACCCTGATGTACTCCACCCAGTTTACATATATCCTGATGTACTCCGCACAGTTTACATATACCCTGATGTACTCCGCCAAGCTTACATATACGCTGATGTAATCCTCACAGCTTACATATACCCTGATGTACTCCGCCCAGCTTACATATACCCTGATGTACACCTCACATGTTACATATACCCTGATGTACTCCACCCAGTTTACATATACCCTTATGTACTCCGCCCAGCTTACATATACCTTGATGTACTCCACCCAGATTACATATACCCTGATGTACTCCGCCCAGCTTACATATACCCTGATGTACTCCGCCCAGCTTACATATATCCTGATGTACTCCGCACAGCTTACATATACCCTGATGTACTCCGCACAGATTACATATACCCTGATGTACTCTGCACAATTATATATACCCTGATGTAATCCTCCCAGTTTACATATACCCTGATGTACTCCTCACGTCTTACATATACCCTGATGTACTCCGCCCAGATTACATATACCCTGATGTACTCCGCCCAGATTACATATACCCTGATGTACTCCGCTTACATATACCCTGATGTACTCCACCCAGATTACATATACCCTGATGTACTCCGCACAGATTACATATACCCTGATGTACTCCGCCCAGCTTACATATACCCTGATGTACTCCGCCCAGTTTACATATACCCTGATGTACTCCTCACAGCTCACATATACCCTGATGTACTCCTCACAGCTTACATATACCCTGATGTACTCCACCCAGATTACATATATCCTGATGTACTCCACCCAGTTTACATATACCCTGATGTACTCCGCCCAGTTTACATATACCCTGATGTACTCCTCACAGATTACATATACCCTGATGTACTCCACCCAGCTTACATATACCCTGATGTACTCCACCCAGTTTACATATACCCTGATGTACTCCACCCAGATTACATATATCCTGATGTACTCCACCCAGTTTACATATACCCTGATGTACTCCGCCCAGTTTACATATACCCTGATGTACTCCTCACAGACCTTATATACCCTGACCTACTCCACCCAGATTACATATACCCTGATGTACTCCGCCCAACTTACATATACCCTGATGTACTCCGCACAGTTTACATATACCCTGATGTACTCCGCCCAGCTTACATATACCCTGATGTATTCCGCCCAGCTTACATATACCCTGATGTACTCCGCCCAGCTTACATATACCCTGATGTACTCCACCCAGCTTACATATACCCTGATGTACTCCGCCCAGCTTACATATACCCTGATGTACTCCGCCCAGTTTACATATATCCTGATGTACTTCGCCCAGCTTACATATACCCTGATGTACTCAACCCAGCTTACATATACCCTGATGTACTCCACCCAGATTACATATACCCTGATGTACTCCACCCAGCTTACATATACCCTGATGTACTCCACCCAGATTACATATACCCTGATGCACTCCGCACAGTTTACATATACCCTGATGTACTCCGCCCAATTTACATATACCCTGATGTACTCCGCACAGCTTACATATACCCTGATGTACTCCGCCCAGCTTACATATACCCTGATGTATTCCGCCCAGCTTACATATACCCTGATGTACTCCGCCCAGCTTACATATACCCTGATGTACTCCACCCAGCTTACATATACCCTGATGTACTCCGCCCAGCTTACATATACCCTGATGTACTCCGCCCAGCTTACATATATCCTGATGTACTCCGCCCAGCTTACATATACCCTGATGTACTCCAACCAGCTTACATATACCCTGATGTACTCCACCCAGTTTACATATACCCTGGTGTACTCCACCCAGATTACATATATCCTGATGTACTCCACCCAGTTTACATATACCCTGATGTACTCCGCCCAGTTTACATATACCCTGATGTACTCCTCACAGATTACATATACCTGATGTACTCCGCCCAGATTACATATACCCTGATGTACTCCACCCAGCTTACATATACCCTGATGTACTCCGCCCAGATTACATATACCCTGATGTACTCCACCCAGTTTACATATACCCTGATGTACTCCACCCAGATTACATATACCCTGATGTACTCCGCCCAGTTTACATATACCCTGATGTACTCCACCCAGATTACATATACCCTGATGTACTCCACCCAGATTACATATACCCTGAGGTACTCCACCCAGTTTACATATATCCTGATGTACTCCGCCCAGTTTATATATACGCTGATGTAGTCCTCACAGCTTACATATACCCTGATGTACTCCGCCCAGCTTACATATACCCTGATGTACTCCACCCAGATTACATATACCCTGATGTACTCCACCCAGTTTACATATATCCTGATGTACTCCGCACAGTTTACATATACCCTGATGTACTCCGCCAAGCTTACATATACGCTGATGTAATCCTCACAGCTTACATATACCCTGATGTACTCCGCCCAGCTTACATATACCCTGATGTACACCTCACATGTTACATATACCCTGATGTACTCCACCCAGTTTACATATACCCTTATGTACTCCGCCCAGCTTACATATACCTTGATGTACTCCACCCAGATTACATATACCCTGATGTACTCCGCCCAGCTTACATATACCCTGATGTACTCCGCCCAGCTTACATATATCCTGATGTACTCCGCACAGCTTACATATACCCTGATGTACTCCGCACAGATTACATATACCCTGATGTACTCTGCAAAATTATATATACCCTGATGTAATCCTCCCAGTTTACATATACCCTGATGTACTCCTCACGTCTTACATATACCCTGATGTACTCCGCCCAGATTACATATACCCTGATGTACTCCGCCCAGATTACATATACCCTGATGTACTCCGCTTACATATACCCTGATGTACTCCACCCAGCTTACATATACCCTGATGTACTCCACCCAGTTTACATATACCCTGATGTACTCCACCCAGACCACATATACCCTGACCTACTCCACCCAGATTACATATACCCTGATGTACTCCGCACAGTTTACATATACCCTGATGTACTCCGCCCAGCTTACATATACCCTGATGTACTCCGCACAGCTTACATATACCCTGATGTACTCCACCCAGATTACATATACCCTAATGTACTCCGCCCTGTTTACATATACCCTGATGTACTCCGCCCTGTTTACATATACCCTGATGTACTCCACCCAGATTACATATACCCTGATGTACTCCGCCCAGTTTACATATACCTTGATGTACTCCGCCAAGTTTACATATACCCTGATGTACTCCACCCAGATTACATACCATGATGTACTCCACCCAGATTACATACCATGATGTACTCCACCCAGATTACATATACCCTGATGTACTCCACCCAGATTACATATACCCTGATGTGCTCCACCCAGTTTACATATATCCTGATGTACTCCGCCCAGTTTATATATACGCTGATGTAGTCCTCACAGCTTACATATACCCTGATGTACTCCGCCCAGCTTACATATACCCTGATGTACTCCACCCAGATTACATATACCCTGATGTACTCCACCCAGTTTACATATATCCTGATGTACTCCGCACAGTTTACATATACCCTGATGTACTCCGCCAAGCTTACATATACGCTGATGTAATCCTCACAGCTTACATATACCCTGATGTACTCCGCCCAGCTTACATATACCCTGATGTACACCTCACATGTTACATATACCCTGATGTACTCCACCCAGTTTACATATACCCTTATGTACTCCGCCCAGCTTACATATACCTTGATGTACTCCACCTAGATTACATATACCCTGATGTACTCCGCCCAGCTTACATATACCCTGATGTACTCCGCCCAGCTTACATATATCCTGATGTACTCCGCACAGCTTACATATAACCTGATGTACTCCGCACAGATTACATATACCCTGATGTACTCTGCACAATTATATATACCCTGATGTAATCCTCCCAGTTTACATATACCCTGATGTACTCCTCACGTCTTACATATACCCTGATGTACTCCGCCCAGATTACATATACCCTGATGTACTCCGCCCAGATTACATATACCCTGATGTACTCCGCTTACATATACCCTGATGTACTCCACCCAGATTACATATACCCTGATGTACTCCGCACAGATTACATATACCCTGATGTACTCCGCCCAGCTTACATATACCCTGATGTACTCCGCCCAGTTTACATATACCCTGATGTACTACTCACAGCTCACATATACCCTGATGTACTCCTCACAGCTTACATATACCCTGATGTACTCCACCCAGATTACATATATCCTGATGTACTCCACCCAGTTTACATATACCCTGATGTACTCCGCCCAGTTTACATATACCCTGATGTACTCCTCACAGATTACATATACCCTGATGTACTCCACCCAGCTTACATATACCCTGATGTACTCCACCCAGTTTACATATACCCTGATGTACTCCACCCAGATTACATATATCCTGATGTACTCCACCCAGTTTACATATACCCTGATGTACTCCGCCCAGTTTACATATACCCTGATGTACTCCTCACAGATTACATATACCCTGATGTACTCCACCCAGCTTACATATACCCTGATGTACTCCACCCAGTTTACATATACCCTGATGTACTCCACCCAGACCTTATATACCCTGACCTACTCCACCCAGATTACATATACCCTGATGTACTCCGCACAGTTTACATATACCCTGATGTACTCCGCCCAGCTTACATATACCCTGAAATACTCCGCACAACTTACATATACCCTGATGTACTCCACCCAGATTACATATACCCTAATGTACTCCGCCCTGTTTACATATACCCTGATGTACTCCACCCAGATTACATATACCCTGATGTACTCCGCCCTGTTTACATATACCCTGATGTACTCCACCCAGATTACATATACCCTGATGTACTCCGCCCAGTTTACATATACCTTGATGTACTCCGCCCAGTTTACATATACCCTGATGTACTCCACCCAGATTACATATACCCTGATGTACTCCGCCCAGATTACATATACCCTGATGTACTCCACCCAGTTTACATATACCCTGATGTACTCCACCCAGATTACATATACCCTGATGTACTCCGCCCAGTTTACATATACCCTGATGTACTCCACCCAGATTACATATACCCTGATGTACTCCACCCAGATTACATATACCCTGATGTACTCCACCCAGTTTACATATATCCTGATGTACTCCGCCCAGTTTATATATACGCTGATGTAGTCCTCACAGCTTACATATACCCTGATGTACTCCGCCCAGCTTACATATACCCTGATGTACTCCACCCAGATTACATATACCCTGATGTACTCCACCCAGTTTACATATATCCTGATGTACTCCGCACAGTTTACATATACCCTGATGTACTCCGCCAAGCTTACATATACGCTGATGTAATCCTCACAGCTTACATATACCCTGATGTACTCCGCCCAGCTTACATATACCCTGATGTACACCTCACATGTTACATATACCCTGATGTACTCCACCCAGTTTACATATACCCTTATGTACTCCGCCCAGCTTACATATACCTTGATGTACTCCACCCAGATTACATATACCCTGATGTACTCCGCCCAGCTTACATATACCCTGATGTACTCCGCCCAGCTTACATATATCCTGATGTACTCCGCACAGCTTACATATACCCTGATGTACTCCGCACAGATTACATATACCCTGATGTACTCTGCAAAATTATATATACCCTGATGTAATCCTCCCAGTTTACATATACCCTGATGTACTCCTCACGTCTTACATATACCCTGATGTACTCCGCCCAGATTACATATACCCTGATGTACTCCGCCCAGATTACATATACCCTGATGTACTCCGCTTACATATACCCTGATGTACTCCACCCAGCTTACATATACCCTGATGTACTCCACCCAGTTTACATATACCCTGATGTACTCCACCCAGACCACATATACCCTGACCTACTCCACCCAGATTACATATACCCTGATGTACTCCGCACAGTTTACATATACCCTGATGTACTCCGCCCAGCTTACATATACCCTGATGTACTCCGCACAGCTTACATATACCCTGATGTACTCCACCCAGATTACATATACCCTAATGTACTCCGCCCTGTTTACATATACCCTGATGTACTCCACCCAGATTACATATACCCTGATGTACTCCGCCCTGTTTACATATACCCTGATGTACTCCACCCAGATTACATATACCCTGATGTACTCCGCCCAGTTTACATATACCTTGATGTACTCCGCCAAGTTTACATATACCCTGATGTACTCCACCCAGATTACATACCATGATGTACTCCACCCAGATTACATATACCCTGATGTACTCCACCCAGATTACATATACCCTGATGTGCTCCACCCAGTTTACATATATCCTGATGTACTCCGCCCAGTTTATATATACGCTGATGTAGTCCTCACAGCTTACATATACCCTGATGTACTCCGCCCAGCTTACATATACCCTGATGTACTCCACCCAGATTACATATACCCTGATGTACTCCACCCAGTTTACATATATCCTGATGTACTCCGCACAGTTTACATATACCCTGATGTACTCCGCCAAGCTTACATATACGCTGATGTAATCCTCACAGCTTACATATACCCTGATGTACTCCGCCCAGCTTACATATACCCTGATGTACACCTCACATGTTACATATACCCTGATGTACTCCACCCAGTTTACATATACCCTTATGTACTCCGCCCAGCTTACATATACCTTGATGTACTCCACCTAGATTACATATACCCTGATGTACTCCGCCCAGCTTACATATACCCTGATGTACTCCGCCCAGCTTACATATATCCTGATGTACTCCGCACAGCTTACATATACCCTGATGTACTCCGCACAGATTACATATACCCTGATGTACTCTGCACAATTATATATACCCTGATGTAATCCTCCCAGTTTACATATACCCTGATGTACTCCTCACGTCTTACATATACCCTGATGTACTCCGCCCAGATTACATATACCCTGATGTACTCCGCCCAGATTACATATACCCTGATGTACTCCGCTTACATATACCCTGATGTACTCCACCCAGATTACATATACCCTGATGTACTCCGCACAGATTACATATACCCTGATGTACTCCGCCCAGCTTACATATACCCTGATGTACTCCGCCCAGTTTACATATACCCTGATGTACTACTCACAGCTCACATATACCCTGATGTACTCCTCACAGCTTACATATACCCTGATGTACTCCACCCAGATTACATATATCCTGATGTACTCCACCCAGTTTACATATACCCTGATGTACTCCGCCCAGTTTACATATACCCTGATGTACTCCTCACAGATTACATATACCCTGATGTACTCCACCCAGCTTACATATACCCTGATGTACTCCACCCAGTTTACATATACCCTGATGTACTCCACCCAGATTACATATATCCTGATGTACTCCACCCAGTTTACATATACCCTGATGTACTCCGCCCAGTTTACATATACCCTGATGTACTCCTCACAGATTACATATACCCTGATGTACTCCACCCAGCTTACATATACCCTGATGTACTCCACCCAGTTTACATATACCCTGATGTACTCCACCCAGACCTTATATACCCTGACCTACTCCACCCAGATTACATATACCCTGATGTACTCCGCACAGTTTACATATACCCTGATGTACTCCGCCCAGCTTACATATACCCTGATGTACTCCGCACAACTTACATATACCCTGATGTACTCCACCCAGATTACATATACCCTAATGTACTCCGCCCTGTTTACATATACCCTGATGTACTCCACCCAGATTACATATACCCTGATGTACTCCGCCCTGTTTACATATACCCTGATGTACTCCACCCAGATTACATATACCCTGATGTACTCCGCCCAGTTTACATATACCTTGATGTACTCCGCCCAGTTTACATATACCCTGATGTACTCCACCCAGATTACATACCATGATGTACTCCACCCAGATTACATATACCCTGATGTACTCCACCCAGATTACATATACCCTGATGTACTCCACCCAGTTTACATATATCCTGATTTACTCCGCCCAGCTTATATATACGCTGATGTAGTCCTCACAGTTTACATATACCCTGATGTACTCCGCCCAGCTTACATATACCCTGATGTACTCCACCCAGATTACATATACCCTGATGTACTCCGCACAGATTACATATACCCTGATGTACTCCGCCCAGCTTACATATACCCTGATGTACTCCGCCCAGTTTACATATACCCTGATGTACTCCTCACAGCTCACATATACCCTGATGTACTCCTCACAGCTTACATATACCCTGATGTACTCCACCCAGATTACATATATCCTGATGTACTCCACCCAGTTTACATATACCCTGATGTACTCCGCCCAGTTTACATATACCCTGATGTACTCCTCACAGATTACATATACCCTGATGTACTCCACCCAGCTTACATATACCCTGATGTACTCCACCCAGTTTACATATACCCTGATGTACTCCACCCAGATTACATATATCCTGATGTACTCCACCCAGTTTACATATACCCTGATGTACTCCGCCCAGTTTACATATACCCTGATGTACTCCTCACAGATTACATATACCCTGATGTACTCCACCCAGCTTACATATACCCTGATGTACTCCACCCAGTTTACATATACCCTGATGTACTCCACCCAGACCTTATATACCCTGACCTACTCCACCCAGATTACATATACCCTGATGTACTCCGCCCAACTTACATATACCCTGATGTACTCCGCACAGCTTACATATACCCTGATGTACTCCGCCCAGCTTACATATACCCTGATGTATTCCGCCCAGCTTACATATACCCTGATGTACTCCGCCCAGCTTACATATACCCTGATGTACTCCACCCAGCTTACATATACCCTGATGTACTCCGCCCAGCTTACATATACCCTGATGTACTCCGCCCAGTTTACATATATCCTGATGTACTCCGCCCATCTTACATATACCCTGATGTACTCCACCCAGCTTACATATACCCTGATGTACTCCACCCAGATTACATATACCCTGATGTACTCCACCCAGCTTACATATACCCTGATGTACTCCGCCCAGATTACATATACCCTGATGTACTCCACCCAGTTTACATATACCCTGATGTACTCCACCCAGATTACATATACCCTGATGTACTCCGCCCAGCTTACATATACCCTGATGTACTCCACCCAGATTACATATACCCTGATGCACTCCGCACAGTTTACATATACCCTGATGTACTCCGCCCAATTTACATATACCCTGATGTACTCCGCACAGCTTACATATACCCTGATGTACTCCGCCCAGCTTACATATACCCTGATGTATTCCGCCCAGCTTACATATACCCTGATGTACTCCGCCCAGCTTACATATACCCTGATGTACTCCACCCAGCTTACATATACCCTGATGTACTCCGCCCAGCTTACATATACCCTGATGTACTCCGCCCAGCTTACATATATCCTGATGTACTCCGCCCAGCTTACATATACCCTGATGTACTCCAACCAGCTTACATATACCCTGATGTACTCCACCCAGTTTACATATACCCTGGTGTACTCCACCCAGATTACATATATCCTGATGTACTCCACCCAGTTTACATATACCCTGATGTACTCCGCCCAGTTTACATATACCCTGATGTACTCCTCACAGATTACATATACCCTGATGTACTCCGCCCAGATTACATATACCCTGATGTACTCCACCCAGCTTACATATACCCTGATGTACTCCGCCCAGATTACATATACCCTGATGTACTCCACCCAGTTTACATATACCCTGATGTACTCCACCCAGATTACATATACCCTGATGTACTCCGCCCAGCTTACATATACCCTGATGTACTCCACCCAGATTACATATACCCTGATGCACTCCGCACAGTTTACATATACCATGATGTACTCCGCCCAACTTACATATACCCTGATGTACTCCGCACAGCTTACATATACCCTGATGTACTCCGCCCAGCTTACATATACCCTGATGTATTCCGCCCAGCTTACATATACCCTGATGTACTCCGCCCAGCTTACATATACCCTGATGTACTCCACCCAGTTTACATATACCCTGATGTACTCCGCCCAGCTTACATATACCCTGATGTACTCCGCCCAGCTTACATATATCCTGATGTACTCCGCCCAGCTTACATATACCCTGATGTACTCCACCCAGTTTACATGTACCCTGATGTACTCCGCCCAGATTACATATACCCTGATGTACTCCGCCCAGATTAAATATACCCTGATGTACTCCACCCAGATTACATATACCCTGATGTACTCCGCCCAGTTTACATATACCCTGATGTACTCCACCCAGATTACATATATCCTGATGTACTCCACCCAGTTTACATATACCCTGATGTACTCCGCCCAGTTTACATATACCCTGATGTACTCCTCACAGATTACATATACCCTGATGTACTCCACCCAGCTTACATATACCCTGATGTACTCCACCCTGTTTACATATACCCTGATGTACTCCACCCAGATTACATATATCCTGATGTACTCCACCCAGTTTACATATACCCTGATGTACTCCGCCCAGTTTACATATACCCTGATGTACTCCTCACAGATTACATATACCCTGATGTACTCCACCCAGCTTACATATACCCTGATGTACTCCACCCAGTTTACATATACCCTGATGTACTCCACCCAGACCACATATACCCTGACCTACTCCACCCAGATTACATATACCCTGATGTACTCCGCACAGTTTACATATACCCTGATGTACTCCGCCCAGCTTACATATACCCTGATGTACTCCGCACAGCTTACATATACCCTGATGTACTCCACCCAGATTACATATACCCTAATGTACTCCGCCCTGTTTACATATACCCTGATGTACTCCACCCAGATTACATATACCCTGATGTACTCCGCCCTGTTTACATATACCCTGATGTACTCCACCCAGATTACATATACCCTGATGTACTCCGCCCAGTTTACATATACCTTGATGTACTCCGCCAAGTTTACATATACCCTGATGTACTCCACCCAGATTACATACCATGATGTACTCCACCCAGATTACATATACCCTGATGTACTCCACCCAGATTACATATACCCTGATGTACTCCACCCAGTTTACATATATCCTGATGTACTCCGCCCAGTTTATATATACGCTGATGTAGTCCTCACAGCTTACATATACCCTGATGTACTCCGCCCAGCTTACATATACCCTGATGTACTCCACCCAGATTACATATACCCTGATGTACTCCACCCAGTTTACATATATCCTGATGTACTCCGCACAGTTTACATATACCCTGATGTACTCCGCCAAGCTTACATATACGCTGATGTAATCCTCACAGCTTACATATACCCTGATGTACTCCGCCCAGCTTACATATACCCTGATGTACACCTCACATGTTACATATACCCTGATGTACTCCACCCAGTTTACATATACCCTTATGTACTCCGCCCAGCTTACATATACCTTGATGTACTCCACCCAGATTACATATACCCTGATGTACTCCGCCCAGCTTACATATACCCTGATGTACTCCGCCCAGCTTACATATATCCTGATGTACTCCGCACAGCTTACATATACCCTGATGTACTCCGCACAGATTACATATACCCTGATGTACTCTGCACAATTATATATACCCCGATGTAATCCTCCTAGTTTACATATACCCTGATGTACTCCTCACGTCTTACATATACCCTGATGTACTCCGCCCAGATTACATATACCCATATGTACTCCGCCCAGATTACATATACCCTGATGTACTCCGCCCAGATTACATATACCCTGATGTACTCCGCTTACATATACCCTGATGTACTCCACCCAGATTACATATACCCTGATGTACTCCGCACAGATTACATATACCCTGATGTACTCCGCCCAGCTTACATATACCCTGATGTACTCCGCCCAGTTTACATATACCCTGATGTACTCCTCACAGCTCACATATACCCTGATGTACTCCTCACAGCTTACATATACCCTGATGTACTCCACCCAGATTACATATATCCTGATGTACTCCACCCAGTTTACATATACCCTGATAAACTCCGCCCAGTTTACATATACCCTGATGTACTCCTCACAGATTACATATACCCTGATGTACTCCACCCAGCTTACATATACCCTGATGTACTCCACCCAGTTTACATATACCCTGATGTACTCCACCCAGATTACATATATCCTGATGTACTCCACCCAGTTTACATATACCCTGATGTACTCCGCCCAGTTTACATATACCCTGATGTACTCCTCACAGATTACATATACCCTGATGTACTCCACCCAGCTTACATATACCCTGATGTACTCCACCCAGTTTACATATACCCTGATGTACTCCACCCAGACCTTATATACCCTGACCTACTCCACCCAGATTACATATACCCTGATGTACTCCGCACAGTTTACATATACCCTGATGTACTCCACCCAGATTACATATACCCTGATGTACTCCGCCCTGTTTACATATACCCTGATGTACTCCACCCAGATTACATATACCCTGATGTACTCCGCCCAGTTTACATATACCTTGATGTACTCCGCCCAGTTTACATATACCCTGATGTACTCCACCCAGATTACATACCATGATGTACTCCACCCAGATTACATATACCCTGATGTACTCCACCCAGATTACATATACCCTGATGTACTCCACCCAGTTTACATATATCCTGATTTACTCCGCCCAGCTTATATATACGCTGATGTAGTCCTCACAGCTTACATATACCCTGATGTACTCCGCCCAGCTTACATATACCCTGATGTACTCCACCCAGATTACATATACCCTGATGTACTCCACACAGTTTACATATATCCTGATGTACTCCGCACAGTTTACATATACCCTGATGTACTCCGCCCAGTTTACATATACGCTGATGTAATCCTCACAGCTTACATATACTCTGATGTACTCCGCCCAGCTTACATATACCCTGATGTACACCTCACATGTTACATATACCCTGATGTACTCCGCCCAGCTTACATATACCTTGATGTACTCCACCCAGATTACATATACCCTGATGTACTCCGCCCAGCTTACATATACCCTGATGTACTCCGCCCAGCTTACATATATCCTGATGTACTCCGCACAGCTTACATATACCCTGATGTACTCCGCACAGATTACATATACCCTGATGTACTCTGCACAATTATATATACCCTGATGTAATCCTCCCAGTTTACATATACCCTGATGTACTCCTCACGTCTTACATATACCCTGATGTACTCCGCCCAGATTACATATACCCTGATGTACTCCGCCCAGATTACATATACCCTGATGTACTCCGCTTACATATACCCTGATGTACTCCACCCAGATTACATATACCCTGATGTACTCCACACAGATTACATATACCCTGATGTACTCCACCCAGCTTACATATACCCTGATGTACTCCGCCCAGTTTACATATACCCTGATGTACTCCTCACTGCTCACATATACCCTGATGTACTCCTCACAGCTTACATATACCCTTATGTACTCCGCCCAGCTTACATATACCCTGATGTACTCCGCACAGCTTACATATACCCTGATGTACTCCGCACAGCTTACATATACCCTGATGTACTCCACCCAGCTTACATATACCCTGATGTACTCCGCTCTACTTACATATACCCTGATGTACTCCGCTCTACTTACATATACCCTGATGTACTCCGCACAGTTTACATATACCCTGATGTACTCCGCACAGCTTACATATACCCTGATGTACTCCGCCCAGCTTACATATACCCTGATGTACTCCGCCCAGCTTACATATACCCTGATGTACTCCGCACAGCTTACATATACCCTGATGTACTCCTCACAGCTTACATATACCCTGATGTACACCGCCCAGCTTACATATACCCTGATGTACTCCCCCCAGCTTACATATACCCTGATGTACTCCTCACAGCTTACATATACCCTGATGTACTCAGCACAGCTTACATATACCCTGATGTACTCCGCACAGCTTACATATACCCTGATGTACTCCGCCCAGCTTACATATGTACCCACATTATAAATTGAAATAACAGTAAAACCAAGCAAAATCTGCGCTTCAAAAGCCAAATGGTGGTCCAACTGAGCCTGGCAGTGTGCCCAAACGGCAATTTATGACCACATATGGGGTATTACTGTATTCTGGACCACTACTCCACCCAGTTTACATATATCCTGATGTACTCCGCACAGTTTACATATACCCTGATGTACTCCGCCCAGCTTACATATACGCTGATGTAATCCTCACAGCTTACATATACTCTGATGTACTCCGCCCAGCTTACATATACCCTGATGTACACCTCACATGTTACATATACCCTGATGTACTCCGCCCAGCTTACATATACCTTGATGTACTCCACCCAGATTACATATACCCTGATGTACTCCGCCCAGCTTACATATACCCTGATGTACTCCGCCCAGCTTACATATATCCTGATGTACTCCGCACAGCTTACATATACCCTGATGTACTCCGCACAGATTACATATACCCTGATGTACTCTGCACAATTATATATACCCTGATGTAATCCTCCCAGTTTACATATACCCTGATGTACTCCTCACGTCTTACATATACCCTGATGTACTCCGCCCAGATTACATATACCCTGATGTACTCCGCCCAGATTACATATACCCTGATGTACTCCGCTTACATATACCCTGATGTACTCCACCCAGATTACATATACCCTGATGTACTCCACACAGATTACATATACCCTGATGTACTCCGCCCAGCTTACATATACCCTGATGTACTCCGCCCAGTTTACATATACCCTGATGTACTCCTCACTGCTCACATATACCCTGATGTACTCCTCACAGCTTACATATACCCTTATGTACTCCGCCCAGCTTACATATACCCTGATGTACTCCGCACAGCTTACATATACCCTGATGTACTCCGCACAGCTTACATATACCCTGATGTACTCCACCCAGCTTACATATACCCTGATGTACTCCGCTCTACTTACATATACCCTGATGTACTCCGCTCTACTTACATATACCCTGATGTACTCCGCACAGTTTACATATACCCTGATGTACTCCGCACAGCTTACATATACCCTGATGTACTCCGCCCAGCTTACATATACCCTGATGTACTCCGCCCAGCTTACATATACCCTGATGTACTCCGCACAGCTTACATATACCCTGATGTACTCCTCACAGCTTACATATACCCTGATGTACTCCGCACAGCTTACATATACCCTGATGTACTCCGCACAGCTTACATATACCCTGATGTACACCGCCCAGCTTACATATACCCTGATGTACTCCCCCCAGCTTACATATACCCTGATGTACTCCTCACAGCTTACATATACCCTGATGTACTCAGCACAGCTTACATATACCCTGATGTACTCCGCACAGCTTACATATACCCTGATGTACTCCGCCCAGCTTACATATGTACCCACATTATAAATTGAAATAACAGTAAAACCAAGCAAAATCTGCGCTTCAAAAGCCAAATGGTGGTCCAACTGAGCCTGGCAGTGTGCCCAAACGGCAATTTATGACCACATATGGGGTATTACTGTATTCTGGAGAACCTGCTTATCTATTTATGGGGTGTGCGTCTACGATGGTACAAGCTGGGCACAACACATTGGGCACTGAAGTGGCATATCTGTGGAAAAGGGCAATATTCAATCTGCAACATCTATTGTGTACTAATTTTTGCAAAACACTTGTGGGGTCAAAATGCTCACTACCTTCTAGATGAATTCCTTGAGGGATGTAGTTTCCAAAATGGGGTAAGTATTCGAGGTTTCCACTGTACTGATACTATAGCTCAATGCAACATGGTGTCAAAAAACGAATCTTGTAAAATCTCCACTCCAAATACTAAATGGCGCTCCTTCCCTTTAGAGCCATTGCCTTACCCTGGAGAGAATGCTTTACAAAGGTTGAGGTGCTTTTCTCCTCTAGTCCTTCTGAAAATGCAAAATTTTGGGCAAGGACTACATCTTTTCTACATTTACTACATCATCTATTTTCACATCCCAATTCTAATAAATTCAACAAAAACCTGTGCGGTCAAAATGCTCACTGCACCCCTAGATCACATTTCAGGGGTTCTTACTCTACTGGTACCTCAGGGGCTTTGTAAAGGCAACATGGCGCCCACGAATCATTCCAGCAAAATCTTCGCTCCAACTGCCAAATGGCGCTCCTTCCCTTGTATCCTGCTGTGTATCCAAACATCAGTTTATTACCACATATGGGGTATTTCCCTACTCTGGAGAAGTTGCTTTACAAATGTTGGGGGGCTTTTTCTCCTTTATTTGTTGAAAGAATTTGAACTAATGCTACGTCTTATTGGAAAATAATGTAATTTAATTTTCACTGCCCATTTCTAATAAAATCTATGAGACACCTGTGGGGTCAAAATGCTCACTACACCCTTAGAGGAATTCCTCAATGGGTGCAGTTTCCTAAATGGAGTCACTTTTGGGGGGTTTCCACTGTACTGGTACCTAAGGGGCTTTGCAAATGCGACATGGTGCAGAGAAATCAATCCAGCAAAATCCACTCCTAAAGCTAAATGGCGCTCCTTCCCTTCCGAGTCCTGCCTCTTGCCCAAACAGTAGTTTATGACCACATGTTGGGTATTTCCGTACTCTGGAGAAGTTGCTTTACAAATGTTGGGGGGCTTTTCCTCATTTATTTGTTGGAAAAATGGTAAATTCTGGGGTAAAGCTACATCTTATTGGAAAATAATGTAATTTTTCATTTTCACTGCCCAATTCTAATGAAATCTATGAAATACCTGTGTGGTCTAAATGCTCACTACACCCCTAGATGAATTCCTCAATGGGTGTAGTTTCCAAAATGGGGTCTTTTTGGGGGTGTTTCCTTTGTTTTGGCACCACAAGACCTCTTCTAACCTGACATGGTGCCTGAAATATCATTTAAAAAAAGGAAGGCCCTAAAATCCACTGGGTGCTCCTTTGCTTCTGAGGCCGGTGTTTTAGTCCAGTACCCCACTAGGGCCACATGTGGGATGTTTCTAAAAACTGCAGAATCAGGGCAATAAATATTCCGTTGTGTTTCTCTGGTAAAAACCTTCAATCTTACAGGAAAAATCGATTAAAATGGAATTTCTGCCCCAAAAAAATGGAGTTTGCAAATTTCCCTTCCACATTGCTTTAATTCCTGTGAAACGCATAAAGGGTTAAGAAACTTTCTAAATACTGTTTTGAATACTTTAAGGGGTGCAGTTTTTAAAATGGGGTGATTTGTGGGAGTTCCTAATATATAAGGCCCCTTAAAGCCACTCAGATCCGTTCTGTTCCCTAAAAAAATAGGCTTTTGACATATTCTTGACAATGTGAGAAATTGCTGCTAAATTTATAAGCCTTGTAATGTCCCAGAAAAATAAAGGGATGTTTAAAAAATGATGCAAACATAAAGTAGACATAAGGGAAATGTTGACTAGTAACTATTTTGTGTGGTATTACTATCTGTCTTACCAGCAGATACATTTGAATTTAGAAAAATGCTAATTTTTGCAATTTTTCTCCAAATTTTGGTGTTTTTCACAAAAACATTGAATTTATCAACCACATTTTTTCACTAACAAAAAGTACAATATGTCACGAGAAAACAATCTCAGAATCGCTTGGATAGGTAAAAGCAAAAATGAGGCTCTGTCATTTAGTCCAAAAGTGGCTGCGGCGGGAAGGGGTTAAAGCTACAGAGACAAAATATCAAAAGAAGGAAAGAAGAGAATGTTTCAGGTGCAACAAACAGGGACACCTAAAGAAGGACTGTAGAATATGGAAAGCAGAACAGCAGAAACCATTTCCAAAAGGGACTAAACAAAAGGTCAAAACCACAATCTCTGATCCACGTGCAGATAATTGGAATGGCAGCTTTAAAGGGAGAAATGGGCAGATATTGCGTGGCGGTGTATTTTCTACGGAGCAACAAGTCACATGACAAGTGATAAAAGTTTTTTCACAGAACTTGACTTAAATAACAAGGAAACAATTTATCTTGCAGATGGAAGCAGAATAAATGCAGAAGGGACCGGGCATGGGATCTTAGTGATCGCCAGTCATCAATATGGGCACAACTTAGCTGTACCAGTAAAAGACGTGCTGTATGTTCCCAGTCTGGAAGGAGGACTGTTATCTGTGAAACGTTTCACAGCTAAAGGACTCACTGTAAAATGACAAGACGACACGTGTGTCATCCTGCACGGAAAGCGGGAGATAGTCAGCGCCAAAGCAGAGGAGCATTTATATCATCTCAACACTGTGAAGGAACAGGTGAGACTCTGCTCGCATGGACACAATGACTGTATTCACATGTGGCATAGACGTGTAGGTCACAGCCATCCAGAAAGCAAATAGGAACTGCAAAAGCGGAACCTAACCACGGATCTTATAGTGTCCACTGGTCCAGTCACTGCTAGATGGGAATGTGGCATTAAAGCTACAAGGGCAACACTTCCTAAAGAAAGCGAGACCAGAGCCTTACAACCACGTGACCTAATACACAGTGATGTCTGTGGTCCTATGGAAGTGCCTACACCGAGCGGCAACAGATATATAGTGACCTTTATAATTGTTAGCCATAAAATGAATCACCTCCGGCACTTACATGCGATCTAATACACAGAAGAAAGCGGCTTTAACCCCTTCAGGACGCAGCGGCCATGAAAACGAAGTCGAATTTTTTCCAAATCTGACATGTGTCCCTTTATGTGGTAATAACTTGGGAATGCTTTTACCTATCCAAGCGATTCTGAGATTGTTTTCTTGGGACATGTTGTACTTTATATTAGTGGAAAAGTTTGGTCGATAAATTCAGTATTTATTTGTGAAAAACACCAAAATTTTGAGAAAATGTACAAAAATGATGATTTTTCTATAAAATATAAATGTATCTACTTGTAAGACAGATAATTATACCACACAAAATAGTTACTAGTTCACATCCCCCATATGTCTACTTTATGTTGGCATCGTTTTTCTAGGACGTTACACGGCTTAGAACTTTAGCAGCAATTTCTCACATTTTCAAGAAAATTTCAAAAGGCTATTTTTTAAGGGACCAGTTCAGTTCTGAAGTGGCTTTGAGGGGCCCATATATTAGAAACCCCCATAAATCACCCCATTTTGAAAACTGCACCCCTCAAAGTATTCAATACAGCATTCAGAGTGTTTTAACCCTTTTGGCGTTTCACAAGAATTACAGGTGAAATCTAAAATTATTCTTTTTTTTGTTAAAATTAATTTGTAATGCGTTTGGCTCTAGTGTGCTAATGGCAGAGGCCTCGAGAGCAAAGGAGCAATTAGCGGATTTTGGGGCCTCCTTTTTTTTAGAATATTTTTTAGGTGCCAAAACAGTTGAAACCCCCCCAAATTGACCCCATTCTGGAAACTACACCCCTCAAGGAATTTTTCTAGAGGTATAGGTAGCATTTTGACCCCACAGTTTTTTTTGCTAAATTTACTTGAATTAGTTTGTAAAAATGAAAATCTACTTTTTTTCTAAAAAAAAACTTTGAACTTTTTAATTTTTGGAAGGAATAAAGGAGAAAAAGAACACCAATATTTGTAAAGCAATTTCTCCCGATTACTGCAATACCCCAAATGTGGTAATAAACGTTAATTTGGACCCACAGCAGAGCTCAGAAGGGAAGGAGTGCCATTTGGATTTTGGAGTGCAGATTTTGCTGGAATTGTTTTCAGTGACATGTCGCGTTTGCTATGCGCTGGAGGGCCCAAAACAGTGGAAACCCCCCAAAAGTGACCCCATTTTGGAAAATACACCCTCAATGAATTTTTCTAGGGGTAAAGGTAGCATTTTAACTACACAGTTTTCTTGCTAAATGTATTTGAATTAGTCTGTGAAAATGAAAATCTACTTTCTTTCTGAAAAAAAACATAGAATTTTGTAATTTTTGGAAGGAATAAAAGGAGAAAAAGCACCCCAACATTTATAAAGCAATTTCTACTGATTACGGACATACCCCATATGAGGTAATAAACTGCTGTTTGGACCCACGGCAGGGCTCATAAGGGAAGGAGAGCCATTTGAATTTTTGGAGCACAGATTTTGTTGGAATGCTTTTAGGCCACCATATTGCATATGCAGAGCCCCTGAGGTATTAATACAGTGGAATTCCCCAAGAATGATGCCATTTTAGAATCTATACCCATAAAGGAAAGGAATTAATCTAGTGGCCTAGTAAACTTGTCCCCACAGGTGTTTGTTAGAAATGGTCCATGAAAAATGAAAAATCTAATGTTCTCAATTTTTTTCCTAAGATGTAATAGGAGAAATAGCACGGCAAAAGTTTTTACACAATTTCTACTGAGTACGGCAACACCCCATATGTGGATGTAAACTGGTGTTTAGGCACACGGTTGGGCTGAAGAAATAAGGAGCACTATGCAATATTTCAGGCCCACTATGGTGGTATTTATCACATTGTGCCATGATTACAGATGATCTGAGGTGTCAAAATATTATAAACCCCACAGAAGTAACCCAATTTTTGAAGCTACACCCCTCAAAGAATTTACATGGGGGTATAGTGAGAATTGTGACTTTCTGACGGACACCTCTCATGGTATTCATCTAGGGGTATAATAAGAATTATTAGTTGTGAAGTTGGCAGCCTAAAAATCCCGCACTGGAGGGAGGTGGAATGGCAGGTCAAAATGCAGCCCAGAAAATACATTTATTAAAAACATATGAAAAATTATTTTTTTGCTGAGGTAACACATCTACTCTGCATTTTATCCTCTCACTTAGCTTTATAATCCGGGTGAGGGGGTCACTCCCTCCATTACTATTCCAGCTGCCTACAGGGCATAGTGTATTGGGTATAGGGAGAATATTTAATATAGTTTATTTGGGGTTTTTATTAATATTACAATTAGGTAAAGGACTTGTCAGTGAAAACAAAATGTTATGGCCAATATGGAAGACTGAAGGTGGATGAAGAATTAAATAAAATAAAATTAAAAGTCTAAAGAAGTGTCGTAAATTTGAAAACACTGGAGAGACAATCTGAGGTTTGTGGGGGACGTTTCGCACATATATCGCGTGTCCCTCCTGATGCCTTGTTTTGAGCACACGTGACATCTTTTCTGGGGCCTCTGTTTTTTTCCAGTGGGGTGGGGGGGGGGGGGCTTCAGTGATGAAATGTTGGCCGGGTACAGCTTCCTATACTATACCCTTGTTTTGCGCATGGCGCTGTGTGGTTTGATGACTTAATCTTAAAGATCAACGCCACCCATAAATTTATTGTACACACAAGGGTTTGCGGGATTGGGTGGTGGATCCGCATACAGGGACAAGGCTCCGGCTGCCATTAGTAATGGTGGTCAGGATCAGGACGTCTCCTCTGTCTCTGTATCTGAGGAGCAGCAGATCTTCTCTGCAGACGGCCCTGCTCTCTCCCACCCTTTACGACTGTCCTAGCAGAGTTTTGGGGAGACCTTCATGGTTTTTCCGGATTGTGCCGCAGGTCAATGTGGATCGGGACGCAGGGACTTTAAACCATCGGGACACTATTGTAGAAATTATCTATATATAAATGGTACACTTTGCCAAGCAGCAGATGCACAAGGTCCCACACAAATCGTCCCGCTGACTCCTAGGATGGGGGGGGGGGGCATTCAGGGGATCAATTTTAGAGTCCTTTCCCTCATACACCCTGAAGCGATGGGTATACCCGGGGGCACTCCCACAGATTTTATATAATTTAACAACGTACCGGGCCCTTTTGTTTGGAAGGTGCTGCCTAAACCTGAGTCTTCCCTCAAAACAAACAAGGGATTCATCCACCGCAATATTCTGTATAGGGATATCATTTTGGGAAAAGGTTTGACAATAATGGTCTATTATTGGCCTTATTTAAAAAAAACAGTCAACATTTGGGGCATCTGGGGGTGGGCAGCGACTGTTATCACTAAAATGCAGGAATTTAATTATCGCCTCAAAGCGTGTCCTGCTCATTATTGTGCGGTGGAGAGGGGGGCTATATAATCTATCAGAGGACCAGTCATCTCTAATAGGGGGCTTTTTATAATGCCAAAACTTAAACATGCCCCAGAATGTATGCAGCTCTGTTGTATTTGTTGGAGTACAATTTCGGCCTCTGGCATAGTAGGGGGTCAGGGGTTTTGGAGATAAACGGAGCAGCATAGATGTTCGTCTGCTCAACCAATAAATGTATTAGGGAGTCAGAAAAAAAATCAATGGCCTCGAACCCTGTGGCATCAAATTGATCCCTGAGGAGGCTGTAAAATCAGGCACTTGGGGCTATAATTATCTGCAGCTACCCGTGATAATCCGGGCATAGCAGCACCTGCGACTCTTCCGCGCTGACGGGGGGGTTCAGAGTTAGTTTCTCTAGATTCAGATGAAATCACAAACTGCTTCACCTTCACCTGCTGAGTCTGTATCTGAGAATAACATTTGGTTTGTCACATCAGCGGTGTAAAGCCTTTGGCCCATATTTTATATTTCTAACTGGAGATGACAAGCGATGACAGGTCTGATGACAGGCGATGACAGCTCTGATGACAGGTCTGCTGACAGGCGATGACAGGTCTGATGACAGGTGATGACAGGCGATGACAGGCGATGACAGGTCTGATGACAGGTCTGATGACAGGCGATGACAGTTCTGATGACAGGCGATGACAGGTCTGATAACAGGCGATGACAGGTCTAATGATAGGCGATGACAGGTCTGATGACAGGCGATGACAGGTCTGATGACAAGCGATGACAGGCGATGACAGCTCTGATGACCGTTGTATTTTTTTAAAAATATTTAAACTGAACAATAGGAGCGGAGCGTCCACCAGTGACCCTGCTGTATTTAAAAGTGGGGATACCCTACCTACCTACCAAATTCTAAATGAGAGGTGTCATTTCTACCTAACCGGGACCTCGGGCAGTGGGCAATCTAGGGTTATACAGCTGGGTACAGGGGATGAGAGGCGATGACAGGACTGAGTGCAGGACTGAGGACAGGTTTAGTGACACTGATCACCAGATGATGGAGGTTGTAGTGTTTTATCAGATGGTGAGGGGACTGATCGCCGGCTTTTTGTACATTTTCATCCCTATCTACACAGCATCTGGCTCTGTCAGGCTCCAGGACACAGTTGAGCCCTCACAGAGCAGGAGATGCCGGTAAAACAATACGTCTGCGTTGTGATTGGCCAGTCAGTACAGACTGGCCAAACACAGCGCTCACCGGCATGGGACCATTCTGATTGGATCCATGCCGGCATCTCCTGCCGGTAACTCTGCTTTAGAGCTGAGTTGCCGGTTCTGTCACTGTGTCGCTTCACACAGTGACAGTTTAAAGTCCTGACATGCCTGGTACATAGGACTGCAGTAAGTTACTTGCAATACCGACGTACCAGACACGTCATTTTGTGGGAAGGGGTTAATGTGACAGTACCCCCCCTCCCCCTTTACCTACAGGGCCCCTGCTTTATAGGGAAATAGTATAGAAAAGACATGGAGGCGTTGTCCATAGCAACCAATCAGATTCCTGGTTTTATTTTTTATTTTTTTAAACTTTCATTTTTATTTGCCTTTTTCCAATTTTACATAATAACATTTCAATACAACATTGAACTTTGAAAAACAATTTAACATTTGCCAAAATGTATGGACATCATTACCTTCACAAAATATTACACAGTAGAACGTCCATACAACACATAGCCAACCATCCCATTCCACCTCCAGTCTTCCGTCCCACCATAAAGACCTGTGCAAGTAGTCTAACAATACCTGGTAGTGTCCTAATATCTGTCTCCCTGATACCTCTAGGATATCTCCAATGCTCCCAAAGAGCCACTAAGGTGTTCTCTTGCGTACCACGCTGTCTGTCGAAACGAGGACATCAATTCTCTGATCTCCTGATCATCGAATTGAGTAACAATGAATCGTTTCCATTTGGCGAAAAAGTGGATTGTTTCCTTTTCTTTATGTCGTTCTGTTTCTAGACGTTCTATATTCAAGAGCTTCTTCAGCTGTATAGTCACTTCTGATATTGTTGGGAGTTCCCTAATCAGCCAGTTCTGCAATAGACATCTTTTTGCTACCATGAGGACAGTATGTATTATTGAGGGCACCCGTCTAGATATCGCTGTATCCTCTTCCTCAGGTGGTCTCACCTGATGGAATAACATACATTGTGGAGACATTGGTAGGGATGTTGCCCAGAATGTTGTTGCAAACCTGCACATTTCCCCCCAAAAGTCTTGGGTAGCGTGACAGCTCCAAATCCCGTGGTACATATCAGATTTGGCCAATTGACATTTAGGACAAGCAATTCTCCTATCCGGATTAGAGGCAGAAGCCGGGATCTTGAAACCATAAATAGCATTATGCATCATTTTGAAATACGACTCCCTCCACCTCTCATTTATAATTTCCTTTCTAACTGTCTTCCACCCTTTCAGTATAACTTCCGCTATATCCGAATCCCCCGTCACTCTCTCCCACATTTTATAGCAATCCTTAGGATTCTGCTTAATGACTCTATTTCTAATGATGTTATATAATGAGGATATCGAAGCTTTTTCCAATCTCGGGCCTATAATTTCATCAAAAGTGTGTATTAACGCTTCCTCGTGCAGTGACTGCAACCTCTCTCTGCAAAACGCCACAATCTGCATTATGGGAAAATCATGTTTATCAGCCAAATTATATCTGTCTTTGATTTCCCTCATCGTAAGCCACCTTGGATGTTCAGAGTGCATTAGGTGTTGTGCCAGCAGAATGTTTTTTTCCCACCACTCTCTAAAGAGGATATTGTCCATCCCCTGCGGGAATTCTGGGTGACCCCATAGCGGCATCCTTTTTGACAGTAGAAACGGTACCTTAAATAACTTTCTCCAGATCTTCCAAGTTGCTATGGTATCTCTAAATAATATGGAGTGCTTCACATCGGAAGGGAGTTTAGAGTATCTGGTGTGTAATAGGGTCATAAGGTTCCAAGGTGCTGCTAATTGTTGTTCCAGTTCCCCATTTGAAAAGTGGCTAGTACCCTGTATCCAGTCCAAAAAATGTTGGAACAGACAAGCCAAATTATAACCCCTGACACTTGGGAAATTTATCCCCCCCCCCCTCTTCCTTGCAATGCATTAACTTGACTAATGCAATCCTGGGGCGTTTTCCGTTCCAAATGAAGCGCGAGAAAGCAGTGTGTACTTTTTTTTATATCTATATGTTTCAGCAGGATTGGCAGAGTTTGTAAGGGGTAAAGTAATTTCGGGAAACTCATCATTTTTACTAGATGACACCTCCCCATAAATGTGAGTGGAAGGTGATGCCACCTATGCAGTTCTTGTGTGATCTTGGATATTAGTGTATATAAAGTATCCGGTGTCCTCCCTATTTTAATGCCCAGGTATGTGATGTAATGCGCAGCTGTTTGGATTGGGATCCCTGCTCTGGACCAATAGTCATTTGAATGCGGATGATCTAGTTCCAGTAATTCACTTTTTGCTATATTGATTTTGTATCCTGAAAACTCCCCAAACCCATTAATTTTTTCTAACAGACCCCTCAATTGCCATGAATATCAGAATATCGTCCGCAAACAGAGTAAGCCGAACCTCCTGGTCCCCCACTCGTATGCCCTGGAAAACATTGCTTGACTCCAAATATCTAGCCAGGGGCTCTAAGGCCAAGTCAAAAAGTAAAGGCGACAGTTGACATCCCTGTCTGGTACCCTTTTCCAATATGAATGCTTCTGATATAAAGCCAGGGGTCTGTACCTTAGCTTTCGGGGACTCATAAAGTCCTCGTAATAGAGTCCTGACGTTTCCCTTGATATTCATTTTGTCCATCCCCAGCCAGCACCACCTCACGTTATCAAGCGCCTTTTCAGCATCGAGTGTCAGCAATGCCGGCGATTCACCTGGCTGAGGACGGTGACGCACCCTATCCAGAACGGTCAGTACCTTACGTAAGTTTTCTACTTCCGATCTTCCTTTTATAAATCCTACCAGTGCCGGTGCAATAAGGTCAGGCATTAGGATCGACATCCTCTTTGCCATTATTTTTGTTAAGGCCCCATGCACACGACAGCCATTCACTTTCATTGAACACTGACACCTTTCCGTAGCACTACTGAAGGGTGTCAGTGCCGTGGAAATGTTCCGGGAATTATGGAACATGTCCGTTCTTTCGCATTTTGCGGGCCGTGCTCCCATACTTTGTATGGGAGCACGGCCCGAAAATGCGGCTGACAGTCAGCGGCCGGCCGTGCCCGCAATCGCGGGCTGTGATTGCGGGCACGGTCGTGTGCATGGGGCATTAGATTTTGAGATCTTGATCTATAAGTGAGATGGGTCGATAAGATCCTGGATTCAAAAGATCTTTCCCCGGCTTGGGTAAAACTTTGATATAAGCCATATTAGATCCCGCCTGTATTGTGCCAGAGTTCAATACCACATTGTAGTATTCTAACAACGTAGGGGCAATTTGGTCCAACATAGCCTTGTAAAATTCCCCCGTGTACCCATCTGGACCCGGGGACTTGCCATTGTGCAGATTTTTTACCACTCTGCTAACTTCCTCCAACGAGATAACCTCATTGTAAAAATCATATAAAACAGAGTTTATCTCTCGTGGCCCCCTTTGAATTTGTCCCTCCCTATTTTTCATGGCTAAAATCTGAGAAGAAGGAAACCTGCCCTTTGCTAGCCGTGCCAGAAGTTTCCCCGACTTATTTCCATATCGAAACAGGTCCGCTTCAAAGTGTGCTCTGTAGATTCTTTCCTTCCTATCCAACCACAGCTCATAATCTTGCCTAGCAGCAATTCATTTCTTCCTATCCGAATCTAATAGAGAGGACATGTAGGTAGTATATGTCGATCTAAGGTGTAAGCTAGCTGCCTTATAAGATTGCGTCGTCTTTTTTTTATATGTACTCACATAGGCTTTTAATCTACCTCTCAGGACCGCTTTAGCCGTGGCCCAATATAGCGCAGGTGTTGCCTTATGAGGCTCATTATCAAGTGCAAATTCTAACCACCGCCCCTTCATTGTCTCCACAAATGTCTCGTCCTTAAGCAAAAAGGATGGAAACCTCCACAAGAAATCGCTACCCCTCGGATGAGTGTCCGTTATGGAGATTGTTACCGGGGCATGATCCGAAATAAGTATGTCCCCTATCCCTGAATCCGCAACCCTTCCTACCAGTTGTGCCGAACAAAAAAGATAGTCAATACGTGACCATGAGTGGTCTACGTGCGAGAAATGAGTGTATTCTCTACGATCTGGATGAGCCTCTCGCCAGACATCCCTGAGATTTGCTAATTGTAAAAAAGGAGGTAGGACCGTATCTGATATTGGGGGGACCCCGTCTCTGACTGTTCGCTGTCTATCTTCACCTACATGCATCACGGAATTAAAATCTCCCCCCACTATTTTGTTCGCTTGTGGATCTTGTTGGAGTTTCAGACCTAAGTTTTGGTAAAACACTCTATTATCCCCATTGGGGCCATAAACATTGTATAAACTAAGATTTTCCCCGCTGACCTCCACGTGAAGTTTTATCCATCTACCGTCTGTGTCCGTTTCTTGGGATAACATTTTGTGGGCTAGATTTCTATGAAATAAAATCAATACCCCCGCTTTACCCTTCGCCACCGGAGATCCGCAGACATCTCCCACCCACAGTTTTTTCATACGATCAAACTCCGGAGTATCTAAGTGAGTCTCCTGTAAGAAAACCACATCGGGTTTTAGACAATTCAGGTACCTCAGAATTGTAATCCTTTTATTGGGAGATTTAAGTCCCTTTACATTCCATGAAATAACTTTCATAAAGGTTGAGTTGTGGGAAAGATATCAGCGTGACAATACCCGAACCAAAAACTGACATAGAATGTTGACAACAAGGCTATGGCATTAGTAAATGATGGACCAGCCAATATGTTAGTAGGTGGATGGATTTTTCCGTAATATCCCCGTCCATACCGTCTCAGTTGCAAAACATCTTTACATATGGCAATATAATGTAAAAACAGTAACATTCTTATACATCAGGAAACATAACTTGAGAAAACCGTGCCCTGCATGGGCTTGTACATAATACATTTGGTGAACAGATCTATTCTGATGCACCCTCTTTAGTATCGGGACTTCTCTTTTTTCCTGCATGTGAAGAGAATCTCCCCCCGCACCCCCGGTTATAACATTTTCAAAGCGTGAACCCACGGCTTAACTGGGAGATCCTCTACCCTCCAACCCCCCAATGCGGGTACCAAGAGAAAGGCAGCATATGTTCGATGTCCATCGTGCTCCGTTAAGATACACTCTGAGTCCGCCGCTCTTACCCGACCATCATAGATAACCAGTGGCGAGAGTCAATCAGTCCGGACCTCTGGCCACCCGGGAAGGGCGTGGGGATCGGCGATCTCTAGGGCCGGAGTCCAAAACCCGGCCTTCCTTACGACTCCAGACATTATCTCTCTCTCCGTTGTCTTCTTGACTACGTCTGGGTACTGGGTCTCCGCTTTGGTTTCCATCTCTGACATCGTGCAAAATTAGAGCCTCTTCTGCTTCCTCCGGGGAGCAAAATGTCTTGGTACGCCCATCCCGACCAAAAACCCTTAGGCTTTATTCAGACGAACGTGAAAAAGGTCCGTGCAACGCATGTGATTTGCACGCGCGTTGCACGGACCTATATGTGTCTATGGGGCCGTGCAGACTTTTCCGTGGTTTTTCCTCAGCGTGAGTCCGCTGAAAAAAAGTCACGACATGTCCGTTCTTTGGGCGTTTTGCACGCATCACGCACCCATTGAAGTCAATGGGTGCGTGAAAACCACGCATGCCGCACGGAAGCACTTCCGTGCGAACTGCGTGATTCGCGCAACAGCTGTCAAAAGGATGAATGTAAACAGAAAAGCACCACGTGCTTTTCTGTTTACAAACATCCAAACGGAGTGTCTTTGAGAAGAGCGAACCCGGACAACCGAACCGAACCCGGCAAAAAAATATCCGGTACGCGACGTCAGGAGATAGTCACTGTCCAGGGTGCTGAAAGAGTTAAACTGTTTCAGCACCCTGGACAGTGACTTCCGATCACAATATACATGAACGTGTTAAAATAAAAAGTTCTAACTTACCGATAACTCCCGACTTCTTCATCCAGTCTGACCTCCCGGGATGACAATTCAGTCCAAGTGACAGCTGCAGCCAATCACAGGCCAAGCACAGGCTGCAGCGGTCACATGGACTGCCGCGTCATCCAGGGAGGTGGGACCAGATGTGAAGAGAGGCGCGTCACCAAGGACGCGTCACCAAGGACGCGTCACCAAGGCAACGGCCGGGAAGTTCTCGGTAAGTACGAACCTCTTTTTTTGTTAACAGGTTGCTAGATATGGTGATCGGAATTCACTGTTGAGGGTGCTGAAAGAGTTACTGCCAATCAGTTAACTCTTTCAGCACCCTGGACAGTGACTGACGCCGGCTAGAATCATCTCTATGATGGCGGCTGCGCGAAAATCACGCAGCCGCGCATCATACACGGATGAAACGCCACGTTCGTGTGAATCCGGCCTTAAGGTAGCCGGATACCGCAATTGGAAACGCTGTTGTCTTTGAAAAAGTGTGGAACAAATCTTGCTGAAAGCTCTCTGTTGTTTCGCTACTTCAGCTGAATAATCTTCAAAGAGTAGGAGTTTAAAGCCTTGTATTTCCAGGGGCTGAGCTTTTTTGGGCTAAGCTCGCAGTAGTGACACCTCGTCATTGAAATCCAGGAATTTCATAATGACTTGTCCGGGTCTTTGTTGACCATTCGTTAGGTCATCCCTGTTGTACTGAGGATCTGGTCCTATACGATGGGCTCTTTCCACCCGGCAATAATATCCAAGCCCCAAGGCCTTAGGCAAGTCCTTCTCGCAAAGCGCTTGCAAATCAGACGATTTACATTTTTCGGGTAGGCCCACCATCCTGAGGTTGTTTCGGCGGGATCTGTTCTCTATATCCTCCACCTTATCTCCCAGTCGCTTATTTTCCACCAATGACTTCCGCAGGGTGGAATGTATGGTCAGATTTTCATCCTCCAGCAGAGCAAGTCGTTGTTCCAACTCGTCCAGTCTCGTGCCATACTCAGTGACTTTCTTTTGCAGTCTGTTAAAGGAGGCTTGAATCGTAAGTTCTAGAGTCTTTTGTATATCCGGAGCGATACACTTAGCCACTTCCATAGCCAGTTTCTTGTAATCGATCAGGGCAACTCCCTCCTGAGAAATAGCCCTCTCCTCCAGGTCAATCTCTGTATCACTCCCGATTGAATCAGACAGTTGCATCCCCTGCGAGGACGGGGTCTCCACTTACCGCCCCCCCCTCTTAGCCTCTTTTGTCAGGGTATTCATTTTTTGCCCGCTGAGCAGCAAATATCTTTCCATAGAGAGCTTCCCGCTCTGATCTGCACCTTCTGTTATAATGCTAAGAGTGCAGGTTTAGATGTGACTGGAGTGTAGGATCTGAGGTAGATATGGAATTGAGAATGCAGCTTTGGCTGTGACTGGAGTAAAGTATGCAGCTATGGCTGTGACTGGAGTAGAATATGCAGCTTTGGCTTTGACTGGAGTAGAATATGCAGCTTTGGCTGTGACTGGAGTAGAATATGCAGCTTTGGATGTGACTGGAGTAGAATATGCAGCTTTGGCTGTGACTGGAGTAGAATATGCAGCTCTGACTGTGACTAGAGTAGAGTATGCAGCTTTGACTGACTGGAGTAGAGTATGCAGCTTTGGCTGTGACTAGAGTAGAGTATGCCGCTCTGACTGACTAGAGTTATGCAGCTTTGACTGACTGGAGTAGAGTATGCAGCTTTGGCTGTGACTGGAGTAGAGTATGCAGCTTTGGCTGCTGACTGGAGTAGAGTATGCAGCTTGGCTGTGACTAGAGTAGAATATGCAGATTTGGCTGTGACTGGAGTAGAATATGCAGCTTTGGCTGTGACTAGAGTAGAATATGCAGCTTTGGCTATGACTAGAGTAGAGTATGCAGCTCTGACTGTGACTGGAGTAGGGTATGCAGCTTTGGCTGCTGACTGGAGTAGAGTATGCAGCTTTGGCTGTGACTAGAGTAGAGTATGCAGCTTTGGCTGTGACTAGAGTAGAGTATGCAGCTTTGGCTGTGACTAGAGTAGAGTATGCAGCTTTGGCTGTGACTAGAGTAGAGTATGCAGCTCTAGCTGTGACTAGAGTAGAATATGCAGCTTTGGCTGTGACTGGAATAGAGTATGCAGCTTTGGCTGCGACTGGAGCAGAGTATGCAGCTTTGGCTGCTGACTGGAGTAGAGTATGCAGCTCTGACTGTGACTAGAGTAGAGTATGCAACTTTGGCTGTGACTGGAGTAGAGTATGCAGCTTTGGCTGCTGACTGGAGTAGAGTATGCAGCTTTGGCTGTGACTAGAGTAGAGTATGCAGCTTTGGCTGTGACTAGAGTAGAGTATGCAGCTTTGGCTGTTACTAGAGTAGAGTATGCAGCTCTGGCTGTGACTAGAGTAGAATATGCAGCTTTGTCTGTGACTGGAATAGAGTATGCAGCTTTGTCTGTGACTGGAGCAGAGTATGCAGCTTTGGCTGTGACTGGAGTAGAGCAGTGTAATGAGGGATTAGAGTATCTCTTCACCCAGAGTAACAGTGGCCGCTCCCGAACCGGAAGTGAAGCCCTCCTTCACTGTGTCTATCTCAGCGTGCGCCGGACCAGCGTTCCACACTCACTCCCACTTCCAATCACTCCTGAGACACTCTGTCTCACCTCCAAGCCGGATCCTGCGCGCTCCCCCTCTCAGTACCGGATCCCGAGACGACGCGTGGTGCACCCCGTACTCCCGCCGCGCTGCACATGTAAGCAGCGGCAATCTTCCGTGCCTCCTGTTGCTGCCCCCGCACTGACAGCTGGCCTCTGGACTTGGCCGTTTCCCCGTGTTCCCACGCTTCGGTGGCTGGTCTGCGCCGCGTATAGCGGCTGTTGCAATAGTTTTACCTGGCTGGGTGCGGGAGTTCCTCTTCCCTGCGTCCTCACATGCAGGCGCCGGAACCGGAAGTCCTCGGTTTTATTTTTCTTAGTCAGATTTGAAAATGAAAGAAGTGATCTGATTGGTTGCTATGGACAATGTTCCCATGCTTTATACCTGTTCAGTTTTTCTACTCCACATCTGCCCAGAAGTAACCATAGCAACCCCAATAATAGTGACAGCTACTGACCCCAATAATAGTGACAGCTACTGACCCCAATAATAGTGACAGCTACTGACCCCAATAATAGTGACAGCTACTGACCCCAATAATAGTGACAGCTACTGACCCCAATAATAGTGACAGCTACTGACCCCAATATTAGTGACAGCTACTGACCCCAATAATAGTGACACCTACTGACCCCAATAATAGTGACAGCTACTGAGCCTAATAATAGTGACAGCTACTGACCCCAATAATAGTGACACCTACTGACCCCAATATTAGTGACAGCTACTGACCCCAATAATAGTGACAGCTACTGACCCCAATAATAGTGACAGCTACTACCCCCAATAATAGTGACAGCTACTGACCCCAATAATAGTGACAGCTACTGACCCCAATAATAGTGACAGCTACTGACCCCAATAACAGTGACAGCTACTGACCCCAATAATAGTGACATCTACTGACCCCAATAATAGTGACAGCTACTGACCCCAATAATAGTGACAGCTACTGACCCCAATAATAGTGACAGCTACTGACCCCAATAATAGTGACAGCTACTGACCCCAATAATAGTGACAGCTACTGACCCCAATAATAGTGACAGCTACTGACCCCAATAACAGTGACAGCTACTGACCCCAATAACAGTGACAGCTACTGACCCCAATAATAGTGACATCTACTGACCCCAATAATAGTGACAGCTACTGACCCCAATAATAGTGACAGCTACTGACCCCAATAACGGTGACAGCTACTGCCCCCAATAATAGTGACAGCTACTGACCCCAATAATAGTGACAGCTACTGACCCCAATAATAGTGACAACTACTGACCCCAATAATAGTGACAGCTACTGACCCCAATAATAGTGACAGCTACTGACCCCAATAATAGTGACAGCTACTGACCCCAATAATAGTGACAGCTACTGACCCCAATAATAGTGACAGCTACTGACCCCAATAATAGTGACAGCTACTGAGCCTAATAATAGTGACAGCTACTGACCCCAATAATAGTGACAGCTATTGACCCCAATAATAGTGACAGCTACTGACCCCAATAATAGTGACAGCTACTGACCTCAATAATAGTGACAGCTACTGACCCCAATAATAGTGACAGCTACTGACCCCAATAACAGTGACAGCTACTGACCCCAATAATAGTGACAGCTACTACCCCCAATAATAGTGTCAGCTACTGACCCCAATAATAGTGACATCTTCTGACCCCAATAATAGTGACAGCTACTGACCCCAATAATAGTGACAGCTACTGACCCCAATAATAGTGATAGCTACTGACCCCAATAATAGTGACAGCTACTGACCCCAATAATAGTGACAGCTACTGACCCCAATAATAGTGACAGCTACTGACCCCAATAATAGTGACAGCTACTGACCCCAATAACAGTGACAGCTACTACCCCCAATAATAGTGACAGCTACTTACCTCAATAACAGTGACAGCTACTGACCCCAATAATAGTGACAGCTACTGACCCCAATAATAGTGACAGCTACTTACCTCAATAACAGTGACAGCTACTGACCCCAATAATAGTGACAGCTACTGACCCCAATAATAGTGACAGCTACTGACCCCAATTATAGTGACAGCTACTGACACCAATAATAGTGACAGCTACTGACCCCAATAACAGTGACAGCTACTGACCCCAATAATAGTGACAGCTACTGACCCCAATAATAGTGACAGCTACTGACCCCAATAATAGTGACAGCTACTGACCCCAATAAGGCCTCATTTACACGAGCGTGTGCGTTTTGCGCGCGCAAAAAACGCTGCGTTTTGCGCGCGTTTGTATGGCGTATGCACTGCGTATACGCAGCCTTGTTGCGTTTTAAACGCGCAAAAGGCATTTGACAGCTCCGTGTGTCATGATGCGCGGCTGCGTGATTTTCACGCAGCCGCCATCATAGAGATGAGGTAGTCGAGGCCCGTCACTGTCCAAGGTGCTGAAAGAGCTAACTGATCGGCAGTAACTCTTTCAGCACCCTCGACAGTGAATGCCGATCACAATATACACCAACCTGTGAATATAAAAAGACTTTCATACTTACCAAGAACTTCCTGCTTCCCCCAGTCCGGGCTCCCGGCCGTTGCCTTGGTGACGCGTCCCTCTCTTGCCATCCGGCCCCACCTCCCAGGATGACGCCGCAGTCCATGAGACCGCTGCAGCCTGTGATTGGCTGCAGCCTGTGCTTGGCCTGTGATTGGCTGCAGCTGTCATTTGGACTGAACTGTCATCCCGGGAGGTCGGACCGGAGTTATCGGTAAGTCAGAACGTCTTTTTTTTTTTACAGGTTCATGGATTTTCGGAGCGGAAGTCACTGTCCATGGTGCTGAACCAGTTTAACGCTTTCAGCACCGTGGGCAGTGACTGTCTCCTGACGTCGCGTACCCGAACATTTTTTGCCGTGTTCGGTTAATACGAGTTCGGCCGAACCCGGTGAAGTTCGGTGCGCTCATCTCTAATTTGACACTCCGTTTGGATGTTTGTAACCAGAAAAGCACGTGGTGCTTTTCTGTTTACATTCATCCTTTTGACAGCTCTTGCGTGATTTTCGCGCATGCAACGCAGGACCGTCAGTGTGGCATGCGTTGTTTTCACGCACCCATTGAAGTCAATGGGTGCGTGTTGCGTGAAAAACGCAAGAATATAGAACATGTCGTGAGTTTTACGCAACGCACTCACGCTGCGCAAAATTCACGCATCGTCTAAACAGCCCCATAGACTATTATAGGTGCGTACGACACGCGTGAAAAGCACGCGCGTCGCACGCGCGTATAATACGCTCGTGTAAATGAGGCCTAATACTGACAGCTACTGACCCCAATAACAGTGACAGCTACTGACCCCAATAACAGTGACAGCTACTGACCCCAATAATAGTGACAGCTAATGACCCCAATACTAGTGACAGCTATTGACCCCAATAATAGTGACAGCTACTGACCCCAATAATAGTGACAGCTACTGACCCCAATAATAGTGACAGCTACTGACCCCAATAACAGTTTCCAGACACGAAAAATAACATTATTTATGGTGAATAATGAGGAGCAGAAAAAACAATAAAAATAAAGATAAATTAACCCCTTCCTGCTTTTGCCCACTTTTGACCTTCCTGACAGAGCCTCATTTTTCAAATCTGACGTTTCACTTTATGTGGTAATAACTTCGGAATGCTTTTAACTGTCCAAGCGATTCTGAGATTATTTTCTCGTGATAAATTGGAATTTATGTTACTGGCAAAATTTGCTCGATACACTTAGTATTTAATTCTGAAAAACACCTTTTTCTAAATTTAAATGTATCTGCTTGTAAGACAGGCCGTTACACCGCACAAAATTGTTCCTAATTAACATCCCCCATATGTCTACATTAGATTGACATCGTTTTTTGAACGTAATTTTATTTTTCTAGGACGTTAAAAGGCTTAGAACTTTAGCAGCAGTTTCTCATATTTTCAAGAAAATTTCAAAAGGCTATTTTTACAGAGGGCAGTTCAGTTGTGAAACCCACAAAAAGTCACCCCATTTTAAAAACTTCACCCCTCAAAGTATTGAAAACAGCATTTAGAAAGTTTCTTAACCCTTCAGACGGTTTCACAGGAATTACAGCAAAGTAATTTTAGCAGAAATTCATTTTAAATCCATTTCTTTTGTAACACAGAAAGTTTTACCAAAGAATTGCAACTCAATATTTATTTCCCAGGTTCTGCAGATTTAGAAAATATCCCACATGTGACCCTAGTTTGGTACTGGACTGAAGCCCCGGCCTCAGAAGCAAAGAAGCACCTCGTAGATTTTGGGGCCATCTTTTTATTAGAATATATTTTAGGCACCATGTCAGGTTTGAAGGGCTCTTGCGGTGCCAAATCAGTGGAAATCCCCCAAAAGTGACCCCATTTGGGAAACTACACACCTCAAGGAAATTATCTAGGGGTATAGTGAGCATTTTGACCGCTCAGGTTTATTGCAGAAATTATTGGGCGTAGGCCATAAAAATTTAAATCTATATTTTTTCAAAGAAAATGTAGGTTTAGCTAATTTCTTTTCATTTCCACAAGGACTAAAGGGGAAAAAGCAATATGTAAAGCAATTTCTCCTAAGTAAAACAATACTCCACATGTGGTCATAAACGGCTGTTTGGAGAAACGGTGGGGCTCAGAAGGGAAAGAGCGCCATTTGGCTTTTTGAGATCACATTTAGCAGGAATAGTTTACAGAGGCCATGTCACATTTGCAAAGCCCCTGAGGGACCAAAACAATGAAAACGCCCAAAAAGTGACTCCATTTAGAAAACTACACCCCTTGCTAACTTATTTTGTTTAACATTACTTTAGGGAAAAAATGGGAAGAGGGAATTTATTTATTTAACTTTTTTTAAATTCTGTTTAGTAGTCCCCCTAGTGGACTTGAACCAGTGATCATTGGATCGCTCACACGATCTACTGCAGTACTAACGTATTGCAGTTTATCGTGATTCTTACAGCCACCTATGAAGCCCTGCCGGAGAACAAAGATGGCAGACCCTTCATTAGGCCCCCAGGCTGCCATTATAACCAGCCGCATCCCGCTATAGCATCGTGGGGGGACAATGGCACGTCGGAGAGGGTCGTCCCTCTCATTCTAATGCGTTAGATGCTGTGGTCGTGATTGACTTTGGCATCTAATGGGTTAAACAGGCAGACTCAAAGTGATATTTGATTCTGTCCATTGCAGTGCGGTGTTGGCTATATTACACAACCATTACCCGCTAAGTATGGAGTGACCCCAGCCTGTGATCTCGCTCCATACTTCCCTTCAACGACTGCCATGTACATGTATGTGACATGTTGTTAAGGCGTTAAATGTCATTTTGTTGATAATTGATTCAGAGTTTTTATGTTCATCCTGTTTTGATCATTTTCTTCTGTTCCAGACGTCACAGCGGCGGTTCTAGGAGGATCTTGTCTCTACCGTTCGTGAAATCACCCGGAAACAACTGGAGCATGCCCATCGCGCCTGCAATGTTCTGGCACCCAGGGTGACCTGTTTATCTTGCAATGTGTTTATCCAACCAGCGGACATAATAATAATAAAAGCTGTGGCCGACCCCCACTTTACCCCACATCTTGGTCTGAGTCCCAGTTATTTCATATAAATGTTAGAGGTTGTGTTATATGGGGGTGATGCCTTCATTGGTCCTGTCAGTCTTCTTTTACCAAATGTAATCCCCTGTGATACAATGCTGTCACCCAAAACAACATGGAAAAATCAATGGAGGGGGGTAAATAGTTTTTATTAGCACAGTATAACAGATGACCTTACATTGACCTCTGTGAAAAAAGACGCTAAAATGTCACTACATCAATGACTTATGTTCTGGGGTCTGCGAAGCGCATAGCAGAAATAAGTTCATAGCAGATACTAAACCATGGCAGCTCCAGAGCAGAACTGACCTTACTGTGACATCATGATGACATCACTTAACTATGATGTCACAGAGAGATGATGGGAGGTTATAAATATTCCCCTGACAGCAGCCCGGTCTTTCTTTCTGTGAATTGACACAGAGTGTGATTTGCTAATTTATTGGCGACTTTTCACTATTATGGAAATCAACGGATTGGGATTCTTCCCCATCTTCTTGGCCTTTTGGTGTGTGGCCTGGCTCTCTGGAGGCTACACCCTGACTGTGATCAAGGACCATGCCCCCCCACTGATGTACATCAGGTAAGATGGAGAATTACACGACTCTTATTTTATAGTTTGGGAATGTATAAGGTAATTACTTAAATATGGAGGAAATATCTAAATAAGAAAATGGCTTCCATTACGCAGAGGGGCTGCAAGAGGACAGAGAAACGCATTCCCTCATCCCTATAGATTATTATCAGACTGCTGATTATTAAGATTAAACAATTATGAAAAAATGTCGATATTATTTAACATTGACTTTTTTTTTTTCGTTTCACAGTGAAACGGGAAATTTCTTTCCCGAAAATATCCTGTTTAGAATAGGATTCGTAGGAATGGCCATTGCCTGTAAGTAAATATCACAGAAGTGATTATAATATGTTCTTACTTCTGGGGGATGGCGGGTTATTATAAAATGTCTTATATCTGATTATATTACTCTGGGGTCAAACCTACATTTATTTTTATAAAAATGTGATTACTACGTCAGTGAGAGATGCAGGCCGGTTGCTAGGGACACATTGCTGGACAAGACTGTGGTTGTTAGGTAGTGTATCCCTAGCAACCAGACTGTCAGACATGACTCAGACTTGGCATCAGTCCCGCCCTGTCCCTATCTCAGCCTGCAGCAGTAATCAGATTATTCTAAATAATAAATAAAGTTTTGTTAATCTCAATTGATAATAATAGTCCGGATCAGACGATGCAGATAAATGTTCCCGTCCATTATTGTAGGTTTCTTGTTGGGTTTAGCGCTTGGTTCGCGCTTCATAGATGTTATTAGGTTGTTTTACACATGGTACAGGATTTATTTGGCTCATTTTCTCTTTTTCAGCTCTGGGTCTGACGTTTCTACATTACAAGTTCATCATGCTCCATGCTGAAGCCTTTGGGCCTCGTCAGACCTTGGTTCAAAAGATCCTCCTGGCAATTGGATGGTCATCATGCGTTGGGACGGCCATGATGGCTATGTTTTCGGTAAGTTAATAAATGTTTTATGTTAATAGGGTTGTCCCATCTGCCCTAAATAGGGACCCGCTGGCAATCAGCTGATCACTGTGTTTCCGGCAGCTGAACCCCTGGTGATCATGATCAGCGGTTATCACCGTGTGGCCACACATTAAAGTGGTATTACATGGCTTATACCAATGAATGGACGACCATGTAGTAGATGTGTTTTCTGCTCCATCTAACAGAGAGGAGTCCCAAGCAGGAGACCAACCTCTATATCCATAATGTCTCTGTGGTTATTATATCAGAACACGTTATTTAGGATTTATTGGGAAGTTCTGAGGGTAAGTTAGTGATTAGTTCCATAAGATTTGCTGTAACCTCTGTCTTCTTGGTTTCTAGACCTACCGTTATCCAATGACTCACCGGATTTGCGCTTTCGTTGCATTCGGGTTTGGCAGCCTTTACAACCTTTGGCAGTCCATACTCCTCTACAAAGTGCCCGAAAGCCGAAGAGTCATCAGCCATTTCAGACTGGCGTCCTGTATAATGGCCGTGACCTTAGTGGTTTTCTGTATCCTTTCTTAAATAATATTTGAATGGAATCCAACCGTACTTGTCTTTAGGTTCACATGTAGGGAACATTAGATCCTGAGGTGATCATTTCCCTTTATTTTCTGATCTCCGCCGTCAGATGGCGACATGCTGGTGTAACACAGCGCCATCTGGTAACATTGTTCAGCTTCAGGAAGATACTGAATAGAAAGCAGCGGTACTGTCCTTGCTATACTGTATATTTATTATATTACCATTTATCTTACATAAAAGTGTAGTAAATTGTATAGGACACTTACTAAACATAATAAACGTTATTTTCCTATATAATAACCCACCAGTCATTGGAAGTAGGGTATCCGTATACACCTACCTGTGCGCTGGAGATCAATGTGTAAAGGTATGTACAGTATATCTCATACATAAGTTATTGACATGCTGAGCCGCTGGTACAAACCAGTGAATGTAAAATTCCTTTAATCCGGCACTAATGAGATTATCAATAATTCTGGATCATTGTATAGATTTTATTTGCACCCCTAGAAGCCGTTCTATAGGAAAACAATTGGACCTATAATCTTTGTGCTTATTCTCAGCATCATGGTAGTCGTGACGTCCGCAATGTAATGGATGTGGTGTCACATGACAATGGGTCAGGTCCGTTTTGGCATCGCCGTCAGTCACATGACTCCATGCAATAAACATGAATGCAGCAAAACCTCGGCCCGGGTGGAAAGTTCTTGTTTTGTGCAACTTTTAATGTATTCATTTTGATATTTTTTCACAGATCATTGAAATGACAGCAAAGATCATAGAGTGGTCGACGTTGGTCCTCATGCTGGTGAATGTATTGAGCTACTATCAGAATATGCAGGTCAGTAGACGTCACCTCATTATCACCTCGTATACCAGACCTCGTAATAACATTATTATTCATCTCTACAATCATGGGGTTTATAATGTGGATATGTGTTTCTTTTCTTAGAGTTTATCTATAACAATTACCCAAAAAAGCTTCACCATCTCCAAGAGGGAGAAGAACCAGGACTCTGGAGTATAAAGAGGACCATCGTGGACGGTGACGTGAGACGGTTTCATCAGACCACACAGATGCCTGTCTGTTTTAAAGAAACACTATGGGCCGGTCACTAACGGGTTAAAAGGGGATCCCGCCCCATAAATGTGAGGAAATAACCAGTCCACTACCCACCCTCTGCCCCCTTGGACCTTGCCCAGACAATGATGACTACTACCACTGGGTTCAGCTGTTATGGTCACTACTGTCTCCATTATCATCTAATAATGTTTTAGAAATATTAGAAGATTTGTCCATATAGTTACAGATTTACTTTCTCTTATTTCCAGTTTTATACAATGATGTGGAATGGCGCGCCACAGCCAAGCAGTTATCACATCCCAAACTGCAGAAGATCTGGAGATGGCGACCAAGTGCCAAGATATCCACCATCTCCGACCTATCTCCCATATATCATCTTACATCAGGGAGGACGAACTACAAGAACCGTTTATAAACAGTGGACACTAGAGGTGGAATGGCACGTCACAGCCGAGCAGTAACTTCTCTGGGAACATCCTAAACTGATGAACTCCAGAGATGGCGACCAAGTGCCAAGACGTCCATCAGCTCCAACCTTTCTCAAAAAAAAAATCTTACAAATGGGGAGAAAGAACTACAAGAACCGTTTATGACCAGCGGACTCTACAGCGAGGTGGAATGGCACGTCACAGCCGAGCAGGAACATCTCAAACTGCAGAGGCTCCAGAAATACAACCAAGTGCCGAGACATCCACCACCTCCAACCTTCCTCCCAAATATCATCTTACCACAAGGAGAAAGAAGCAGCGGACTGTTTACTATCCTCATGGTCCTTGTTTGTTGGCTTATAAAACGGTTTAGTAAAGTCATTTTCTACCACCTGAAACCTGTTTTTGTCTTCATTACTGTCAATAATAATAATCCTGAGTCTTCCATAGATCTGTCCTCATGAACCTGGAGGAATAAGAACGTCTCAATGTTATTGTAGCAAAATTCTGATTTATGAAAAAAATAAATATATATTTTTTACACTATAAGGCTATGTTCACACGGAGTATTTTGCAGGAGGAATATCTGCCTCAAAATTCAGTTTGGAAGTTTGAGGCAGATTTTCCTCTCCCTGCACGCCGATTTCCGCGGAGTTTCTCGCTGCGTTTTTCACCCGCGGCCATTGAGCGCCGCGGGCATAAAACACAGCGGAATACGCTTTCTCTGCCTCCCATTGAAGTCAATGGGAGGTCAGAGGCGGAAGCGCCCGAAGATAGGGCATGTCGCTTCTTTTTCCCGCGAGGCAGTTTTACTGCTCGCGGGAAAAAGAAGTCGACGCCTCCCACTGTCGGGCATAAACGTGCGCAGGGGTCTGGAGGAGTAGGGGGGTCCAAGCTGAATTCTTGCACCAGGGAACATGAGCCTTAGCTACGCCCCTGGGTGAGGTTATTAATGGGTGAGGGTCCTGAAGGGCATCCAGTGCACACTGACTGTTAGGGGAGAAAGGTTTAAATGCGGTTTTAATTTATGGGCAGGTTGTGAAGGGGTTAATAAAGTTTTCTCCTCTTCCATTATCTCTAATTAGCATATGGGTGCAACATATAAAGAAGCTTACCCTTCTATGCTGTCTGAGGGTACTGGCCACACTCATGGGCCAATAGAGAGAGGTTTTGTACTGGACTTTGCCCACAAGTAGAGATGAGCGAACCGGGACAACCGAACCCGGTTTCGGTCCGAACTTCCGGAAAAGTTCGGTTCGCAGCGAATCCGAACTTCACCGGGTTCGGCCGAACCCGTTTTGACCGAACCCGGTCAAAAATATTATACAAATCGGCAGCCACTTGTCTCTATCAATCACTGATAGAGAAAAGAGGCTGCTGATTAAAAATAAAATAAAAAGCATTTCATACGTACCTGGTCGTTGTCTTGCGGACGAGTCTCTCTTCTTCCTCCAGTCCGACCTTCTTTTCTGACGCGGCAGCCTGTGATTGGCTGCAGAGGCCTCTGCAGCCTGTGATTGGCTGCAGAGGTCTCTGCAGCCCGTGATTGGCTGCAGAGGCCTCTGCAGCCCGTGATTGGCTGCAGCGCTCACATGGGCTGCATCGTCATCAAGGAATGTCGGGCCGGATGTCGCGAGGGACGCGTCACCAAGGCAACGGCCAGGAGACCGGACTGGAGGAAGCAGGGAGTTCCCGGTAAGTGTGAACGTCTTTTTTTTTTTACAGGTACTCTATATTGTGATCGGTAGTCACTGTCCAGGGTGCTGAAACAGTTACTGCCGATCAGTTAACTCTTTCAGCACCCTGAAGAGTGACTATTTACTGACGTCGCCTAGCAACGCTGCCGTAATGACGGGTGCACACATGTAGCCACCCGTCATTACGGGGCCTCATGCACACGACCGTAAAAACACCCGTTATTAAGGGTCGTAATTACGACCCGAAATAGCGGGCCCATAGACTTCTGTTAGCCACGGGTACCTTCCCGTTTTCTCACGGGAAGGTGCCCGTGCCGTTAAAAAGATAGAACATGTTCTATTTTTTTATTTTACGGGTCGTGCTCGTAATTACGAGCACGGCCGGCCGCTTTTACGAGCCGTGCTGTCATTATAAGGGTATGTTCACACGACAGCGTCCGTTACGGCTGAAATTACGGGGATGTTTCCGCCTGAAAACATCCCCGTAATTTCAGCCGTTATGGCATATGCAGGCGCTTGAACGCCGCGTCCATTACGGACGTAATTGGCGCTGCTATTCATTGGAGTCAATGAATAATGGCTCCAATTACGGCCAAAGAAGTGACAGGTCATTGCTTTCAATGGGCAGATGTTTGTCAGCGCTATCGAGGCGCTATTTTTGGACGTAATTCGGGGCAAAAACGCCCGAATTACGTCCGTAATTAGTGAGTGTGAACATACCCTGTGTTCACACGCACTAATTACGGATGTAATTCGGGATTTTTTGCCCCGAATTACGCCCGAAAATAGCGCCTCGATAGCGCTGACAAACATCTGCCCATTGAAAGCAATGGGCAGACGTTTGTCTGTTCACACGAGGCGTATATTTACGCGCCGCTGTCAAATGACGGCGCGTAAATAGACGCCCGCGTCAAAGAAGTGACCTGTCACTTCTTTGGCCGTAATTGGAGCCGTTATTCATTGACTCCAATGAATAGCAGCGCCAATTACGTCCGTAATGGACGCCGCGTTCAAGCGCCTGCAGATGCCGTTACGGCTGAAATTACGGGGATGTTTTCAGACGGAAACATCCCCGTAATTTCAGCCGTTACGGACGCTGTCGTGTGAACATACCCTAAATTTTATAGCAGCACGGCCCGTAAAATAGAAAAATAGAACATGTTCTATTTTTTTAACGGCACGGGCACCTTCCCGTGAGAAAACGGGAAGGTACCCATGGGTAACAGAAGTCTATGAACCCGTTATTGCGGGTCGTAATTACGACCCACAATAACGGGTGTTTTTACGGTCGTGTGCATAATGGGAGCACGTCTTGGAAAAACGACCGGCTGCCTGTGGCCGGCCGTGCTCCTCTCCTGAAATACTCTGTGCTGCGTTAAACTCTGTGGACAGGTCAGGATCCTGTTTCTTTTAAATGCTGCTAGGGAACCCGCTCGATCCACTATATAAGGCTGCGCTACAGTACAGCATTTAAAAGAAACAGGATCCTGACCTGTCCACAGAGTTTAAGGCAGCACAGAGTATTTCAGGAGATGAGCGTGCAGATTCAGTGCTGCTGTGAACTCTGCTCTTACCATTACGTAGCTCTCAGTCTGTTACCTCTCCTCCACTCCTGTCCTCAATAACACCTTCACATGATTGGCAAGTCACCACCCCGCACAAGAACCGCACGCTCATCTCCTGAAATACTCTGTGCTGCTGTGAACTCTACTCTTACCATTACGTGGTGACTTGCCAATCATGTGAAGGTGTTCTTGAGGACAGGAGTGGAGGAGAGGTAACAGACTGAGAGCTACGTAATGGTAAGAGCAGAGTTCACAGCAGCACTGAATCTGCACGCTCATCTCCTGAAATACTCTGTGCTGCCTTAAACTCTATGGACAGGTCAGGATCCTGTTTCTTTTAAATGCTGCACTATAGCGCAGCCTTATATAGTGGATCGAGCGGGTTCCCAAGCAGCATTTAAAAGAAACAGTGTGTGTGTTTGGGTATGTGTCTTTGTCTGTTTTTATATGTGTGTTTGTGTTTATGTGTGTTTGTGTATATATGGGTGTGTTTGTGTATATGTGTTTGTGTATATATATGGGTGTATGTGTATATGTTTGTGTGTAGATGTTTGTGTGTGTGTGTTTGTGTATATGTGTGTATATGGGTGTGTTTATGTGTGTGTTTGTGTATATATGGGTGTGTTTGTGTATATATATGGGTGTATTTGTATATATGTTTGTGTGTAGATGTTTGTGTGTGTGTGTTTATATATGTGTGTGTTTGTGTATATGGGTGTGTGTATATGTGTGTGTTTATGTATATGTGTGTGTGTGTTTGTCTGTTTATGTGTGTATGTGTGTGTATATCTTGTTGTGTTTGTGTATATATATGGGTGTATTTGTATATATGTTTGTGTGTAGATGTTTGTGTGTGTGTGTGTTTTTGTATATGTGTGTGTTTGTGTATATGGGTGTGTGTTTATGTGTGTGTGTTTGTATATATATGGGTGTGTTTGTTTATATGTGTGTATATGTGTGTTTGTATATATGTGTGTGTTTGTGTATGGTTGTTTGTGTGTGCGTGCGTGTATATATGTGTGTAGGTGAGTAGAAGTATTGTTATTGTTCACATTGATAACTGTTTTTTTATGTTGTTGCAGATTTTGATGTACCGATTGGACTACGTCTTCGATTCGTTGGACTACTGCGTAGATCTACGTTTTTTAAAAATTTTAATAAAATGGTTAACGAGGGTTTTGTTGGGGATTTCTTATTTCAATAAAAAAGAATTGTCTTTGTGTTTTTTTTAAAACTTTATTAGTGCCTAGATAATGGCAGTTGGCTGATTGACAGCGTCCATTATTAAGGCGGTACTTAGTGTTAGCCGGTGCAGAGGCTAGCACTAACCACCCATTATTACCCCGGTACCCACCACCACCAGGGGTGCCGGGAAGAGCTTGGTACGATCCAGTACCCGACCATCTGTTGTGATGGTCGGGTACTGGGGCGGCCGTAGGCTGGTATTATGAGGCTGGGAAGGGCCAAAAACAGTGGACCTTCCCACCCTTGTAATGCTAGGCTGCTGCTGCTGTGTTGTATCGGGCTGGTTATAAAAATGGGGGGGACCCCAAGTCGTTTTTTTTTTGGAATTTAACAAATTTAACAATAGACGTTGGGTCCCCCACATTTTTAATAACCAGCCATATACAAGGCCGCAGCAGTCTGGCATTACATGGGTGGGAAGGGCCACTGGTTTTGTCCATTCCCAGGCTAATAACACTGTGTTGTATGTGGCTGGTTATGATAAATTGGGTGGAACCCCATGTCTTTTTAAAAAAAAATTAAAAATAAATAAATAATAAAAAAAAAATGACGTGGGGTCCCCCCCACTTTTATAACCAGCCAGATACAACGCAGCAGCAGCAGCCTAGCATTACAAGGGTGGGAAGGTCCACTGTTTTTGGCCCTTCCCAGCCTCATAATACCAGCCTGCGGCCGCCCCAGAACCCGACCATCACAACAGATGGTCGGGTACTGGATCGTACCTGGCTCTTCCCGGCACCCCTGGTGGTGGTGGGTACCGGGGTAATAATGGTGGTTAGTGTTAGCCTCTGTACCGGCTAACACTAAGCCTCGCCTTAGTAATGGATGTTGTCACTCAGACAGCGGCCATTACTAAAGTGGTAGTAATAAAATTTTAAAAAAAAAAGACAAAGATATAGATAAAATATTTTATTGAAATAAAGCACCCCCAACACAACCCTCATTAACCATTTTATTGTAGAAAAAAAAAACGTCATCGAAGTAGTCCTCGAAACCGACGTAGTCCAAACACCAAACCTGTAAAAAAAATAAAAAATGAAATAAAACATGTTGTAAGCTTAGATTCAGTTTAATGTGTGATACTGACTGTTATACCAAGTATAGAAGCCTGCCGTGAAGTTGACTTTGATACAGGGCGCCAGCAGACAGTATCATACATGGCCATACAGACATGTATACAAACAAACATACATACATGCAAACTATCATACATACATGCATACACACACACACACACATGAAACCATACATACAAACATGCAAAGATACATACATATATACAAGCATGCACAAATATACATGCAAACATAAATACATGCAAACATAATTACATACATGCACATATATATATAAACATACATGCAAAAATAAAAACATGCAAACATACATGACAACATACATACATACATGCAAACATACATACATACAAACATGTATACATACATGACAACATACATACATGACAACATACATACATACATGCAAATATACATTCATGCAAACATACATAAATGCAAACATACATACATGCAAATATATACATGCAAATATACATACAAACATGCACATATATACATACATGACAACATACATACATGACGACATACATACATACATAAAATGCAAACATACATACATACATTCATGCAAACATACATGCAAATATATACATGCAAATATACACATACATGCCAACATATATACATGCCATGTATGTACATACATACATGCAAACATACACACATGCAAACATACATACATGCAAATATACATACAAACATACATGCACATATATACATACATACATGACAACATACATGCATACATACATACATGACAACATACATACATACATGCAAACATACATTCATGCAAACATACATTCATGCAAACATACATACATACATGCAAACATACATTCATGCAAACATACATACATGCAAACATACATGCAAATATATACATGCAAATATACATACACACATGCACATATATACATACATGCCAACATACATGCAAACATACATGCACATATATACATACATACATGACAACATACATACATACATACATACATGCCAACATACATACATGCCAAAAAAAAATAATAATACGTTCATACTTACTTTCCTCCTGTCCGGGCTCCAGCGATGACGTTTCATCCATGTCGCCGCTGCAGCCTGTGATTGGCTGCAGAGGCGGTCACGTGGGATGAAGCGTCATCCTGACGTGCGTGACCGCCACTACAGCCTGTGATTGGCTGCAGCGGCGAAAGGGATGAAACGTCATCGCTGGAGGCCGGACAGGAGGAAAGTAAGTACGAACGTATAATTTTTATTTTTTTATTACATTTAAATTGTATTTTCCGCGCGCCGAGCATGTACTGTGAAGGTTGCTGAAAGAGTTAGTGCAGCCCATTAACTCTATCAGCACCCGAGACAGTAGCATGCTCGGCGCACGTAAGTGACAGGTTCGGTCCGAACTAGTTCGGTCCGAATCGAACTTTTTTGTGAAATTCGGCGAATTAGCCGAACCGAACTTTTGAAAAGTTCGCTCATCTCTACCCACAAGCAAAGGGCTTAAATTGTCTTCTTTATAGTGCGTCTTCCTCTTTCCACTGGGATCCTGGAGGCGAGTTTTGAGGTACCGCTGCCCTGTCCAGAACAGAGTGCCATGGCTGCTGCTGATGGTGATTTAATGATAGCCTTTAGGGCTCGTATCCTAACAGAAGGGAAAGGTTGGCTCAGCCACTTCCTTGATCAGACGACTTCCCCACCCACTTCTATTGATTTTCCACACACTTTCTATTACCGCTGCGGTGATGCAGCAGAATGCTCAGGCACCGGTCATACCGATGACGACTCCGGTGGTCCCCTTACCATCCCCATCCACTTCAACTGGTACTGGTGAGTTCCCATACACTGGGGCCTGGGGTGCGTGGGGTTAATGACTCTGAGGTATTATCCACCTTAAAAGCTGTCTTAGGGGCCGTTCACATATGTCCGGTGTCAGCTTCAGTTTACCACCCGGTGTGTTGAAGAAAAGCAGGAGGCAAACTGATGCTAGAACGGATGCCATAGCTTTCTATGGGATCTGTTCTGGCACAGGGCATATCAGTTTTGGCGCCGTACGGTGCCGGACCTCCCTGGGAGCTGGATCCCATGGAGGTCCGGCGCCGTATCCTATCTATTTTAATTGTGGTCGGATGAACGCCAGGTGCTGCCGCATCCACCTTTCGGCAGCACCCGGCGGGAAGGTGGTCGTGAGCTAGGAGCGGAATCCTCTGTCATAGTATTGCTGGGGATTCCGCTCCAGGTGGAAAGCCTGACGACTACCCTCCCCCCGTCCCGGATTCAACGGGACAGTTCCGGATTCCGGGCGGTGTGCCCGCTGCTCTGTGCGCCTGGGGGTATGTCTAGCTGTCAACTGTGATCAGGTCCCTGCTTGAGAATTAGTTCAGAGTGGAGGAGCAGAGGGAGCTCCTCCGCTCGCCGAGAATTCCCCTGGGCACAGCGCTACTTTAACTCTTTCATGCCAACAATCTGTATAGCCACGTCCTTTTCGTACATACCCTGTGCAGCCAGGGCGTGAATATACAGATCACTGTTCCAGCCGGCATAGCGCTGTGAAAAGCGCTCGGACGCCGGCTGTGTCAGTGTCTGCGGCTCCGTGCAGCGCCGACGTGAATTTACAGTGGGTGTTAAAAGCGCGATCCGTGTGTCTCAGAGTAGTGCTGACACCCGGATTGCGCTGTTATCCCCTGCCTCTGGTCCCGGAGACATGACCGGAACCTGATTGGTTCAGGTCCCGATCATGTGATCGCAGGGAAAGTTTGTTGTAGCAACAAACTGGAAAGTTTGTTGCTACAACAAACTTTCCCGAGGACCGATTGCGGGTGCTGCCGTCAGTTGCATGGCAAAACCGGAGGCCATACAACAGCCTCCGGTCTGCCATTCTACGGACCAGCTGATCCTCATAGGCTTCCTGTCAGTGTGACTGTCAGCGTCACACTGACAGTTTATAATACGTTACACTACCTATGTAGTGTAATGTATTATAGCAGCCATCAGTGCTGCAGGTCTTCAAGTAAAAAAAAAAAAAAGTAATAAAAATGTTTTATACAAATGTAAAAACAAGTTATAAGCTACAAAAAAAGCTTTTTTTCCTATAATAAGTCTCTTATTATAGGAAAAAAAATAAACCGTTAAAACAGTACACATATTTGGTATCACCGCATTCGTAACGCCCCCAACTATAAAACAATGATATTATTTTTCCCGCACGGTGAACACCGCAAAAAATAATTAAAAAACAATACTAGCATCACTTTTTTTTGTCAATCACCCCTCCCAAAATATAGAATAAAAAGTGATCAAAAATTCGCATGCACCCCAAAATAATACCAATAAAAACTACAACCCGTCCCGCAAAAAACAAGCCCTTACACAGCTTTTTTGGACTGAAAAATAAAAAAATTACGGCTCTCAGAATATGGTGACACAAAAAATAAATAATTTTATAGAAAAGTGATTTTATTGCGCAAACGCCACAAAACGTAAAAAAACTATATCGCCGTAATCGTACCGACATGCAGAATAAAGTAAAATGTCATTTATAGCGCACAGTGATTACTGTAAAAAAAAGGACAAAAACATTGTCAAAATGTATGGTTTTTTTTGTCACTTTGCTTGCCAAAAAAATCAAATAAAAAGTGATCAAAAAATCACATGTACCCTAAAATGGTACCAATGAAAACTACAGATTGTAACGTAACAAATAAGCCCTCACACGGCTCCGGTGGAAAAAACAAACAAACAAGTTCTGGCGCTCAGAATATAGCGACAGAAATTGTGCAGAGTGTCCAAAAGCGGATAAGATTGGGCACCATTTATCAGTGCGACACCGGCCACAAATCTATGAGTTTTTTATTTACCCCCTTATTATGCCCTGATGTACTCTGCCCAGCTTACATATACCCCCACATTATAAACTGAAATACCAGCAAAACCCCAAACAGAACTATTACCAAGCAAAATCTGCGCTCCAAAAGCCAAATCCCTTTCTGAGCTCTGCCATGGGTCCAAACAGCAGTGTATTACCACATATGGGGTATTGCCGTAATCGGGAGAAATAGCTTGACAAGTTTTGGGGTGCTTTTTATTCTTTATTCCTTGTAAAAATTACATTATATTTTTTCAGAAAAAAAGTAGATTTTAATTTTCACAGACATATTCCAATAAATATAGCAAAAGACCTGTCTGGTCAAGATGCTAACTATACCCCTAGATAAATTCCTTGAGGTGTGTAGTTTCCCAAACCACTTTTGTGGAGATTCCACTGTTTTGGCACCACAAGACCTCTTCAAACCTGACATGGTGCCTAAAATATATTCTAAAAAAGGAGGCCCCAAAATCCACTGGGTGCTCCTTTGCTTCTGAGGCCGGTGCTTCAGTCCATTATCATACTAGAGCCACATGTAGGATATTTCTAAAAACTGCAGAATCTGGGCAATAAATATTGAGTTGCATTTCTCGGTTAAAACCTTCTGTGTTACAGAAAAAAAGGTATTACACATTAATTTCGCCAAAAAAAATTAAATTTGTAAATTTCACCTCTACTTTGCTTTAATTCCTGTGAAACGCCTAAAGGGTTAATAAACTTTCTGAATGCTGTTTTGAATACTTTGAGGGGTGCAGTTTTTAAAATGTGGTGATTTATGGGGTCTATCTAGTACATAAGGCCCTCAAAGCCACTTCAGAACTGAACTGGTCCTTGACAAAATATTCTTTTGAAATTTTCTTGAAAATGTAAGAAATTGCTGCTAAAGTTCTAAGCCTTGTAACGTCCTAGAAAAATAAAATAATGTTCAAAAAACAATGCAAATATAAAGTAGACATATGGGGGATGTCAATTAACAACAATTTTATGTGATATTACTATCTATTTTACAATGGAGATTACATTTAAAATTAGAAAAATTATAATTTTTCCATATTTTCTTTAAATTTTGGCGTTTTTCACAAATAAGCTACGAATTTATTGACCAAATTTTTCCACTAACATAAAGTACAATATATCACGAGAAAACAATCTCTGAATCGCTTGGATAGGCTTTGCATTCCAGAGTTATTACCACATAAAATGACACATGTCAGATTTGAAAAAATGGGGCTGGTCATTGAGGCATCGAGGACCCTTGGTCCTGAAAGGGTTAAGTGCTGTGCTCGGGGGAGCCCTTGACATCATTGTCCATATATGGACAGTGATGTCAGTGGCTACTGATTGAGCGGAATCCCCGTTGCCGATGATCTGGTCGGGGATTCCGCTCCTAGGGGAAACCCCTGAGGTTACTGTCTATATATGGACATTGATGTAAGGGGCTCCTCCTGGAGTGGAATCCCCGGCCAGAGTCGGCAATGGGGATTCCGCTCAAGGAGTAGCCGTCAGCGATGCTTTGGCCGGGGATTCCATTTAGGGAGTAACTCCTGACATCACTGTCCATATATGGACAGTGGCGTCAGGGGGTCCTCCGAGAGGGAATCCCCGGCCACAGCGTTGGCGATGCTCTGGCCGGGGATTCCTCTGCTGGAGGGAGCTTCAGTGGTGCTATCTACAGGGGAAGGGGGATAGCACTATATACAGTGGGGGTGGCGCTATCTACAGGGGGACGCTATGTTGCACAATCTACATGGGGCGCTATGTGGCACAATCTACATGGGGCGCTGTGTGGCGCCATCTACAGGGGGCTGTGTGACATCATATACAGGGGGTACTGTGGCATTGTATATAATGACACAGTACCCCCTGTATATATTGGCGCAGTACCCCCTGTATATAGAGGGCATTGCGGCATTATCTACAGGTGCATGTGTGGCACTATATACAGGGGCATGTGGGGCACTATATAAAGGGGGGTGTGGCACTATATTAAGAAGTCACTGTGGCATTATCTACAGGGGTGTGTGGCACTATATACAGAGGGCACTGTGGGTATCTGTAAAGGTGCCAAAAACAATCTACTCCTTGAAGATATAGTGAGTGTTTGGCGTCTTTTCAGGCTCCCATGGCTGCTTCGTAGACCTGATCTGAGGTCAGTGGACGGCAGCTGCCTTCTGGGCTCTCTTTTGGCGCCGGCCTTAGCGCTGCACTGAATATGACACACGTGATATTACAATGTGTGTGTCAGACTTCAGTGTAGCGCCAAGGCCGGAGCAGAGAAGGAGAGCCCTGACATGGAACACAAGAAGTATCTAATCTATCATGTATCTAATCTATCACAAACTATGGCACATTTTCAGACCCTGGACCACCTTTTTGGTGAACCATTGTGGTAAAAACGGATGTTAAATACTGATGGTAAGAAACTGATGACAACTGACGCTTTTGTAGTAAAAATTGTGAAAAAGCCTGATGGCGACTCATACGTTTTTGCATCAGTTGTAATCACTTGAGAGACAAAAAAAAACTGATGCTGATGCAACTGATACATATGAACGCAGCCTTAGAGAAGCTCTCCACCCCTAACGCAGTCTCTGCTAGTAAAGCGGCTCCGCCGGTAATGGCAGGGTACATATGCTGGAATATTACAACATCTGCAGCTGAATGCTGGAGGAACTATCTCTCACTGACAGTAGATGGCGCTGTGGTAACTATTAGTTGTTATCCCTGTGCAGCTCCTCTGGTGATGATGTGTTATCTCTGGTATTCTCCATCTTGATGTTGTTACTGATGTCGGTTGCTGTCTGTCCCAGTCTTATTCTCCCACAATGTCTGACTGCTGCTGAAAGCTGCAAATACTGCAACAGGTTCTGGGCCCAGACGAGGAGCAGAACAGCTCAGTGACCCGACTGATAGCAGGAATCACCCCGAGGTCTCACCTCCTGAATACAGGAGACATATAAGGAAGATGGCGGCAGCTCAGAGCTGACACTGACAGCCGCCAAACTGAGCCCTGACAATCACCAGCAATGGAAGGTTAAAGTGGAAATGTCACTATCCAGAGAGGACGTGTGGGGGCCATTACTGCAGGGACCAGAGAGCAATTATCAGGACTGGGACCAGATAAATAGACAGGGACCACCATAAAGTTATTATACTGTATACCCCTAGATTGCCCACTGCCCGAGATCCTGGTTAGGTAGCAATGACACCTCTCATTTAGAATTTGGTAGGTAGGTAGGGTATCCCCACTTTTAAATACAGCAGGGTCACTGGTGGACGCTCCGCTCCTATTGTTCAGTTGAAATATAAAAAAAACCAACTACGGTCATCAGACCTGTCATCGCCTGTCATCAGACCCGTCATCGCCTGTCATTGCCTGTCATCAGATCTCTCATCGGCTGTCATCATCTGTCATCAGACCTGTCATCGCCTGTCATCAGACCTGTCATCAGACCTGTCATCGCCTGTCATCAGACCTGTCCATCGCCTATCATCTGACCTGTCATCAGACCTGTCATCGCCTGTCATCAGACCTGTCATCGCCTGTCATCAGACCTGTCATCGCCTGTCATCATCTGTCATCAGACCTGTCATCGCCTGTCATCAGACCCGTCATCAGACCTGTCATCAGACCTGTCATCTGACCTGTCATCAGACTTGTCATCGACTGTCATCTGACCTGTCATCAGACTGTCATCAGACCTGTCATCGCCTGTCATCAGACCTGTCATCGCCTGTCAGAAACTGACTCTGAACCCCCCGTCAGCGCGGATGAGTCGCAGGTCCTGCTATGCCCGGATTATCACGGGTAGCTGCAGATAATTATAGCCCCAAGTGCCTGATTTTACAGCCTCCTCAGGTATCAATTTGATGCCACAGGTTCGAGGCCATTGATTCGAGCAATGTATCCACATCAGACATGACAGCGCTGCAAAAGCTGCATGACAGCTCCAGTCTGAACAGCAGCTTATTTCTGCTGAGAAAACGGTATAAAATGAGACCCAACATAGAGAAAGATATAAATGCAGCGCTGGAGGCGGCACAACATGAAAAGAACGTTACATTATAGGTATCGCCGCGTTCACAACGGCCTGAACTATGAAAATATCGCATTATTTACCGCACGGTGAACACCGTAAAAAAATAAATAAAACACAATGACAGCATTTTATTTTTTTGTCGTCTTGTCTCAAAAAAAATGTAATAAAAAGTGATGAATAAGTCGCGAGTAACGCAGAATTGCACCAATAGAAACGACAGTTCGTCACGCATAAAACAAGTCCTCCCGCAGCGATATCAACCGGAAAATAAAAAAGTTACGGCTGTCAGAAAATGGCGACACCAAAACAGGATTTTTATTGTGGGAAAATAGTGAAACGTAAAAAAACGATATAAATTTGGTGTCGCTGTAATCGTATCGCCCCGCAGAATAAAGGTCACATGTTGTTTATACCGCACGGTGAACGCTGTAAAAAAGAAGAAACAAAACCGCGCTAGAATTGCTGTTTTTTGGTTTCCTCATCTCCCAAAAAATATAATAAATAGCGATAAAAAAAATTGTATTTACCCCAAAATGGAACCAATAAAAATGACAGCTCGTTCCCCAACAACCGATCCCTCGCACAGCGCCGTCACCGGAAAATAGCACGTTATGTCTCTAAGAACGCAATCACGCTGAATGACGGACCAGACTCATATTTTAGGTCCAGTCGTTTTTCACTAAATACCCCACATCATCATTTACTGGACCCCACAGGTGACCCCATAGATGCAGCGGAGATGAGGAAACTTTAGGGCCTTGTGCGGCTTATAGGACTAATGAAGAAGTCACATATAAGGCGATACTGGAGCGCAGATATTCTGTATAATCCCCAATAATCCCGGCCTGTGCATGAAGCGACCCCACCAATCCATGGATATTCACCCCATTATTACATCATCCTATTATACCCTGATGTACTCCGCCCAGCTTACATATACCCTGATGTACTCCGCCCAGAATACATATACCCTGATGTACTCCACCCAGCTTACATATAGCCTGATGTACTCCACCCAGCTTACATATACCCTTATGTACTCCACCCAGCTTACATATACCCTGATGTACTCCTCACAGTTTACATATACCCTGATGTACTCCGCCCAGTTTACATATACCCTGATGTACTCCACCCAGCTTACATATACCCTGATGTACTCCACCCAGCTTACATATACCCTGATGTACTGCCCAGCTTACATATACCCTGATGTACTGCCCAGCTTACATATACCCTGATGTACTGCCCAGCTTACATATACCCTGATGTACTCCGCCCAACTTACATATACCCTGATGTACTCCGCCCAGCTTACATATACCCTGATGTACTCCGCACAGCTTACATATACCCTGATGTACCCCGCACAGTTTACATATACCCTGATGTACTCCTCACAGCTTACATATACCCTGATTTACTGCTCACAGTTTACATATATCCTCATGTACTCCGCCCAGATTACATATACCCTGATGTACTCCGCACAGCTTACATATACCCTGATGTACTCCGCCCAGCTTACATATACCCTGATGTACTCCGCACAGCTTACATATACCCTGATGTACCCCGCACAGCTTACATATACCCTGATGTACTCCTCACAGCTTACATATACCCTGATTTACTGCTCACAGTTTACATATATCCTCATGTACTCCGCCCAGATTACATATACCCTGATGTACTCCGCACAGCTTACATATACCCTGATGTACTCCGCCCAGCTTACATATACCCTGATGTACTCCTCACAGCTTACATATACCCTGATGTACTCCGCCCAGTTTACATATACCCTGATGTACTCCGCCCAGCTTACATATACCCTGATGTACTCCGCACTGTTTACATATACCCTGATGTACTCCGCACAGTTTTACATATACCCTGATGTACTCCGCACAGTTTACATATACCCTGATGTACTCCGCACAGTTTACATATACCCTGATGTACTCCGCACAGTTTACATATACCCTGATGTACTCCGCCCAGCTTACATATACCCTGATGTACTCCGCACAGCTTACATATACCCTGATGTACTCCGCACAGCTTACATTTACCCTGATGTACTCCGCACATATTACATATACCCTGATGTACTCCGCACAGCTTACATATACCCTGATGTACTCCGCACAGCTTACATATACCCTGATGTACTCCGCACAGCTTACATATTCTCTGATGTACTCCGCACAGCTTACATATACCCTGATGTACTCCGCACAGCTTACATATACCCTGATGTACTCCGCACAGCTTACATATACCCTGATGTACTCCGCACAGTTTACATATACCCTGATGTACTCCGCCCAGTTTACATATACCCTGATGTACTCCGCACAGCTTACATATACCCTGATGTACTTTGCCCAGCTTACATATACCCTGATGTACTCCGCACAGTTTACATATACCCTGATGTACTCCACCCAGCTTACATATACCCTGATGTACTCCGCACAGTTTACATATACCCAGATGTACTCCACCCAGCTTACATATACCCTGATGTACTCCACCCAGATTACATATACCCTGATGTACTCCGCTTACATATACCCTGATGTACTCCTCCCAGTTTACATATACCCTGATGTACTCCGCCCAGCTTACATATACCCTGATGTATTCCGCACAGCTTACATTTACCCTGATGTACTCCGCCCAGCTTACATATGTCAATACCTATACCAGACTGTGAAGACTACTAGTAAATCCAAAAAATGAGCGACACATAGCACAAATTATGTACCATGACAGTATAAAACAAACTTTATTGAAATGCAAATAACACATTGGCCATGAAGAGATAAAAACAGTATTGCACACAATTTAAAAAGGAGAGTGTGGAGGAACTGCGTAAATAATCCAAGTTATAAGCTAACACAATATAAACATCCTGTGATGTGGTAAAGTGCAGAGGTCTACATCCAAAGAGGATGTGTAATGAGTCAATTTGTTAAACAGCTGAAGAGGCTATAGATATACTATGCACCTAATCAAAGAGCACAACATTGTGCATACGTGTGAAAATACACGGCTACGACTGCACAATTGCACCCAAAAATTGCCCTACTTCATAAATTAAGAAGACTGCACAAACCCGTGGATTGCATGATGGATCTCACACAAGATAACTCCACACTGACCGCCCCCGACGCGCGTTTCGCCGTCAGCTTTCTCAAGGGGTATTGACTGATGGGATAATGGTCACTTTAAGTATGAGATACAAAGGGAGGGGATTATGTCAATGTCCAATAGACACAAAGTGTGCACAGCATATGGGCATTATAATCACAGGCAAGGTTACACCTACCATGCTGCAGAGATCAGAGATGTGGACAGATGAAAGGAGCTGCACTCGTGTTTGCGGACGCCATTATGCCTCCGTTGCGCATGCGCACCGGCGTTCATCCGAGCGCCGGAAGTCATGCCCATAGACATCAGCCTCATAAGAGTACGCACTGCGCGTGCGCGCCGCAAAAGAACTAAAGGGAGGGACTGGCGTGGCCATACTTGTTATGTAGGGAGAGGTCAGTGGCCATCTTAGAGCCTGGCAAATATGCCAGAAGCCCAAACAAGGGACAATAGACGTATGCAAGCTAGGGATGCCGTATACATCGCTGAGACAGTTCACCCCGAAGGAGTAGAGACCATGTCTCAGCGATGAAACACAGCTGGCAAAGTTTAAAATAATCCCGAATACCAGGGTATATCCCAAGGCAGTTCATACATACTTTCTAGACGCCTATAGCACGCACATAAACATCACATATGAATATACATAAATACATATATGTGCATACACCAACACAAATATAAGAATCTATACTTTACACGCATATATATATATCAATATAAAGAGTACCATACACTTTAAAAATTCACTTTCATTTACAATAAAAAACCATAATGGTAAAGATATATATTCGTGTATGCATAAGTATTGAAAATAAAAGAATAAATAAATAAAGTGAGGATAATAGACAGAGAGCGAATACAGGTGAGTGAACACGCGTGCTCGTGACAGTGATAAAAAGAGAAAAATACAAAAGAAATAAAATATGTGAGAAGAGATGAGGACGGCACCTGAAAAGCATAAAACCGCTGCTACTCATACACAAGTCTTACACACATTTTTTATGTGGATCATTGTATAATGTGCTGTATAAATCGACAAAAATAGGGACCTATATGAAAGTGTCAAAATACAGATCGTTGTAAAATGTGTTATATAAAAGGAGAAAAAATATACTTATCTGTGTACAGATATAAAAACAATATATGAAATAATAAATATGTAGTAACCTGAAATCCATCAATGTAGATGGTCTAATACATAATAATATATCCAACAATAAACATGGATTGACCTAAAATCCATATGTGTAAAAAAAATATACTACATCATTACATATCCAATAATAAATATTTTGTGGAATAAAGTGCATATGTGTAAATATGATGTCATAATGAATTTGTTTCATAAAACAAGTGAATTTGTGCATATTCAATATATATATAATATGCTATAGGGCATAAACATGAGCATGTAAATATATGAATTAGTGCACCCATAGTTACATGTAATACTAAAAATATAAATAAGGTCGGTACACAAAGAAATATAGTATATACATGAAATAGATATGATATCGTGCAGAAATACAGACATACCAATATATAAATGAATATACCAATAGGCATATATAAGAATAAAAATAGAGCCGGTACGCATAAAAGTACCAATACCTACCCCTTGAGAAAGCTGAAGACATACCGAGACGCCAAATCCATATATAGAAAAGAAAAACAAGTATATAAATGCGTATACATAAGGTAACACTCCCATGCATACAGAGGGCCCGCATGTGGTAATAACCAACAGGAGAAAGGGGGAACAAGCCCACAATTTCCAAAGTTGAACATCATAGACAACCTCCACTATAGAACTGGACGAATGGACCATAGGTATCCATAACACCTGTAGAAAGATTAAGAATTTATTGGAAGATGGTATCAGATAATCAAAATATTCCAACCTGAGTGTACATGTTACACCAACAAAAAATTGCCTTACATATACCCTGATGTACTCCACCCAGCTTACATATACCCTGATGTACTCCACCCAGCTTACATATACCCTGATGTACTCCACACAGCTTACATATACCCTGATGTACTCCGCACAGATTACATATACCCTGATGTACTCCACACAGCTTACATATACCCTGATGTACTCCGCACATATTACATATACCCTGATGTACTCCGCACAGATTACATATACCCTGATGTACTCCACCCAGATTACATATACCCTGATGTACTCCGCACAGTTTACATATACCCTGATGTACTCCGCACATATTACATATACCCTGATGTACTCCGCACAGCTTACATATACCCTGATGTACTCCATCCAGCTTACATATACCCTGATGTACTCCACCCAGCTTACATATACCCTGATGTACTCCACACAGCTTACATATACCCTGATGTACTCCGCCCAGTTTACATATACCCTGATGTACTCCGCCCAGCTTACATATACCCTGATGTACTCCGCCCAGCTTACATATACCCTGATGTACTCCTCACAGCTTACATATACCCTGATGTACTCCGCACAGCTTACATATACCCTGATGTACTCCGCCCAGCTTACATATACCCTGATGTACTCCACCCAGCTTACATATACCCTGATGTACTCCGCCCAGCTTACATATACCCTGATGTACTCCGCACAGCTTACATATACCCTGATGTACTCCACATAGCTTACATATACTCTGATATACTCCGCCCAGCTTACATATACCCTGATGTTCTCCGCCCAGCTTACATATACTCTGATGTACTCCTCACAGCTTACATATACCCTGATGTACTCCGCCCAGTTTACATATATACACCAATGAAATACCAACAGAGAAGGACACAGATACAGAGTGATGTTCAATGTAAGGCAACGTTGCTGAACTATATGGAATCTACTGTATTAGGTCCTAAAATAACCAAGATAACCTTGGTGCATCGATCACAAATTGACATAAGATGAAATCCAAGAAAATATGATCGACTCAAGCACATAAAGTTTATGAAAAAAGATACAAAATTTTATTGACATAAAAACATAACAGAATAAAGCTGGAACAGGGATGAGTCACTCAATAAAAAGACATCAAATCAATCACGTACCGGATGTAAATATCAAGTGATTATGTGAGTACTAGACATATTGTTAAAACAGCAGAGATGATATAGGTATACATGTAGACCTACGTCTAATGGAGCCGAGGTAAACCTATAGCAAAAGAACCAGTCCAATGTGATCAAGCAATGATGTATGTATGTATTAGCCCAACTGTATGAGGGCATACAACAGTATTTACATGTACATGCAAGTACGCAAATACAGTGATTGTCTGAGTAAAACTAGGGAGTTGACATAAACCCTAATGTGAATGCTAAGGGATCAACATTGAAAGGGCAGGTATGCAATGCACCTGGGCTCAAAAAAATGACAGAGGAATAACATGGAAAACTAAATAGCAGCTGTCTAACAAGGAGAGATAGTAAAACATACCGGTAGACATAGAAGAAGCGTGAAAGCGATGTCTGTACCCGACGCGCGTTTCGGCAACTGCCTTCGTCCGGGGTTAAGGTCAGACTGCTGATATCCGCCCATATATACTACATAGCTCAGGTGTTTGAGATATAAAGAAAGAATGAGGAAGAGACAGATCTGGATGACGAGATTCGGCGTCTGATGCGGGGTACAAAGATGGCGCTGCCCCACTTCCGGGACCGCGTCATCAGAGAGGGTGTGAGGCGGCGGGACGAAACCACGCCCCCCACATCCTACTCCAATTGCAGACAGCGGTCGGAAGAGGACAGGGCCACTCCCCCCCCGAAGGAACATCTGATCAGGATGTTGTAAACACCAGCGCACAGCCCGACACCAGCATGTGTTGATGAAACAAAAGACTCCCAATGAAGATGATTACGAAACAGTGTATATGACTAGGGATGAGGTGATTAGATAAAGTGAGATGCCTACAGTGTTAAGGTGCGTGATATGTGGACTAAAAAGAAACGTGTAATGTGATAAGCCACTAGATAACGAATGTGAAATGAGATGTAGTGGTAATAGGAAGTGAAAATATGAGACAGAGAAAGATCAATCCAAAGGAGAAATGAAAATAGAAAATAGATAAAACTTCCAGTGGACAAGTGAAATAAAATGAATGTCGTGATGTGCAAATGAGTGTGCTAATGATATAAAGCCATGATGGATGAATGAAACCACAATAGATGTTAATATATGCAAGAAAAAGGAATAAGAAAATAGTATAAATTCCCTGCATATGTGATTATGTGTGTAAGAGTGAAAGGGCAAGGTAGTGAATATTGTGTGATGCAACGTGTTAGGTGAGAATGAGTGTAGGGAACTAAAAATTGAATGTGTGTGAATACACATATAAGTTTATAGTGGCCTATAAATATTTATATAGGTGTTAGTACAGAATGAACATACACGTGTAAAAACTTTATACACATATTGTATTAGAACCAAAAGTAAACATCAGAAAATTATTTTCACATACAAAAGATAGTACAAATTAAAACACACACATTTGATAAGTGTATTGCGAAAATAGATGACTATTGGTGTCAAATCTGATGGAAACACAAACAGAATATGAGTACAATACATTGTGTATGTGTAATGTGATCTCTACTTGTGAAAAATTATGATGATGATGAAGATAATGGTGATGAAAAAAATATAAAATAAAATAAAAAGAAAAAAAAAAAAAAAAAAAAAAAAAAAAAAATAAATGAAAAAAAATAATAAAAAGAGAAAAATAATAAAAAATAATAAATAATAGTGCATGGTACAGTGGGATGAAACATGGAACATAGGAACTGCGTGCACAACACCATATTCTGTTTCTTATTTCTTCTTTAGAGGGGTAAAGGATGGTCCAGAGAAGCACCTCCTCAGGTAAGCTCAACAGAAAATATCATGGTTCTATGTATATAGATGGAAAGAGAAAAGAGGGTAGTTAGTGATAAAAAAATGACAATGGGGATGAGGGAAGGATAAAAAGCAAAGACCCACAAAGGAGTCAATGGTTACAGAAACGAAACAAAGCTCAAGGATTCATTAAGTCCGTGAGGAGACATTGTCCCAAGGGTCCATATCCAGCGAGACTCGCATTGTGCGAGTTTCTGTTTGATGGCCCCACCTCTCATACCGCATATAATGTGGTCAATCCCTCTCACCTTCAGCTTAGAGGGGTCACATGAATGGTGTGTTTTAAAATGTCGGGCCACCGGTTTCAACATCTCCAGGTTTTCTGCCCCTGATGCTCGTTTGATGTCGGCCATATGTTCACGTACACGGACCTTCAACTCTCTGGAAGTGAGACCAACGTAAATCTTTGGGCATGGGCAGACAGCGTAGTACACAACAGCTTTAGTAGTGCATGTGATGGAATGAGTGATGTTAAACGTTTTACTGCCTGAAGCATCAGTGAAGGTGTTAACTTCTTCTACATTGGGACATGCTATGCATTTTCCACAGGGCTTACACCCCCATCTTGGACCCTTGGTCCCAAAGGGGTATTTAGATTTTATTGGATCATACAAACTTCTTACGAGAAGGTCTCTCAAATTTTTGGATCGTCTAGCTGTGACGCAGGGATATTTTGTAATGAATCTATTTAGAGTGGGGTCTGTCAGAAGTATCGGCCAATATCTTTTGAGAATTTCTTTCATCTGTGGCCATCGGGAGTGATACCCCGTGACAAATCTGACCAGACTCCGTTTTTCTGCCTTCTTTTTAGGGAAAAGCAAGTCATCTCTAGGTGTCCGTTTAGCCCTTTGATAGGCTTTTTTTATTGATCTCATACTATATCCCCTCTCCAGGAAACGATGTTTCAGGTCGTCAGCCTGTTTCTCGAATAGCGAGTCAGAGGAACATATCCTCTTGATCCTTAAAAATTGTCCAATAGGTACCGCTGAGATGGTCTGCGGGGGATGAGACGAGGAAGAGTGAAGTAGTGCATTCACAGACGTTTCCTTACGGAAAACATCACTGTGAAGGAAACCCTTTTCGTCTGTGAAAATTCTCACATCCAGGAATTCCAAACAACTGGGATGCGCTTTGTAGGTGAATTTAAGATTTACATCGTTCAGGTTCAATCCGACCATGAATAAGTCAAGATCAGCAAGTGTACCTTTCCAGACGACCAGGATGTCATCAATGTAACGGGCCCAAAGGAGGACCCGCGCCATTGATTCATCCCGGTCGTCTGAAAAGAGGGTCCTTTCCCACAGCCCCAGGAAGAGGTTGGCGTAAGATGGTGCACACGCTGCCCCCATAGCTGTTCCCTGGAGCTGTAGGTAGAAGTGACTATTAAACACAAAAAAATTGTGTGTAAGAATGTATTCAAGCATCTGTACAATGAATAAGCATAGAGGTTTGTCTAGTTCTGACATCGACAGAAAGTATCGAACTGCTCTCAAACCATCTTCATGTTTGATGCTTGTGTACAGGGACTCCACATCGATGGTGACGAGGAGCATGTCACCATCGATGCTAACACCGCTGATCTTCTGCAATAAATCGGCCGTGTCACGAACATGTGAAGGTAAATTAATTACCAGATTTTTAAGATGAAAATCGATGAATTTGCATATCCCTTCCGTAAGGCTGCCCCTGCCTGAGATGATGGGTCTCCCTGGTGGAATCCTTTCATTTTTGTGGATCTTAGGCAGCAGATAAAGGGTTGGAATGGTGGGTTCATCAATTGAAAGAGCAGTTTTTAATTCTTTTGAGATAACATTGTCTTCCACTGCCTGAAAGAGTTTGGCCTGTAGCTCTGATCTAAAAGCCGACAGAGGGTTAAAGGTCAATTTCCTATAGCATGATTTGTCCCTCAGCTGTCTATTTGCCTCCACCTCATACATAGTACATGGCCAGACTACCACATTACCCCCCTTATCTGCTGCCTTGAATACCACATCATTGATTTTTTGTAGTTGTTTAAGGCTCTTTCTCTCCAATGGAGTAAGGTTATCATATTTGATATACCTTGGAATGTTAAAGAATTCCTGGGTCACTGATTTGATGAAAAGATCCACCGCGGGACAAAGGCTAAGGGCAGGGAAATTTTTAGATTTGACACGGATACATGCTGGGATATTACCTGTAGTTTCATCAATATTATGCTCACCTAGCAGATCTTCAAGTGCTTTAAGTGCCTGCTGTTCCTCAGATGTTGGGAAGATTTCGCTGTCCACTGGTTTGTTGAACCATTTATTGAAAATAAGTGAGCGACCAAAGATGTGTAGGTCTTTTACTGCGGAAAACATATCAAAACCGGCACTTGGTGAAAAAGTCAGACCTTTAGCTATAAGTTCTAGATCAGTGTTCGAAAATATGTGTGAGGACAGATTGATTACCTTAAGTTGACTATTCTGTTCCCGTATGTCTGGTCGTTTTTTATTGGCCATTTGTCTCTGTGCCAATTTTCGTTTCGGGCGGGTGTTAAAGGCAGGTCTATAAGGCATGGTATCGGTTTCACTCTGAGATGATACTGAGGAAATGGAGGGAGTGTGACTACGGCCTCCTGGGGTCTGACTTCTTCTCCACCTGTACACCTTGTTATTTTGAAAATCACCAATGTCTCTTGAAAATTTTCTGGATTTGATTTCCTGGATGTCTTTCTCCCATTCCACAAATTGAATGTCCAAGTTATGTTTGAATTTAGACATATTGTCTGTGGACATAAGTGGAAATAATTGGGTCTGGACATTTTCTATCTCTTTGTCCATGGACAGTATCATTTTGTGGTTGAGGTCAACCAAGAGCTCCATGAATTTTCTGGAGCCTTGGTTGCATACCTCTTCCCACTTGGAGATGAATTCTTCTTCTATAATCGGGAAGGATGGGAAAATCTGGATTCTTAGGCCCCTTGGGACAAGGTCTCTCTGGATGTAGTTTTCCAGAAAAGTTTTGTTCCACCACACCTTCATGCGGCGGTGTAACAAATTGGTATATTTATTCTGGAGCTCAGTGACGTTTCTGCACACATTAAAACCAAGGATTGGGGACTCATCCTTAAAAACCTGTTCCATCTGGGAACGCCAGGCACATTCCCTGGCTTTATAGTCCATAGGGCCCGAGGTACTGGACTCTGTGAGAACACAGAAAAAATTAGATATACACCAATGAAATACCAACAGAGAAGGACACAGATACAGAGTGATGTTCAATGTAAGGCAACGTTGCTGAACTATATGGAATCTACTGTATTAGGTCCTAAAATAACCAAGATAACCTTGGTGCATCGATCACAAATTGACATAAGATGAAATCCAAGAAAATATGATCGACTCAAGCACATAAAGTTTATGAAAAAAGATACAAAATTTTATTGACATAAAAACATAACAGAATAAAGCTGGAACAGGGATGAGTCACTCAATAAAAAGACATCAAATCAATCACGTACCGGATGTAAATATCAAGTGATTATGTGAGTACTAGACATATTGTTAAAACAGCAGAGATGATATAGGTATACATGTAGACCTACGTCTAATGGAGCCGAGGTAAACCTATAGCAAAAGAACCAGTCCAATGTGATCAAGCAATGATGTATGTATGTATTAGCCCAACTGTATGAGGGCATACAACAGTATTTACATGTACATGCAAGTACGCAAATACAGTGATTGTCTGAGTAAAACTAGGGAGTTGACATAAACCCTAATGTGAATGCTAAGGGATCAACATTGAAAGGGCAGGTATGCAATGCACCTGGGCTCAAAAAAATGACAGAGGAATAACATGGAAAACTAAATAGCAGCTGTCTAACAAGGAGAGATAGTAAAACATACCGGTAGACATAGAAGAAGCGTGAAAGCGATGTCTGTACCCGACGCGCGTTTCGGCAACTGCCTTCGTCCGGGGTTAAGGTCAGACTGCTGATATCCGCCCATATATACTACATAGCTCAGGTGTTTGAGATATAAAGAAAGAATGAGGAAGAGACAGATCTGGATGACGAGATTCGGCGTCTGATGCGGGGTACAAAGATGGCGCTGCCCCACTTCCGGGACCGCGTCATCAGAGAGGGTGTGAGGCGGCGGGACGAAACCACGCCCCCCACATCCTACTCCAATTGCAGACAGCGGTCGGAAGAGGACAGGGCCACTCCCCCCCCGAAGGAACATCTGATCAGGATGTTGTAAACACCAGCGCACAGCCCGACACCAGCATGTGTTGATGAAACAAAAGACTCCCAATGAAGATGATTACGAAACAGTGTATATGACTAGGGATGAGGTGATTAGATAAAGTGAGATGCCTACAGTGTTAAGGTGCGTGATATGTGGACTAAAAAGAAACGTGTAATGTGATAAGCCACTAGATAACGAATGTGAAATGAGATGTAGTGGTAATAGGAAGTGAAAATATGAGACAGAGAAAGATCAATCCAAAGGAGAAATGAAAATAGAAAATAGATAAAACTACCACATAGCTTACATATACTCTGATATACTCCGCCCAGCTTACATATACCCTGATGTTCTCCGCCCAGCTTACATATACTCTGATGTACTCCTCACAGCTTACATATACCCTGATGTACTCCGCCCAGTTTACATATACCCTGATGTACTCCACACAGCTTACATATACCCTGATGTACTCCGCACAGCTTACAAATACCCTGATGTACTCCGCCCAGTTTACATATACCCTGATGTACTCCGCACAGCTTACATATACCCTGATGTACTCCGCACAGCTTACATATACCCTGATGTACTCCGCACAGCTTACATATACCCTGATGTACTCCGCCCAGCTTACAAATGTCCCTACATTATAAATTGAAATAACAGTAAAACCAAGCAAAATCTGCGCTTCAAAAGCCAAATGGTGGTCCAACTGAGCCTGGCAGTGTGCCCAAACGGCAATTTATGACCACATATGGGGTATTACTGTATTCTGGAGAACCTGCTTAACTATTTATGGGGTGTGCGTCTACGATGGTACAAGCTGGGCACAACACATTGGGCACTGAAGTGGCATATCTGTGGAAAAGGGCAATATTCAATCTGCAACATCTATTGTGTACTAATTTTTGCAAAACACTTGTGGGGTCAAAATGCTCACTACCTTCTAGATGAATTCCTTGAGGGATGTAGTTTCCAAAATGGGGTAAGTTTTTTGGGGTTCCACTGTACTGATACTATAGCTCAGTAAAATCTCCACTCCAAATACTAAATGGCGCTCCTTCCCTTTTGAGTGATTGCCTTACCCTGGAGAGAATGCTTTACAAACGTTGAGGTGCTTTTCTCCTCTAGTCCTTGTGAAAATGCAACATTTTGGGCTAGAACTACAACTTTTCTCAAAAAAAAATGTCAATTTTTTTATTTTCACATCCCAATTCTAATAAATTCAGCAAAAACCTGTGTGGTCAAAATGCTCACTACACCCCTAGATGAATTCCTCAATGGGTGTAGTTTCCAAAATGGGGTCTTTTTTGGGGTGTTTCCTTTGTTTTGGCACCACAAGACCTCTTCTAACCTGACATGGTGCCTGAAATATAATTTAAGAAAAGGAAGGCCCTAAAATCCACTGGGTGCTCCTTTTCTGCTGAGGCCGGTGTTTCAGTCCAGTATCCCACTAGGGCCACATGTGGGATGTTTCTAAAAACTGCAGAATCAGGGCAATAAATATTCCGTTGTGTTTCTCTGGTAAAAACCTTCAGTCTTACAGGAAAAATCGATTAAAATGGCATTTCTGCCCAAAAAAAATGGAATTTGCAAATTTCCCTTCCACATTGCTTTAATTCCTGTGAAACGCATAAAGGGTTAAGAAACTTTCTAAATGCTGTTTTGAATACTTTAAGGGGTGCAGTTTTTAAAATGGGGTGATTTGTAGGGGTTCATAATATATAAGGCCTCTTAAAGCCACTTCAGATCCGTTCTGTTCCCTAAAAAAATAGGCTTTTGACATATTCTTGAAAATGTGAGAAATTGCTGCTAAATTTATAAGCCTTGTAATGTCCCAGAAAAATAAAGGGATGTTTAAAAAATGATGCAAACATAAAGTAGACATATGGGAAATGTTTAGCCAACTGAGCAATAAACCCAAATATATCAGTGGTCCTAGTGACTAATAACTTAGACCAAAAAAGAAAAGAACAGTCACGACCAAATAATTGAAGAAATACAAAAAATCCTTTATTAAACTCAAATAGACAAATGCAAGCAGACAACATAGAACATATTAAAATAGCGTAACCCTCGCAAAATCAAAGATGGAATCAGAACACTAGCGCAGCAGGACAACCAAATAGTAATCCGGAAAAATTATCCCCCAAAAATGCTAAAGTGTCTAAGTCGTTTTCAAGCAGGCACTAAGTATAAAACTTTTGCACAGATAGGCATATACCTACCAAAAAATAAATGTGAATACAATCAAGATAATGACATATGAACAGCAATATACATACACCTGCAGAGTACGGGAATAGCCGGGACTTCAAAGACCGGGGGTCCACTGCTGAACCCAACGCGCGTTTCGCAAATGCTTCGTATGGGGAAATATGGGAAATGTTGACTAATGACTATTTTGTGTGGTATTACTATCTGTCTTACCAGCAGATACATTTGACTTTAGAAAAATGACAATTTTTGCAATTTTTCTCTAAATTTTTGTGTTTTTCACAAAAACATTTAATTTTTTCACTAACATAAAGTACAATATGTCACAAGAAAACAATCTCAGAATCGCTTGGATAGGTAAAAGCATTCCGGAGTTATTACCACATAAAGTGACACGTCAGATTTTATAAATGAGGCTCTGTCATTTGGTCCAAAACTTGCTGTGGCGGGAAGGGGTTAAAGCTACAGAGACAAAATATCAAAATAAGGAAAGAAGAGAATGTTTCAGGTGCAACAAACAGGGACACCTAAAGAAGGACTGTACAATATGGAAAGCAGAACAGCAGAAACCATTTCCAAAAGGGACTAAAGAAAAGGTCAAAACCACAATCTCTGATCCACGTGCAGATAATTGGAATGGCAGATTTATAGGGACAAATGGGGGCAGCAGAAAGGAAGAACAGAACTCTGACGGAAATGATCAGATGCATGCTGACAGATCCTGGATTACCTGAAAAATATTGGTCCCTAGTACATTTTATGGGCAGGCTAAAATTCCGCCAATACCTACCCAGTAAGAGGGCAAGGTATGGGATAAAAATGTACAAACTGAGCTAGAGCAGCTCAGGTTTTGGGTTTATGAAGGGAAGGACTTCAGGATTGAACCCCCAGAATCCCCCCCCTCTTGGAGCTCCAACATTACGTGGATAACTTCTACATCAGCATCCCACTATTTAAATGCCTCTCCACCAGAAATACTGCAGCCTGCGGCACGGTGCACAGAATCCAGAGAGGCCGCTCTAAAACTCTGATTGCGCAACGTGTCAAAAGGGGTGCATTATACAGCGAGAACATGTTGTTCGTCAAGTATAAGGACAAGCGGGATGTCCTTCTCTTGACCACAATACATGGAAACGGCAGCACCCCTGTCCCTGTACGAGGTGCCACCACGGTGACCCACAATCCAGATTGCATCGTGGGCTATATATAATAAGTACTTGGGAGGGGTTGATCTCTCAGATCAAGTGCTGAAGCCGTATAGTGCAATGCGGAAGACAAGGGTGTGGTACAAAAAGGTGGCCGTGCCATTGGTACAGATGGCATTGTATCACACTTACGTGCTATGCAAATGTGCAGGCCGGACAGAGTCATTCCTTAATTTTCAGGAGGAGATTACCAAGGTGCTTGTGTTTGAAAACCAGGTTGGGGAGGGCCCAAACACATCTGCTGAAAGTGAGGGCGCCCGTATTGTACCAGGGCAACACTTTACCGGCATCGTTCCCCAAACTGCAAAGAAGGGGAGATCCCAAAAGAGGTGCAGAGTGTGTAGCAAAAGTGGCATAAGAAGGGTCACCACTTATCAGTGCGACACCTGCCCCGAAAAAACGGGTCTGTGCATAAAGGTTTGCTACAAGGCTTACCACACATCTATGAATTATTAATTGTATTATTTATGTACCTTTTATTATACTGATTTGCTCTTCACATCATACACATGCCCCCACATTATATATTGAAATACCAGTAAATACGGCCTAATTCAAATAAATTCAGACAAAAAACCTGTGAGTCAAAATGGTAATTATACCCTTCGATGAGTACCTTGAGCGGTGTCGTTTTCTAAATTGGGTCACTTTTGGGGTGTTTCCACTGTTTTGGGCCCTCAGGGGCTTTGCAAATGCGACAGGGTGCCGCAAACCAATCCAGCAAAATCTGAATGCTAAATAGAGCTCCTTCCCTTCTAATCCCTGCCGTGTGTCCAAATAGTAGTTTATAACCACATATGGGGTATTGCTGTGCTCAAGAGGATTTTCTTTATAAATGTTGGGGTGCCTTTTCTCCTTTAATCCTTGTGGAAATGAAAAAAAATTAGGTTTAGCTACATTTAATCGGAAAAAAATGTAGATTTTCATTTTCACAGCCTACTTCCAAAAATTTCGGCAAAAAACCTGTGGGGTCAAAATGCTAACTATACCCTTAGTTAAGTTCCTTGAGGGGTGTATTTTCCTAAATGAAGTCAATTTTGGGGGTTTCCACTGTTTTGTCCCCTCAGGGGCTTTGCAAATGCGACATGGCCTCTGCAAACCATTCCAGCTAAATTTGAACTCCAAAACTCAAATGGCGCTCATTCCCTTCGGTAGTTTCCAAAATGGGGTCACTTTTGGGGGGTTTCTACTGTTTTGGCACCACAAGACCTCTTCAAACCTGACATGGTGCCTAAAATATATTCTAAGAAAAAGAAGGCCCCAAAATCGACTAAGTCCTCCTTTGCTTCTGAGGCCTGTGCTTCAGTCCAACAACTTCAGAATCTGGGCAATAAATATTCAGTTGCGTTTCTCTGGTAAAAATTTCTGTGTTACAGAAAAATATGGATTCAAACTGATTTTCTGCAAAAAAAATTACATTTGTAAATTTCACCTCCACTTTGCTGTAATTCCTGTGAAGCACCTACAGGGTTTAGAAACTTTCTAAAAGCTATTTTTAATACTTTGAGGGTTTAGGTTTTGAAAATGGGGAGTTTTATGGTGTTTTCTGATATATGGGCACCTCAAAGTCACTTTAGAACTGAACTGGTCCCTAAAAAAATAGCCTTTTGAAATTTTCTTGAAATTGTGAGGAATTGCTGCTAAAGTTCTAAGCCTTGTAACGTCCTAGAAAAATAAAAGGATGTTCAAAATACGATGCCAATCTAATGTAGACATATGGGGGAAGTTAACTAGTAACTATTTTGTGTGGTGTTGCTATCTGTCTTACAAGCAGATACATTTAAATTTCGAAAAATGCTAATTTTTACACATTTTCTCTAAATTTTGGTGTTTTTTACAAATAAACACGGAATGTATCGACCAAATTTTACCACTAATTTAAAGTCCAATGTGTCGCGAGAAAACATTCTCAGAATCACTTGGATAGGTGAAAGCATTCCGAAGTTATTACCACATCAAGTCACACATGTCAGTTTTGAAAAAATGGCCTGGTCCATTAGGCGAAAACAGACTGTGTCCTTAAGGGGTTAATACATGGTCCCCGGTATCCGTGGACCAACACACCATTGATAAGGAAAGAAGGGTTCTTGATAGCAAACCATAGGATCGAAAACCCAGGGTAGCCAAAACCATGAATAATTGGATACAGGCCTTTTCCGTTATGGGTTGTGTCATGGGTCAGCACCACCCTGAACGCTGTTCGGAACTTTTCATTTACATGGATAGCATTTATAGTGCTTATAAGTCACATGGTGGTTCCACATGGTGGCACTACGACGGAGAATTCAGACGTCGTCTAGCGTTATAACCAAATTTTGGTTGGGGTGTTAAATCCACTGACGTATGGTTGCGTCTTATGATGACCCAAAAAACACACCCCTTTCCATTAATGGCATCTGGCTCATCAGCTCCTTTTCCTCAAGGGTCAGTGGCCGTCCACAGGTCTGGTGCATGCTGGTTATTCAATGAAGGCCATTGTAAATTTGCAGGATTATGCAAATATAAGCATTGGTGCTCCGCATGTGGAGGTCCACACACAGCATCTCTCGGTTCCCGCCCAACACATGAGGCACCTTCAAAGCAAAATGCTCAATGTGACGGAAAGGACCCCAGTGAGCGAAACCACGATGAGGCCTTGGCTAGATAAGTATCCTGACAGGATGCCCCAGAATGTATACAGCTCTGCTGCATTTGTTGGAGTACAATTTTGGCCTCTGGCATAGTAGGGGGTCACGGGAGATAAACTGAGTAGCATAGATATTCGTCTGCTCAACCATCAAATTTATTAGGGAGTCAGAAAAAAAAATGGAAAAAAATCAATGGCCTCGAACCCTGTGGCATCAAATTGATCCCTGAGGAGGCTGTAAAATCAGGCACTTGGGGGGCTATAATTATCTGCAGCTACCCGTGATAATCCGGGCATAGCAGCACCTGCGACTCTTCCGCGCTGACGGGGGGTTCAGAGTCAGTTTCTCTAGATTCAGATGAAATTGCAAACTGCTTCACCTTCACCTGCTGAGTCTGTATCTGAGAATAACATTTGGTTTGTCACATCAGTGGTGTAAAGCCTTTGGGCCATATTTTATATTTCTAACTGGAGATGACAAGCGATGACAGGTCTGATGACAGGCGATGACAGCTCTGATGACAGGTCTGATGACAGGCGATGACAGGTCTGATGACAGGTGATAACAGGCGATGACAGGTCTGATGACAGGCGATGACAGGTCTGATGACAGGTCTGATGACAGGTCTGATGACATGCGATGACAGGTCTGATGAGAGGCGATGACAGGTCTGATGACAGGTGATGACAGGCGATGACAGGTCTGATGAGAGGCGATGACAGGTCTGATGACATGCGATGACGTCTGATGAGAGGCGATGACAGGTCTGATGAGAGGCGGTGACAGGACTGAGGACAGGTCTGATGACACTGATCACCAGATGATGGTGGTTGTAGTGTTTTATCAGCTGGTGAGGGGACTGATCGCCGGCTTTATGTACATTTTTATCTATCTACACAGCATCTGGCTCTGTCAGGCTCCAGGACACAGTTGAGCCCTCACAGAGCAGGAGATGCTGGGAAAACAATACGTCTGCGTTTTGTTTGGCTAGTCAGTACAGACTGGCCAATCACAGCGCTCGCCGGCACCGGACCAATCTGATTGATCCCATGCCAGCATCTCCTGCCCGGCAACTCTGCTTTAGAGCTGAGTTGCCGGTCCTGTCACTGTGTCGCTTTACACAGCGACAGCTTAAAGTCCTGACATGCTTGGTACATAGGACTGCAGTAAGTTACTTGCAATACCGACGTACCAGACACATCATTTTGCGGGAAGGAGTTAATGTGACAGTACCCCCCTCCCCCTTTACCTACAGGGCCCCTGCTTTATAGAGAAATATTAGTATAGAAAAGACATGGAGGAGTTGTCCATAGCAACCAATCAGATTCCTGGTTTTATTTTTCTAAGACAGGTTTGAAATTGAAAGAAGTGATCTGATTGGTTGCTATGGACAATGTTACCTGCTAAATTTTCGACTCCACATCTTCCCAGAAGTAACCATAGCAACCAATTCAATGGATGAGAGTTGGTAGGTAGATTGGAGGGTCTGATAAGTGACAACCACAGCCCACCATGCAGTGACAGCCAGAGCCTCTAGAGCAGGGGGTCTCAAGCTCAGCTGGGTGGATGGGCCGCATAATGAAAAAATTGGAAGTTGAAGGGCCGCATTACAGAAAAAATTTGATACCATACAAAATTGTTGTTATTTGTGTTTCAATAATTTTTATTGGAGGTTTACAAGAAAAGGTATACTGTAGATGTAGATCAAACAATGCAAATTACAGTTGGGGGCATTCCCCGAAGATCGAATCATCAATTTTATATTTGAACTACTATAACATTAGTATAATAATACCGCTAGGTTTAAACTTCCCGGAAATTTGTGAGTTTACACAATCTAGTTTTCTACTTTAAGTGTCGCTAAATGCAGTCTGGCAGCTCAGTTGGCAGCGTTTGGCAGACACAAGAACGTCAATATTGGGCTTAATATCATGCGCGTTAGCCAATCGCAATGTTGCACGAAGATGTTCATCCGTAAGTCTTGACCGTAACGCTGATTTGTTAATCTTCATTGAAGAGAAGAACTGTTCACATACATACGTACTGCCAAACATGGTCATGGTCCTGGCAGCGGCATTAACAAGTTTTGGAAACTTTTCTTGAGAGACAAACTTGTAGAAATCTGGAACACCAATGTCCATATACTTCTGTTTAAGAACAGTGTCGCACTGCAAGTCCACAATCTCCATCTGCAGATCTTCTGAAACACAAGCGACGTCTACCGCAAACGGAGTGGCAAAGAGTGCAAATTCAGGTTCAAGATCCCGGAACTCATGAAAACGTCGATCAAACTCTTGCAGTAATTGAGAAATGATATCTGAGTAATAACTGAGGTGTTGTGGTTCAACTCGTATCGACTGCAAAGCGGAGAAATGTGCCAAATTGCTAGACTTCAGCTGTTTGGCCCACAAAGGCAGCTTACATCTGAATGCCTTGACACTGTCATACATCATCGTAATCATCTGCTTTGGGCCCTGAAGTTTCAAGTTGAGTGCGTTGAGGTGTTCTGTGACATCTGTTAGAAACGCTAAATCAGATAGAAAAGCTGGGTCAGAAAGTTGGAGAGCGTCGTTATCTTTTAGTGCCATAAAAAGCGCTATCTCCTGTCTTAAAGCAAAAAATCTCTTCAACACGCTTCCCCGACTCAACCATCTGACCTCGGTATGATACAGCAAGTCTCCATATTCAGTGTCCATATCGGATAAAAAAAGAAGTGAACTGCCTCTGGTTAAGACCTCTTGCCCGTATAAAATGAACCGTCTTAACAACAAAGTCCATAACTTCTTTCCTTTTTAGACTTTTGCTACACAGCGCCTCCTGATGCAGAATGCAGTGTATTGCACTGAAAGGACTCGACAAAGAAAGCTGCTTTCGTTTTGCTTTCAATAAGCCCACAACACCAACATTTTCAGAACACATTGCTGGTGCACCGTCAGTTGCCACAGACACGAGTTTATCCCATGGCAGTCCTGCTGTGTTAATACAACCTTCAAGCTCTTTAAAAATGTCACGACCGGTTGTTGTGCCTTTCATAGGTAATAAATCGAATAATTCCTCAGTTATGTTTATGTCTCCATCAACCCCACGAATAAAGACAGCACAATATGCAGTATCTGTTACACCAGTACTCTCGTCAAGCGCTATGGAAAATGCTGCAAAACCTTGCGCTCTTGTAATCAGTTGCTGATGAATGTTACTAGCAGATTCAGTGATTCTACTAGCAACAGTATTTGCCGACAAGCTTATGCCTTCAAACGGTTTCTGTTTGTCCGGACAAATAATTTCACATGTCTTTATAAAACAGTCTTTAATGAACTGGCCTTCAGTGAATGGTCTTGAAGATTTTGCTATCATGTTACTAAGGACAAAACTCGCTTTTACTGAAGATTCGCTTGACTTATTAATACTTGAGAAAAAGGTTCGCTGTTTTTTAAGCGATGCTTTCAGTTGCTGAACCTTTTCATCCCGTATTTTGCCAGACAGTGCATCATACTGTTCTCCATGCTGCGTCATGTAATGTCGACGCACATTGTAGTCCTTAAGCACCGCGATAAACTGCAAACAAATCAGACACTGGGCTCTGTCTTTTACCTCTGTGACAAAATATAAGTTTTCCCACTTGTCCTGGAATATTCGTTTCTCATCAGCAATCTTGCGATTTTTCGATGACGACGCCATTAAAGACTGTAAAGGGGTTCTCTGGGAATTGAAAAATATGTCCGTTAGCAACCCTGTACTGCCCCCATATAAATATATCATAGTTTGCTGCCACATGGAATTATAGTGCCCTCATAGGCATACATTGTATGTCTATGAGGGCACTGCAGAGCACGGTCATCCACATCCACCTCTGCAGAGCACTGTTACCTATATTTACTACTGCAGAGCTCTGTAACCTACATCCACTTCTGCAGGGCACTATTACCTACACATCCACCGCTGTACAGCCACTGCTGCATACAAAGTCTGCTGCCCCCTCAGTAAAAATATACTGTCCGATCCCCCAATAATTAAAAAATGCCCTCTGTAGATGCTGCCACAGTGCCCTCTGTAGATGCTGCCACAGTGCCCTCTGTAGATGCTGCCACAGTGCCCTCTGTAGAAGCTGCCACAGTGCCCTCTGTAGATGCTGCCACACTGCCCTCTGTAGATGCTGCCACAGTGCCCTCTGTAGATGCTGCCACAGTGCCCTCTGTAGATGCTGCCACAGTGCCCTCTGTAGATGCTGCCACAGTGCCCTCTGTAGATGCTGCCACACTGCCCTCTGTAGATGCTGCCACACTGCCCTCTGTAGATGCTGCCACACTGCCCTCTGTAGATACTGCCACAGTGCCCTCTGTAGTTGCTGCCACACTGCCCTCTGTAGATGCTGCCACAGTGCCCTCTGTAGATGCTGCCACACTGCCCTCTGTAGATGCTGCCACACTGCCCTCTGTAGATGCTGCCACACTGCCCTCTGTAGATGCTGCCACAGTGCCCTCTGTAGTTGCTGCTACACTGCCCTCTGTAGATGCTGCCACACTGCCCTCTGTAGATGCTGCCACACTGCCCTCTGTAGATGCTGCCACACTGCCCTCTGTAGATGCTGCCACAGTGCCCTCTGTAGTTGCTGCCACACTGCCCTCTGTAGATAATGCCAGTGCCCTCTGTAGATGCTGCCACACTGCCCTCTGTATAGTGCCACAGTGCCATATTTATTGCCACACTGCCCTCTGTAGATAGTGCCACAGTGCCCTCTGTAATGCTACACTGCCCTCTGTAGTGCCACAGTGCCCTCTGTAGTGCCACAGTGCCCTCTGTAGTGCCACAGTGCCCTCTGTATAGTGCCACAGTGCCCTATTTAATGCCACACTGCCCTCTGTAGATAGTGCCACAGTGCCCTCTGTAATGCTACACTGCCCTCTGTAGTGCCACAGTGCCCTCTATAGTGCCACAGTGCCCTCTGTATAGTGCCACAGTGCCCTATTTAATGCCACACTGCCCTCTGTAGATAGTGCCACAGTGCCCTCTGTAATGCTACACTGCCCTCTGTAGTGCCCCAGTGCCCTCTGTAGTGCCACAGTGCCCTCTGTATAGTGCCACAGTGCCCTATTTAATTCCACAGTGCCCTCTGTAGATAGTGCCACAGTGCCCTCTGTAATGCTACACTGCCCTCTGTAGTGCCACAGTGCCCTCTGTAGTGCCACAGTGCCCTCTGTATAGTGCCACAGTGCCCTATTTATTGCCACACTGCCCTCTGTAGATAGTGCCACAGTGCCCTCTGTAATGCTACACTGCCCTCTGTAGTGCCACAGTGCCCTCTGTAGTGCCACAGTGCCCTCTGTATAGTGCCACAGTGCCCTATTTAATGCCACACTGCCCTCTGTAGATAATGCCACAGTGCCCTCTGTAATGCTACACTGCCCTCTGTAGTGCCCCAGTGCCCTATTTAATGCCACACTGCCCTCTGTAGATAGTGCCACAATGCCCTCTGTAATGCTACACTGCCCTCTGTAGTGCCATAGTGCCCTCTATAGTGCCACAGTGCCCTCTGTAGTGCCACAGTGCCCTATGTAATGCCACAAACCATTGTAGATCACCCCCCCCCCCTATAGATAGTACCACGCAGGGGTGACATCCCAAGCCAGAGCATGCCGATGCACTGGCCTGGGATTCCTTTGCTCTAGAATGGGCCCAACACACCACACCCTGCTGACAGCGCCACATGCCCCTTCTATGTAAGTAGCTCCATTGTGACTCCCTCCTCGGCCGGGGTGTGTAGCGCTGTCAAAGATGGTGTGTGTGGGGCGCTACTAAAGGGGTTTTCCACTACATGGGACTTTAATTCAACTGCTCACCAATGCGTCCGGGACTCGTGACTGACGTTATGAAGGAGCGAGCGCTCACCAATGCGGTCCAAGGAGGACTGACGTCATGAAGGAGCGCTCCTCCTTCCGACCGCTCTATCCTCTCCCCGCGGACTCGCATTCGCCGGAGGACTGACGTCCTGAAGAAACGCTCTCACCTCTCTCTACGGGTCGCGGGCCGCAGATGACAGCCTCAGAGGCCGCATGCGGCCCGCGGGCCGCGTGCCTGAGACCCCTGCTCTAGAGGCAACAGCTACTGCCACCATTATAGTGACAACTACTGACCCCAATAATAGTGACAGCTACTGCCACCATTATAGTGACAACTACTGACCCCAATAACAGTGACAGCTACTACCCCAATAATAGTGACATCTATGACCCCAATAATACTGACAGCTACTGACCCCAATAATAGTGACAGCTACTGACCCCAATAATAGTGACAGCTACTGACCCCAATAATAGTGACAGCTACTGACCCCAATAATAGTGACAGCTACTACCCCCAATAATAGTGACAGCTACTGACCCCAATAATAGTGACAGCTACTGACCCCAATAATAGTGACAGCTACTAACCCCAATAATAGTGACAGCTACTGACCTCAATAATAGTGACAGCTACTGCCTCCACTATAGTGACAGCTACTGACCCCAAAAACAGTGACAGCTACTGACCCCAATAATAGTGACAGCTACTGACCCCAATAATAGTGACAGCTACTACCCCCCAATAATAGTGACAGCTACTGACCCCAATAATAGTGACGGCTACTGACCCCAATAATTGTGACAGCTACTGACCCCAATAATAGTGACAACTACTGACTCCAAAAATAGTGACAGCTACTGACCCCAATAATATTGACAGCTACTGACCCCAATAATAGTGACAGCTACTGACCCCAATAATATTGACAGCTACTGACCCCAATAATAGTGACAGCTACTGACCCCAATAATAGTGACAGCTACTGACCCCAATAATAGTGACAGCTACTGACCCCAATAATAGTGACAGCTACTGACCTCAATAATAGTGACAGCTACTGCCTCCACTATAGTGACAGCTACTGACCCCAAAAACAGTGACAGCTACTGACCCCAATAATAGTGACAGCTACTGACCCCAATAATAGTGACAGCTACTGACCCCAATAATAGTGACAGCTACTGACCCCAATAATAGTGACAGCTACTGAGCCTAATAATAGTGACAGCTACTGACCCCCAATAATAGTGACAGTTACTGACCCCAATAATAGTGACAGCTACTGACCCCAATAATAGTGACAGCTATTGACCCCAATAATAGTGACAGCTACTGACCCCAATAATAGTGACAGCTACTACCCCCAATAATAGTGACAGCTACTGACCCCAATAATAGTGACAGCTACTGACGCCAATAATAGTGACAGCTACTGACCCCAATAATAGTGACAGCTACTGACCCCAATAATAGTGACAGCTACTGACCCCAATAATAGTGACATCTACTGACCCCAATAATAGTGACAGCTACTGACCCCAATAATAGTGACAGCTACTGACCCCAATAATAGTGACAGCTACTGACCCCAATAATAGTGACAGCTACTGACCCCAATAATAGTGACAGCTACTGACCCCAATAACAGTTTACAGACTCGAACAATAACATCTTATTTATGGTGAATGATGAAGGGCATAAAAAAACTTAAAAAAGCAATAAAAATAAAGATAGATTATTGGAGCACTCCACTTATTTTTTTTTATTGCACCCTCCATTTGTACATTGGTGTTTCAGTGGGGTGCTGTGTGCAAAATACTTACCGATCCCCGCATTTTGTATTTTTCGGGTCCAAGGCCGCTCACCTGATCTTCCCTCTGACTTGTCTGGAGTCACGGTGCTTTTGAATAAACCGGAACTCAGGCTCTCAATGCATTCCTATGGAAGCCAGCAAGGCCAGGACGAGGCCAGAACGAGGCTCCATAGGAATGCATTGACATCAGGTTTTCTGAACCGCAGTGATTCCAGACCAGGTCAGAATGAAGATCACGTGCGCGGCCCTGGACTCGAAAAACGACAGGATCCAGGGATCGTAAGTATTTCTACACCCAGCTCCCCACTGACACACGAATGCACAAATGGAGGGTGCAAAAAATAAATAAATAAATAAAGTGGAGTGCTTCTTTAAATGCTCATGGTCACAATGAAGGGAGACAAAAGCGAAAAAAAATAATTGCAGCTGAAAGGACAAAATTAGTTGCAACATCAAGGGGTTAATAATTATAGTACATGCAGATCACTGTATAGAGCTTTTCAGCTCCCCAGGGGCATACGGTTGGGAGCTTTGACTGGCGGGGTCACTTTAAGAATAAATAAATGGGGGGTGGCATCACTTCATCATGATCTACAGAGATTGGCCAGTGATCACATGGTAGGGGGCTATAGAGCTCCCTATAAGATAGTAATGCCCTTCGTCCTCCTCTTTGGCCCCTGCAGCTTGGCGTCTTTCCCCCACTCCCTCTCTTGATTTGACTCCTTAATGACACGTTTTTTTCCATTTTCGTTTATCACTCCCCTTCCTTGCTTTCGTTTTTACAGCGTCTATCGTCCGGTAATAACTACATGTTCACTTTATTCTACGGATGAATATGATAACGGCGATACCGAATTTATCATTTTTTCATGTTTTACCACTTTGTAAAACTATTTGTTAAAAAAATTAGTTTTGCGTCGCCAAAATCTGAGAGCCATAACTTTTTTATGTTTCTGTAGATTGAGCGATGTGAGGGCTTATTTTTTGCGAGGCGAGCTTTTATTGTTACCATTTTGGAGTACATGCGACTTTTTGGTCAGTTTTTATTCTATTTTTTGGGGAGCTAACGTGACCAAAAAACAGCAATTTGGGGGCTTTAAACATTTTTTTTTTTTTTTGACTGTGTTCAGTGGGTTAGATAACATCAGATTGTAATAGTTCGGACTTTTGCAAATGTGGCGATAACAGTTATGCTAATTTATATTTTGTTTAACATTACTTTAGGGAAAAAATGGGAAGAGGGAATTTAACTTTTTTTAAATTCTGTTTAGTAGTCCCCCTAGTGGACTTGAACCAGCGATCATTGGATCGCTCACACGATCTACTGCAATAGTAAAGTATTGCAGTATATTGTGATTCTTACAGCCACCTATAAAGCCCTGCCGGAGTACAAAGATGGCAGACCCTTCATTAGGCCCCCAGGCTGCCATTATAACCATTGGCATCCCGCTATAGCATCGTGGGGGGATAATGGCACGTCGGAGGGGGTCGTCCCTCTCATTCTAATGTGTTAGATGCTGTGGTCGTGATTGACTGTGGCCTCTAAGTGGTTAAATTGGCATAATCAAAGTGATATTTGATTCTGTCCGTTGCAGTGCGGTGTTGGCTATATTACACAGCCATTACCCGCTAAGTATGGAGCGACCCCAGCCCGTGATCTCGCTCCATACTTCCCCTTAACGACTGCCATGTACATGTATGTGACATGTTGTTAAGGAAATAAATGTTATTTTGTTGATTGTTTCAGTGAATTTTTTTGTTCATCCTGTTTTGATTATTTTGATTATTTTATTCTGTTGTAGATATCACAGCGGGCGGTTCTAGGAGGATCTTGTCTAGATGACGGTGAAACACATAGGTAGAGCGCCAGGGACTGCAGGGAAGTGCAACCCGGTCTTTCTTTCCGTGAATTGACACAGTGTGATTTGCTAATTTATTGGCGAATTTTCACTATTATGGAGATCAACGGATCGGGATTCTTCTCCATCTTCTTGGCCTTTTGGTGTGCGGCCTGGCTCTCTGCTAGCTACACACTGACTGTTATCAACAACCATACCTGCACCGCTGATCCGGGAACCTGCGCCGATGAACATCTGCTTCAGCTGGGATCAGGTGAGGAAGCAGGGTCAGCGGCTATTGTGTCAGGAGATGCTGGGGGAGGGAGGCCCGGGCAGAGGAGACGCCGCAGGGGCACAGCAGTGAGGGCATTGCATGGCTCAACCCCCTATCAGAGGACAAGAGCTGGAGAAGAAGTCGTCCGGTCTCAGCCAGGGCTGCGGTCTCCTGCACAACTGTGTCATTATTGAATTTACCGTCCAGTTCTGGCCCGCAGCTGGAGGGTCCGAGCAGGGATATGGCACATGCTGTTGGTGCCAAGGGGGATCGATGTGATGTTAATCACGCTTCTGCCTTGTCCCTTTTTTCTCTTTCAGGTTTGGCAAAGGAGCGACAACCCTCCTCTTCTTCTTATCAATATCTACATCATCTTCCCCGCCGAGGACGCAGAGCCGTGCTGATGTCACAGAGAGATGACGAGGGGTTATAAATATTCCCCTGACAGCTGCCCGGTCTTTCTTTCCATGAATTGACACAGTGCGATTTGCTAATTTATTGGCGACTTCTCACTTTATGGAGACCAATGGATCGGGATTCTTCTCCATCTTCTTGGCCTTTTGGTGTGTGGCCTGGCTCTCTGCTAGCTACACCCTGACCTCACATCAACAACCATGCCCCCCACTGATGTACATCATCCCCTCAGTTCTGTAGATTATCTGACTGCTGATTATTAAGATGAAACAATTCTGACAATTTTTCCATATTATTTAACATTGAGCGTTTTCTTTTTTGTTTTGCAGTGAAATGGGAAATTTCTTTGCAGAAAATATCCTGTTTAGAATGGGATTCATAGGAATGGCCATTGCCTGTAAGTAACAATCACGGAAGTGATTATAATATTCTCTTCATGCAGCAGTAATCAGATTTTTCTAAAAAATAAATAAAGTTTTGTTCATTTCAATTGATAATAATTGTCCGGATCAGACGATGCAGATAAATGTTCTCGTCCATTATTGTAGGTTTCTTTTTGGGTTTAGCGCTTGGTCCGCGCTTCATAGATGTTATTAGGTTGTTTTACACGTTTTGCACGGTACAGGATTTATTTGGCTTATTTTCTCTTTTTCAGCTCTGGGCCTGACGTTTCTACATTATAAGTTCATTATGTTCCATGCTGAAGCCTTTCGGGATCGTCAGACCTTGGTTTAAAAGATCCTCATGGCAATTGGATGGTCATCATGCGTCGGGACAGCCGTGATGGCTACATTTTCGGTAAGTTAATAAATGTTTTACATTGATGGGGTTGTCCCATCTTCACTAAATAGGGACCCGCTGGCAATCAGCTGAACCCCTGGTGATCATGATCAGTGGTTATCACCGGGTGGCCACATCATAAAGTGGTATTACATGGCTTATTCCAATGAATGGACGACCATGTAATAGATGTGTCTAATATAAAGGAGTCACAAGCAAGAGACCAACCTCTATATCCATTATGTCTCTGTGGTTATTATATCAGAACACGTTATTTAGGATTTATTGGGAAGTTCTGAGGGTAAATTAGTGATTAGTTCCATAAGATTTGCTCTGACCTCTGTCTGCTTGTTTTCTAGACCTACCGTTATCCAACGACTCACCGGATTTCCGCTTTCATTGCATTCGGGTTTGGCAGCCTTTACAACCTTTGGCAGTCCATACTCCTCTACAAAGTGCCCGAAAGCCGAAGAGTCATCAGCCATTTCAGACTGGCGTCCTGTATAATGGCCGTGACCTTAGTGGTTTTCTGTATCCTTTCTTAAATAATATTTGAATGGAATCCAATTGTCCTTGTCTTTAGGTTCACATGTAGGAAACATCAGATCCTGAGGTGATCATTTCCCTTCATTTTCTGATCTTGCCCGCCAGATGGCGACATGCTGGTGTAACACAGCGCCATCTGGTAACATTGTTCAGCTTCTTGCAGGAACATACTGAATAGAAAGCAAGCGGTACTGTCCTTGCTATATATGTATTATATTAACATTTATCTCACATAAATATGTAGTCAATTCTATAAGACACTTTATAAATGTTATTTTCCTATATAATAAATTACCAGTCATTGGAAGTAGGGTATCCGTATACACCCACCTGTGCGCTGGAGATCAATGTGTAAAGCTATGTACAGATTTTATTTGTACCCCTAAAGGCCGTTCTATAGGAAAACAATTGGACCTATAATCTTTGTGCTTATTCTCAGCACCATGGTGATCGTGACGCCCGCAATGTAATGGATATGGTGTCACATGACAATGGGTCAGGTCCATTTTGGCATCGCTGTCAGTCACATGGAGTATACAATAAACATGAATGCAGCAAAACCTCGGCCCGGGTGGAAAGTTCTTGTTTTGTGCAATTTTTAATGTATTAATTTTGATATTTTTTCACAGATCAGTGAAATGACAGCAAAGATCATAGAGTGGTCGATGTTGGTCCTCATGCTGGTGAATGTATTGAGCTACTATCAGAATATGCAGGTCAGTAGACGTCACCTCATTATCCCCTCGTATACCGGACCTCGTAATAACATTATTATTCATCTCTACAATCATGGGGTTTATAATGTGGATATGTGTTTCTTTTCTTAGAGTTTATCTATAACAATTACCCAGAAAAGCTTCACCATCTCCAAGAGGGAGAAGAACCAGGACTCTGGAGTATAAAGAGGACCATCGTGGACGGTGACGTGAGACGGTTTCATCTGATCACACACCCCAATCCAGAAATACACAAGATCCAGCCCTAATCTTCCATGTCAGACCTCACAACAATAAAAATAAAGGTGAGGTCAATGTGTTGTATGTCCTAAATCACATGTATATAGATGGCAGGTAGAGAATATACAATATCCAATCCAAACACTAATAAAAGGGAGCTCTATTAGAAGATTTGTCCATATAGTTACAGGTTTACGGTCTCTTATTTCCAGTTTTATACAATGATGTGGAATGGCGCGCCACAGCCAAGCAGTAACTACTATGGGAACATCCCAAACTGCAGAAGATCTAGAGATGGCGACCAAGTGCCAAGACATCCAAGCCGGATCCTGCTCGCTCCCCCTCTCAGTACCGGATCCCGGGACGACACGTGGTGCACCCCGTACTCCCGCCGCGCTGCACATGTAAGCAGCGGCAATCTTCGGTGCCTCCTGTTGCTCCCCCCGCACTGACAGCTGGCCTCCGGACTTGGCCGTTTCCCCGTGTTCCCACGCTTCGGTGGCTGGTCTGCGCCGCGTATAGCGGCTGTTGCAATAGTTTTACCTGGCTGGGTGCGGGAGCTCCTCTTCCCTGCGTCCTCACATGCAGGCGCCGGAACCGGAAGTTCTCGGTTTTATTTATCTGTCAGATTTGAAAATAAAAGAAGTGATCTGATTGGTTGCTATGGACAATGTTCCCATGCTTTATAACTGCTCAGTTTTTCTACTCCACATCTGCCCAGAAGTAACCATAGCAACCAATTCAAAAGATGAGAGTTGGTAGATTGGAGGGTCTTATAAGTGACAACCACAGCCCACCATGCAGTGACAGCCAGAGCCTCTAGAGGCAACATCTACTGCATCCATTATAGTGACAGCTACTGACCCCAATAATAGTGACAGCTACTGACCCCAATAACAGTGACAGCTACTGACACCAATAATAGTGACAGCTACTGACCCCAATAACAGTGACAGCTACTGACCCCAATAATAGTGACAGCTACTGACCCCAAAAATAGTGACAGCTACTGACCCCAATAATAGTGACAGCTACTGACCCCAGTAATAGTGACATCTACTGACCCCAATAATAGTGACAGCTACTACCCCATTAATAGTGACAGCTACTGACCCCAGTAATAGTGACAGCTACTGACCCCAATAATAGTGACAGCTACTGACCCCAATAATAGTGACACCTACTGACCCCAATAATAGTGACAGCTACTGACCCCAATAATAGTGACAGCTACTGACCCCAATAATAGTGACAGCTACTGACCCCAATAATAGTGACAGCTACTGACCCCAATAACAGTGACAGCTACTGACCCCAATAATAGTGACAGCTACTACCCCATTAATAGTGACAGCTACTGACCCCAGTAATAGTGACAGCTACTGACCCCAATAATAGTGACAGCTACTGACCCCAATAATAGTGACACCTACTGACCCCAATAATAGTGACAGCTACTGACCCCAATAATAGTGACAGCTACTGACCCCAATAATAGTGACAGCTACTGACCCCAATAATAGTGACAGCTACTGACCCCAATAACAGTGACAGCTACTGACCCCAATAATAGTGACAGCTACTGACCCCAATAATAGTGACAGCTACTGACCCCAATAATAGTGACAGCTACTGACCCCAATAATAGTGACAGCTACTGACCCCAATAATAGTGACAGCTGCTGACCCCAATAATAGTGACAGCTACTTACCCTAATAACAGTGACAGCTACTGACCCCAATAATAGTGACAGCTACTACCCCCAATAATAGTGACAGCTACTACCCCCAATAATAGTGACAGCTACTGACCCCAATAATAGTGACAGCTACTGACCCCAATAATAGTGACATCTACTGACCCCAATAATAGTGACAGCTACTGACCCCAATAATAGTGACAGCTACTGACCCCAATAATAGTGACAGCTATTTACCCCAATATTAGTGACAGCTACTGACCCCAATAATAGTGACAGCTACTGACCCCAATAATAGTGACAGCTACTGACCCCAATAATAGTGACAGCTACTGACCCCAATAATAGTGACAGCTACTGACCCCAATAATAGTGACAGCTACTGATCCCAATAATAGTGACAGCTACTGACCCCAATAATACTGACAGCTACTGACCCCAATAATAGTGACAGCTACTGACCCCAATAATAGTGACAGCTACTACCCCCAATAATAGTGACAGCTACTGACCCCAATAATAGTGACAGCTACTGACCCCAATAATAGTGACAGCTACTGACCCCAATAATAGTGACAGCTACTGACCCCAATAATAGTGACAGCTACTGACTCCAATAATAGTGACAGCTACTTACCTCAATAATAGTGACAGCTACTGACCCCAATAATAGTGACAGCTACTGACCCCAATAATAATGACAGCTACTGACCCCAATAATAGTGACAGCTACTGACCCCAATAATAGTGACAGCTACTGACCCCAATAATAGTGACAGCTACTGACCTCAATAATAGTGACAGCTACTGACTCCAATAATAGTGACAGCTACTGACCCCAATAATAGTGACAGCTACTGACCCCAATAACAGTTTCCAGACGCGAAAAATAACATTATTTATGGTGAATAATGAGGAGCAGAAAAAACAATAAAAATAAAGATAAATTAACCCCTTACTGCTTTTGCCCACTTTTGACCTTCCTGACAGAGCCTCATTTTTCAAATCTGACATGTGTCACTTTATGTGGTAATAACTTCGGAATGCTTTTAACTATCCAAGCGATTCTGAGATTATTTTCTCTTGATAAATTGGACTTTATGTCACTGGCAAAATTTGCTCGATACACTTAGTATTTAATTCTGAAAAACACCCAAATTTAGCGAAGAAATTAGCATTTTTCTAAATTTAAATGTATCTGCTTGTAAGACAGGCAGTTACACTGCAAAAAATTGTTCCTAATTAACATCCCCCATATGTCTACATTAGATTGACATCGTTTTTTGAACGTCCTTTTATTTTTATAGGACGTTAAAAGGCTTAGAACTTTAGCAGCAATTTCTCATATTTTCAAGAAAATTTCAAAAGGCTATTTTTACAGAGGGCAGTTCAGTTGTGAAACCCCGAAAAAGTCACCCCATTTTAAAAACGTCACCCCTCAAAGTATTCAAAACAGCATTTAGAAAGTTTCTTAACCCTTCAGACGGTTTCACAGGAATTACAGCAAAGTAATTTTAGCAGAAATTCATTTTAAATCCATTTTTTTTGTTACACAGAAAGTTTTACCAAAGAATTGCAACTCAATATTTATTTCCCAGGTTCTGCAGATTTAGAAAATATCCCACATGTGACCCTAGTTTGGTACTGGACTAAAGCACTGGCCTCAGAAGCAAAGGCGCACCTCGTGGATTTTGGGGCCATCTTTTTATTAGAATATATTTTAGGCACCATGTCAGGTTTGAAGGGCTCTTGCGGTGCCAAAACAGTGGAAATCCCCCAAAAGTGACCCCATTTGGGAAACTACACACCTCAAGGAAATTATCTAGGGGTATAGTGAGCATTTTGACCGCTCAGGTTTATTGCAGAAATTATTGGGAGTAGGCCGTAAAAATTAAAATCTATATTTTTTCAAAGAAAATGTAGGTTTAGCTAATTTCTTTTCATTTCAACAAGGACTAAAGGGGAAAAAGCAATTTGTAAAGCAATTTTTCCTAAGTAAAACAATACTCCACATGTGGTCATAAACGGCTGTTTGGACAAACGGTGGGGCTCAGAAGGGAAAGAGCGCCATTTGGCTTTTTGAGATCACATTTAGCAGGAATAGTTTACAGAGGCCATGTCACATTTGCAAAGCCCCTGAGGGACCAAAACAATGAAAACGCCCAAAAAGTGACTCCATTTAGGAAACTACACCCCTTGAGGAATTCATCTAGGGGTGTAGTGAATTTTTGGACCCCACAGGTATTTCATAGAAATTATTAGAATTGGGCAGTGAAAATAAAAACAATCCCTTTTCTTGAATAAAACGTAGCTTTAGCTCAAAATTTCTCATTTTCTCAACAAATAAAGGAAAAAAAGAACTCCAGCATTTGTAAAGCAATTTCTCCCAAGTACGGCAATACCCCATATGTGGTCATAAACTGCTGTTTGGGCACACGGCAGGGCTTAGAATGGAAGGAGCGCCATTTGGCTGTCACGTTGGGTACGTGGACCCACTGGACCGTACCGCCTAAACGGTATGGCTGCTGGCCGAATAGACACGAAGCGGCTCAGCGCTCACATGAGTGATTCAGCTGCTTTGTTCTAGCGATTGTTGGGGGTCTCAGTGCTCGGACGCCCACCAATCTAAACTTCTGACATGTCTCTATGACATGTCAGTAGTTTGTCGAACGTTTAGCTACACTTTAAATGTTAATTTAAATGTACCACAAAATGGTCACAATGAAGGGAGACAAAAGGAAAAAAAAATATTTGCAGCTTAAAAGACAAAATTGGTTGCAACATCAAGGGGTTAATAATTATACTACATGCAGATCACTGTATAGAGCTTTTCAGCTCCCCAGGGGCATACGGTTGGGAGCTTTGACTGACGGGGTCACTTTAAGAATAAATAAATGGGGGGTGGCATCACTTCATCATGATCTACAGGGATTGGCCAGTGATCACATAGTAGGGGGCTATAGAGCTCCCTATAAAATAGTAATGCCCTTCGTCCTCTTTGGACCCTGCAGCTTGGCGTCTTTCCCCCACTCCCTCTCATGATTTGACTCCTTAATGACACGACCAATTTACGTTTTTTCATATTCGTTTATTACTCCCCGCCTTCCAAAAGCCATCACTTTTTTTATTTTTTCGTCGGCATAACCGTATGAGAGCTTGTTTTTTATGGGACAAGTTGTCATTTTTTATGGTACCATTTAATGTATCTGATAATGTACTGGGAAACTGAAAAATAAATTATTTGTGGGGTGGAATGAGCAAAAAAAAGCTAATGCGCCATTTTCAGGGGGATTTTGTTTTCATCGTGCGGTAATAACTACATGTTCACTTTATTCTACTGATTAATACGATTACGGCGATACTGAATGTATATTTTTTAATGTTTTACCACTTTGTAAAACTATTTGTTAAAAAAATTTGTTTTGCGTCTCCAAAATCTGAGAGACGTATTTTTTTTTTATTTTTCCGTAGATTGAGCGATGTGAGGGCTTCGATTTTGCGAGGCGAGCTTTTGTTACCATTTTGACTTTTTTATCAGTTTTTATTCCATTTTTTTGGGGAGCTAACGTGACCAAAAAACAGCAATTTGGGTGTTTTACATTTTTTTTTTCTTACAGTGTTCAGCGAGTGGGTTAGATAACATCAGATTGTAATAGTTTGGACTTGCAAACGCGGCGATATCAGTTATGCTAACTTATTTTGTTTAACATTACTTTAGGGAAAAAATGGGAAGAGGGAATTTATTTATTTAACTTTTTTTAAATTCTGTTCAGTAGTCCCCCTAGTGGACTTGAACCAATGATCATTGGATCGCTCACTCGATCTACTTCAGTAGTAACGTATTGCAGTTTATCGTGATTCTTACAGCCACCTATGAAGCCCTGCCGGAGAACAAAGATTTCAGACCCTTCATTAGGCCCCCAGGCTGCCATTATAACCAGCCGCATCCCGCTATAGCATCGTGGGGGGACAATGGCACGTCGGAGGGGGTCGTCCCTCTCAATCTAATGCGTTAGATGCTGTGGTCGTGATTGACTTTGGCATCTAATGGGTTAAAAAGGCAGACTCAAAGTGATATTTGATTCTGTCCATTGCAGCGCGGTGTTGGCTATATTACACAACCATTACCCGCTAAGTATGGAGTGACCCCAGCCCGTGATCTCGCTCCATACTTCTCTTCAACGACTGCCATGTACATGAATGTGACATCTTGTTAAGGAGTTAAATGTCATTTTGTTGATAATTGATTCAGAGTTTTTATGTTCATCCTGTTTTGATCATTTTGTTCTGTTCCAGACGTCACAGCGGCGGTTCTAGGAGGATCTTGTCTCTACCGTTCGTGAAATCACCCGGAAACAACTGGAGCATGCCCATCGCGCCTGCAATGTTCTGGCACCCAGGGTGACCTGTTTATCTTGCAATGTGTTTATCCAACCAGCGGACATAATAATAAAAGCTGTGGCCGACCCCCACTTTACCCCACATCTTGGTCTAAGTCCCAGTTATTTCATATAAATGTTAGAGGTTGTGTTATATGGGGGTGATGCCTTCATTGGTCCTGTCAGTCTTGTTTTACCAAATGTAATCCCCTGTTATACAGGGTGGGCCATTTATATGGATACACCTAAATAAAATGGGAATGGTTGGTGATATTAACTTCCTGTTTGTGGCACATTAGTATATGGGAGGGGGGAAACTTTTCAAGCTGGGTGTTGACCATGGCGGCCATTTTGAAGTTGGCCATTTTGTATCCAACTTTAGTTTTTTCAATGGGAAGAGGGTCATGTGACACATCAAACTTATCGAGAATTTCACAAGAAAAACAATGGTGTGCTTGGTTTTAACGTTACTTTATTCTTTCATGAGTTATTTACAAGCTTCTCTTTGTTTACAGCCATTGACATGTCGCAGAGGTTAACACGTGAGGAGCGGATAGAAATTGTGTTGATGTCTGGTGAACGCAGTACCCGGGTCATTGCAGCAGATTTCAATGCAAGGCACCCTACGAGACCACCCATCTCCCATGCTACAGTTTGCAAACTGCTTGCCAAGTTTCGTGAAACTGGTTCAGTGTTGGATTTGCCCAAATGTGGACGCATGAAAACTGTCACTAATGAAGAAACATCAGTGGCTGTCCTAGCTTCATTCAGCAAGAGCCCACAGCGTAGCACTCGCCGCATGTCACTGGAGAGTGGCATCAGTCGAACATCCCTTCGGCGGATATTAGCTACTCACAAATGGCACCCTTACAAACTCCAGCTGCTGCAGCATCTCAACGAGGATGACCCAGATTGGCGCACTGAATTTGCAGAATGGGCAAAACAAAAATTGGAACAGGACCCTCAGTTTACACAGAACATTTTGTTCAGTGATGAGGAAAACTTTTATGTGAATGGTGAAGTTAACAAACAAAACCACCGCTATTGGTCTGACACTAAGCCACATTGGATAGATCCCTCCAAGACTGTTGGAACACAAAAAATGATGGTATGGTGTGGTATATGGGGTATAAAGATAGTGGGGCCATTCTTCATCAATGGAAACCTCAAGGCCACGGGATATCTGAAATTGCTACATGGTGATGTGTTTCCCTCTTTATGCACTGAAGCTGGCACGTTCCCTGAGTTTTTCCAGCAAGGTGGTGCACCACCACATTATGGGTGTCAGGTCCGAGCATTCCTAAATGAACAGTTTCCTGGAAAGTGGATTGGTCGTCGTGGGCCAGTTGAATGGCCCCCTAGGTCTCCCGATCTGACCACCTTAGACTTTTATCTTTGGGGTCATCTGAAGGCAATTGTCTATGCTGTGAAGATACGAGATGTGCAGCAACTGAAACTACGGATACTGGAAGTCTGTGCTAGCATTTCTTCTGCGGTGTTGCTATCAGTGTGTGAAGAGTGGGAGAAGAGGGTTGCATTGACAATCCAACACAATGGGCAGCACTTTGAGCACATTTTATAAGTGGTCAGAAACTTGTAAATAACTCCTGAAAGAATAAAGTAACGTTAAAACCAAGGACACCATTGTTTTTCTTGTGAAATTCTCGATAAGTTTGATGTGTCACATGACCCTCTTCCCATTGAAAAAACTAAAGTTGGATACAAAATGGCCGACTTCAAAATGGCCGCCATGGTCAACACCCAGCTTGAAAAGTTTCCACCCTCCCATATACTAATGTGCCACAAACAGGAAGTTAATATCACCAACCATTCCCATTTTATTTAGGTGTATCCTTATAAATGGCCCACCCTGTACAATGCTGTCACCCAAAACAACATGGAAAAATCAATGGAGGGGGGTAAATAGTTTTTATTAGCACAGTATAACAGATGACCTTACATTGACCTCTGTGAAAAAAGACTCTAAAATGTCACTACATCAATGACTTATGTTCTGGGGTCTGCATAGCAGAAATAAGTTCATAGCAGATACTAAACCATGGCAGCTCCAGAGCAGAACTGACCTTACTGTGACATCACGATGACATCACTGAGCTATGATGTCACAGAGAGCTGAGAATTTGGGAATTCCCCTGACAGCAGCAGAACTGACCTTACTGTGACATCATGATGACATCACTTACCTATGATGTCACAGAGAGATGATGGGAGGTTATAAATATTCCCCTGACAGCAGCCCGGTCTTCTTTCTGTGAATTGACACAGAGTGTGATTTGCTATTTTATTGGCGACTTTTCACTATTATGGAAATCAACGGATTGGGATTCTTCCCCATCTTCTTGGCCTTTTGGTGTGTGGCCTGGCTCTCTGGAGGCTACACCCTGACTGTGATCAAGGACCATGCCCCCCCACTGATGTACATCAGGTAAGATGGAGAATTACACGACTCTTATTTTATAGTTTGGGAATGTATAAGGTAATTACTTAAATATGGACGAAATATCTAAGTAACAAAGTGGCTTCCATTACCCAGAGGGGCTGCAAGAGGACAGAGAAACGCATCCCCTCATCCCTATAGATTATTATCAGATTGATGATTATTAAGATTAAACAATTATGAAAAATGTTCGATATTATTTAACATTGACTTTTTCTTTTTCGTTTCACAGTGAAACGGGAAATTTCTTTCCCGAAAATATCCTGTTTAGAATAGGATTCGTAGGAATGGCCATTGCCTGTAAGTAAATATCACAGAAGTGATTATAATATGTTCTTACTTCTGGGGGATGGTGGGTTATTATAAAATGTCTTATATCTGATTATATTACTCTGGGGTCAAACCTACATTTATTTTTATAAAAATGTGATTACTACGTCAGTGAGAGATGCAGGCCGGTTGCTAGGGACACATTGCTGGACAAGACTGTGGTTGTTAGGTAGTGTTTCCCTAGCAACCAGACTGTCAGACATGACTCAGACTTGGCATCAGTCGCGCCCTGCCCCCATCTCAGCCTGCAGCAGTAATCAGATTATTCTAAATAATATATAAAGTTTTGTTAATCTCAACTGATAATAATAGTCCGGATCAGACGATGCAGATAAATGTTCCCGTCCATTATTGTAGGTTTCTTGTTGGGTTTAGCGCTTGTTCCGCGCTTCATAGATGTTATTAGCTTCTTTTACACATGGTACAGGATTTATTTGGCTTATTTTCTCTTTTTCAGCTCTGGGTCTGACGTTTCTACATTACAAGTTCATCATGCTCCATGCTGAAGCCTTTGGGCCTCGTCAGACCTTGGTTCAAAAGATCCTCCTGGCAATTGGATGGTCATCATGCGTTGGGACGGCCATGATGGCTATGTTTTCGGTAAGTTAATAAATGTTTTATGTTAATAGGGTTGTCCCATCTGCCCTAAATTGGGACCCGCTGGCAATCAGCTGATCACTGTGTTTCCGGCAGCTGAACCCCTGGTGATCATGATCAGCGGTTATCACCGTGTGGCCACACATTAAATTGGTAATACATGGCTTATTCGAATGAATGGACGACCATGTAGTAGATGTGTGTCTGCTCCATCTAACAGAGAGGAGTCCCAAGCAGGAGAACAACCTCTATATCCATTATGTCTCTGTGGTTATTATATCAGAACACGTTATTTAGGATTTATTGGGAAGTTCTGAGGGTAAGTTAGTGATTAGTTCCATAAGATTTGCTGTAACCTCTGTCTTCTTGTTTTCTAGACCTACCGTTATCCAATGACTCACCGGATTTGCGCTTTCGTTGCATTCGGGTTTGGCAGCCTTTACAACCTTTGGCAGTCCATACTCCTCTACAAAGTGCCCGAAAGCCGAAGAGTCATCAGCCATTTCAGACTGGCGTCCTGTATAATGGCCGTGACCTTAGTGGTTTTCTGTATCCTTTCTTAAATAATATTTGAATGGAATCCAACCGTACTTGTCTTTAGGTTCACATGTAGGAAACATCAGATCCTGAGGTGATCATTTCCCTTTATTTTCTGATCTCCGCCGTCAGATGGCGACATGCTGGTGTAACATAGCGCCATCTGGTAACATTGTTCAGCTTCTTGCAGGAAGATACTGAATAGAAAGCAGCGGTACTGTCCTTGCTATACTGTATATGTATTACATTAACATTTATCTTACATAAAAGTGTAGTAAATTGTATAGGACACTTACTAAACATAATAAACATTATTTTCCTATATAATAACCCACCAGTCATTGGAAGTAGGGTATCCGTATACACCTACCTGTGCGCTGGAGATCAATGTGTAAAGGTATGTACAGTATATCTCATACATAATATAAAGTTATTGAAATGCTGAGCCGCTGGTACAAACCAGTGGACGTAAAATTCCTTTAATCCGGCACTAATGAGATTATCAATAATTCTGGAATATTGTATACATTTTATTTGCACCCCTAGAAGCCGTTCTATAGGAAAACAATTGGACCTATAATCTTTGTGCTTGTTCTCAGCATCATGGTGGTCGTGACGTCCGCAATGTAATGGATGTGGTGTCACATGACAATGGGTCAGGTCCGTTTTGGCATCGCCGTCAGTCGCATTACTCCATGCAATAAACATGAATGCAGCAAAACCTCGGCCCGGGTGGAAAGTTCTTGCTTTGCGCAACTTTTAATGTATTAATTTTGATATTTTTTCACAGATCAGTGAAATGACAGCAAAGATCATGGAGTGGTCGATGTTGGTCCTCATGCTGGTGAATGTATTGAGCTACTATCAGAATATGCAGGTCAGTAGACGTCACCTCATTATCACCTCGTATACCGGACCTCGTAATAACATTATTATTCATCTCTACAATCATGGGGTTTATAATGTGGATATGTGTTTCTTTTCTTAGAGTTTATCTATAACAATTACCCAAAAAAGCTTCACCATCTCCAAGAGGGAGAAGAACCAGGACTCTGGAGTATAAAGAGGATCATCGTGGACGGTGACGTGACACGCTTTCATCAGACCACACACCCAGATGCCTGTCCGTTTTAAAGAAACACTATGGGCCGGTCACTAACGGGTTAAAAGGGGATCCCCCCCATAAATGTGAGGAAATAACCACTCCACTACCTACCCTCTGCCCCCTTGGACCTTGCCCAGACAATGATGACTACTACCACTGGGTTTAGCTGTTATGGTCACTACTGTCTCCATTATCATCTAATAATGTTTTAGAAATATTAGAAGATTTGTCCATATAGTTACAGGTTTACTTTCTCTTATTTCCAGTTTTATACAATGATGTGGAATGGCGCGCCACAGCCAAGCAGTTATCACATCCCAAACTGCAGAAGATCTGGAGATGGCGACCAAGTGCCAAGACATCCACCATCTCCGACCTTTCTCCAAAATATCATCTTACATCAGGGAGGACGAACTACAAGAACCGTTTATAAACAGTGGACACTAGAGGCGAGGTGGAATGGCACGTCACAGCCGAGCAGGAACTTCTCTGGGAACATCTTAAACTGATGAACTCCAGAGATGGCGACCAAGTGCCAAGACGTCCATCAGCTCCAACCTTTCTCAAAAAAAATCTTACAAACGGGAAGAAAGAACTGCAAGAACCGTTTATGACCAGTGGACTCTACAGCGAGGTGGAATGGCACGTCACAGCGGAGCAGGAACATCTCAAACTGCAGAGGCTCCAGAAATACAACCAAGTGCCGAGACATCCACCACCTCCAACCTTTCTCCCCAATATCATCTTACCACAAGGAGAGAGAAGCAGCGGACTGTTTACTATCCTCATGGTCCTTGTTTGTTGGTTTATAAAATGGTTTAGTAAAGTCATTTTCTACCACCTGAAACCTGTTTTTGTCTTCATTACTGTCAATAATAATAATACTGAGTCTTCCATAGATCTGTCCTCATGAACCTGGAGGAATAAGAACGTCTCAATGTTATTGTAGCAAAATTCTGATTTATGAAAAAAATAAATAGAGGGGATTCCTCTTCTGGAGGGAGCTTCAGAGGTGCTATCTACAAGGGAAGGGGGATAGCACTATATACAGTGGGGGTGACACAATCTACATGGGTGCTCTGTGGCGCGATCTACAGGGGGTACTGTGACATTGTATATAATGAGACAGTACCCCCTGTATATAATGGTGCAGTACCCCCTGTATATATTGATCCAGTACACCCTGTATATAGAGGGCACTGCGGCATTATCTACAGGGGCATGTGTGGCACTATATACAGGGACGTGTGTGGCACTATCTACATGGGGCGCTAGGTGGCACAATCTACATGGACAAACGGTGGGGCTCAGAAGGGAAAGAGCGCCATTTGGCTTTTTGAGATCACATTTAGCAGGAATAGTTTACAGAGGCCATGTCACATTTGCAAAGCCCCTGAGGGACCAAAAACAATGAAAACGCCCAAAAAGTGACTCCATTTAGGAAACTACACCCCTTGAGGAATTCATCTAGGGGTGTAGTGAATTTTTGGACCCCACAGATGTTTCATAGAATTTATTAGAATTGGGCAGTGAAAATAAAAACAATCCCTTTTCTTGAATAAAACGTAGCTTTAGCTCAAAATTTCTCATTTTCTCAACAAATAAAGGAAAAAAAGAACTCCAGCATTTGTAAAACAATTTCTCCCGAGTACGGCAATACCCCATATGTGGTCATAAACTGCTGTTTGGGCACACGGCAGTGCTTAGAACGGAAGAAGCTCCATTTGGCTGTAACGTTGGGTACGTGGACCCACTGGACGGTACCGCCTTAACGGTATGGCTGCTGGCCGAATAGACATGAAGCGGCTCAGCGCTCACACGAGTGATTCAGCTGCTTCAATCTAGCGATTGTTGGGGTTCTCAGTGCTCGGACGCCCACCAATCTAAACTTCTGACATGTCTCTATGACATGTCAGTAGTTTGTTGAACGTTTAGCTACCTTTAAATGTTAATTTAAATGTACCACAAAATGGTCACAATGAAGGGAGACAAAAGCGAAAAAAAATATTTGCAGCTTAAAAGACAAAATAGGTTGCAACATCAAGGGGTTAATAATTATAGTACATTCAGATCACTGTATAGAGCTTTTCAGCTCCCCAGGGGCATACGGTTGGGAGCTTTGACTGGCGGGGACACTTTAACCGCTTCCCGCAATTTCACGTACAGTTACGTCATGGGAGATGGCCTTTTCCCGCATCTCCACGTAACTGTACGTCATGGAGATGAAGCTGGCTCAGGAGCTGAGCCAGCGACATCACCGCCGGGTGACAGCTGTATGTTACAGCTGGCACCCTGAGGTATCGGCCAGGACCGGAGCTAGCCTCCGATCCGACCGATTAACCCCTCACATGCTGCGTTCAATAGAGATCGCAGCATGTCAGGAGTTTATAGCCATCGGCACCCCAGCAACGTGATCGCTGGGTTGCCGGTGGCTGCAAAGGCGATCGGAGGGCTAATACTTACCTCCTGATCAGCCTGTAACGGAATCCTCCTATGTCCCGTCGTCGGCGGGGCCCAGGAGGCTTCCGGTACCATCGGCAATATGGCGTCGGCTCAGCTTCCGGTTCAGAAGCTGAGCCGGCGTCGTCAGCAGTGGGTGTCCGCTGTATGTTACAGCGGACACCCCGATCTATCGGCAGGAACCGGAGCTAGCTCCGATTCCTGCCGTTAACCCCTTCAATGCAGCGATTCAATGCAATCGCTGCATCAAAGTGGTTTGTATGCAATCGGCAGCCTTGCCATGCGATGGCAAGACTGGCGACTGCTACTATGGCAACAGGTTGCCTAACAATGGCTTCCTATCTGCCATTACGTTAGCCGATTAGGCCCCGCCCGGAGGCGGAGCCTGATCGGCTTGCTGTCAGTGAACAACTGACAGTTCTAATACATTGCACTACATTGGTAGTGAAATGTATTAGAACATCAAAAAAACAGTTGGATCTTCAAGTCCCCTAGTGGGACTTAAGAAAAGTGTAAAAAAAAGTAAAAATAAAAGTTGTAAAAAATACAATAAAAGTTTCAAATAATAACACAAAACACAATCGCCCTTTTTCCCTTATCAAGTCATTTATTATTGATAAAAATAATAAAGCCATACATATTTGGTATCGCTGCGACCGTAACGACCTGAACTATAAAAATATGATGTTATTTATTCCGCACAGTGAACGGCGTAAAAAAAATAACTAAAAAATACTGACATAATTGCTATTTTTTGGTCACTTTGTCTTACAAAAATTGAAATATAAAGTGATCAAAAAGTCGCATGTACCCAAAAATGGTGTCTATAAAAACTATAACTCGTCTCGCTAAAAACAAGCCCTCATACAGCTCCGTCAACGAAAAATTTAAAACCGTTATGGCTCTCACAACTTGGCGACAGTAAAAATCCATTCTCTTTACAAAAGTTATTTTATTGTGCAAAAAGTTGTAAAACATAAAAAGTGCTATAAATTAGGTATCACCGGAATCGGACTGACCCGCAGAATAAAGTTAACATGTAATTTATAACACATGGTGAACGCTGTATAAAAAGAACTAAAAAAATATGCCAGAATTGCTGTTTTTTGGTCACCTTGCCTCCCAAAAAAAAAGGATAACAAGTGATCAAAAAGTCGCATGCACCCCAAAATGGTACCAATAAAAACTACAGCTCGTCGCACAAAAAAAAACAGCCTCATACCACTACGTCTATGAAAAAATAAAATTAGTCAAGGCACCAATAAGTTAGGAAATAAAAAATATGCAGTTGTGCCGGCCCGAGGGGAACATTTCTTCTGTTTCAAGTGGCGAATTATCAAGGCCCCTAAAATTAGGGAACCAGGAAGGGGAGGGCCCAAACATATCTGCTGGAAGTGGGGCGCCCGTATTATACCAGGACAACACTACCCAGCAAGATTCCCCAAACTTCAAAGGTGCGGAGTGCGGACCAAAAGGGGAATAAGTAAGGACCATTTATTAGTCCAACACCGGCCTGTGCAGAAAGGATTGTGTCACAGCGTAACACACATCTATGGATTATTTTATTGTTTTTTTTTACCCCACTATACCACCTGACTATGCCCCTTATATACTCCAGCCCGCCTTACATGTACCCCCACATTATAAACGGAAACACCAGTAAGACTCCAAACAAAACTACTACAAGCAAAATCCACGCTCCAAAAGCCAAATGGCGCTACCTCCCTTCTGAACCCTACAGTGTGCCCAAACAGCAGTTTACTTCCACATATATGGCATCGCCATACCCGGGATAACCCTTTTAACAATTTTTGGGGTGTGTGTCTCCAGTGGCACAGGCTGGGCGCCACTTATTGGCATATCTATTGAAAAACCATTTTCACTCTGCAACATCGCGTGCACACCAATTTCTGCCAATCACCTGTGGGGTTAATATGCTCACTACACCCCTAGGTGAATACTTTGAGGGGTGTAGTTTCCAAAATGGGGTCACTTCTGGGGGGGATCCACTGTTTTGGTCTCACAGGGACTTTGCAAATGCGACATAGCGACCAGAAACCAATCCAGCAAAATCTGTACTCCAAAAGCCAAATGGTGCTCCTTCCCTTCTGAGCCCTACTCTGTGCCTAAACATCAGTTTATGACCACATATGAGGTATTGCCGTACACAGGAGAAGTTGCTTTACAAGTGTTGGGGTGCTTTTTTTCATTTATTTGTTGAGAATATGAAACATTTTCAGCTAAAACTACGTCTTATTGAAGAAAAAGGATTTTTTTTATTTTCACTGCCCAATTCTAATAAAATCTATGAAACACCTGTGGGGTCAAAATGCTCACTACACCCCTAGATGAATTCCTCAAGGGGTGTAGTTTCGTGAATCGATTCACTTTTGGGGAGTTTCCACTGTACTGACACCTTAGGAGCTTTGCAAAAGTGACATGGTGTCAAGAAACCAATCCAGCAAAATCTGTGCTCCAAAAGCCAAATTGCACTCCTTCTCTTCTGATCCTTGCCGTATGCCCAAACAGCAGTTTATGACCACAAATGGGATATTGCCGTACTCCAGAGAAGTTGCTTTACAAATGTTGGGGTTCTTTTATTCCTTTATTTGTTGAGAAAATGAAAAATGTAGAGCTAAAGCTACGTCTTATTGGAAAAAAATGATTTTTTTTATCTTCACTGCCCAATTCTAATAAAATCTATGAAACCCCTGTGGGTTCAAAACACTCACTATACCCCTAGATGTATTCTTAAAGGGGTGTATTTTCCTAAATGGAGTCACTTTTTTGGTGTTTTCACTGTTTTGGTCCCTTAGGGGCTTTGCAAATGCGACGTTGTCTCCGCAAACCATTCCTGCTAAATTTGAGCTCCAAAAACCAAATGGCGCACTTTCCCTTCTAAGCTCCGCCGTTTGTCCAAACAGCCGTTTATGACCACATGCGGGGTATTGTTTTACTCGGGAGAAATTGCTTTACAAAAGTAGTGGTGCATTTTCTCCTTTTAGTCCTTGTGGAAATTAGAAAAAAATTAGCTAAACCTACATTTTCTTTGAAAGAATGTAGATTTTCATTTTCACAGCCTACTTCCAATAATTTCTGCAAAAAACCTGCGGGGTCAAAATGCTCACTATACCCCTAGATAATTTCCTCAAGGGGTATAGTTTCAAAAATGGGGTAACTTTTGGGGGATTTCCACTGTTTTGGTGCCGCAAGAGCCTTTCAAACCCGACATGGAGCCTAAAATATTTTCTAATAAAAAGGAGGCCCCAAAATCCCCTAGGTGTTCTTTTGTTTCTGAGGCCTGTACTTCAGTCAATAAGTGCACTAGGGCCACATGTGGGGTATTTCTAAAAACTGCAGAATCTGGGCAATAGATATTGAGTTGCGTTTGTTGAAAAATGAATTTCTGCAAAAAAAAAGAAATTTGAACATTTCACATCTACTTTGCCTTAATTCCTGTGAAACATCTAAAGGGTTAAGAAACGTTCTAAATGCTGTTTTGAATACTTTGAGGGGTGAAGTTTTTAAAATGGGGTGACTTATCGAGGGTTTCTAATATATAAGGCCCTAAAAACCACTTCACAACTGAACTGGCCCCTGTAAAAATAGCCTTTTGACATTTTCTTGAAAATGTGAGAAATCGCTGCTAAAGTTCTAAGCCTTGTGATTTCATAGAAAAATAAAAGGATGTTCAAAAAACGATGCCAATCTAAAGTAGACATATGGGTGATGTTAATTAGCAACAATTTTGTGGGGTATAACTATCTGTCTTACAAGCAGATACATATAAATTTAGAAAAATGCAATTTTTTGCAATTTTTCGCTAAATTTTGGTGTTTTTCACAATTAAATACTTAATATATCGAGCAAATTTTGCCAGTAACATAAAGTCCAATGTGTCACGAGAAAACAGTCTCAGAATCGCTTGGATAGGTAATAGTGAAACATGTCAGATTTGAAAAAATTGGCTGTGTCCTGAAGGCCAAAACAGGCTGTGTCTTGAAGGGGTTAAGAATAAATAAATGGGGGGTGGCATCACTTCATCATGATCTACAGGGATTGGCCAGTGATCACATAGTAGGGGGCTATAGAGCTCCCTATAAAATAGTAATGCCCTTCGTCCTCTTCCTCTTTGGACCCTGCAGCTTGGCGTCTTTCCCCCACTCCCTCTCTTGATTTGACTCCTTAATGACACAATCAATTTTTGTTTTTCATATTCGTTTATTACTCCCCGCCTTCCAAAAGCCATCACTTTTTTTTTTTTTTCGTCGGCATAACCGTATGAGAGCTTGTTTTTTATGGGACAAGTTGTCATTTTTTATGGTACCATTTAATGTATCTGATAATGTACTGGGAAACTGAAAAAGAAATTATTTGTGGGGTGGAATGAGCAAAAAAAAGCTAATGCGCCATTTTCAGGGGGATTTCGTTTTTACGGCGTCTATCGTGCGGTAATAACTACATGTTCACTTTATTCTACGGATAAATACGATTACGGCGATACTGAATGTATATTTTGTAATGTTTTACCACTTTGTAAAACTATTTGTTAAAAAAATTTGTTTTGCGACTCCAAAATCTGAGAGACGTAATTTTTTTTAATGTTTCCGTAGATTGAGCGATGTGAGGGCTTCGATTTTGCGAGGCGAGCTTTTGTTGTTACCATTTTGGGGTACATGCGACTTTTTGATCAGTTTTTATTCCATTTTTTTGGGGAGCTAACGTGACCAAAAAACAGCAATTTGGGTGTTTTACATTTTTTTTTTTCTCACAGTGTTCAGCGAGTGGGTTAGATAACATCAGATTGTAATAGTTCGGACTTGCAAACGCGGAGATATCAGTTATGCTAACTTATTTTGTTTAACATTACTTTAGGGAAGAAATTGGAAGAGGGAATTTTTTAGAAATAGAAAAATATATATTTTTTTGGGGATATTTATTTCACTTTTTTTAAATTCTGTTTAGTAGTCCCCCTAGTGGACTTAAACCAGTGATCATTGGATCGCTCACACGATCTACTGCAATAGTAACGTATTGCAGTTTATCGTGATTCTTACAGCCACCTATGAAGCCCTGCCGGAGAACAAAGATGGCAGACCCTTCATTAGGCCCCCAGGCTGCCATTATCACCAGCCGCATCCCGCTATAGCATCGTGGGGGGATAATGGCACGTCGGAGGGGGTCGTCCCTCTCATTCTAATGCGTTAGATGCTGTGGTCGTGATTGACTTTGGCATCTAATGGGTTAAACAGGCAGACTCAAAGTGATATTTGATTCTGTCCATTGCAGTGCGGTGTTGGCTATATTACACAGCCATTACCCGCTAAGTATGGAGTGACCCCAGCCCGTGATCCCGCTCCATACTTCCCTTCAACGACTGCCATGTACATGTATGTGACATGTTGTTAAGGAGTTAAATGTCATTTTGTTGATAATTGATTCAGAGTTTTTATGTTCATCCTGTTTTGATCATTTTCTTCTGTTCCAGACGTCACAGCGGCGGTTCTAGGAGGATCTTGTCTCTACCGTTCGTGAAATCACCCGGAAACAACTGGAGCATGCCCATCGCGCCTGCAATGTTCTGGCACCCAGGGTGACCTGTTTATCTTGCAATGTGTTTATCCAACCAGCGGACATAATAATAATAAAAGCTGTGGCCGACCCCCACTTTACCCCACATCTTGGTCTGAGTCCCAGTTATTTCATATAAATGTTAGAGGTTGTGTTATATGGGGGTGATGCCTTCATTGGTCCTGTCAGTCTTCTTTTACCAAATGTAATCCCCTGTGATACAATGCTGTCACCCAAAACAACATGGAAAAATCAATGGAGGGGGGTAAATAGTTTTTATTAGCACAGTATAAGGCCTGATTTACACGAGCGTGTGCGTTTTGCTCGCGCAAAAAACGCTGCGTTTTGCGCGCGCAAAAGGCACTTGACAGCTCCGTGTGTCATCCGTGTATGATGCGCGGCTGCGTGATTTTCGCGCAGCCGCCATCATAGAGATGAGGCTAGTCGACGCCCGTCACTGTCCAAGGTGCTGAAAGAGCTAACTGATCGGCAGTAACTCTTTCAGCACCCGCGACAGTGAGTTCCGATCACAATATGCACCAACCTGTGAATCAAAAAAAGACGTTCATACTTACCATGAACTTCCTGCTTCCTCCAGTCCGGTCTCCCGGCCGTTGCCTTGGTGACGCGTCCCTCTCTTGTCATCCGGCCCCACCTCCCAGGATGACGCGGCAGTCCATGAGACCGCTGCAGCCTGTGATTGGCTGCAGCCTGTGCTTGGCCTGTGATTGGCTGCAGCTGTCACTTGGTCTGAATTGTCATCCCGGGAGGTCGTTCTGGAGGAAGAAGCCGGGAGTTGTCGGTAAGTCGGAACCTCTTGTTTTTTTTACACGCATATGTATATTGTGATCGGAAGTCACTGTCCATGGTGCTGAACCAGTTTAACTCTTTCAGCACCGTGGACAGTGACTGTCTCCTGCCGTCGCGTACCCGAACATTTTTTGCCGGGTTCGGTCAAAACGAGTTCGGCCGACCCCGGTTAAGTTCGGTGCGCTCATCTCTAATTTGACACTCGGTTTGGATGTTTGTAAACAGAAAAGCACGTGGTGCTTTTATGTTTACATTCATCCTTTTGACAGCTCTTGCGCGAATCACGCAGTTCGCACGGAAGTGCTTCCGTGCGGCATGCGTGGTTTTCACGCACCCATTGACTTCAATGGGTGCGTGATGTGCGAAAAACGCACGATTATAGAACATGTCGTGAGTTTTACGCAACGCACTCACGCTGCGCAAAATTCACGCATCGTCTACACTGCCCCATAGACTAATATAGGTGCGTACGACACGCGTGAAAAGCACGCGCGTCGCACGCGCGTATATTACGCTCGTGTAAATGAGGCCTAACAGATGACCTTACATTGACCTCTGTGAAAAAAGACGCTAAAATGTCACTACATCAATGACTTATGTTCTGGGGTCTGCGAAGCGCATAGCAGAAATAAGTTCATAGATACTAAACCATGGCAGCTCCAGAGCAGAACTGACCTTACTGTGACATCACGATGACATCACTGAGCTATGATGTCACAGAGAGCTGAGAAGTTGGGAATTCCCCTGACAGCAGCAGAACTGACCTTACTGTGACATCATGATGACATCACTTAACTATGATGTCACAGAGAGATGATGGGAGGTTATAAATATTCCCCTGACAGCAGCCCGGTCTTTCTTTCTGTGAATTGACACAGAGTGTGATTTGCTAATTTATTGGCGACTTTTCACTATTATGGAAATCAACGGATTGGGATTCTTCCCCATCTTCTTGGCCTTTTGGTGTGTGGCCTGGCTCTCTGGAGGCTACACCCTGACTGTGATCAAGGACCATGCCCCCCCACTGATGTACATCAGGTAAGATGGAGAATTACACGACTCTTATTTTATAGTTTGGGAATGTATAAGGTAATTACTTAAATATGGAGGAAATATCTAAATAAGAAAATGGCTTCCATTACCCAGAGGGGCTGCAAGAGGACAGAGAAACGCATTCCCTCATCCCTATAGATTATTATCAGACTGCTGATTATTAAGATTAAACAATTATGAAAAATTTTCGATATTATTTAACATTGACTTTTTCTTTTTCGTTTCACAGTGAAACAGGAAATTTCTTTCCCGAAAATATCCTGTTTAGAATAGGATTCGTAGGAATGGCCATTGCCTGTAAGTAAATATCACAGAAGTGATTATAATATGTTCTTACTTCTGGGGGATGGCGGGTTATTATAAAATGTCTTATATCTGATTATATTACTCTGGGGTCAAACCTACATTTATTTTTATAAAAATGTGATTACTACGTCAGTGAGAGATGCAGGCCGGTTGCTAGGGACACATTGCTGGACAAGACTGTGGTTGTTAGGTAGTGTTTCCCTAGCAACCAGACTGTCAGACATGACTCAGACTTGGCATCAGTCCCGCCCTGTCCCTATCTCAGCCTGCAGCAGTAATCAGATTATTCTAAATAATAAATAAAGTTTTGTTAATCTCAATTGATAATAATAGTCCGGATCAGACGATGCAGATAAATGTTCCCGTCCATTATTGTAGGTTTCTTGTTGGGTTTAGCGCTTGGTTCGCGCTTCATAGATGTTATTAGCTTGTTTTACACGTGGTACAGGATTTATTTGGCTCATTTTCTCTTTTTCAGCTCTGGGTCTGACGTTTCTACATTACAAGTTCATCATGCTCCATGCTGAAGCCTTTGGGCCTCGTCAGACCTTGGTTCAAAAGATCCTCCTGGCAATTGGATGGTCATCATGCGTTGGGACGGCCGTGATGGCTATGTTTTCGGTAAGTTAATAAATGTTTTATGTCAATAGGGTTGTCCCATCTGCCCTAAATAGGGACCCGTTGGCAATCAGCTGATCACTGTGTTTCTGGCAGCTGAACCCCTGGTGATCATCATCAGTGGTTATCACCGTGTGGCCACACATTAAAGTGGTAATACATGGCTTATACCAATGAATGGACGACCATGTGATAGATGTGTGTCTGCTTCATCTAACAGAGAGGAGTCCCAAGCAGGAGACCAACCTCTATATCCATTATGTCTCCGGGGTTATTATATCCATTATGTCTCCGGGGTTATTATATCAGAACACGTTATTTAGGATTTATTGGGAAGTTCTGAGGGTAAATTAGTGATTAGTTCCATAAGATTTGCTGTAACCTCTGTCTGCTTGTTTTCTAGACCTACCGTTATCCAATGACTCACCGGATTTGCGCTTTCATTGCATTCGGGTTTGGCAGCCTTTACAACCTTTGGCAGTCCATACTCCTCTACAAAGTGCCCGAAAGCCGAAGAGTCATCAGCCATTTCAGACTGGCGTCCTGCATAATGGCCGTGACCTTACTGGTTTTCTGTATCCTTTTTTAAATAATATTTGAATTGAATCCAACCGTACTTATCTTTAGGTTCACATGTAGGAAACATCAGAACCTGAGGTAATCATTTCCCTTTCTTTTCTGATCTTGGCCGTCAGATGGCGACATGCTGGTGTAACACAGCGCCATCTGGTAACATTGTTCAGCTTCTTGCAGGAAGATAATGAATAGAAAGCAGCGGTACTGTCCTTGCTATATATGTATTATATTAACATTTATCTCACATAATATGTAGTAAATTCTATAAGACACTTAATAAACGTTATTTTCCTATATAATAAATTACCAGTCATTGGAAGTTGGGTATCAGTATACACCCACCTGTGCGCTGGAGATCAATGTGTAAAGGTATGTACAGTATATCTCATACATAATATCAAATTATTGACATGCTGAGCTGCTGGTACAAACCAGTGGACGCAAAATTCCTTTAATCCGGCACTAATGAGATTATCAATAATTCTGGATCATTGGATAGATTTTATTTGCACCCCTAGAAGCCGTTCTATAGGAAAATAATTGGACCTATAATCTTTGTGCTCGCACTCAGCACCATGGTGATCGTGACGCCCGCAATGTAATGGATATGGTGTCACATGACAATGGGTCAGGTCCGTTTTGGCATCGCCGTCAGTCACATGACTCCATGCAATAAACATGAATGCAGCAAAATCTCGGAAAGTTGTTGTTTTGTGCAATTTTTAATGTATTTATTTTCATATTTTTTCACAGATCAGTGAAATGACAGCAAAGATCATAGAGTGGTCGACGTTGGTCCTCATGCTGGTGAATGTATTGAGCTACTATCAGAATATGCAGGTCAGTAGACGTCACCTCATTATCACCTCGTATACCGGACCTCGTAATAACATTATTATTCATCTCTACAATCATGGGGTTTATAATGTGGATATGTGTTTCTTTTCTTAGAGTTTATCTATAACAATTACTCTGAAAAGCTTCACCATCTCCAAGAGGGAGAAGAACCAGGACTCTGGAGTATAAAGAGGACCATCGTGGACGGTGACGTGAGACGGTTTCATCTGACCACACACCCCAAACCACAAATACACAAGATCCAGCCCTAATCTTCCATGTCAGACCTGACAACAATAAAAATAAAGGTGAGGTCAATGTGTTGTATGTCCTAAATCACATGTATATAGATGGCAGGTAGAGAATATACAATATCCAATCCAAACACTATTAAAAGGGGATCCCGCCCCATAAATGTGAGGAAATAACCAGTCCACTACCCACCCTCTGCCCCCTTGGACCTTGCCCAGACAATGATGACTACTACCACTTGGTTCAGCTTTTATGGTCACTACTGTCTCCATTATCATCTAATAATGTTTTAGAAATTTTAGAAGATTTGTCCATATAGTTACAGGTTTACTTTCTCTTTTTCCAGTTTTATACAATGATGTGGAATGGCGCGCCACAGCCAAGCAGTTATCACATCCCAAACTGCAGAAGATCTGGAGATGGCGACCAAGTGCCAAGACATCCACCATCTCCGACCTATCTCCCATATATCATCTTACATCAGGGAAGACGAACTACAAGAACCGTTTATAAACAGTGGACACTAGAGGTGGAATGGCACGTCACAGCCACGCAGGAACTTCTCTGGGAACATCCTAAACTGATGAACTCCAGAGATGGCGACCAAGTGCCAAGACGTCCATCAGCTCCAACCTTTCTCAAAAAAAAAATCTTACAAACGGGGAGAAAGAACTACAAGAACCGTTTATGACCAGCGGACTCTACAGCGAGGTGGAATGGCACGTCACAGCCGAGCAGGAACATCTCAAACTGCAGAGGCTCCAGAAATACAACCAAGTGCCGAGACATCCACCACCTCCAACCTTTCTCCCCAATATCATCTTACCACAAGGAGAGAGAAGCAGCGGACTGTTTACTATCCTCATGGTCCTTGTTTGTTGGCTTATAAAACGGTTTAGTAAAGTCATTTGACTTATTTCTACCACCTGAAACCTGTTTTTGTCTTCATTACTGTCAATAATAATAATCCTGATTCTTCCATAGATCTGTCCTCATGAACCTGGAGGAATAAGAACGTCTCAATGTTTTTGTAGCAAAATTATGATTTATGAAAAAAATAAATATATATTTTTTACACTATAAGGCTATGTTCACACGGAGTATTTTGCAGGAGGAATTTCTGCCTCAAAATTCCGTTTGGAAGTTTAAGGCAGATTTTCCTCTCCCTGCACGCCGATTTCCACGGAGTTTTCCGCGGCATTTCTCGCCCGCGGCCATTGAGTGGCGCGGGCATAAAACACCGAAATACGCTTTCTCTACCTCCCATTGAAGTCAATGGGAGGTCAGTGGCGGAAGCGCCCAAAGGATAGGGCATGTCGCTTCTTTTTCCCTCGAGGCAGTTTTACTGCTCGCGGGAAAAAGACGCCGACGCCTCCCATTGAAATCAATGGGAGGCATTTTCGGGCCGTTTTTGCCGAGTTTTGCGACGCGGTTTCCGCGTAAAAAAACTCGGCAAAATACTCCGTGTGAACATAGCCTTAGACGTACATTTTATCAATAAAAAAATCTTGCTACAAAATGTGTACACGTGATAGTCTGGACTCTGGGGAGCCTGGCGGCCCCTTATTAACCCCTCTGATCTGTATGATTGATGCAGGGTGGGGAGGGAGTTCGATCACGATGTGAATATTGCATTCAGCTTCCCGTCAGCGGCAGGAAACACCACTAGAGCGTGTGGAGGAGGGTAAACCATTAGACTACCAAGGAGGAGGCAATTTACCTTTTCCTTACCCAAGACCACCAGGGAATCAAATACTGACCCCTCTATGTAATGTACGGATGTGCAAGTTCCACCAGAGAGATGCTCTTTATAGGTGAGGGCAGTGGCGTAGTTATAGGGGTCACAACGGTCGCCCCTGTTCTTACACAGCGCTGTCCGCGCTGGTCTCGAATCCAACAGAATTTGCATCCGCAGGACACACATTCAGTGGGGTTCAATGCTGGAGCCTTTCTCCAGCATTCACTGTGCCGCGATGTAGTGACGTTTTCGCGCCAGTCTGCGCCGAGTCACTCACAGCACAGACCGGAGGGGAAGGATCCTCCACCCATCGTGGGAACGGGGATAGGTAATTAATTGTTATTATTTTTCTATTAGGTACATACTTATGGGGGCATTATAGAGGGTATGGGAGGGGGGCTCATATGGTAGCTGCTGAGGGGGCATTATACTGAATGAGACAGCTATAGGGGGCATTATACTGTAGGGGGGCATTATACTGTATGGGGCAGCTATGGGGGCATTATACTTTATGTGGCAGCTATGGAGGGCGTTATACTGTATGGGGGTATCATACTGTATGGGGCAGCTATGGAGGGCTTAATACTGTATGGGGGCATTATACTGTATGGGGCAGCTATGGGTTGCATTATACTATACAGGGGCATTATACTTTATGGGGCAACTATGGGGGCATTATACTTTATGGGGCAAATATGGGGGCAATATACTGTATGGGGGCATTATGTTGTATGTGGAGATTTGAGCGGCAATATACTGTGGGGTCAGCTATAGGGGCATTATACTGTATGGGGCAGCTATGGGGGGCATTATACTGTATGGGGGCATTATACTGTGGGGGCAGCTATAGGGACATTACATTGTGGGGGCAGCTATGGGGCATTAAACTGTGGTGGTCAGCTATAGGGGCATTATATTGTGTGGGGGCATTATACGGTGGGGGCAGCTATAGGGGGCATTATAGTGTGGGGGCATTCATGGGGTCTGTCGGGCATAAGCGTGTGCAAGGGTCTGGTGGTGTTGGGGAGGAGTAGGGGTGTCCAAGCTGAATTCTTGCACCAGGGACCATGAGCCTTAGCTACGCCCCTGGGTGAGGTTATTAATGGGTGAGGGTCCTGAAGGGCATCCAGTGCACACTGACTGTTAGGGGAGAAAGGTTTAAATGTGGTTTTAATTTATGGGCAGGTTGTGAAGGGGTTAATAAAGTTTTCTCCTCTTCCATTATCTCTAATTAGCATATGGGTGCAACATATAAAGAAGCTTACCCTTCTATGCTGTCTGAGGGTACTGGCCACACTCATGGGCCAATAGAGAGAGGTTTTGTACTGGACTTTGCCCACAAGCAAAGGGCTTAAATTGTCTGCTTTATAGTGCGGCTTCCTCTTTCCACTGGGATCCTGGAGGCGAGTTTTGAGGTACCGCTGCCCTGTCCAGAACAGAGTGCCATGGCTGCTGCTGATGGTGATTTAATGACAGCCTTTAGGGCTCGTATCCTAACAGAAGGGAAAGGTTGGCTCAGCCACTTCCTTGATGAGACGGCTTCCCCACCCGCCTCTATTGATTTTCCACACACTTTCTATTACCGCTGCGGTGATGCAGCAGAATGCTCAGGCACCGATCATACTGATGACGACTCCGGTGGTCCCCTTACCATCCCCATCCACTTCAACTGGTACTTGTGAGTTCCCATACACTGGGGCCTGGGGTGCGTGGGGTTAATGACTCTGAGGTATTATCCACCTTAAAAGCTGTCTTAGGGGCCGTTCACATATGTCCGGTGTCAGCTTCAGTTTACCACCCGGTGTGTTGAAGAAAAGCCGGAGGCAAACTGATGCTAGAACGGATGCCATAGCTTTCTATGGGATCTGTTCTGGCACAGGGGATATCAGTTTTGGCGCCGTATGGTGCCAGACCTCCCTGGGAGCTGGATCCCATGGAGGTCCGGCGCCGTATCCTATCTATTTTAATTGTGGTCGGATGAACGCCAGGTGCTGCCGCATCCACCTTTCGGCAGCACCCGGCGGGAAGGTGGTCGTGAGCTAGGAGCGGAATCCACTGTCATAGTATTGCTGGGGATTCCGCTCCAGGTGGGACCCCTAACGACTACCCTCCCCCCGTCCCGGATTCAGCGGGACAGTTCCGGATTCCGGGCGGTGTGCCCGCTGCTCTGTGCATCTGGGGGAATGTCTAGCTGTCAACTGTGATCAGGTCCCTGATTGAGAATTAGTTCAGAGTGGAGGAGCAGAGGGAGCTCCTCCGCTCGCCGAGAATTCCCCTGGGCACAACGCTACTTTAACTCTTTCATGCCAACAATCTGTATAGCCATGTCCTTTTCGTACATACCCTGTGCAGCCAGGGCGTGAATATACAGATCACTGTTCCAGCCGGCATAGCGCTGTGAAAAGCGCTGGGACGCCGGCTGTGTCAGTGTCTGCGGCTCTGTACAGCGCCGACGTGAATTTACAGTGGGTGTTAAAAGCGCGATCCGGGTGTCTCAGAGTAGTGCTGACACCCGGATCGCGCTGTTATCCCCTGCCTCTGGTCCCGAAGACATGACCGGGACCTGATTGGTTCAGGTCCCGATCATGTGATCGCAGGGAAAATTTGTTGTAGCAACAAACTGGAAAGTTTGTTGCTACAACAAACTTTCCCGAGGACCGATTGCGGGTGCTGCCGTCAGTTGCATGGCAAAACCGGAGGCCATACAATAGCCTCCGGTCTGCCATTCTACGGACCAGCTGATCCTCATAGGCTTCCTGTCAGTGTGACTGTCAGCGTCACACTGACAGTTTATAATACGTTACACTACCTATGTAGTGTAATGTATTATAGCAGCCATCAGTGCTGCAGGTCTTCAAGTAAAAAAAAAAAAAGTAATAAAAATGTTTTATACAAGTGTAAAAACAAGTTATAAGCTACAAAAAATGCTTTTTTTTCCTATAATAAGTCTCTTATTATAGGAAAAAAATAAACCGTTAAAACAGTACACATATTTGGTATCACCGCGTTCGTAACGCCCCCAACTATAAAACAATGATATTATTTTTCCCGCACGGTGAACACCGCAAAAAATAATTAAAAAACAATACTAGCATCACTTTTTTTTTGTCAATCACCCCTCCCAAAATATAGAATAAAAAGTGATCAAAAATTTGCATGCAGCCCAAAATAATACCAATAAAAACTACAACCCGTCCCGCAAAAAACAAGCCCTTACACAGCTTTTTTTGACTGAAAAATAAAATAAATTACGGCTCTCAGAATATGGTGACACAAAAAATAAATAATTTTATAGAAAAGTGATTTTATTGCGCAAACGCCACAAAACGTAAAAAAACTATATCGCCGTAATCGTACCGACATGCAGAATAAAGTAAAATGTCATTTATAGCGCACAGTGATTACTGTAAAAAAAAGGACAAAAACATTGTCAAAATGTATGGTTTTTTTTGTCACTTTGCTTGCCAAAAAAATCAAATAAAAAGTGATCAAAAAATCACATGTACCCTAAAATGGTACCAATGAAAACTACAGATTGTAACGTAACAAATAAGCCCTCACACGGCTCCGGTGGAAAAAAAAAAAACAAGTTCTGGCGCTCAGAATATAGCGACAGAAATTGTGCAGTGTCCAAAAGCGGATAAGATTGGGCACCATTTATCAGTGCGACACCGGCCACAAATCTATGAGTTTTTTATTTACCCCCTTATTATGCCCTGATGTACTCTGCCCAGCTTACATATACCCCCACATTATAAACTGAAATACCAGCAAAACCCCAAACAGAACTATTACCAAGCAAAATCTGCGCTCCAAAAGCCAAATCCCTTTCTGAGCTCTGCCATGGGTCCAAACAGCAGTGTATTACCACATATGGGGTATTGCCGTAATCGGGAGAAATAGCTTGACAAGTTTTGGGGTGCTTTTTATTCTTTATTCCTTGTAAAAATTACATTATATTTTTTCAGAAAAAAAGTAGATTTTAATTTTCACAGACATATTCCAATAAATATAGCAAAAGACCTGTCTGGTCAAGATGCTAACTATACCCCTAGATAAATTCCTTGAGGTGTGTAGTTTCCCAAACCACTTTTGTGGAGATTCCACTGTTTTGGCACCACAAGACCTCTTCAAACCTGACATGGTGCCTAAAATATATTCTAAAAAAAGGAGGCCCCAAAATCCACTGGGTGCTCCTTTGATTCTGAGGCCGGTGCTTCCGTCCATTATCATACTAGAGCCACATGTGGGATATTTCTAAAAACTGCAGAATCTGGACAATAAATATTGAGTTGCATTTCTCGGGTAAAACCTTCTGTGTTACAGAAAAAAAGGTATTACACATTAATTTCGCCAAAAAAAATTAAATTTGTAAATTTCACCTCTACTTTGCTTTAATTCCTGTGAAACGCCTAAAGGGTTAATAAACTTTCTGAATGCTGTTTTGAATACTTTGAGGGGTGCAGTTTTTAAAATGTGGTGATTTATGGGGTCTATCTAGTACATAAGGCCCTCAAAGCCACTTCAGAACTGAACTGGTCCTTGACAAAATATCCTTTTGAAATTTTCTTGAAAATGTAAGAAATTGCTGCTAAAGTTCTAAGCCGTGTAACGTCCTAGAAAAATAAAATAATGTTCAAAAAACAATGCAAATATAAACTAGACATATGGGGGATGTCAATTACCAACAATTTTATGTGATATTACTATCTATTTTACAATGTAGATTACATTTAAAATTAGAAAAAGGATAATTTTTGCAAATTTTCTTTACATTTTGGCGTTTTTCACAAATAAGCTACGAATTTATTGACCAAATTTTTCCACTAACATAAAGTACAATATATCACGAGAAAACAATCTCTGAATCGCTTGGATAGGCAAAAGCATTCCAGAGTTATTACCACATAAAATGACACATGTCAGATTTGAAAAAATGGGGCTGGTCATTGAGGCATCGAGGACCCTTGGTCCTGAAAGGGTTAAGTGCTGTGCTCGGGGGAGCCCTTGACATCATTGTCCATATATGGACAGTGATGTCAGTGGCTACTGATTGAGCGGAATCCCCGTTGCCGATGATCTGGCCGGGGATTCCGCTCCTAGGGGAAACCCCTGAGGTTACTGTCTATATATGGACATTGATGTCAGGGGCTCCTCCTGGAGTGGAATCCCCGGCCAGAGTCGGCAAAGGGGATTCCGCTCAAGGAGTAGCCGTCAGCGATGCTTTGGCCAGGGATTCCATTTAGGGAGTAACTCCTGACATCACTGTCCATATATGGACAGTGGCGTCAGGGGGTCCTCCGAGAGGGAATCCCCAGCCACAGCGTTGGCGATGCTCTGGCCGGGGATTCCTCTGCTGGAGGGAGCTTCAGTGGTGCTATCTACAGGGGAAGGGGGATAGCACTATATACAGTGGGGGTGGCGCTATCTACAGGGGGACGCTATGTTGCACAATCTACATGGGGCGCTATGTGGCACAATCTACATGGGGCGCTGTGTGGCGCCATCTACAGGGGGCTGTGTCACATCATATACAGGGGGTACTGTGGCATTGTATATAATGACACAGTACCCCCTGTATATATTGGCGCAGTACCCCCTGTATATAGAGGGCATTGCGGCATTATATACAGGTGCATGTGTGGCACTATATACAGGGGCATGTGGGGCACTATATAAAGGGGGGTGTGGCACTATATTAAGTCACTGTGGCATTATCTACAGGGGTGTGTGGAACTATATACAGAGGGCACTGTGGGTAGCTGTAAAGGCGCCAAAAACAATCTACTCCTTGAAGATACAGAGAGTGTTTGGCATCTTTTCAGGCTCCCATGGCTGCTTCGTAGATCTGATCTGAGGTCAGTGGACGGCAGTTGCCTTCTGGGCTCTCTTTTGGCGCCGCCCTTAGCGCTGCACTGAACATGACACACGTGATATTACAATGTGTGTGTCAGACTTCAGTGTAGCGCCAAGGCCGGAGCAGGGAAGGAGAGCCCTGACATGGAACACAAGAAGTATCTAATCTATCATGTATCTAATCTATCACAAACTATGGCACATTTTCAGACCCTGGACCACCTTTTTGGTGAACCATTGTGGTAAAAACGGATGTTAAATACTGATGGTAAGAAACTGATGACAACTGACGACAACTGACGCTTTTGTAGTAAAAATTGTGAAAAAGCCTGATGGCGACTCATACGTTTTTGCATCAGTTTTTGCATCAGTTATAATCACTTGAGAGACAAAAAAAACTGATGCTGATGCAACTGATACATGTGAACGCAGCCTTAGAGAAGCTCTCCACCCCTAACGCAGTCTCTGCTAGTAAAGCGGCTCCGCCGGTAATGGCAGGGTACATATGCTGGAATATTACAACATCTGCAGCTGAATGCTGGAGGAACTATCTCTCACTGACAGTAGATGGCGCTGTGGTAACTATTAGTTGTTATCCCTGTGCAGCTCCTCTGGTGATGATGTGTTATCTCTGGTATTCTCCATCTTGATGTTGTTACTGATGTCGGTTGCTGTCTGTCCCAGTCTTATTCTCCCACAATGTCTGACTATCCAGAGAGGACGTGTGGGGGCCATTACTACAGGGACCAGAGATCAATTATCAGGACTGGGACCAGATAAATAGACAGGGACCACCATAAAGTTATTATACTGTATACCCCTAGATTGCCCACTGCCCAAGATCCTGGTTAGGTAGCAATGACACCTCTCATTTAGAATTTGGTAGGTAGGTAGGGTATCCCCACTTTTAAATACAGCAGGGTCACTGGTGGACGCTCCGCTCCTATTGTTCAGTTGAAATATAAAAAAAAACAACTACTGTCATCGCCTGTCATCAGACCCGTCATCGCCTGTCATCAGACCTGTCATTGCCTGTCATCAGACCCGTCATCGCCTGTCATCAGACCTGTCATTGCCTGTCATTGCCTGTCATCAGATCTCTCATCGCCTGTCATCATCTGTCATCAGACCTGTCATCGCTTGTCATCAGACCTGTCATCCCTGTCATCAGACCTGTCATCAGACCTGTCATCGCCTGTCATCATCTGTCATCAGACCTGTCATCGCCTGTCATCTGACCTGTCATCAGACCTGTCATCGCCTGTCATCATCTGTCATCAGACCTGTCATCGCCTGTCATCAGACCCGTCATCAGACCTGTCATCAGACCTGTCATCTGACCTGTCATCAGACCTGTCATCATCTGTCATCAGACCTGTCGTCGCCTGTCATCAGACCTGTCATCGCCTGTCATCAGACCTGTCATCAGACCTGTCATCTGACCTGTCATCAGACTTGTCATCGACTGTCATCAGACTGTCATCAGACCTGTCATCGCCTGTCATCAGACCTGTCATCGCCTGTCAGAAACTGACTCTGAACCCCCCGTCAGCGCGGATGAGTCGCAGGTCCTGCTATGCCCGGATTATCACGGGTAGCTGCAGATAATTATAGCCCCAAGTGCCTGATTTTACAGCCTCCTCAGGTATCAATTTGATGCCACAGGTTCGAGGCCATTGATTCGAGCAATGTATCCACATCAGACATGACAGCGCTGCAAAAGCTGCATGACAGCTCCAGTCTGAACAGCAGCTTATTTCTGCTGAGGAAACGGTATAAAATGAGACCCAACATAGAGAAAGATATAAATGCAGCGCTGGAGGCGGCACAACATGAAAAGAACGTTACATTATAGGTATCGCCGCGTTCACAACGGCCTGAACTATGAAAATATCGCATTATTTACCACACGGTGAACACCGTAAAAAAATAAATAAAAAACAATGACAGCATTTTATTTTTTTGTCGTCTTGTCTCAAAAAAAATGTAATAAAAAGTGATGAATAAGTCGCGAGTAACGCAGAATTGCACCAATAGAAACGACAGTTCGTCACGCATAAAACAAGTCCTCCCGCAGCGATATCAACCGGAAAATAAAAAAGTTACGGCTGTCAGAAAATGGCGACACCAAAACAGGATTTTTTGGACAAGAGAATTTTTATTGTGGGAAAATAGTGAAACGTGAAAAAACGATATAAATTTGGTGTCGCTGTAATCGTATCGCCCCGCAGAATAAAGGTCACATGTTGTTTATACCGCACGGTGAACGCTGTAAAAAAGAAGAAACAAAACCGCGCTAGAATTGCTGTTTTTTGGTTTCCTCATCTCCCAAATAATATAATAAATAGCGATAAAAAAGCGTATTTACCCCAAAATGGAACCAATAAAAATGACAGCTCGTTCCCCAACAACCGATCCCTCGCACAGCGCCGTCACCGGAAAATAGCACGTTATGTCTCTAAGAACGCAATCACGCTGAATGACGGCCCAGACTCATATTTTAGGTCCAGTCGTTTTTCACTAAATACCCCACATCATCATTTACTGGACCCCACAGGTGACCCCGTAGATGCAGCGGAGATGAGGAAACTTTAGGGCCTTGTGCGGCTTATAGGACTAATGAAGAAGTCACATATAAGGCGATACTGGAGCGCAGATATTCTGTATAATCCCCAATAATCCCGGCCTGTGCATGAAGTGACCCCACCAATCCATGGATATTCACCCCATTATTACATCATCCTATTATACCCTGATGTACTCCGCCCAGCTTACATATACCCTGATGTACTCCACCCAGCTTACATATACCCTGATGTACTCCGCACAGCTTACATATACCCTGATGTACTCCGCACAGCTTACATATACCCTGATGTACTCCGCCCAGAATACATATACCCTGATGTACTCCACCCAGTTTACATATACCCTGATGTACTCCACCCAGAATACATATACCCTGATGTACTCCGCACAGATTACATATACCCTGATGTACTCCACCCAGAATACATATACCCTGATGTACTCCACCCAGTTTACATATACCCTGATGTACTCCGCCCAGAATATATATACCCTGATGTACTCCGCACAGATTACATATACCCTGATGTACTCCACCCAGCTTACATATACCCTGATGTACTCCGCCCAGCTTACATATACCCTGATGTACTCCGCCCAGCTTACATATACCCTGATGTACTCCACCCAGCTTACATATACCCTGATGTACTCCACCCAGCTTACATATACCCTGATGTACTCCACCCAGCTTACATATACCCTGATGTACTCCGCACAGCTTACATATACCCTGATGTACTCCACCCAGCTTACATATACCCTGATGTACTCCACCCAGTTTACATATACCCTGATGTGCTCCACCCAGCTTACATATACCCTGATGTACTCCACCCAGCTTACATATACCCTGATGTACTCCACCCAGCTTACATATACCGTGATGTACTCCACCTTGCTTACATATACCCTGATGTACTCCGCCCAGAATACATATACCCTGATGTTCTCCGCACATATTACATATACCCTGATGTACTCCTCACAGCTTACATATACCCTGATGTACTCCGCCCAGCTTACATATACCCTGATGTACTCCACCCAGCTTACATATACCCTGATGTACTCCACCCAGCTTACATATACCCTGATGTACTCCACCAAGCTTACATATAGAAAAAATGGGGAGGGAACCTCCAGCTCACCTTAGCACTCCAGTGTGATGTGGAAATGTGTGTAGCGCACGGGTCCTCGTGTCGGCACAACGATAATGTAACAAGCAAGGAAGAAGGTAGGATCCAGCGCTGAGTGCAGTTAAAATGGAATTTCCTTTCCGAGTTTAATGGGACGAAGTTTAAAAGGAAGAAGTCCAGTTGTATTTTGGTCCTGGGTGTGAAGAAATGTGGAGGTGCGTGTCCTCGGGGGCCTACGCGTTTCGGACGGCTATCCGCGTCCTTAAACAGCCAAGTTTAAGGACGCGGATAGCCGTCCGAAACGCGTAGGCCCCCGAGGACACGCACCTCCACATTTCTTCACACCCAGGACCAAAATACAACTGGACTTCTTCCTTTTAAACTTCGTCCCATTAAACTCGGAAAGGAAATTCCATTTTAACTGCACTCAGCGCTGGATCCTACCTTCTTCCAAGCTTACATATACCCTGATGTACTCCTCACAGCTTACATATACCCTGATGTACTCCGCCCAGCTTACATATACCCTGATGTACTCCTCACAGCTTACATATACCCTGATGTACTCCGCCCAGCTTACATATACCCTGATGTACTCCGCCCAGCTTACATATACCCTGATGTACTCCGCACAGCTTACATATACCCTGATGTACTCCGCACAGCTTACATATACCCTGATGTCTCCTCACAGCTTACATATACCCTGATGTACTCCGCCCAGCTTACATATACCCTGATGTACTCCGCCCAGCTTACATATGTCAATGCCTATACCAGACTGTGAAGACTACTAGTAAATCCAAAAAATGAGCGACACATAGCACAAATTATGTACCATGACAGTATAAAACAAACTTTATTGAAATGCAAATAACACATTGGCCATGAAGAGATAAAAACAGTATTGCACACAATTTAAAAAGGAGAGTGTGGAGGAACTGCGTAAATAATCCAAGTTATAAGCTAACACAATATAAACATCCTGTGATGTGGTAAAGTGCAGAGGTCTACATCCAAAGAGGATGCGTAATGAGTCAATTTGTTAAACTGCTGAAGAGGCTATAGATATACTATGCACCTAACCAAAGAGCACAACATTGTGCATACGTGTGAAAATACACGGCTACGACTGCACAATTGCACCCAAAAATTGCCCTACTTCATCAGTTAAGAAGACTGCACAAACCCGTGGATTGCATGATGGATCTCACACAAGATAACTCCACACTGACCGCCACCGACGCGCGTTTCGCCGTCAGCTTTCTCAAGGGGTATTGACTGATGGGATAATGGTCACTTTAAGTATGAGATACAAAGGGAGGGGATTATGTCAATGTCCAATAGACACAAAGTGTGCACAGCATATGGGCATTATAATCACAGGCAAGGTTACACCTACCATGCTGCAGAGATCAGAGATGTGGACAGATGAAAGGAGCTGCACTCGTGTTTGCGGACGCCATTATGCCTCCGTTGCGCATGCGCACCGGCGTTCATCCGAGCGCTGGAAGTCATGCCCATAGACATCAGCCGCATCAGAGTACGCACTGCGCGTGCGCGCCGCAAAAGAACTAAAGGGAGGGACTGGCGTGGCCATACTTGTTATGTAGGGAGAGGTCAGTGGCCATCTTAGAGCCTGGCAAATATGCCAGAAGCCCAAACAAGGGACAATAGACGTATGCAAGCTAGGGATGCCGTATACATCGCTGAGACAGTTCACCCCGAAGGAGTAGAGACCATGTCTCAGCGATGAAACACAGCTGGCAAAGTTTAAAATAATCCCGAATACCAGGGTATATCCCAAGGCAGTTCATACATACTTTCTAGACGCCTATAGCACGCACATAAACATCACATATGAATATACATAAATACATATATGTGCATACACCAACACAAATATAAGAATCTATACTTTACACGCATATATATATATCAATATAAAGAGTACCATACACTTTAAAAATTCACTTTCATTTACAATAAAAAACCATAATGGTAAAGATATATATTCGTGTATGCATAAGTATTGAAAATAAAAGAATAAATAAATAAAGTGAGGATAATAGACAGAGAGCGAATACAGGTGAGTGAACACGCGTGCTCGTGACAGTGATAAAAAGAGAAAAATACAAAAGAAATAAAATATGTGAGAAGAGATGAGGACGGCACCTGAAAAGCATAAAACCGCTGTTACTCATACACAAGTCTTACACACATTTTTTATGTGGATCATTGTATAATGTGCTGTATAAATCGACAAAAATAGGGACCTATATGAAAGTGTCAAAATACAGATCGTTGTAAAATGTGTTATATAAAAGGAGAAAAAATATACTTATCTGTGTACAGATATAAAAACAATATATGAAATAATAAATATGTAGTAACCTGAAATCCATCAATGTAGATGGTCTAATACATAATAATATATCCGACAATAAACATGGATTGACCTAAAATCCATATGTGTAAAAAACATATACTACATCATTACATATCCAATAATAAATATTTTGTGGAAAAAAGTGCATATGTGTAAATATGATGTCATAATGAATTTGTTTCATAAAACATAAAACAAGTGAATTTGTGCATATTCAATATATATATAATATGCTATAGGGCATAAACATGAGCATGTAAATATATGAATTAGTGCACCCATAGTTCCATGTAATACTAAAAATATAAATAAGGTCGGTACACAAAGAAATATAGTATATACATGAAATAGATATGATATCGTGCAGAAATACAGACATACCAATATATAAATGAATATACCAATAGGCATATATAAGAATAAAAATAGAGCCGGTACGCATAAAAGTACCAATACCTACCCCTTGAGAAAGCTGAAGACATACCGAGACGCCAAATCCATATATAGAAAAGAAAAACAAGTATATAAATGCGTATACATAAGGTAACACTCCCATGCATACAGAGGGCCCGCATGTGGTAATAACCAACAGGAGAAAGGGGGAACAAGCCCACAATTTCCAAAGTTGAACATCATAGACAACCTCCACTATAGAACTGGACGAATGGACCATAGGTATCCATAACACCTGTAGAAAGATTAAGAATTTATTGGAAGATGGTATCAGATAATCAAAATATTCCAACCTGAGAGTACATGTTACACCAACAAAAAATTGCCTTACATATACCCTGATGTACTCCACCCAGCTTACATATACCCTGATGTACTCCACACAGCTTACATATACCCTGATGTACTCCGCACATATTACATATACCCTGATGTACTCCACCCAGCTTACATATATCCTGATGTACTCCACCCAGCTTACATATACCCTGATGTACTCCGCACAGTTTACATATACCCTGATGTACTCCGCACATATTACATATACCCTGATGTACTCCACCCAGTTTACATATACCCTGATGTACTCCGCACAGATTACATATACCCTGATGTACTCCACCCAGCTTACATATACCCTGATGTACTCCACCCAGCTTACATATACTCTGATATACTCCGCCCAGCTTGCATATACCCTGATGTTCTCCGCCCAGCTTACATATACTCTGATGTACTCCTCACAGCTTACATATACCCTGATGTACTCCACCCAGCTTACATATACCCTGATGTACTCCACCCAGCTTACATATACTCTGATATACTCCGCCCAGCTTACATATATCCTGATGTACTCCGCACAGCTTACATATACTCTGATGTACTCCTCACAGCTTACATATACCCTGATGTACTCCGCCCAGCTTACATATACCCTGATGTACTCCGCACAGCTTACATATACCCTGATGTACTCCGCCCAGCTTACATATGTCCCCACATTATAAATTGAAATAACAGTAAAACCAAGCAAAATCTGCGCTTCAAAAGCCAAATGGTGGTCCAACTGAACCTGGCAGCGTGCCCAAACGGCAATTTATGACCACATATGGGATATTACTGTATTCTGGAGAACCTGCTTAAATATTTATGGGGTGTTCGTCTACGATGGTACAAGCTGGGCACAACACATTGGGCACTGAAGTGGCATTTCTGTGGAAAAGGGCAATATTCAATCTGCAACATCTATTGTGTACTAATTTTTGCAAAACACTTGTGGGGTCAAAATGCTCACTACCTTCTAGATGAATTCCTTGAGGGATGTAGTTTCCAAAATGGGGTCTTTTTTGGGGTGTTTCCTTTGTTTTGGCACCACAAGACCTCTTCTAACCTGACATGGTGCCTGAAATATAATTTAAGAAAAGGAAGGCCCTAAAATCCACTGGGTGCTCCTTTTCTGCTGAGGCCGGTGTTTCAGTCCAGTACCCCACTAGGGCCACATGTGGGATGTTTCTAAAAACTGCAGAATCAGGGCAATAAATATTCCGTTGTGTTTCTCTGGTAAAAACCTTCAGTCTTACAGGAAAAATCGATTAAAATGGCATTTCTGCCCAAAGAAAATGGAATTTGCAAATTTCCCTTCCACATTGCTTTAATTCCTGTGAAACGCATAAAGGGTTAAGAAACTTTCTAAATACTGTTTTGAATACTTTAAGGGGTGCAGTTTTTAAAATGGGGTGATTTGTAGGGGTTCATAATATATAAGGCCCTCAAAGCCACTTCAGATCCGTTCTGTTCCCTAAAAAAATAGGCTTTTGACATATTCTTGAAAATGTGAGAAATTGCTGCTAAATTTATAAGCCTTGTAATGTCCCAGAAAAATAAAGGGATGTTTAAAAAATGATGCAAACATAAAGTAGACATATGGGAAATGTTTAGCCAACTGAGCAATAAACCCAAATATATCAGTGGTCCTAGTGACTAATAACTTAGACCAAAAAAGAAAAGAACAGTCACGACCAAATAATTGAAGAAATACAAAAAATCCTTTATTAAACTCAAATAGACAAATGCAAGCAGACAACATAGAACATATTAAAATAGCGTAACCCTCGCAAAATCAAAGATGGAATCAGAACACTAGCGCAGCAGGACAACCAAATAGTAATCCGGAAAAATGATCCCCCAAAAATGCTAAAGTGTCTAAGTAGTTTTCAAGCAGGCAATAAGTATAAAACTTTTGCACAGATAGGCATATACCTACCAAAAAATAAATGTGAATACAATCAAGATAATGACATATGAACAGCAATATACATACACCTGCAGAGTACGGGAATAGTCATTTAGTCCAAAAGTGGCTGCGGCGGGAAGGGGTTAAAGCTACAGAGACAAAATATCAAAAGAAGGAAAGAAGAGAATGTTTCAGGTGCAACAAACAGGGACACCTAAAGAAGGACTGTACAATATGGAAAGCAGAACAGCAGAAACCATTTCCAAAAGGGACTAAACAAAAGGTCAAAACCACAATCTCTGATCCACGTGCAAAGGGACTAAACAAAAGGTCAAAACCACAATCTCTGATCCACGTGCAGATAATTGGAACGGCAGATTTAAAGGGACAAATGGGGGCAGCAGAAAGGAAGAACAGAACTCTGATGGAAATGATCAGATGCAGGGCCGCCATCAGGGGGGGACTGGGGGTACTGCAGTGAGGGGCCCGGGCATAAATTTTAAAAAAAGGGGCCCGCACTCTGCCGCTGGAATGAATATACTCACGGCAGTGTGACTCTTACGATTTCATTTCGGTGAAAGGAACAGGTCCCATCACGAAGCAGGGGCCCGTTCATTACATCAGAATAAAATCGTAAGGGCCCGCTGGAGAGTGACATGTGCCTGCCCCTCCTCCTCCACAACAGCTGACAGCGTGTGGGGAGGAGACATCACAGCAGCGGGAGTTATGAGCTCAGCCTCGGAGGATACGTCCAGCAGCAGCAGCAGCAGTCGTCCTCTTCTTCTTCAGACACAGTGAGTACTAAGTTCTGTCTGTGTCCGGCTGCTGCTGCCCGGAGCCTCCTGAAAAGATCTCCTCCTGCCCCCATAGAAAGTAAATATCTTACCCCCCTCTGTATTATGTTAACACTGCAGCATAGGATTGTATCAGCTCTGCGGCTCTTATCTCCCGTCCTGTGTAACATGTGGCAATAAACCTGTCTTCTCCCTCTGTTTACACAGGACAGGAGAAAAGAGCCGTACTGGAGCTGAGTGATACAATCCTATGCTGCAGTGTGAACCAATACAGACGTGCTTTCTATGGGGAGGGGGTAGAGTTAGATGATAATGGGGGCAGGGAGATGATAATGGGGCAGGGAGATGATAATGGGGGCAGGGAGATGATAATGGGGGCAGGGAGATGATAATGGGGGCAGGGAGATGATAATGGGGGCAGGGAGATGATAATGGGGGCAGGGAGATGATAATGGGGGCAGGGAGATGATAATGGGGGCAGGGAGATGATAATGGGGCAGGGAGATGATAATGGGGGCAGGGAGATGATAATGGGGGCAGGGAGATGATAATGGGGGCAGGGAGATGATAATGGGGGCAGGGAGATGATAATGGGGGCAGGGAGATGATAATGGGGGCAGGGAGATGATAATGAGGGCAGGGAGATGATAATGGGGGCAGATAGATGATAATGGGGGCAGGGAGATGATAATGGGGGCAGGGAGATGATAATGGGGGCAGGGAGATGATAATGGGGGCAGGGAGATGATAATGGGGCAGGGAGATGATAATGGGGGCAGGGAGATGATAATGGGGGCAGGGAGATGATAATGGGGGCAGGGAGATGATAATGGGGCAGGGAGATGATAATGGGGGCAGATAGATGATAATGGGGGCAGGGAGATGATAATGGGGGCAGGGAGATGATAATGGGGCAGATAGATGATAATGGGGGCAGGGAGATGATAATGGGGGCAGGGAGATGATAATTGGGGCAGGGAGATGATAATGGGGGCAGGGAGATGATAATGGGGGCAGGGAGATGATAATGGGGGCAGGGAGATGATAATGGGGGCAGGGAGATGATAATGGGGGCAGGGAGATGATAATGGGGGCAGGGAGATGATAATGAGGGCAGGGAGATGATAATGGGGGCAGATAGATGATAATGGGGGCAGGGAGATGATAATGGGGGCAGGGAGATGATAATGGGGGCAGGGAGATGATAATGGGGGCAGGGAGATGATAATGGGGCAGGGAGATGATAATGGGGGCAGGGAGATGATAATGGGGGCAGGGAGATGATAATGGGGGCAGGGAGATGATAATGGGGCAGGGAGATGATAATGGGGCAGATAGATGATAATGGGGGCAGGGAGATGATAATGGGGGCAGGGAGATGATAATGGAGCAGTGAGATGATAATGGGGCAGGGAGATGATAATGGGAGCAGGGAGATGGCATTGGGTAGGGAGGGAAAGGATGCTAGAGTGGGAAGGAGATAATAATGGAGGGAGGATGGCACTTGAGTAGGGATGCACGATGCATTAAAACTTCGATACGGTTTCGATACCGTGCACCCCCAAACGGTTCGATACCGTTATTTCATGTATTTCGATACTAAGCTGTGCGGCCGCACAGCTCAATATTGTAATACATGAATGTATGAGAGCGGAGCTGCGGCTGTGTAACACAGTCACGGCCCTGCTCCGGAGTCCTGACATGTGCGCGCCGCCAGGATTATGTGATGCGGCCAGCGCTGCACTAATGAGCGGCGGGACTGAAAACAGAACATGGCGGGCGCACTACAAAACACCCCCACATGTTCTGTCTTCAGTGCCTGAACCGCCGCTCATTAGTGCAGCGCCGCCCGCATCACCTCGTGCTGACCGCGTGCGGGGCGGGGCAATGGTTGTATTACACAGCCGCAGTCCCACCCTATAAAGGCAGAGATCAAAGAAACCTCTCATCTCTGTCGCTATTCCCCTGAATGCTGCGATCAAAGCTGACTGCAGCATTCAGGGGAAAATAAGAAGGGGGGATGCCCCTTGGATCACGTCACAGGAATCCCTGTGACGCGATTGAGGGACATACCATATATGGGCAGACAGCCCAAGGTCCAATGAAGGACCCCAGGGCTGTCTTACCATATTTCCTGTTAGGGCATACTCAGGTCTGTCCTAACAACTGCCTGTGTACTATGCGTATATAGATATATACCAGTACATTAAAGTTTCAAAAAGAAAGTAAAAACATAAAGTAATGTTAAATTTAAAAAAAATACACATACGCCTTTTTTACAAGACACATTAAAATAAGTCTCAATACATAAAATATACACATATTCAGTATTGGCGCGGCCGTAATAACCTGCACAACAATTTTTTTGCATCATTTATGATGTGTACGCTGTAAAAAATAAAATAAAAACTTCTTTCACTTATTAATGTGAGGCACGAGGTATTATGAATTTTGAACCTCCATGTGCCTCACATTAATAGTAATTAACCCCATCATGTACCTTACACATTAACCCTTTATAATTGAGGAACATGATGGGGTTAATTACTATTAATGTGAGGCACATGGAGGTTAAATTTACCATCACACCTCGCGCCTCACATAAGAAATGGAAGAACTGTTTTTTTTTTTATTACTGTTGGCAAAGTATCGCTTTGTTATCGAAATCGCAATACTACACAAAGCATCGGTACCGAAGTCCAAATTCTGGTATCGTGACATCCCTCCACTGGAGGAGGCATTATACCATGGGGGAGGGTAATAATTGGGTGAAAAGTGATGATATCTGAAGGGAGGGGAGAAATTATACATGGGGAGGGGTAGAGGAAGGAGAGGGTATACCTGGGTAGGGGGAGAAAGCTTATACCGGAGGCATAGTTAGCAACAGTCCTGAATTTGCAGGGACTGTCCTGAATCTAAAGAGGCAGTCCCGGCAAATTACTGTCCCAGACGTGTCTCAGCCACTGCCATATTCAATTGTATCTGCGTCCACAGGATGCAGATACAATTGAATACTATGGCAGAGCAGGAAAGTATCAGCTTCCTGCTCTGCCATTCACCCATCCAGGAGCGAAATCCCCGGCCAGAGAGTTGCCGACACTCTGGTCGGGGATTCCTCTCCTAGAGGTAGCCCCTGAGGTCACTGTCCATATATGGACAGTGAGGTCAGGGTCTCCTCCTGGACTGGAATCCCCTGTAGAGAGTGCCACACACTCCCCTGTAGTCAGCGCCGAACATACCCCCTGTAGATAGCGCCACACACACACTCCCCTGTAGATAGTGTCACACACTGCCCCCTGTAGATAGCACCACACAATCCCATGTAGATAGCGCCACACAATCCCATGTAGATAGCGCCACACCACCCTGTAGATAGCGCCACACACCCCCCCTGTAGATAGCGCCTCACCCACCCCTGCAGATAGCGCCACACACAGCCCCCTGTAGATAGCGCTACACACAGATAACGTGTGTGCAGCGTGTGAAGAGAATGCAAAAGCATCATCCAGACATGCCCGTGGCGGTGGGAGATCTTAGGGACTACATTTTGGTGAGTGACTCTGCTGTGTATAGGGCTTCAGTGCAATGATTTTTGTTTATATTGCCCTCCTACACCCTGACAGATTCTACATACACACACACACACACACACACACACACACACACACACACACACACATACACACACACTCACTTTCCCTTTTTGCCCCCCACAGAGCCGCTGTCTCTTGTCTCTTCCCTGTCACTCCACAGAGCCCCTGTGAGGTTGCGTCTCCCCCCTGGCTACCACTGCTACCTTCAGTTCTCCCAGCCCTGGCACTTAGTTTCTCCCCTTTGCCCTCCGACACCCACCTCCTGTCTCTGCCCTGCTCCTCCAAAGAGTTTTCTTTTTAATGTGCCCTACCTCCCGCCCCTTTACATTTCACCCCCCTCCTAATAACGAGGGGGGCGGGGGCCCAGACTCATTGGCAGTATGGGGCCCAGAAATTCCTGATGGCAGCCCTGATCAGATGCATGCTGACAGATCCTGGATTACCTGAAAAATATTGGTCCCTAGTACATTTTATGGGTAGGCTAAAATTCCGCCAATACCTACCCAGTAAGAGGGCAAGGTATGGGATAAAAATGTACAAACTGAGCTAGAGCAGCTCAGGTTTTGGGTTTATGAAGGGAAGGACTTCAGGATTGAACCCCAGAATCCCCCCCCCCCTCTTGGAGCTCCAACATTACGTGAATAACTTCTACATCAGCATCCCACTATTTAAATACCTCTCCACCAGAAATACTGCAGCCTGCGGCACGGTGCGCAATAACCAGAGAGGCCTCTCTAAAACTCTGATTGGGCAACGTGTCAAAAGGGGTGCATTATGCAGCGAGAAAGTGTTGTTCGTCAAGTATAAGGACAAGCGGGATGTCCTTCTCTTGACCACAATACATGGAAACGGCAGAACCCCTGTCCCTGTACGAGGTGCCACCCCGGTGACCCACAAGCCAGATTGCATCGTGGGCTATATATAATAAATACTTGGGAGGGGTTGATCTCTCAGATCAAGTGCTGAAGCCGTATAGTGCAATGCGGAAGACAAGGGTGTGGTACAAAAAGGTGGCCGTGCCATTAGTACAGATGGCATTGTATCACACTTACGTGCTATGCAAATGTGCAGGCCGGACAGAGTCATTCCTTAATTTTCAGGAGGAGATTATCAAGGTGCTTGTGTTTGAAAATCAGGTTGGGGAGGGCCCAAACACATCTGCTGAAAGTGAGGGCGCCCGTATTGTACCAGGGCAACACTTTACCGGCATCGTTCCCCAAACTGCAAAGAAGGGGAGATACCAAAAGAGGTGCAGAGTGTGTAGCAAAAGTGGCATAAGAAGGGTCACCACTTATCAGTGCAAAACCTCCCCCCTGAAAAAACGGGTCTGTGCATAAAGGTGTTTCCACTGTTTTGGGCCCTCGGGGGCTTTCCAAATGTGACAGGGTGCCGCAAACCAATCTAGCAAAATCTGAATGCTAAATAGAGCTCCTTCCCTTCTAATCCCTGCCGTGTGTCCAAATAGTAGTTTATAACCACATATGGGGTATTGCTGTGCTCAAGAGGATTTTCTTTATAAATGTTGGGGTGCCTTTTCTCCTTTAGTCCTTGTGGAAATGAAAATTTTTTAGGCTTAGCTAAATTTAATCGTAAAAAAATGTAGATTTTAATTTTCACAGCCTACTTCCAAAAATTTCTACAAAAATCCTGTGGGGTCAAAATGCTAACTATACCCTTAGTTAAGTTCCTTGAGGGGTGTAGTTTCCTAAATGAAGTCACTTTTGGGGGTTTCCACTGTTTTCTCCCCTCAGGGGCTTTGCAAATGCGACATGGCCTCTGCAAACCATTCAAGCTAAATTTGAACTCCAAAACTCAAATGGCGCTCTTTCCCTTCGGTAGTTTCCAAAATGGGGTCACTTTTGGGGGGTTTCTACTGTTTTGGCACCACAAGACCTCTTCAAACCTGACATGGTGCCTAAAATATATTCTAAGAAAAAGAAGGCCCCAAAATCGACTAAGTCCTCCTTTGCTTCTGAGGCCTGTGCTTCAGTCCAACAACTTCAGAATCTGGGCAATAAATATTCAGTTGCGTTTCTCTGGTAAAAATTTCTGTGTTACAGAAAAAAATGGATTAAAACTGATTTTCTGCAAAAAAAATTACATTTGTAAATTTCACCTCCACTTTGCTGTAATTCCTGTGAAGCACCTACAGGGTTTAGAAACCTTCCTATAATCTATTTTTAATACTTTGAGGGTTTAGGTTTTGATAATGGGGAGTTTTATGGGGTTTTCTGATATATGGGCCCCTCAAAGTCACTTTAGAACTGAACTGGTCCCTAAAAAATAGCCTTTTGACATTTTCTTGAAATTGTGAGGAATTGCTGCTAAAGTTCTAAGCCTTGTAACGTCCTAGAAAAAGAAAAGGATGTTCAAAATACGATGCCAATCTAATGTAGACATATGGGGGAAGTTAACTAGTAACTATTTTGTGTGGTGTTGCTATCTGTCTTATAAGCAGATACATTTAAATTTTTACACATTTTCTCCAAATTTTGGTGTTTTTTACAAATAAACACGGAATGTATCGACCAAATTTTACCATAGGATCGAAAACCCAGAGTAGCCAAAACCATGAATAATTGCATACCGGCCTTTTCCGTTATGGGTTGTGTCATGGGTCAGCACCACCCTGAACGCTGTTCGGAACTTTTCATTTACATGGATAGCATTTATAGTGCTTATAAGTCACATGGCGGTTCCACATGGTGGCTCATCAGCTCCTTTTCCTCAAGGGTCAGTGGCCGTCCGCAGGCCTGGTGCATGCTGGTTATTCAATGAAGGCCATTGTAAATTTGCAGGATTATGCAAATATAAGCATTGGTGCTCCGCATGTGGAGGTCCACACACAGCATCTCGTGGTTCCCGCCCAACACATGAGACACCTTCAAAGCAAAATGCTCAATGTGACGGAAAGGACCCCAGTGAGCGAAACCACGATGGGGCCTTGGCTAGATAAGTATCCTGACAGAGCAGCGGCAGCACAGTTACGTTTTGGTTTCTTTATCCCATTTAACCTAAGCAGCCATTCTTTATTTGTGGACAACTTGAAATCGGTTAGGGAGCAGCCGGAGGTCTTAAGGGAGAAGTTGGCAAAATAAGTATCTTTAGATAGAATCGAGGGTCCTTTCTTCCCTAACCTTCGGGTTTCTCTGTTGGGAGTGGTTCCAAAGAAGGAAGTCGGTAAGTTCCGCCTTATACACCATCTTTCATTTCCTAAAGGTCTTTCGGTAAACTATGGGATTTCGTTGGAGGATTCCTCGGTCTCTTACGTTTCCTTTGATCGTGCAGTTGCGCTGGTCAGGGAGCGCTGAAATCAGATATAGAATCAGCTTGTAGCTTGCTGCCAGTACACCCAGATTGATATCACCTATTAGGCTGTTTCTATGAGGATCACTATTATTTTGATACTTTGTTGCCCATGGTCTGTTCCATATTGTCGCTGCAGAATTTAGTATGTCCATTAACGTTGGACATTATCTGCATTTGTCTATGAGCTCCAAATTAATTAATGAATGCTCTCTCAATGGTGGATCTGAGAGAGGCCGGCCGGAGAGACCAGGACACGCAGCTTCAGTGTTCAAACGATCTCTGCCCTAGGGGGCGGATCCATCTTTATTTATAGGAAAATGAGAGTAGGTGGTGACCTCATACTTGCAAACATAAACATTCTATATATGGTAATATCCCAAAACTCCACATATGGTATAATGACAGGAAAGGTGTAGGCTTTGGTTTCAGCCAATCATCTACAATATGATAATGACTCTGATTCAGCCAATAAGAATTATTTCAATGCATTATAATAATACTTCACCCTCCAAGCCCCAGGTGGCCTGAACCTTGTCCCATGGGAAGGACACACATTTCAGATACACAAGTTAATTTGTCTCTACTTCCTATCTCACTAGAGAATGGAGACTGCAGATAAGTTTAAATTAATTAAACAGAGGGCTTCTTCCAAGGCTGAGAGATGGTAAACAGTCATTGTCCATTCGGCCAAGGCTATTTGATCTGCTCCTTAAAAGAGTAATAAAACATTCAATTCAAGAACACAACATAGAATTGCTTCAGGACATCTGCTGATATTTACTTTTTACTTATTAACCTCAAGATGGCTCCTTCAGGCCAAAAGATAGATTCCAATGATCCAAAATGGATGCCTACCATACAAGATGGAGTCCATGTAAAATGTTATCTTTTTAAACATATTCTAATCACCTTCACAAAAGCAATATATGTTCACACATATAAAGATAATTAAAATATTTTTGACAATATCATGTCACTATTTCGAGATGTTTAGCTCATTTCTGTAATGGGTGGTAAGATATGAGACTGGTTCACGGTCAGCAATTCATTATTCAGACGATTTCTTATTTGTCGCCCCAGCAGATGAGGATACCGGCCATCACATGCTAAAAACATTTCAATTCTTCATATCTCGTTTTGGCGTCCCTCTTTCTGCAGAAGAAACCGAAGGTCCAATAACAAGGTTGTCCTTCCTCGGCATTGAAATTGACACCATAGAAATGGTTTTCAGGTTACCTGAAGAAAGATTAAGAAACTTTTTAGCTTGATTGAAGGATTTTGTGGAGTAGTAAAAGTCACTACTGGGTCTTTTGGTCTTTGCTTGCCGTGTCATTCCAATGGGAAGGATTTTGTCCGCTTATCATTGGCTACTCGAGGAGTTAAATTAGCTGGGCATCGGATTCGTCTCACCAAACCCTTAAAAGCGGACCTTACCATATGGGGTAGTTTTCTTTCCAACTATATCTTTATATCCAAGTATATATACTATATACTTTCCAAGTATATCTTTCCAAACATACATGTTTCAGGTCAGGAGAAGGCAACAATGCAGAATTATCATTATACACAGATACATCGGGCTCCTGCGGTTTTGGAGCAGTTGTTTGCCCGGCTTGGTGTATCATCCTGGCCTGCAGCGTGGCATGCCGCTGGCCTTTGCCGGAATCTTACTTTGCTGGAACTTTTTCCAATCATTGTGGCAGTCGAAATCTGGGGACCAATGTTCAAAAATCGACATATTTGTTTCTAGTCCGACAACGCCAGTGTGGTTGCCGGTATTAACAGTCTGTCTTGTTCTTCACTATCTGTTATATCTTTATTACGTGACTTAGTTTTGCGCTGTCTACAACATAACATTTATTTTAGATCAAAACATGTTCCTGGTCTTAATAATGTTGTTGCTTTTTCTCTCTCACGTTTTCGCTGGCACGAATTCCAGCCTTTGCTGCCCAATACGGAGAGGGTCCGCATCTCATGCCCAAATCATTTATGGGAGTTGGTGGACCTCAACTGATGTCTCTCGTCAGTTCATCAGTAGCGCCTGCTACGTGGCAGAGAAACGCTAAGGCGTGGTTGGAGTGATTACAGGTCGTGAAAGGTCGCAATATTTCTTCTTCGGATAAGTTATGTTTAGAGGTAACAATTGAATATGTTCTATCCTTGAGGGCTTTAAACATATCTGGCACAGCCGCACAGAAACGTTTATCTGGTGTTGCTTTTTATTTTAAGTCACTGGGTTGGGGGGGGGGGGGGATGTCACCAAATGCTTTTTAATTACCCAGACTGGAAAAAGTGTCATATTCGTCAGGAATCACGACGGCCAATTTCCTATCCCTTGCTTTGCCGTTTTGTAATGGCAAGTCCAAAAATGTGCTCATCTCCATACGAGACTTTACTGGCCCTCAGTTTCAGCCTTGCCTTCTTTAAGCCTTTAGAATCAGTGAATTATTACCTCCTTCAAAAAAAAAGCAGGGTGGCTTACAGCACACGGATGTTATCATAACCGCTGAGGCTGCTCGATTACGGGTACGGGATCTTACGGGTACGAAGATCTAAGACTGACGTATTTGGCCACGGTGTTTGGATTCACCTGCGTGCCATCCAGGGCGCGGTCTGCGCCATGCGTTTACTTTCTGAGTATTTACTCATTCGTTTCCATTACTCCCAGTTCCTAGTACATATGGATCGCACTCCCCTCACTATTTATCAGTTTAGAACAGTTCTCCACCACTGCCTTATCATCGCGGGTGTTTCCTCTTGCTTTGCCAGATACATACGTCCGGATTTGTTATTGTAGAACACTGTCATAATGTGTTTTTCTTTTTGATCATGTTAGGCCCACAGTTTGGATGCTAGAGCATTCTTATATATTCTGGGCCGCCCAGCGGGCTGATTGTAGGCCTGGTGGCCGTGCGTTGGGCTTTCGAGACATCAATATTTCTTGGAGAGGAATACGTGGTTTAAAATGGTGTCAAGTCCTTCCAGAAGTGGTAAACCTCAGGTGTTAATGGCCCAGTGATACTGGTCATTCACGCGGGGGGCAATGATCTCTGTCTCCTAAGAATGGTCGAATTGATGACGATAATGCGCTCTGATATGGAGCGCTTCTCCTCCTTTTTCTCCGAAATGATACTCGTCTGGTCAGAGATTGTCCCCCATATGGTATGGCAGGGTGCACGGGATGCGGAGTTGAACAGGCACTCTTTCTGCTGGGTGGGGGTCGGAACCCTGTGTAGGCATACAAGGGCTCTTTCATGGCGGTCTTTGAGACTTTGCTGGTATGAGTAGGGGCTAAGAGGGTGGATTTGCCCGTCGGCAGTCTGGCAGTTGGCATAACGCCTGATAGCTGTGGAAAAATATATAAGGGTTTCACCGCTAAGCGGTTCTGGTTTAAGAGGTTAAAATAAAAGCTGTGGCCGATCACCCTCCAGCAAAAGACTAAATTTGGTGTCCTGGTCTTTATTTCTATATTAGTCAATAAGAAAGCTTCCCTCGCATGTTATGTTTGGTTTACCCTGCTTACAGCCTGAATGAGGGACTCCCCTCTAATAAATCACAATGCCTTAAATGGTTATTTTTATGATTGTGTTATATAAACTGGACGTCCCCCATAACTGTATCGTACAACCAGAGCCAGTGAATCACGTACAATCCCATCTATACCTTTCCACTCCATGCTGATGTCCTTTAAACATTGCTGCCCCCAGTGGCTGGGACTGGTTTATGCAGCTTTATCTATATCTCCACATTGCAGGTATAAGGACCTTACACTTTGCACCTTTCTTCATCACCCCAGGTCATCAGCTGGTATGGAATAAATATATTGCCTGCCGGCAACAGAAGCCCTGTTTTCCAACTAACAATTAGAAAATAACAAAGTATTTATTAAATTTATGCAAAGAAAGGACAGACTACATATAATTTAAAAATTAGAGTCCGTTGCTGACTGCAATCAGCTTAGTGCAAGGTATAGAAAGCCTGGAGCTGACGGCTGCAGCACGCAGCACCAGACCAAACGTTCAATTCTAAGAGTCAGCAGGACACGTGTTTAAAATTTAGATTAGAAGCCCCCCCGACATGTTTCGCTACGAAGTAGGGTCTTCAGGGGTATCGGGGCTAATGACAGCGCGCGGCGAGATGGCCCTGTTTAAATATGTAATGGAGTTGCTCCACATGTTCTATTGATTGGCGTAGGGCCAATCACAGAGTGAGCAGAGAACGAGCCCCCCCGTTCTGTGACGGGCATGCCACACCACCAATAAGCAGCCACCCTATGTGACCAATGAGGGCATAGCAAAGCGCGCATGCGTATGAGGGCAAAAACAAGTGATAGAGTAATTTGCCGTGGAGCTATTAAGCTCGATGGACATGCGTATTGGGAAAAAATAGAGTGATAGACAAATTCCCAAATGTCAGGGGCTGACATAGTGGCAATAAGAATATTTATGTGGTGGGGAATGAGTGGAGCTAACTCGTGATGATGACACAGTGGGTCAGTACAGACTGGCCAATCACAGCGCTCGCTGGCACCGGACCAATCTGATTGATCCCATGCCAGCATCTCCTGCCCGGCAACTCTGCTTTAGAGCTGAGTTGCCGGTTCTGTCACTGTGTCGCTTTACACAGCGACAGCTTAAAGTCCTGACATGCTTGGTACATAGGACTGCAGTAAGTTACTTGCAATACCGACGTACCAGACACATCATTTTGCGGGAAGGAGTTAATGTGACAGTGCACCCTCCCCCTTAACCAACAGGGCCCCTGCTTTATAGAGAAATATTAGTATAGAAAAGACATGCAGGAGTTGTCCGTAGCAACCAATCAGATTCCTGGTTTTATTTTTCTAAGACAAGTTTGAAATTGAAAGAAGTGATCTGATTGGTTGCTATGGACAATGTTACCTGCTAAATTTTCGACTCCACATCTTCCCAGAAGTAACCATAGCAACCAATTCAATGGATGAGAGTTGGTAGGTAGATTGGAGGGTCTGATAAGTGACAACCACAGCCCACCATGCAGTGACAGCCAGAGCCTCTAGAGGCAACAGCTACTGCCACCATTATAGTGACAACTACTGACCCCAATAATAGTGACAGCTACTGCCACCATTATAGTGACAACTACTGACCCCAATAACAGTGACAGCTACTACCCCAATAATAGTGACAGCTACTGACCCCAATAATAGTGACAGCTACAACCCCAATAATAGTGACAGCTACTGACCCCAATAATAGTGACAGCTACTGACCCCAATAATAGTGACACCTACTGACCCCAATAATAGTGACAGCTACTGAGCCTAATAATAGTGACAGCTACTGACCCCAATAATAGTGACACCTACTGACCCCAATAATAGTGACAGCTACTGAGCCTAATAATAGTGACATCTACTGACCCCAATAATAGTGACAACTACTGACCCCAATAATAGTGACAGCTACTGACCCCAAGAATAGTGATAGCTACTGACCCCAATAACAGTGACAGCTACTGACCCCAATAATAGTGACAACTACTGACTCCAAAAATAGTGACAGCTACTACCCCCCAATAATAGTGACAGCTACTGACCCCAATAATAGTGACAGCTACTGACCCCAATAATTGTGACAACTACTGACTCCAAAAATAGTGACAGCTACTACCCACATACTGTACAATTTTTTTTAATTAAATATATATTTCTATCTCTTTACTCCATTTTGGCAGCACTTTTGAAAAAATAAAATAAATTTTCAGCAATTTAGAGGACTTACAAATTGAATAATAATTTTATAAATTTTGAAGTACATTTTGTTTTCCGGCACCAAGCCAGGTTTTCAGAGGCTCATAGGTGTCAGAATGGTGGAAACCCCCACAAATGACCCCATTTAGAAAACTAGACCCCTTAAGGTATTTACCTAAGGGTATAGTAAGTATTTTGACCCAACAGTTTTTTGCTAAATTTAATACATAGCAGGTGAAAAAAAAAAAAAATTCACTTTTTTTCATAAAAGTATTAGTTTGAAGACCAATTTCTTTGTAAAGCGACCATGAGAATGAAGAAACACACCACAAAATCTATCACCCTCTTTCTCCTGTTTTCAAAAATGCCCCCATTGTGACCCTAATGCGCTGCCTGGACACACGGCAGGACCCAAAATGAAGGGAGCACCCGGAGGCTTTCAGGACTCATATTTTGCTTGAAAATGTTTTAGGCCCCACTGTACATTTGGAGAGGCTTTGAGCTGCCAGAACGATAGAAACTCCCCATAAACGACCCCATTTAGAAAACTAGACCCCATAAGGTATTTATTTAGGGGTATAGTAATTATTTTGACCCCACAGTTCTTTGCTAAATTTAATGCATATCAGGTGAAAAAAATAATAATTTCACTTTTTTCATAAAAGTATTTGTTTGAAGACCGATTTCTTTGTAAAGCGACCATGAAAATGAAGAAACACACCCCAAAATCTATCACCCTCTTTCTCCTGTTTTCAAAAATACCCACATTGTGGCCCTAATGCGTTGTTTGGACACACGGCAGGGCCCCAAAGGAAGGGAACACCCGGAGGCTTTCAGGACTCATATTTTGCTTGAAAATGTTTTAGGCCCCAATGTACATTTGGAGAGGCTTTCAGCTGCCAGAATGATAGAAACTCCCCATAAACGACCCCATTTCGAAAACTAGACCCCTTAAGGTATTTATCTAGGGGTATAGTTAGCATTTTGACCACACAGGTTTTTCACTAAATATATTAAAATTAGTCTGTAAGAATTAAAATGTACTTTTTTTCTGAAACAACATAGAAATTTTTATTATTTACAAGGAATAACGAAGAAAATGCACCCCAACATTTGTAAAGCAATGTCTCCCGATTACGACAATACCCCATATGTGGTAATAAACTGCTGTTTGGACCCACAGCAGGGCTCAGAAGGGAAGGAGCGCCATTTGGATTTATGATTTTGCTGGAATGGTTTTCGGTGCCATGTCGCATTTGCAATGCACTGGAGGGACCAAAACAGTGGAAACCCACCAAAAGTGACCCCATTTTGGAAAAACCTTCAAGGAATTTTTCTAGGGGTATAGTGAGCATTTAGACCCCACGGGTCTTTTGCAGAGTTTATTAGAATTAGGGCGCGAAGATTAATATCAAAATTGTTTCCACTAAAATGTTGCATTTTCTCATTTTCACAAGGGATAAAGGAGGAAAAAAACAACCATTTTTTATAAAGCAATTTCTCCCGAGTACGGAAATACCCCACATGTGGTCATACGTTTTTTCATTAGAAATGAATTAACCCTTTCAGGACTGATCCATTTTTTGCTTTCATATTTTAGATTTTCACTCCCCGCTTTCCAAGAGCCATAACTTTTTTATTTTTCCATCAATAGAGTGGTGTGAAGGCTTATTTGTTGCGGGACAATCTGTAGTTTTCATTGGTACCATTTTGGGGTACATGCGATTTTTTTTGATCACTTTTTATTCAATTTTTTTGCAATCCTGAGCAAAAAACAGGAATTCTGACACCAATGACATTTTTAATTTATTCTGCGGGTTGGTACGATTACGGCGATACCATATGTATATAGGTTTGGTCCTTTTTTTTAGCGTTTGCGCAATAAAATGACTTATTTATAAAAAAAAAAAAATCTGTGTCACCATATTCTGAGAGCCATAATTTTTTAATTTTTTAGTCAAAAAAGCTATGTAAGGGCTTGTTTTTTGCGGGACGGATAGAAGTTTTTATTGGTACTATTTTCGGGTACATGCGACTTTTTGATCACTTTTTATTCTTTATTTAGGGAGCGGTGGTGACCCAAAAAATTGCGATTCTGTCGTAGTTTTTTATTGATTTTTTTTGGGGTGTTCATCGTGCGGGAAAAATAACATTATAGTTTTATAGTTGGGTTCGTTACGAACGCGGTGATACCAGATATGTGTACTTTTTTAACGTGTTCATTTTTTTTCTATAATAAAAGTCTTATTATAGGAAAAAAAGCATTTAGTGTTTATATCACTTCTAACTTTTATTTTTACACTTTTTTTAAAACATTTTTATTACTTTTTTTTACTTTTTTTACTTGTCCCACTAGGGGACACTTAGTCTTGCAGCTTTGATCGCTGCTAGAGTACATTACACTACACACGTAGTGTAATGTACTCTAACTGTCATTGTGACGTGACTGTCACACTGACAGGAAGCAGAGGAGGAACGGCCGGAGGCTGTTCCTCCGAGGCTTCCATGCATGGCAACCCGGAGGTCATTATCTGACCTCCGATTGCCGTGACAAGCATCGGTAGCCCCCACGATCACTTCGTGGGGGCTGCTGATGTGCTTCAAACCACTTAAATGCGGCGACGGCAATCCGTCGCCGCACTTAAGGGGTTAACTGCCGAAATCAGCGGCGATGGTCCGCTGTCCGGCAAGACTGATGTCTCAGCTGTCGGGGACAACTGTCAGCGCGGGTCTGTCACTCTGGGTTTAAACAGAGTGACAGTTTGAAATGCGGACGAAAATGTACGTCATGGTGCGGGAACTAGCAGCCGACCATGACGTACATTTTCGTCCTTGGTCGTTAAGGGGTTAAGGAAATAAATGTTATTTTGTTGATTGTTTCAGTGAATTTTTTTGTTCATCCTGTTTTGATTATTTTGATTATTTTATTCTGTTGTAGATATCACAGCGCGAGGTTCTAGGAGGATCTTGTCTAGATGACGGTGAAACACATAGGTAGAGCGCCAGGGACTGCAGGGAAGTGCAACCCGGTCTTTCTTTCCGTGAATTGACACAGAGTGTGATTTGCTAATTTATTGGCGACTTTTCACTATTATGGAGTTCAACGGATCGGGATTCTTCTCCATCTTCTTGGCCTTTTGGTGTGCGGCCTGGCTCTCTGCTAGCTACACCCTGACTGTTATCAACAGCCATGCCCCCCCACTGATGTACATCATCCCCTCAGTTCTGTAGATTATCTGACTGCTGATTATTAAGATGAAACAATTCTGACAATTTTTCCATATTATTTAACATTGAGCGTTTTCTTTTTTGTTTTGCAGTGAAATGGGAAATTTCTTTGCAGAAAATATCCTGTTTAGAATGGGATTCATAGGAATGGCCATTGCCTGTAAGTAACAATCACGGAAGTGATTATAATAGTCTCTTCATGCAGCAGTAATCAGATTTTTCTAAAAAATAAATAACGTTTTGTTCATTTCAATTGATAATAATTGTCCGGATCAGACGATGCAGATAAATGTTCTCGTCCATTATTGTAGGTTTCTTTTTGGGTTTAGCGCTTGGTCCGCGCGTCATAGATGTTATTAGGTTGTTTTACACGTTTTGCACGGTACAGGATTTATTTGGCTTATTTTCTCTTTTTCAGCTCTGGGCCTGACGTTTCTACATTATAAGTTCATTATGTTCCATGCTGAAGCCTTTCGGGATCGTCAGACCTTGGTTTAAAAGATCCTCATGGCAATTGGATGGTCATCATGCGTCGGGACAGCCGTGATGGCTACATTTTCGGTAAGTTAAAAAATGTTTTACATTGATGGGGTTGTCCCATCTTCACTAAATAGGGGCCCGCTGGCAATCAGCTGAACCCCTGGTGATCATGATCAGCGGTTATCACCGGGTGGCCACATCATAAAGTGGTATTACATGGCTTATTCCAATGAATGGACGACCATGTAATAGATGTGTCTAATAGAAAGGAGTCACAAACAAGAGACCAACCTCTATATCCATTATGTCTCTGTGGTTATTATATCAGAACACGTTATTTAGGATTTATTGGGAAGTTCTGAGGGTAAATTAGTGATTAGTTCCATAAGATCTGCTGTAACCTCTGTTTGCTTGTTTTCTAGACCTACCGTTATCCAATGACTCACCGGATTTGCGCTTTCATTGCATTCGGGTTTGCCAACCTTTACAACCTTTGGCAGTCCATACTCGTCTACAAAGTGTCCGAAAGCCGAAGAGTCATCAGCCATTTCAGACTGGCGTCCTGTATAATGGCCGTGACCTTAGTGGTTTTCTGTATCCTTTCTTAAATAATATTTGAATGGAATCCAATTGTCCTTGTCTTTAGGTTCACATGTAGGAAACATCAGATCCTGAGGTGATCATTTCCCTTCATTTTCTGATCTTGCCCGTCAGATGGCGACATGCTGGTGTAACACAGCGCCATCTGGTAACATTGTTCAGCTTCTTGCAGGAACATACTGAATAAGAAAGCAAGCGGTACTGTTCTTGCTATATATGTATTATATTAACATTTATCTCACATAAATATGTAGTAAATTCTATAAGACACTTATTAAACGTTATTTTCCTATATAATAAATTACCAGTCATTGGAAGTAGGGTATCCGTATACACCCACCTGTGCGCTGGAGATCAATGTGTAAAGCTATGTACATATTTTATTTGCACCCCTAGAAGCCGTTCTATAGGAAAACAATTGGACCTATAATCTTTGTGCTTATTCTAGGCACCATGGTGATCGTGACGCCCGCAATGTAATGGATATGGTGTCACATGACAATGGGTCAGGTCCATTTTGGCATCGCCGTCAGTCACATGGAGTATACAATAAACATGAATGCAGCAAAACCTCGGCCCGGGTGGAAAGTTCTTGTTTTGTGCAATTTTTAATGTATTAATTTTGATATTTTTTCACAGATCAGTAAAATGACAACAAAGATCATGGAGTGGTCGATGTTGGTCCTCATTCTGGTGAATGTATTGAGCTACTATCAGAATATGCAGGTAAGTAGACATCACTTTCTTTGTCCCCTTAAACATCTTATATGTATATAACAGATATTTATCTCATCAATGTTTAACCTTTTGGGATTTGGGTTTGGCTGGCGCTGCCCTTTTGGTGCTCTCCACATAGGTATAGTACTTTAAGCTCTGTTTTCTTTGCAGATTCTGGGAGGTCCACCAGCATGGACTTCAAGGCCAGGGAAAGATCCTGGTTGACCAAACTAGACTTGGTCTTTAAAGATGATCCCACAGTGGGAGATCCCGACACCCGGGGTAATATAGCTGCTATCAAAAATAATCTCAGGTCACTGGTTCACAAGCGGACTAAAACATGGTGGAATAAGGCCTTTTTGGAGAAGTATCTACAGAGAGGTCTTATACCCAGAGGACTCAGGATTCAGGTATTCCCGACCCTCAACAGTTTGGACGAATGCTTTGTCTCCCGGTGGGAGGACACTTGCAGGACATCATCCCAAACATTTATGGAACTGTTGATTGGTCTGGATAAGCAGACACTTGAGATGCTTAATGCTGAGATCGAAAAAACACAGACTGAACTCAAGACCAAGTTGAGTGATGAGGAGTGGATCAATACATTCCAACAACTTGACCTGGAGACGGACAAATGGGAGAAGAATATTCAAGACATCAAAAGTCGGAAATTCCAACGAGACCTAAACGACAAATTGACAAACCGTATGTACAGGTGGCAATATCCCAAACAATTCCGTATGGATGGGAGAAGATCTCCCTCCGTGTCATCAGCGAGCTCAATGTCAGAGCCTGAAGAGAATGCGCAGAGAGGCAGGACACGGAGTGGTATAGATTATAGGAGACCAAACACGTTTAGACAGAAGACTCGGCAAAGAGGTAGGGGTAGCGAACAACGGATGCAGACATATAACTATGATCCATCCAATAGACAAAGAGGAGAAGGCTGGCGTAATCCAACGGCCACCCAACTGCCTGAGAATCCGAGAATGCAGGTAATTAATCTGTCTACCCATCAGTTGTCCCCTGTAGATATTGGGGTACTGTCCAAGGGGTTGACTTTTACACCTTCTTCTCACTTTGACACCTTTACAGCTATAAAGGACTTACACCTATTTGCCAGAGGATTGATCTTCAAAAGATGGTTCCATAGGAAGGAAGATGAGATCTTTGACACACCGGAAGAAAGAGAGGCTTTACAGTCCTTACAACAGCTACTTAAAGAACAACAAAATCCTGAGACAGGTATGATCCCCCAAAATATAAGAAAACGATCTTCCAAATTTCCTCCACTCACTATATGCCCACCGATCGACTTATTTGTTAAACTGGTAGCTCGCGACTTCGAGAGAATTTCCACGGGTATTAAGCATGACAATCTAACCTGTGCTGAACGGAGGAGTCTAAAGAGACTAAAAACTCTCGAGGATACTGTAATTAAACCCGCAGATAAGGGGGGCAATATAGTGATGTGGCCAAGGGCTTTGTATGAACGGGAAGCATATCGACAACTGAGAAACACGACCTGCTACAAAAAGTTGACCTTTAACCCTCTCTCTTCTTTCAGTGGTCTGCTTGATGATATATTAGAAGAAGCTCTAAATGAGGGTACTATCTCTGCGGCCCTCACTGAATGTCTCATGGTACAGGATCCCACAGTAGCATGCTTATACTTATTACCCAAGATACATAAAGACCCCAAATCACCACCAGGGCGCCCCATTATATCTGGAAGAGGCAACTTAAGCGACAACATAAGTAAGTATATTGATGCTATACTGAAACCCATGGTCGAGACCCTACCATCATATCTCAGAGATTCCTCAGATCTCCTTAAAAGACTGGAAGGGATCCAATTAGAACCCAACATGTTGCTAGCTACGTGTGACGTAGAATCCCTATATACCAACATCCGACATCAGGATGGTCTCCAGGCAGTGTCATACTTTCTGGGAATGACTGACAGCAACCCATCCATGTCCCAGTTTATTCTCACCCTTCTAGAATTTGTGCTCACGCACAACTTCTTTACTTTTAACGGATCCTTCTACCTACAGCTCCAGGGTACGGCAATGGGGGCAGCCTGCGCACCTTCATATGCCAATTTGTTCCTGGGGCTGTGGGAGAGGGATCTGTTTCTATCCGACCGGATATCATCAATGGACAAGGTGGTCCTTTGGACCCGGTTCATTGATGATATCTTTATCATTTGGCATGGCACGAATGATGAATTTGCTCTTTTCATGACAAATCTCAACATCAATGATCTCAATATTCACCTGACTTGGAAAACTAGTGAAGTAGCTATTGATTTTTTGGACGTACTTGTCAGACGTGATAATGACGGTTATATCAGGACAGATATACATAGAAAGGATACGTCAGTCAATTCATATTTACATGCCTCATCTTCGCACCCGAGTCATTTGATCCGTGCCATCCCCATCGGTCAGTTTTTGAGGATTAAAAGGCTATGTTCATCTAACGATGACTTTGAGATACAGGCAAAGAACCTTAAACAACGCTTTCTTGACAGGGGATACAACAGAAGATGTATTAACAGGGCATATGAGAGGGCAAGGCGTTCAACACGGATCCAACTCCTTCACCCTACCACCAAGAGAAATGTGGATTCGACAATCAGGTATGTCACTACCTACCATGACAGGTGGGGGCAGATGAGGAAATGTCTGGCCAAACACTGGTCTATATTACAAACCGATATTACCTTATCAAAGATTCTCCCTGCAAAACCTGCAGTAGCATCGAGAAGAGCAAGGAATCTTCCCGATACCCTTGTCCACAGTTACCACCAACCCCAAAGTATTAAACCAATCTTTGGAGCGTCCAAACCAAAATGGGGCTGTCGCCCCTGCGGAAGATGTATAGCCTGCCCAAATGTGGCTAACAGCGATTAATTTGTGGATTCGACTGGCAAGATGACATACAAAATCACTTGGCCAATCAACTGTGGTACCAAGGGAGTGGTCTACTACGCATGGTGTCCATGCCCAAAGATCTATATTGGTCTCACTAGTAGAGAACTCAAGATTAGAACAAGGGAACACGTGAATAGCATAGAGGCAGCGAGGGGCACTGCCCCAGAAAACATTGAATCATTAAAAACCCTCCCGAGGCATTTCTTTAAGTACCATGGATGTGAATCCAGAGCCCTCAAAGTCAAAGGCATTGATTGTGTAAGAACTGACCTGAGAGGTGGTTCAATAATGAAAAAACTGTCAAAATTGGAATCCAGATGGATCTGGAAACTAAAGACAGTACAACCAAATGGTTTGAACGAAAATTTGGGATTTGCAGCATTTTTATAGAGGTGTCGGGATCTTCCATGGTGTCAGTTTTAATTGTCTAGCAACGATCAAGTTACTGTCGTTTCTAACTTTTATTTTTCTAACTTTTATTTTTAATGTTACAGATGATCGTTTATGAACTTGCTGTGATCTAACATTTAATGACTTCCTGAGACCATAACAACTCCCTCATTCGATCTCTAAACAGTTTATTTTAGGGGATTTACTCAACTATCTTACAACAATGGATATGCAGAAGACCTGGGGATACAATATTAATATGTATGGATATTTTGATATGCATTTTTTAGTCCAATTTTGCACAATTGGATGTAAACATTTTCCTTACCCGCAGGGATTAGTTGAGTGTGTTCCTCACACTATTTTATCATATTATTCAAATATATATAAAAAATTTCTCACTCTATCATTACTTCTATATCACACACATACACATACACATACACATTCTTCACTCACTTTATTTTATTTTTTCCATTCTTGCACGCACACACACATATATCTTATATATACATATATATATTTTTTTTGACACACCTATCCACATATTCTGATTTGGTAGTTTAATCATATATTTACTTATTATATCTAGTCACTGTCACTTATCCAGTAGCACATGCACTTTCATGTCACTTTTATCATTGGTGCATTTAATAGTGCCATCACCATTACGTATTATACACCTCTTCACCATTCTTTGAGCGTATTTGTATGATCATCAGATCCGAATTAATGTCTGTTCTATAAATATATATACACAATATACATTTGATGATTTCTTATATTGGAGCTTGTTATACACACCTGTCCCTCATCATCACAACATCACCACACCACTACACTCCAACCACTATCAAAGCTCTTTTTATTGTGGGCATGTCTTTTTATTTAAATCTGTATTAAAATTATTATATCTACATATGTCGTTAATTTTTAAATTTCTAATGTATTGAGTGTACATATTATATTGTATTTGAACTTTGGCACTTTTGTATATGTGAATGTGTGGATGTATGTGTGTGTGTGTGTGTGTGTGTGTGTGTGTGTGTGTGTATGTATATATATATATATATATATATATATATATATATATATATATGTATATGTGTATGTATATGTTTTTATGTATATGTTTGGTTATGTGCTCACATGCCTCGTATAACAATTTATACTTGTATATTCTTATTCAAACCGTACTACAACACTGTAATTATCTGAATTCACTTGATTGCATCTGTCTATGTCTGTTTTGAGAAAACACACGGAAATCTCTTTGGATATGACACACACGCACACATGCAACATAATTCATATCATCCAATTTATATCATTTTATTTATACTATGAAATTGCGGTAGGGAAAGTAATAGGGACAGTCAAACAAAGAATTAATTGTGACCAATTTAATATTAATATTCATATTTATTTCATTATGACCTTTATTCTTTTATTTTAATTTATTTTATTATATTTTTTCCATCTCCATCTTTATCATATATGTTTTGTTATATTTATATATATATAATATATTTTATTTCATTTATTCATCTATTTATTTATTATTTTTTTATTTATTCATATTCATTTTCTCCTTTGTGCTATGTGTACCTTGGTCAAATTCATCCAAATACCCTATCATTGATTTTGGCACTTGTGCAATCTGTGCACAAGTGTAATCTAACACATTATATACATATATACACATTTTTCTTATGATTCGTGTCGCTCCGTCTTCTGCCCAGTGCGCATGCGCGGCCTGTCAGTCTGGGTCTTCGCTGCCTCGGCCGGAGCATCTTGGAGGCGTGGCTCCCGTCTTCCGGGGTCTGAGTTCGTGCCTGGGATGTTGACACGCTGGAACTTTTGTCTGGCTGTCTTTGTCCCTGGCCGGACCAGGCTGCGGGACGCGTGACCCTCGTCTGTGTTCCGGTTCCGGCGGCTGACACACCGGACTGTCGGGCCGCGATACCTTAGTTGTTAATACTGATTTTTAGCAGCCTCAGCTGCCCCCCTTATGTTTTATTGGTCTTGGGTTGCTTAAATGATGCCTCCTTACTTTCTGACACCACCCCCAGACGAAGGCTCGAGGGCCGAAACGCGCGTCGGGGTTGATGCCAGACAGTATTGATTGTGACATGGGTAAGACGTCCTTCTTTATCTTAGAGTCTTTCATTAATTTGGTGTGTTGCTGCTTTCATGCATGCATACACCCGTTGATGCCTATATACATGTGAGTAATACTGTTGCTGCACTCAAACTCCTGCATCCGACTGTGACTAATATTCACCGCTTGGTGTGGTTTTCACCTGTTTACTGGATGCAGGACTGTGTGCACACTTTCTCTATACTCACACTCATGCATCTATTTACTCGTGTAATAGGAACTGTCAATTTTCCCATTTGTCACTTTGTTATCTAATGTATTATCACTTTAACATTGCATATTTCACTGTCCGGTATCCTTTCATACTGTGGCTATCATCTTTAACTTTTAAATGTTTTTTGTTTATTGTTCTAATAAAACTTGTTATTTTTAATCTAACCTTGGTGTGTCGGACTCCGTTTTTAGGTTTATAATGTATTGAGCTACTATCAGAATATGCAGGTAAGTAGACGTCACCTCATTATCACCTCGTATACCGGACCTCGTAATAACATTATTATTCATCTCTACAATCATGGGGTTTATAATGTGGATATGTGTTTCTTTTCTTAGAGTTTATCTATAACAATTACCTGGAAAAGCTTCACCATCTCCAAGAGGGAGAAGAACCAGGACTCTGGAGTATAAAGAGGACCATCGTGGATGGTGACGTGAGACGGCGCAGGGGCACAGCAGTGAGGGCATTGCATGGCCCAACCCCCTATCAGAGGACAAGAGCTGGAGAAGAAGTCGTCCGGTCTCAGCCAGGGCTGCGGTCTCCTGCACAACTGTGTCATTATTGAATGTACCGTCCAGTTCTGGCCCGCAGCTGGAGGGTCCGAGCAGGGATGTGGCACATGCTGTTGGTGCCAAGGGGGATCGATTTGATGTTAATCACGCTTCTGCCTTGTCCCTTTTTTCTCTTTCAGGTTTGGCAAAGGAATCGTCAAGGAGAGGGAGGAAACACAGATCTGGCGGTGGGCGCAGGCACGGTCGGCGGAGATCGCCCTCGTCATCTTCTGAGCGACAACCCTCCTCTTCTTCTTATCAATATCCACATCATCTTCCCCGCCGAGGACGCAGAGCCGTGCTGATGTCACAGAGAAATGACGAGGGGTTATAAATATTCCCCTGACAGCTGCCCGGTCTTTCTTTCCATGAATTGACACAGTGCGATTTGCTAATTTATTGGCGACTTCTCACTTTATGGAGACCAATGGATTGGGATTCTTCTCCATCTTCTTGGCCTTTTGGTGTGTGGCCTGGCTCTCTGCTAGCTACACCCTGACCTCACATCAACAACCATGCCCCCCCACTGATGTACATCATCCCCTCAGTCATATAGATTATCTGACTGCTGATTATTAAGATGAAACAACTCTGACAATTTTTCCATATTATTTAACATTGAGCGTTTTCTTTTTTGTTTTGCAGTGAAATGGGAAATTTCTTTGCAGAACATATCCTGTTTAGAATGGGATTCATAGGAATGGCCATTGCCTGTAAGTAACAATCACGGAAGTGATTATAATAGTCTCTTCATGCAGCAGTAATCAGATTTTTCTAAAAAATAAATAAAGTTTTGTTCATTTCAATTGATAATAATTGTCCGGATCAGACGATGCAGATAAATGTTCTCGTCCATTATTGTATGTTTCTTGTTGGGTTTAGCGCTTGGTCCGCGCTTCATAGATGTTATTAGGTTGTTTTACACGTTTTGCACGGTACAGGATTTATTTGGCTTATTTTCTCTTTTTCAGCTCTGGGCCTGACGTTTCTACATTATAAGTTCATTATGTTCCATGCTGAAGCCTTTGGGGATCGTCAGACCTTGGTTTAAAAGATCCTCATGGCAATTGGATGGTTATCATGCGTCGGGACAGCCGTGATGGCTACATTTTCGGTAAGTTAATAAATGTTTTACATTGATGGGGTTGTCCCATCTTCACTAAATAGCGACCCGCTGGCAATCAGCTGAACCCCTGGTGATCATGATCAGTGGTTATCACCGGGTGGCCACATCATAAAGTGGTATTACATGGCTTATTCCAATGAATGGACGACCATGTAATAGATGTGTCTAATAGAAAGGAGTCACAAGCAAGATACCAACCTCTATATCCATTATGTCTCTGTGGTTATTATATCAGAACACGTTATTTAGGATTTATTGGGAAGTTCTGAGGGAAAATTAGTGATTAGTTCCATAAGATTTGCTCTGACCTCTGTCTGCTTGTTTTCTAGACCTACTGTTATCTAATGACTCACCGGATTTCCGCTTTCATTGCATTCGGGTTTGGCAGCCTCTACAACCTTTGGCAGTCCATACTCCTCTACAAAGTGCCCGAAAGCCGAAGAGTCATCAGCCATTTCAGACTGGCGTCCTGCATAATGGCCATGACCTTAGTCGTTTTCTGTATCCTTTCTTAAATAATATTTGAATGGAATCCAATTGTCCTTGTCTTTAGGTTCACATGTAGGAAACATCAGATCCTGAGGTGATCATTTCCCTTCATTTTCTGATCTTGTCCGTCAGATGGCGAAATGCTGGTGTAACACAGCGCCATCTGGTAACATTGTTCAGCTTCTTGCAGGAACATACTGAATAGAAAGCAAGCGGTACTGTCCTTGCTATATATGTATTATATTAACATTTATCTCACATAAATATGTAGTAAATTCTATAAGACACTTATTAAACGTTATTTTCCTATATAATAAATTACCAGTCATTGGAAGTAGGGTATCCGTATACACCCACCTGTGCGCTGGAGATCAATGTGTAAAGCTATGTACAGATTTTATTTGCACCCCTAGTAGCCGTTCTATAGGAAAACAATTGGACCTATAATCTTTGTGCTTATTCTAGGCACCATGGTGATCGTGACGCCCGCAATGTAATGGATATGTTGTCACATGACAATGGGTCAGGTCCATTTTGGCATCGCCGTCAGTCACATGGAGTATGCAATAAACATGAATGCAGCAAAACCTCGCCCCGGGTGGAAAGTTCTTGTTTTGTGCAATTTTTAATGTATTAATTTTGATATTTTTTCACAGATCAGTGAAATGACAGCAAAGATCATGGAGTGGTCGACGTTGGTCCTCATGCTGGTGAATGTATTGAGCTACTATCAGAATATGCAGGTCAGTAGACGTCACCTCATTATCACTTCGTATACCAGACCTCGTAATAACATTATTATTCATCTCTACAATCATGGGGTTTATAATGTGGATATGTGTTTCTTTTCTTAGAGTTTATCTATAACAATTACCCGGAAAAGCTTCACCATCTCCAAGAGGGAGAAGAACCAGGACTCTGGAGTATAATGAGGATCATCGTGGACGGTGACATGACACGCTTTCATCAGACCGCACACCCAGATGCCTGTCCGTTTTAAAGAAACACTATGGGCCGGTCACTAACGGGTTAAAAGGGGATCCCCCCCCCCATAAATGTGAGGAAATAACCACTCCACTACCCACCCTCTGCCCCCTTGGACCTTGCCCAGACAATGATGACTACTACCACTGGGTTTAGCTGTTATGGTCACTACTGTCTCCATGATCATCTAATAATGTTTTAGAAATATTAGAAGATTTGTCCATATAGTTACAGGTTTACTTTCTCTTATTTCCAGTTTTATACAATGATGTGGAATGGCGCGCCACAGCCAAGCAGTTATCACATCCCAAACTGCAGAAGATCTGGAGATGGCGACCAAGTGCCAAGACATCCACCATCTCCGACCTTTCTCCCAAATATCATCTTACATCAGGGAGGACGAACTACAAGAACCGTTTATAAACAGTGGACACTAGAGATGAGGTGGAATGGCACGTCACAGCCGAGCAGGAACTTCTCTGGGAACATCCTAAACTGATGAACTACAGAGATGGCGACCAAGTGCCAAGACGGCCATCAGCTCCAACCTTTCTCAAAAAAAAATCTTACAAACGGGGAGAAAGAACTGCAAGAACTGTTTATGACCAGTGGACTCTACAGCGAGGTGGAATGGCACGTCACAGCCGAGCAGGAACATCTCAAACTGCAGAGGCTCCAGAAATACAACCAAGTGCCGAGACATCCACCACCTCCAACCTTTCTCCCCAATATCATCTTACCACAAGGAGAGAGAAGCAGCGGACTGTTTACTATCCTCATGGTCCTTGTTTGTTGGCTTATAAAACGGTTTAGTAAAGTCATTTTCTACCACCTGAAACCTGTTTTTGTCTTCATTACTGTCAATAATAATAATACTGAGTCTTCCATAGATCTGTCCTCATGAACCTGGAGGAATAAGAACGTCTCAATGTTATTGTAGCAAAATTCTGAGTTATGAAAAAAATAAATAGAGGGGATTCCTCTTCTGGAGGGAGCTTCAGAGGTGCTATCTACAGGGGAAGGGGGATAGCACTATCAGTGGCGGATTAAGAAGACCATGGGCCCTGGGCTGTTACCCAAACTTGGGCCCCCCTTCTCCACCACCACCCTGCCGCGCCGTAACTATTGCTAACACTACCTAAACACTAGTACACAAAGTATGCACATTATGCACAAAGTATGCACATTATGCACAAAGTATGCACATTATGCACAAAGTAGGCACATTATGCACAAAGTACGCACATTATGCACAAAGTACGCACATTATGCACAAAGTACGCACATTATGCACAAAGTACGCACATTATGCACAAAGTACGCACATTATGCACATGCACAAAGTACGCACAGTACACAAAGTACCACATTATGCACAAAGTACGCACATTATGCACAAAGTACACAAAGTAGGCACATTATGCACAAAGTACGCACAGTACGCAAAGTACCACATTATGCACAAAGTACGCACATTATGCACAAAGTAAGGACATTATGCACAAAGTACGCACATTATGCACAAAGTAGGCACATTATGCACAAAGTACGCACATTATGCACAAAGTACACAAAGTACGCACATTATGCACAAAGTAGGCACATTATGCACAAAGTACGCACATTATGCACAAAGTACACAAAGTACGCACATAATGCACAAAGTAGGCACATTATGCACAAAGTATGCACAGTACACAAAGTACCACATTATGCACAAAGTACGCACATTATGCACAAAGTACGCACATTATGCACAAAGTACGCACAAAGTACGCACATTATGCACAAAGTACGCACAGTACACACATTATGCACAAAGTACGCACAGTACAAAGTACGCACATTATGCACAAAGTATGCACAGTACACAAAGTACACACATTATGCACAAAGTACACAAAGTAGGCTCATTATACACAAAGTATGCATAGTACACAAAGTACACACGAGTATGCACATTATACACAAAGTAATTTGACGTGTCTATATCAGGATCTCCTTTATTCCGCGCCGCCATTAGCCCCGTGTACCCCTGAGGACGCTACCTAGTGCCGAAACATGTCGGGGGGGCTGTTCAAATTTTAGACACTGCTGCTGATCGGACCTATTGCTGCTACTAGTTACTAACAATTTAACTGAATAGGGAAGACATAATCCTATGTTACATACAGATATGCCTGGTCAATCAGGTCATACATGTGTTTGTCCGATCTCGGCTGGTGATAATTTTAAATCCTAATTGTAGTTTGTCCAGCTATAAGTAGCTAATAAAATTGTAACTTTCTTTCATATATTAGTGGTGGCTGGGAAATAGGGTTGGCTGTTGCAGACAGCTTTTTTCTATGTTTATACACAAAGTAGGCACATTATACACGAGTATGCACGTTATACACAAAGTACACCTTGTAAACACATGAATATGGACATTAAACATACATGAATATGGACATTAAACATACATTAATATGGACATTAAACACACATGAATATGGATATTAAACATACATGAATATGGACATTAAACATAACATGAATATGGACATTAAACACACATGCACTTACCTTTTATGTCTTCACTGCAGCTCTTCTCCTGCTCACAGCACAGAGCCCGCCGACAGTCTCCCCTCCCCCATGTCCCGACAGCTAGCAGCAGAGGAGAGATGTTTAGAGCAGGGAAGGGTGGCTGGAGGGGGAGCTTCTAAAGCAGCACAGACCACGGCTGCTAAGTAGAAGCAAAGCTCCCCTCGCCTGACAGGTGCGGTCCTGGCACCGGGGCTCCCTCCGGTGCTAGCGACGCCACTGGGCATGAGGGGGTTCGGGCGGTCATAGGCCCCCTGGGAGCCTTGGGCCCCCTGGCAGCCTTGGGCCCCTTGCGACCGCCCGAAACGCCCTAATGATAATCCGCCACTGAGCACTATATACAGTGGGGGTGACACAATCTACATGGGTGCTGTGTGGCGCCATCTACAGGGGGTACTGTGACATTGTATATAATGAGACAGTACCCCCTGTATATAATGGTTCAGTACCCCCTGTATATATTGATGCAGTACACCCTGTATATAGAGGGCACTGCGGCATTATCTACAGGGGCATGTGTGGCACTATATACAGGGACGTGTGTGGCACTATTTACATGGGGCGCTAGGTGGCACAATCTACATGGACAAACGGTGGGGCTCAGAAGGGAAAGAGCGCCATTTGGCTTTTTGAGATCACATTTAGCAGGAATAGTTTACAGAGGCCATGTCACATTTGCAAAGCCCCTGAGGGACCAAAAGCAATGAAAACGCCCAAAAATTTACTCCATTTAGGAAACTACACCCCTTGAGGAATTCATCTAGGGGTGTAGTGAATTTTTGGACCCCACAGATGTTTCATAGAATTTATTAGAATTGGGCAGTGAAAATAAAAACAATCCCTTTTCTTGAATAAAACGTAGCTTTAGCTCAAAATTTCTCATTTTCTCAACAAATAAAGGAAAAAAAGAACTCCAGCATTTGTAAAGGAATTTCTCCCGAATACGGCAATACCCCATATGTGGTCATAAACTGCTGTTTGGGCACACGGCAGGGCTTAGAACGGAAGGAGCTCCATTTGGCTGTAACGTTGGGTACGTGGACCCACTGGACGGTACCGCCTTAACGGTGTGGCTGCTGGCCGAATAGACACGAAGCGGCTCAGCGCTCACACGAGTGATTCAGCTGCTTCAATATAGCGATTGTTGGGGGTCTCAGTGCTCTGACGCCCACCAATCTAAACTTCTGACATGTCTCTATGACATGTCAGTAGTTTGTCGAACGTTTAGCTACACTTTAAATGTTAATTTAAATGTACCACAAAATAGTCACAATGAAGGGAGACAAAAGCGAAAAAAAATATTTGCAGCTTAAAAGACAAAATAGGTTGCAACATCAAGGGGTTAATAATTATAGTACATGCAGATCACTGTATAGAGCTTTTCAGCTCCCCAGGGGCATACGGTTGGGAGCTTTGACTGGCGGGGTCACTTTAACCCCTTCCCGCAATTTCACGTACAGTTATGTCATGGAAGATGGCCTTTTCCCGCATCTCCACGTAACTGTACATCATGGAGATGAAGCTGGCTCAGGAGCTGAGCCAGCGACATCACCGCCGGGTGACAGCTGTATGTTACAGCTGGCACCCTGAGGTATCGGCCAGGACCGGAGCTAGCCTCCGATCCGACCGATTAACCCCTCACATGCTGCGTTCAATAGAGATCGCAGAATGTGAGGAGTTTATAGCCATCGGCACCCCAGCAACGTGATCGCTGGGTTGCCAGTGGCTGCAAAGGCGATCGGAGGGCTAATACTTACCTCCCGATCAGTCTGTAACGGAATCCTCCTATGTCCCGTCGTCGGCGGGGCCCAGGAGGCTTCCGGTACCATCGGCAAGATGGCGCCGGCTCAGCTTCCGGTTCAGAAGCTGAGCCGGCGTCATCAGCAGTGGGTGTCCACTGTATGTTACAGCGGACACCCCGATCTATCGGCAGGAACCGGAGCTAGCTCCGATTCCTGCCGTTAACCCCTTCAATGCAGCGATTCAATGCAATCGCTGCATCAAAGTGGTTTGTATGCAATCGGCAGCCTTGCCATGCGATGGCAAGGCTGGCGACTGCTACTATGGCAAGTAAAAATAAAAGTTGTAAAAAATACAATAAAAGTTTCAAATAATAACACAAAACACAATCGCCCTTTTTCCCTTATCAAGTCATTTATTATTGATAAAAATAATAAAGCCATACATATTTGGTATCGCTGCGACCGTAACGACCTGAACTATAAAAATATGATGTTATTTATTCCGCACAGTGAACGGCGTAAAAAAAATAACTAAAAAATACTGACATAATTGCTATTTTTTGGTCACTTTGTCTTCCAAAAATTGAAATAAAAAGTGATCAAAAAGTCGCATGTACCCAAAAATGGTGTCTATAAAAACTATAACTCGTCTCGCTAAAAACAAGCCCTCATACAGCTCCGTCAACGAAAAATTTAAAACCGTTATGGCTCTCACAACTTGGCGACAGTAAAAATCCATTCTCTTTACAAAAGTTATTTTATTGTGCAAAAAGTTGTAAAACATAAAAAGTGCTATAAATTAGGTATCACCGGAATCGGACTGACCCGCAGAATAAAGCTAACATGTAATTTATAACACAAGGTGAACGCTGTATAAAAAGAACTAAAAAAATATGCCAGAATTGCTGTTTTTTGGTCACCTTGCCTCCCAAAAAAAAAGGATAACAAGTGATCAAAAAGTCGCATGCACCCCAAAATGGTACCAATAAAAACTACAGCTCATCTCACAAAAAAAAACAGCCGTCATACCACTACGTCTATGAAAAAATAAAATTAGTCAAGGCACCAATAAGTTAGGAAATTAAAAATATGCAGTTGTGCCGGCCTGAGGGGAACATTTCTTCTGTTGCAAGTGGCGAATTATCAAGGCCCCTAAAATTAGGGAACCAGGAAGGGGAGGGCCCAAACATATCTGCTGGAAGTGGGGCGCCCATATTATACCAGGACAACACTACCCAGCAAGATTCCCCAAACTTCAAAGGTGCGGAGTGCGGACCAAAAGGGGAATAAGTAAGGACCATTTATTAGTCCAACACCGGCCTGTGCAGAAAGGATTGTGTCACAGCGTAACACACATCTATGGATTATTTTATTGTTTTTTTTTTACCCCACTATACCACCTGACTATGCCCCTTATATACTCCAGCCCGCCTTACATGTACCCCCACATTATAAACGGAAACACCAGTAAGACTCCAAACAAAACTACTACAAGCAAAATCCATGCTCCAAAAGCCAAATGGCGCTACCTCCCTTCTGAACCCTACAGTGTGCCCAAACAGCAGTTTACTTCCACATATATGGCATCGCCATACCCGGGATAACCCTTTTAACAATTTTTGGGGTGTGTGTCTCCAGTGGCACAAGCTGGGCGCCACTTATTGGCATATCTATTGAAAAACCATTTTCACTCTGCAACATCGCGTGCACACCAATTTCTGCCAATCACCTGTGGGGTTAATATGCTCACTACACCCCTAGGTGAATACCTTGAGGGGTGTAGTTTCCAAAATGGGGTCACTTCTGGGGGGGATCCACTGTTTTGGTCCCACAGGGACTTTGCAAATGCGACATAGCGACCAGAAACCAATCCAGCAAAATCTGTACTCCAAAAGCCAAATGGCGCTCCTTCCCTTCTGAGCCCTACTCTGTGCCTAAACATCAGTTTATGGCCACATATGTGGTATTGCCGTACACAGGAGAAGTTGCTTTACAAGTGTTGGGGTGCTTTTTTGCATTTATTTGTTGAGAATATGAAACATTTTCAGCTAAAACTACGTCTTATTGAAGAAAAAGGATTTTTTTTATTTTCACTGCCCAATTCTAATAAAATCTATGAAACACCTGTGGGGTCAAAATGCTCACTTCACCCCTAGATGAATTCCTCAAGGGGTGTAGTTTCGCGAATCGATTCACTTTTGGGGAGTTTCCACTGTACTGACACCTTAGGAGCTTTACAAAAGTGACATGGTGTCAAGAAACCAATCCAGCAAAATCTGTGCTCCAAAAGCCAAATGGCACTCCTTCTCTTCTGATCCTTGCCGTATGCCCAAACAGCAGTTTATGACCACAAATGGGGTATTGCCGTACTCCAGAGAAGTTGCTTTACAAATGTTGGGGTTCTTTTATTCCTTTATTTGTTGAGAAAATGAAAAATGTTGAGCTAAAGCTACGTCTTATTGGAAAAAAATGATTTTTATCTTCACTGCCCAATTCTAATAAAATCTATGAAACCCCTGTGGGTTCAAAACACTCACTATACCCCTAGATGTATTCTTCAAGGGGTGTAGTTTCCTAAATGGAGTCACTTTTTTGGTGTTTTCACTGTTTTGGTCCCTTAGGGGCCTTGCAAATGTGACGTGGTCTCCGCAAACCATTCCTGCTAAATTTGAGCTCCAAAAGCCAAATGGCGCTCTTTCCCTTCTAAGCTCCGCCGTGTGTCCAAACAGCCGTTTATGACCACATGCGGGGTATTGTTTTACTCGGGAGAAATTGCTTTAAAAAAGTAGTGGTGCATTTTCTCCTTTTAGTCCTTGTGGAAATGAGAAAAAAATTAGCTAAACCTACATTTTCTTTGAAAGAATGTAGATTTTCATTTTCACAGCCTACTTCCAATAATTTCTGCAAAATGGGGTCACTTTTGGGGGATTTCCACTGTTTTGGTGCCGCAAGAGCCTTTCAAACCCGACATGGAGCCTAAAATATTTTCTAATAAAAAGGAGGCCCCAAAATCCCCTAGGTGTTCCTTTGTTTCTGAGGCCTGTACTTCAGTCAATAAGTGCACTAGGGCCACATGTGGGGTATTTCTAAAAACTGCATAATCTGGGCAATAGATATTGAGTTGCGTTTCTTGGGTAAAACTTTCTGTGTTACAAAAAAAATAGTTAAAAAATGAATTTCTGCAACAAAAAAAAAGAAATTTGAACATTTCACATCTACTTTGCCTTAATTCCTGTGAAACATCTAAAGGGTTAAGAAACGTTCTAAATGCTGTTTTGAATACTTTGAGGGGTGAAGTTTTTAAAATGGGGTGACTTATCGAGGGTTTCTAATATATAAGGCCCTAAAATCCACTTCACAACTGAAATGGCCCCTGTAAAAATAGCCTTTTGACATTTTCTTGAGATGTGAGAAATCGCTGCTAAAGTTCTAAGCCTTGTGATGTCATAGAAAAATAAAAGGATGTTCAAAAAACGATGCCAATCTAAAGTAGACATATGGGTGATGTTAATTAGCAACAATTTTGTGGGGTATAACTATCTTTCTTACAAGCAGATACATATAAATTTAGAAAAATTCTATTTTTTGCAATTTTTCGCTACATTTTGGGGTTTTTCACAATTAAATACTTAATGTATCGAGCAAATTTTGCCAGTAACATAAAGTCCAATGTGTCACGAGAAAACAATCTCAGAATCGCTTGGATAGGTAAAAGCATTCCAACGTTATTACCACATAAAGTGAAACATGTCAGATTTGAAAAAATTGGCTGTGTCCTGAAGGCCAAAACAGGCTGTGTCTTGAAGGGGTTAAGAATAAATAAATGGGGGGTGGCATCACTTCATCATGATCTACAGGGATTAGCCAGTGATCACATAGTAGGGGGCTATAGAGCTCCCTATAAAATAGTAATGCCCTTCGTCCTCTTCCTCTTTGGACCCTGCAGCTTGGCGTCTTTCCCCCACTCCCTCTCTTGATTTGACTCCTTAATGACACGACCAATTTTTGTTTTTTCATATTCGTTTATTACTCCCCGCCTTCCAAAAGCCATCACTTTTTTTATTTTTTCGTCGGCATAACCGTATGAGAGCTTGTTTTTTATGGGACAAGTTGTCATTTTTTATGGTACCATTTAATGTATCAGATAATGTACTGGGAAACTGAAAAATTAATTATTTGTGGGGTGGAATGAGCAAAAAAAAAGCTAATGCGCCATTTTCAGGGGGATTTCGTTTTTACGGCGTCTATCGTGCGGTAATAACTACATGTTCACTTTATTCTACGGATAAATACGATTACGGCGATACTGAATGTATATTTTGTAATGTTTTACCACTTTGTAAAACTATTTGTTAAAAAAATTTGTTTTGCGTCTCCAAAATCTGAGAGACTTAATTTTTTTTATGGTTCCGTAGATTGAGCGATGTGAGGGCTTCGATTTTGCGAGGCGAGCTTTTGTTACCATTTTGGGGTACATGCGACTTTTTGATCAGTTTTTATTCCATTTTTTGGGGGAGCTAACGTGACCAAAAAAAAGCAATTTGGATGTTTTACATATTTGTTTTTCTTACAGTGTTCAGCGAGTGGGTTAGATAACATCAGATTGTAATAGTTCGGACTTGCAAACGCGGCGATATCAGTTATGCTAACTTATTTTGTTTAACATTACTTTAGGGAAAAAATGGGAAGAGGGAATTTTTTAGAAATAGAAAAATATATATTTTTTGGGGATATTTATTTTACTTTTTTTAAATTCTGTTTAGTAGTCCCCCTAGTGGACTTGAACCAGTGATCATTGGATCGCTCACACGATCTACTGCAATAGTAACGTATTGCAGTTTATCGTGATTCTTACAGCCACCTATGAAGCCCTGCCGGAGAACAAAGATGGCAGACCCTTCATTAGGCCCCCAGGCTGCCATTATAACCAGCCGCATCCCGCTATAGCATCGTGGGGGGACAATGGCACGTCGGAGGGGGTCGTCCCTCTCATTCTAATGCGTTAGATGCTGTTGTCGTGATTGACTTTGGCATCTAATGGGTTAAACAGGCAGACTCAAAGTGATATTTGATTCTGTCCATTGCAGTGCGGTGTTGGCTATATTACACAACCATTACCCGCTAAGTATGGAGTGACCCCAGCCCGTGATCTCGCTCCATACTTCCCTTCAACGACTGCCATGTACATGTATGTGACATCTTGTTAAGGAGTTAAATGTCATTTTGTTGATAATTGATTCAGAGTTTTTATGTTCATCCTGTTTTGATCATTTTCTTCTGTTCCAGACGTCACAGCGGCGGTTCTAGGAGGATCTTGTCTCTCCCGTTCGTGAAATCACCCGGAAACAACTGGAGCATGCCCATCGCGCCTGCAATGTTCTGGCATCCAGGGTGACCTGTTTATCTTGCAATGTGTTTATCCAACCAGCGGACATAATAATAATAAAAGCTGGGGCCGACCCCCACTTTACCCCACATCTTGGTCTGAGTCCCAGTTATTTCATATAAATGTTAGAGGTTGTGTTATATGGGGGTGATGCCTTCATTGGTCCTGTCAGTCTTCTTTTACCAAATGTAATCCCCTGTGATACAATGCTGTCACCCAAAACAACATGGAAAAATCAATGGAGGGGGGTAAATAGTTTTTATTAGCACAGTATAACAGATGACCTTACATTGACCTCTGTGAAAAAAAACGCTAAAATGTCACTACATCAATGACTTATGTTCTGGGGTCTGCGAAGCGCATAGCAGAAATAAGTTCATAGCAGATACTAAACCATGGCAGCTCCAGAGCAGAACTGACCTTACTGTGACATCACGATGACATCACTGAGCTATGATGTCACAGAGAGCTGAGAATTTGGGAATTCCCCTGACAGCAGCAGAACTGACCTTACTGTGACATCATGATGACATCACTTAACTATGATGTCACAGAGAGATGATGGGAGGTTATAAATATTCCCGTGACAGCAGCCCGGTCTTTCTTTCTGTGAATTGACACAGAGTGTGATTTGCTAATTTATTGGCGACTTTTCACTATTATGGAAATCAACGGATTGGGATTCTTCCCCATCTTCTTGGCCTTTTGGTGTGTGGCCTGGCTCTCTGGTGGCTACACCCTGACTGTGATCAAGGACCATGCCCCCCCACTGATGTACATCAGGTAAGATGGAGAATTACACGACTCTTATTTTATAGTTTGGGAATGTATAAGGTAATTACTTAATTATGGAGGAAATATCTAATAACAAAATGGCTTCCATTACCCAGAGGGGCTGCAAGAGGACAGAGAAACGCATTCCCTCATCCCTATAGATTATTATCAGACTGCTGATTATTAAGATTAAACAATTATGAAAATTTTTCGATATTATTTAACATTGACTTTTTCTTTTTCGTTTCACAGTGAAACGGGAAATTTCTTTCCCGAAAATATCCTGTTTAGAATAGGATTCGTAGGAATGGCCATTGCCTGTAAGTAAATATCACAGAAGTGATTATAATATGTTCTTACTTCTGGGGGATGGCGGGTTATTATAAAATGTCTTATATCTGATTATATTACTCTGGGGTCAAACCTACATTTATTTTTATAAAAATTTGATTACTACGTCAGTGAGAGACGCAGGCCGGTTGCTAGGGACACATTGCTGGACAAGACTGTGGTTGTTAGGTAGTGTTTCCCTAGCAACCAGACTGTCAGACATGACTCAGACTTGGCATCAGTCCCGCCCTGTCCCTATCTCAGCCTGCAGCAGTAATCAGATTATTCTAAATAATAAATAAAGTTTTGTTAATCTCAATTGATAATAATAGTCCGGATCAGACGATGCAGATAAATGTTCCCGTCCATTATTGTAGGTTTCTTGTTGGGTTTAGCGCTTGGTCCGCGCTTCATAGATGTTATTAGGTTGTTTTACACGTGGTACAGGATTTATTTGGCTCATTTTCTCTTTTTCAGCTCTGGGTCTGACGTTTCTACATTACAAGTTCATCATGCTCCATGCTGAAGCCTTTGGGCCTCGTCAGACCTTGGTTCAAAAGATCCTCCTGGCAATTGGATGGTCATCATGCGTTGGGACGGCCGTGATGGCTATGTTTTCGGTAAGTTAATAAATGTTTTATGTTAATAGGGTTGTCCCATCTGCCCTAAATAGGGACCCGCTGGCAATCAGCTGATCACTGTGTTTCCGGCAGCTGAACCCCTGGTCATCATGATCAGCGGTTATCACCGTGTGGCCACACATTAAATTGGTAATACATGGCTTATTCGAATGAATGGACGACCATGTAGTAGATGTGTGTCTGCTCCATCTAACAGAGAGGAGTCCCAAGCAGGAGACCAGCCTCTATATCCATTATGTCTCTGTGGTTATTATATCAGAACACGTTATTTAGGATTTATTGGGAAGTTCTGAGGGTAAGTTAGTGATTAGTTCCATAAGATTTGCTGTAACCTCTGTCTTCTTGTTTTCTAGACCTACCGTTATCCAATGACTCACCGGATTTGCGCTTTCATTGCATTCGGGTTTGGCAGCCTTTACAACCTTTGGCAGTCCATACTCCTCTACAAAGTGCCCGAAAGCCGAAGAGTCATCAGCCATTTCAGACTGGCGTCCTGTATAATGGCCGTGACCTTAGTGGTTTTCTGTATCCTTTCTTAAATAATATTTGAATGGAATCCAACCGTACTTGTCTTTAGGTTCACATGTAGGAAACATCAGATCCTGAGGTGATCATTTCCCTTTATTTTCTGATCTCCGCCGTCAGATGGCGACATGCTGGTGTAACACAGCGCCATCTGGTAACATTGTTCAGCTTCTTGCAGGAAGATACTGAATAGAAAGCAGCGGTACTGTCCTTGCTATACTGTATATGTATTATATTAACATTTATCTTACATAAAAGTGTAGTAAATTGTATAGGACACTTACTAAACATAATAAACGTTATTTTCCTATATAATAACCCACCAGTCATTGGAAGTAGGGTATCCGTATACACCTACCTGTGCGCTGGAGATCAATGTGTAAAGGTATGTACAGTATATCTCATACATAAGTTATTGACATGCTGAGCCGCTGGTACAAACCAGTGAACGTAAAATTCCTTTAATCCGGCACTAATGAGATTATCAATAATTCTGGAATATTGTATAGATTTTATTTGCACCCCTAGAAGCCGTTCTATAGGAAAACAATTGGACCTATAATCTTTGTGCTTATTCTCAGCATCATGGTGGTTGTGACGTCCGCAATGTAATGGATGTGGTGTCACATGACAATGGGTCAGGTCCGTTTTGCATCGCCGTCAGTCGCATGACTCCATGCAATAAACATGAATGCAGCAAAACCTCGGCCCGGGTGGAAAGTTCTTGTTTTGTGCAACTTTTAATGTATACATTTTGATATTTTTTTCACAGATCAGTGAAATGACAGCAAAGATCATGGAGTGGTCGATGTTGGTCCTCATGCTGGTGAATGTATTGAGCTACTATCAGAATATGCAGGTCAGTAGACGTCACCTCATTATCACCTCGTATACCGGACCTCGTAATAACATTATTATTCATCTCTACAATCATGGGGTTTATAATGTGGATATGTGTTTCTTTTCTTAGAGTTTATCTATAACAATAACCTGGAAAAGCTTCACCATCTCCAAGAGGGAGAAGAACCAGGACTCTGGAGTATAAAGAGGACCATCGTGGACGGTGACGTGAGACGGTTTCATCAGACCGCACACCCAGATGCCTGTCCGTTTTAAAGAAACACTATGGGCCGGTCACTAACGGGTTAAAAGGGGATCCCGCCCCATAAATGTGAGGAAATAACCAGTCCACTACCCACCCTCTGCCCCCTTGGACCTTGCCCAGACAATGATGACTACTACCACTGGGTTCAGCTGTTATGGTCACTACTGTCTCCATTATCATCTAATAATGTTTTAGAAATATTAGAAGATTTGTCCATATAGTTACAGGTTTACTTTCTCTTATTTCCAGTTTTATACAATGATGTGGAATGGCGCGCCACAGCCAAGCAGTTATCACATCCCAAACTGCAGAAGATCTGGAGATGGCGACCAAGTGCCAAGACATCCACCATCTCCGACCTTTCTCCCAAATATCATCTTACATCAGGGAGGACGAACTACAAGAACCGTTTATAAACAGTGGACACTAGAGGTGGAATGGCACGTCACAGCCGAGCAGGAACTTCTCTGGGAACATCCTAAACTGATGAACTCCAGAGATGGCGACCAAGTGCCAAGACGTCCATCAGCTCCAACCTTTCTCAAAAAAAAAATCTTACAAACGGGGAGAAAGATCTACAAGAACCGTTTATGACCAGCGGACTCTACAGCGAGGTGGAATGGCACGTCACAGCCGAGCAGGAACATCTCAAACTGCAGAGGCTCCAGAAATACAACCAAGTGCCGAGACATCCACCACCTCCAACCTTTCTCCCCAATATCATCTTACCACAAGGAGAGAGAAGCAGCGGACTGTTTACTATCCTCATGGTCCTTGTTTGTTGGCTTATAAAACGGTTTAGTAAAGTCATTTTCTACCACCTGAAACCTGTTTTTGTAAAAAAGAAGAAACAAAACCGCGCTAGAATTGCTGTTTTTTGGTTTCCTCATCTCCCAAATAATATAATAAATAGCGATAAAAAAAATTGTATTTACCCCAAAATGGAACCAATAAAAATGACAGCTCGTTCCCCAACAACCGATCCCTCGCACAGCGCCGTCACCGGAAAATAGCACGTTATGTCTCTAAGAACGCAATCACGCTGAATGACGGACCAGACTCATATTTTAGGTCCAGTCGTTTTTCACTAAATACCCCACATCATCATTTACTGGACCCCACAGGTGACCCCGTAGATGCAGCGGAGATGAGGAAACTTTAGGGCCTTGTGCGGCTTATAGGACTAATGAAGAAGTCACATATAAGGTGATACTGGAGCGCAGATATTCTGTATAATCCCCAATAATCCCGGCCTGTGCATGAAGTGACCCCACCAATCCATGGATATTCACCCCATTATTACATCATCCTATTACCCTGATGTACTCCACCCAGTTTACATATACCCTGATGTACTCCGCCCAGAATACATATACCCTGATGTACTCCGCACAGATTACATATACCCTGATGTACTCCGCACAGATTACATATACCCTGATGTACTCCACCCAGTTTACATATACCCTGATGTACTCCACCCAGTTTACATATACCCTGATGTACTCCTCCCAGCTTACATATACCCTGATGTACTCCACCCAGCTTACATATACCCTGATGTACTCCGCCCAGATTACATATACCCTGATGTACTCCACTCAGATTACATATACCCTGATGTACTCCGCCCAGTTTACATATACCCTGATGTACTCCACCCAGATTACATATACCCTGATGTACTCCGCACAGCTTACATATACCCTGATGTACTCCGCCCAACTTACATATACCCTGATGTACTCCGCACAGTTTACATATACCCTGATGTACTCCGCCCAGCTTACATATACCCTGATGTATTCCGCCCAGCTTACATATACCCTGATGTACTCCGCCCAGCTTACATATACCCTGATGTACTCCACCCAGCTTACATATACCCTGATGTACTCCGCCCAGTTTACATATACCCTGATGTACTCCGCCCAGTTTACATATATCCTGATGTACTCCGCCCAGCTTACATATACCCTGATGTACTCCACCCAGCTTACATATACCCTGATGTACTCCACCCAGATTACATATACCCTGATGTACTCCACCCAGCTTACATTTCCCTGATGTACTCCGCCCAGATTACATATACCCTGATGTACTCCACCCAGTTTACATATACCCTGATGTACTCCACCCAGATTACATATACCCTGATGTACTCCGCCCAGTTTACATATACCCTGATGTACTCCACCCAGATTACATATACCCTGATGCACTCCGCACAGTTTACATATACCCTGATGTACTCCGCCCAATTTACATATACCCTGATGTACTCCGCACAGCTTACATATACCCTGATATACTCCGCCCAGCTTACATATACCCTGATGTATTCCGCCCAGCTTACATATACCCTGATGTACTCCGCCCAGCTTACATATACCCTGATGTACTCCACCCAGCTTACATATACCCTGATGTACTCCGCCCAGCTTACATATACCCTGATGTACTCCGCCCAGCTTACATATATCCTGATGTACTCCGCCCAGCTTACATATACCCTGATGTACTCCAACCAGCTTACATATACCCTGATGTACTCCACCCAGTTTACATATACCCTGGTGTACTCCACCCAGATTACATATATCCTGATGTACTCCACCCAGTTTACATATACCCTGATGTACTCCGCCCAGTTTACATATACCCTGATGTACTCCTCACAGATTACATATACCCTGATGTACTCCGCCCAGATTACATATACCCTGATGTACTCCACCCAGCTTACATATACCCTGATGTACTCCGCCCAGATTAAATATACCCTGATGTACTCCACCCAGTTTACATATACCCTCATGTACTCCACCCAGATTACATATACCCTGATGTACTCCGCCCAGCTTACATATACCCTGATGTACTCCACCCAGATTACATATACCCTGATGCACTCCGCACAGTTTACATATACCATGATGTACTCCGCCCAACTTACATATACCCTGATGTACTCCGCACAGCTTACATATACCGTGATGTACTCCGCCCAGCTTACATATACCCTGATGTATTCCGCCCAGCTTACATATACCCTGTTGTACTCCGCCCAGCTTACATATACCCTGATGTACTCCACCCAGTTTACATATACCCTGATGTACTCCGCCCAGCTTACATATACCCTGATGTACTCCGCCCAGCTTACATATATCCTGATGTACTCCGCCCAGCTTACATATACCCTGATGTACTCCACCCAGTTTACATATACCCTGATGTACTCCGCCCAGATTACATATACCCTGATGTACTCCGCCCAGATTAAATATACCCTGATGTACTCCACCCAGCTTACATATACCCTGATGTACTCCACCCAGTTTACATATACCCTGATGTACTCCACCCAGATTACATATATCCTGATGTACTCCACCCAGTTTACATATACCCTGATGTACTCCGCCCAGTTTACATATACCCTGATGTACTCCTCACAGATTACATATACCCTGATGTACTCCACCCAGCTTACATATACCCTGATGTACTCCACCCAGTTTACATATACCCTGATGTACTCCACCCAGACCACATATACCCTGACCTACTCCACCCAGATTACATATACCCTGATGTACTCTGCACAGTTTACATATACCCTGATGTACTCCGCCCAGCTTACATATACCCTGATGTACTCCGCACAGCTTACATATACCCTGATGTACTCCACCCAGATTACATATACCCTAATGTACTCCGCCCTGTTTACATATACCCTGATGTACTCCACCCAGATTACATATACCCTGATGTACTCCGCCCTGTTTACATATACCCTGATGTACTCCACCCAGATTACATATACCCTGATGTACTCTGCCCAGTTTACATATACCTTGATGTACTCCGCCAAGTTTACATATACCCTGATGTACTCCACCCAGATTACATACCATGATGTACTCCACCCAGATTACATATACCCTGATGTACTCCACCCAGATTACATATACCCTGATGTACTCCACCCAGTTTACATATATCCTGATGTACTCTGCCCAGTTTATATATACGCTGATGTAGTCCTCACAGCTTACATATACCCTGATGTACTCCGCCCAGCTTACATATACCCTGATGTACTCCACCCAGATTACATATACCCTGATGTACTCCACCCAGTTTACATATATCCTGATGTACTCCGCACAGTTTACATATACCCTGATGTACTCCGCCAAGCTTACATATACGCTGATGTAATCCTCACAGCTTACATATACCCTGATGTACTCCGCCCAGCTTACATATACCCTGATGTACACCTCACATGTTACATATACCCTGATGTACTCCACCCAGTTTACATATACCCTTATGTACTCCGCCCAGCTTACATATACCTTGATGTACTCCACCCAGATTACATATACCCTGATGTACTCCGCCCAGCTTACATATACCCTGATGTACTCCGCCCAGCTTACATATATCCTGATGTACTCCGCACAGTTTACATATACCCTGATGTACTCCGCACAGATTACATATACCCTGATGTACTCTGCACAATTATATATACCCTGATGTAATCCTCCCAGTTTACATATACCCTGATGTACTCCTCACGTCTTACATATACCCTGATGTACTCCGCCCAGATTACATATACCCTGATGTACTCCGCCCAGATTACATATACCCTGATGTACTCCGCTTACATATACCCTGATGTACTCCACCCAGATTACATATACCCTGATGTACTCCACCCAGTTTACATACATCCTGATGTACTCCGCACAGTTTACATATACCCTGATGTACTCCGCCAAGCTTACATATACGCTGATGTAATCCTCACAGTTTACATATACCCTGATGTACTCCGCCCAGCTTACATATACCCTGATGTACACCTCACATGTTACATATACCCTGATGTACTCCACCCAGTTTACATATACCCTTATGTACTCCGCCCAGCTTACATATACCTTGATGTACTCCACCCAGATTACATATACCCTGATGTACTCCGCCCAGCTTACATATACCCTGATGTACTCCGCCCAGCTTACATATATCCTGATGTACTCCGCACAGCTTACATATACCCTGATGTACTCCGCACAGATTACATATACCCTGATGTACTCTGCACAATTATATATACCCTGATGTAATCCTCCCAGTTTACATATACCCTGATGTACTCCTCACGTCTTACATATACCCTGATGTACTCCGCCCAGATTACATATACCCTGATGTACTCCGCCCAGATTACATATACCCTGATGTACTCCGCTTACATATACCCTGATGTACTCCACCCAGCTTACATATACCCTGATGTACTCCACCCAGTTTACATATACCCTGATGTACTCCACCCAGACCACATATACCCTGACCTACTCCACCCAGATTACATATACCCTGATGGACTCCGCACAGTTTACATATACCCTGATGTACTCCGCCCAGCTTACATATACCCTGATGTACTCCGCACAGCTTACATATACCCTGATGTACTCCACCCAGATTACATATACCCTAATGTACTCCGCCCTGTTTACATATACCCTGATGTACTCCACCCAGATTACATATACCCTGATGTACTCCGCCCTGTTTACATATACCCTGATGTACTCCACCCAGATTACATATACCCTGATGTACTCCGCCCAGTTTACATATACCTTGATGTACTCCGCCAAGTTTACATATACCCTGATGTACTCCACCCAGATTACATACCATGATGTACTCCACCCAGATTACATATACCCTGATGTACTCCACCCAGATTACATATACCCTGATGTACTCCACCCAGTTTACATATATCCTGATGTACTCCGCCCAGTTTATATATACGCTGATGTAGTCCTCACAGCTTACATATACCCTGATGTACTCCGCCCAGCTTACATATACCCTGATGTACTCCACCCAGATTACATATACCCTGATGTACTCCACCCAGTTTACATATATCCTGATGTACTCCGCACAGTTTACATATACCCTGATGTACTCCGCCAAGCTTACATATACGCTGATGTAATCCTCACAGCTTACATATACCCTGATGTACTCCGCCCAGCTTACATATACCCTGATGTACACCTCACATGTTACATATACCCTGATGTACTCCACCCAGTTTACATATACCCTTATGTACTCCGCCCAGCTTACATATACCTTGATGTACTCCACCTAGATTACATATACCCTGATGTACTCCGCCCAGCTTACATATACCCTGATGTACTCCGCCCAGCTTACATATATCCTGATGTACTCCGCACAGCTTACATATACCCTGATGTACTCCGCACATATTACATATACCCTGATGTACTCTGCACAATTATATATACCCTGATGTAATCCTCCCAGTTTACATATACCCTGATGTACTCCTCACGTCTTACATATACCCTGATGTACTCCGCCCAGATTACATATACCCTGATGTACTCCGCCCAGATTACATATACCCTGATGTACTCCGCTTACATATACCCTGATGTACTCCACCCAGATTACATATACCCTGATGTACTCCGCACAGATTACATATACCCTGATGTACTCCGCCCAGCTTACATATACCCTGATGTACTCCGCCCAGTTTACATATACCCTGATGTACTACTCACAGCTCACATATACCCTGATGTACTCCTCACAGCTTACATATACCCTGATGTACTCCACCCAGATTACATATATCCTGATGTACTCCACCCAGTTTACATATACCCTGATGTACTCTGCCCAGTTTACATATACCCTGATGTACTCCTCACAGATTACATATACCCTGATGTACTCCACCCAGTTTACATATACCCTGATGTACTCCACCCAGTTTACATATACCCTGATGTACTCCACCCAGATTACATATATCCTGATGTACTCCACCCAGTTTACATATACCCTGATGTACTCCGCCCAGTTTACATATACCCTGATGTACTCCTCACAGATTACATATACCCTGATGTACTCCACCCAGCTTACATATACCCTGATGTACTCCACCCAGTTTACATATACCCTGATGTACTCCACCCAGACCTTATATACCCTGACCTACTCCACCCAGATTACATATACCCTGATGTACTCCGCACAGTTTACATATACCCTGATGTACTCCGCCCAGCTTACATATACCCTGATGTACTCCGCACAACTTACATATACCCTGATGTACTCCACCCAGATTACATATACCCTGATGTACTCCGCCCTGTTTACATATACCCTGATGTACTCCACCCAGATTACATATACCCTGATGTACTCCGCCCAGTTTACATATACCTTGATGTACTCCGCCCAGTTTACATATACCCTGATGTACTCCACCCAGATTACATACCATGATGTACTCCACCCAGATTACATATACCCTGATGTACTCCACCCAGATTACATATACCCTGATGTACTCCACCCAGTTTACATATATCCTGATTTACTCCGCCCAGCTTATATATACGCTGATGTAGTCCTCACAGTTTACATATACCCTGATGTACTCCGCCCAGCTTACATATACCCTGATGTACTCCACCCAGATTACATATACCCTGATGTACTCCGCACAGATTACATATACCCTGATGTACTCCGCCCAGCTTACATATACCCTGATGTACTCCGCCCAGTTTACATATACCCTGATGTACTCCTCACAGCTCACATATACCCTGATGTACTCCTCACAGCTTACATATACCCTGATGTACTCCACCCAGATTACATATATCCTGATGTACTCCACCCAGTTTACATATACCCTGATGTACTCCGCCCAGTTTACATGTACCCTGATGTACTCCTCACAGATTACATATACCCTGATGTACTCCACCCAGCTTACATATACCCTGATGTACTCCACCCAGTTTACATATACCCTGATGTACTCCACCCAGATTACATATATCCTGATGTACTCCACCCAGTTTACATATACCCTGATGTACTCCGCCCAGTTTACATATACCCTGATGTACTCCACCCAGATTACATATACCCTGATGTACTCCGCACAGATTACATATACCCTGATGTACTCCGCCCAGCTTACATATACCCTGATGTACTCCGCCCAGTTTACATATACCCTGATGTACTCCTCACAGCTCACATATACCCTGATGTACTCCTCACAGCTTACATATACCCTGATGTACTCCACCCAGATTACATATATCCTGATGTACTCCACCCAGTTTACATATACCCTGATGTACTCCGCCCAGTTTACATATACCCTGATGTACTCCTCACAGATTACATATACCCTGATGTACTCCACCCAGCTTACATATACCCTGATGTACTCCACCCAGTTTACATATACCCTGATGTACTCCACCCAGATTACATATATCCTGATGTACTCCACCCAGTTTACATATACCCTGATGTACTCCGCCCAGTTTACATATACCCTGATGTACTCCTCACAGATTACATATACCCTGATGTACTCCACCCAGTTTACATATACCCTGATGTACTCCACCCAGTTTACATATACCCTGATGTACTCCACCCAGACCTTATATACCCTGACCTACTCCACCCAGATTACATATACCCTGATGTACTCCGCCCAACTTACATATACCCTGATGTACTCCGCACAGCTTACATATACCCTGATGTACTCCGCCCAGCTTACATATACCCTGATGTATTCCGCCCAGCTTACATATACCCTGATGTACTCCGCCCAGCTTACATATACCCTGATGTACTCCACCCAGCTTACATATACCCTGATGTACTCCGCCCAGCTTACATATACCCTGATGTACTCCGCCCAGTTTACATATATCCTGATGTACTCCGCCCAGCTTACATATACCCTGATGTACTCCACCCAGCTTACATATACCCTGATGTACTCCACCCAGATTACATATACCCTGATGTACTCCACCCAGCTTACATATACCCTGATGTACTCCGCCCAGATTACATATACCCTGATGTACTCCACCCAGTTTACATATACCCTGATGTACTCCACCCAGATTACATATACCCTGATGTACTCCGCCCAGCTTACATATACCCTGATGTACTCCACCCAGATTACATATACCCTGATGCACTCCGCACAGTTTACATATACCCTGATGTACTCCGCCCAATTTACATATACCCTTATGTACTCCGCACAGCTTACATATACCCTGATGTACTCCGCCCAGCTTACATATACCCTGATGTACTCCGCCCAGCTTACATATAACCTGATGTACTCCACCCAGCTTACATATACCCTGATGTACTCCGCCCAGCTTACATATACCCTGATGTACTCCGCCCAGCTTACATATATCCTGATGTACTCCGCCCAGCTTACATATACCCTGATGTACTCCAACCAGCTTACATATACCCTGATGTACTCCACCCAGTTTACATATACCCTGGTGTACTCCACCCAGATTACATATATCCTGATGTACTCCACCCAGTTTACATATACCCTGATGTACTCCGCCCAGTTTACATATACCCTGATGTACTCCTCACAGATTACATATACCCTGATGTACTCCGCCCAGATTACATATACCCTGATGTACTCCACCCAGCTTACATATACCCTGATGTACTCCGCCCAGATTACATATACCCTGATGTACTCCACCCAGTTTACATATACCCTGATGTACTCCACCCAGATTACATATACCCTGATGTACTCCGCCCAGCTTACATATACCCTGATGTACTCCACCCAGATTACATATACCCTGATGCACTCCGCACAGTTTACATATACCATGATGTACTCCGCCCAACTTACATATACCCTGATGTACTCCGCACAGCTTACATATACCCTGATGTACTCCGCCCAGCTTACATATACCCTGATGTATTCCGCCCAGCTTACATATACCCTGATGTACTCCGCCCAGCTTACATATACCCTGATGTACTCCACCCAGTTTACATATACCCTGATGTACTCCGCCCAGCTTACATATACCCTGATGTACTCCGCCCAGCTTACATATATCCTGATGTACTCCGCCCAGCTTACATATACCCTGATGTACTCCACCCAGTTTACATGTACCCTGATGTACTCCGCCCAGATTACATATACCCTGATGTACTCCGCCCAGATTAAATATACCCTGATGTACTCCACCCAGATTACATATACCCTGATGTACTCCGCCCAGTTTACATATACCCTGATGTACTCCACCCAGATTACATATATCCTGATGTACTCCACCCAGTTTACATATACCCTGATGTACTCCGCCCAGTTTACATATACCCTGATGTACTCCTCACAGATTACATATACCCTGATGTACTCCACCCAGCTTACATATACCCTGATGTACTCCACCCTGTTTACATATACCCTGATGTACTCCACCCAGATTACATATATCCTGATGTACTCCACCCAGTTTACATATACCCTGATGTACTCCGCCCAGTTTACATATACCCTGATGTACTCCTCACAGATTACATATACCCTGATGTACTCCACCCAGCTTACATATACCCTGATGTACTCCACCCAGTTTACATATACCCTGATGTACTCCACCCAGACCACATATACCCTGACCTACTCCACCCAGATTACATATACCCTGATGTACTCCGCACAGTTTACATATACCCTGATGTACTCCGCCCAGCTTACATATACCCTGATGTACTCCGCACAGCTTACATATACCCTGATGTACTCCACCCAGATTACATATACCCTAATGTACTCCGCCCTGTTTACATATACCCTGATGTACTCCACCCAGATTACATATACCCTGATGTACTCCGCCCTGTTTACATATACCCTGATGTACTCCACCCAGATTACATATACCCTGATGTACTCCGCCCAGTTTACATATACCTTGATGTACTCCGCCAAGTTTACATATACCCTGATGTACTCCACCCAGATTACATACCATGATGTACTCCACCCAGATTACATATACCCTGATGTACTCCACCCAGATTACATATACCCTGATGTACTCCACCCAGTTTACATATATCCTGATGTACTCCGCCCAGTTTATATATACGCTGATGTAGTCCTCACAGCTTACATATACCCTGATGTACTCCGCCCAGCTTACATATACCCTGATGTACTCCACCCAGATTACATATACCCTGATGTACTCCACCCAGTTTACATATATCCTGATGTACTCCGCACAGTTTACATATACCCTGATGTACTCCGCCAAGCTTACATATACGCTGATGTAATCCTCACAGCTTACATATACCCTGATGTACTCCGCCCAGCTTACATATACCCTGATGTACACCTCACATGTTACATATACCCTGATGTACTCCACCCAGTTTACATATACCCTTATGTACTCCGCCCAGCTTACATATACCTTGATGTACTCCACCCAGATTACATATACCCTGATGTACTCCGCCCAGCTTACATATACCCTGATGTACTCCGCCCAGCTTACATATATCCTGATGTACTCCGCACAGCTTACATATACCCTGATGTACTCCGCACAGACTACATATACCCTGATGTACTCTGCACAATTATATATACCCCGATGTAATCCTCCCAGTTTACATATACCCTGATGTACTCCTCACGTCTTACATATACCCTGATGTACTCCGCCCAGATTACATATACCCATATGTACTCCGCCCAGATTACATATACCCTGATGTACTCCGCCCAGATTACATATACCCTGATGTACTCCGCTTACATATACCCTGATGTACTCCACCCAGATTACATATACCCTGATGTACTCCGCACAGATTACATATACCCTGATGTACTCCGCCCAGCTTACATATACCCTGATGTACTCCGCCCAGTTTACATATACCCTGATGTACTCCTCACAGCTCACATATACCCTGATGTACTCCTCACAGCTTACATATACCCTGATGTACTCCACCCAGATTACATATATCCTGATGTACTCCACCCAGTTTACATATACCCTGATAAACTCCGCCCAGTTTACATATACCCTGATGTACTCCTCACAGATTACATATACCCTGATGTACTCCACCCAGCTTACATATACCCTGATGTACTCCACCCAGTTTACATATACCCTGATGTACTCCACCCAGATTACATATATCCTGATGTACTCCACCCAGTTTACATATACCCTGATGTTCTCCGCCCAGTTTACATATACCCTGATGTACTCCTCACAGATTACATATACCCTGATGTACTCCACCCAGTTTACATATACCCTGATGTACTCCACCCAGACCTTATATACCCTGACCTACTCCACCCAGATTACATATACCCTGATGTACTCCGCACAGTTTACATATACCCTGATGTACTCCGCCCAGCTTACATATACCCTGATGTACTCCGCACAACTTACATATACCCTGATGTACTCCACCCAGATTACATATACCCTAATGTACTCCGCCCTGTTTACATATACCCTGATGTACTCCACCCAGATTACATATACCCTGATGTACTCCGCCCTGTTTACATATACCCTGATGTACTCCACCCAGATTACATATACCCTGATGTACTCCGCCCAGTTTACATATACCTTGATGTACTCCGCCCAGTTTACATATACCCTGATGTACTCCACCCAGATTACATACCATGATGTACTCCACCCAGATTACATATACCCTGATGTACTCCACCCAGATTACATATACCCTGATGTACTCCACCCAGTTTACATATATCCTGATTTACTCCGCCCAGCTTATATATACGCTGATGTAGTCCTCACAGCTTACATATACCCTGATGTACTCCGCCCAGCTTACATATACCCTGATGTACTCCACCCAGATTACATATACCCTGATGTACTCCACCCAGTTTACATATATCCTGATGTACTCCGCACAGTTTACATATACCCTGATGTACTCCGCCCAGCTTACATATACGCTGATGTAATCCTCACAGCTTACATATACTCTGATGTACTCCGCCCAGCTTACATATACCCTGATGTACACCTCACATGTTACATATACCCTGATGTACTCCGCCCAGCTTACATATACCTTGATGTACTCCACCCAGATTACATATACCCTGATGTACTCCGCCCAGCTTACATATACCCTGATGTACTCCGCCCAGCTTACATATATCCTGATGTACTCCGCACAGCTTACATATACCCTGATGTACTCCGCACAGATTACATATACCCTGATGTACTCTGCACAATTATATATACCCTGATGTAATCCTCCCAGTTTACATATACCCTGATGTACTCCTCACGTCTTACATATACCCTGATGTACTCCGCCCAGATTACATATACCCTGATGTACTCCGCCCAGATTACATATACCCTGATGTACTCCGCTTACATATACCCTGATGTACTCCACCCAGATTACATATACCCTGATGTACTCCACACAGATTACATATACCCTGATGTACTCCGCCCAGCTTACATATACCCTGATGTACTCCGCCCAGTTTACATATACCCTGATGTACTCCTCACTGCTCACATATACCCTGATGTACTCCTCACAGCTTACATATACCCTTATGTACTCCGCCCAGCTTACATATACCCTGATGTACTCCGCACAGCTTACATATACCCTGATGTACTCCGCACAGCTTACATATACCCTGATGTACTCCACCCAGCTTACATATACCCTGATGTACTCCGCTCTACTTACATATACCCTGATGTACTCCGCTCTACTTACATATACCCTGATGTACTCCGCACAGTTTACATATACCCTGATGTACTCCGCACAGCTTACATATACCCTGATGTACTCCGCTCAGCTTACATATACCCTGATGTACTCCGCCCAGCTTACATATACCCTGATGTACTCCGCACAGCTTACATATACCCTGATGTACTCCTCACAGCTTACATATACCCTGATGTACTCCGCACAGCTTACATATACCCTGATGTACTCCGCACAGCTTACATATACCCTGATGTACACCGCCCAGCTTACATATACCCTGATGTACTCCCCCCAGCTTACATATACCCTGATGTACTCCTCACAGCTTACATATACCCTGATGTACTCAGCACAGCTTACATATACCCTGATGTACTCCGCACAGCTTACATATACCCTGATGTACTCCGCCCAGCTTACATATGTACCCACATTATAAATTGAAATAACAGTAAAACCAAGCAAAATCTGCGCTTCAAAAGCCAAATGGTGGTCCAACTGAGCCTGGCAGTGTGCCCAAACGGCAATTTATGACCACATATGGGGTATTACTGTATTCTGGAGAACCTGCTTATCTATTTATGGGGTGTGCGTCTACGATGGTACAAGCTGGGCACAACACATTGGGCACTGAAGTGGCATATCTGTGGAAAAGAGCAATATTCAATCTGCAACATCTATTGTGTACTAATTTTTGCAAAACACTTGTGGGGTCAAAATGCTCACTACCTTCTAGATGAATTCCTTGAGGGATGTAGTTTCCAAAATGGGGTAAGTTTTCGAGGTTTCCACTGTACTGATACTATAGCTCAATGCAACATGGTGTCAAAAAACGAATCTTGTAAAATCTCCACTCCAAATACTAAATGGCGCTCCTTCCCTTTAGAGCCATTGCCTTACCCTGGAGAGAATGCTTTACAAACGTTGAGGTGCTTTTCTCCTCTAGTCCTTCTGAAAATGCAAAATTTTGGGCAAGGACTACATCTTTTCTACATTTACTACATCATCTATTTTCACATCCCAATTCTAATAAATTCAACAAAAACCTGTGCGGTCAAAATGCTCACTGCACCCCTAGATCACATTTCAGGGGTTCTTACTCTACTGGTACCTCAGGGGCTTTGTAAAGGCAACATGGCGCCCACGAATCATTCCAGCAAAATCTTCGCTCCAACTGCCAAATGGCGCTCCTTCCCTTGTATCCTGCTGTGTATCCAAACATCAGTTTATTACCACATATGGGGTATTTCCCTACTCTGGAGAAGTTGCTTTACAAATGTTGGGGGGCTTTTTCTCCTTTATTTGTTGAAAGAATTTGAACTAATGCTACGTCTTATTGGAAAATAATGTAATTTAATTTTCACTGCCCATTTCTAATAAAATCTATGAGACACCTGTGGGGTCAAAATGCTCACTACACCCTTAGAGGAATTGCTCAATGGGTGCAGTTTCCTAAATGGAGTCACTTTTGGGGGGTTTCCACTGTACTGGTACCTAAGGGGCTTTGCAAATGCGACATGGTGCAGAGAAATCAATCCAGCAAAATCCACTCCTAAAGCTAAATGGCGCTCCTTCCCTTCCGAGTCCTGCCTCTTGCCCAAACAGTAGTTTATGACCACATGTTGGGTATTTCCGTACTCTGGAGAAGTTGCTTTACAAATGTTGGGGGGCTTTTCCTCATTTATTTGTTGCAAAAATGGTAAATTCTGGGGTAAAGCTACATCTTATTGGAAAATAATGTAATTTTTCATTTTCACTGCCCAATTCTAATGAAATCTATGAAATACCTGTGTGGTCTAAATGCTCACTACACCCCTAGATGAATTCCTCAATGGGTGTAGTTTCCAAAATGGGGTCTTTTTGGGGGTGTTTCCTTTGTTTTGGCACCACAAGACCTCTTCTAACCTGACATGGTGCCTGAAATATCATTTTAAAAAAGGAAGGCCCTAAAATCCACTGGGTGCTCCTTTGCTTCTGAGGCCGGTGTTTTAGTCCAGTACCCCACTAGGGCCACATGTGGGATGTTTCTAAAAACTGCAGAATCAGGGCAATAAATATTCCGTTGTGTTTCTCTGGTAAAAACCTTCAATCTTACAGGAAAAATCGATTAAAATGGAATTTCTGCCCCAAAAAAATGGAGTTTGCAAATTTCCCTTCCACATTGCTTTAATTCCTGTGAAACGCATAAAGGGTTAAGAAACTTTCTAAATACTGTTTTGAATACTTTAAGGGGTGCAGTTTTTAAAATGGGGTGATTTGTGGGAGTTCCTAATATATAAGGCCCCTTAAAGCCACTCAGATCCGTTCTGTTCCCTAAAAAAATAGGCTTTTGACATATTCTTGACAATGTGAGAAATTGCTGCTAAATTTATAAGCCTTGTAATGTCCCAGAAAAATAAAGGGATGTTTAAAAAATGATGCAAACATAAAGTAGACATAAGGGAAATGTTGACTAGTAACTATTTTGTGTGGTATTACTATCTGTCTTACCAGCAGATACATTTGAATTTAGAAAAATGCTAATTTTTGCAATTTTTCTCCAAATTTTGGTGTTTTTCACAAAAACATTGAATTTATCAACCACATTTTTTCACTAACAAAAAGTACAATATGTCACGAGAAAACAATCTCAGAATCGCTTGGATAGGTAAAAGCAAAAATGAGGCTCTGTCATTTAGTCCAAAAGTGGCTGCGGCGGGAAGGGGTTAAAGCTACAGAGACAAAATATCAAAAGAAGGAAAGAAGAGAATGTTTCAGGTGCAACAAACAGGGACACCTAAAGAAGGACTGTACAATATGGAAAGCAGAACAGCAGAAACCATTTCCAAAAGGGACTAAACAAAAGGTCAAAACCACAATCTCTGATCCACGTGCAGATAATTGGAATGGCAGCTTTAAAGGGAGAAATGGGCAGATATTGCGTGGCGGTGTATTTTCTACGGAGCAACAAGTCACATGACAAGTGATAAAAGTTTTTTCACAGAACTTGACTTAAATAACAAGGAAACAATTTATCTTGCAGATGGAAGCAGAATAAATGCAGAAGGGACCGGGCATGGGATCTTAGTGATCGCCAGTCATCAATATGGGCACAACTTAGCTGTACCAGTAAAAGACGTGCTGTATGTTCCCAGTCTGGAAGGAGGACTGTTATCTGTGAAACGTTTCACAGCTAAAGGACTCACTGTAAAATGACAAGACGACACGTGTGTCATCCTGCACGGAAACGGGAGATAGTCAGCGCCAAAGCAGAGGAGCATTTATATCATCTCAACACTGTGAAGGAACAGGTGAGACTCTGCTCGCATGGACACAATGACTGTATTCACATGTGGCATAGACGTGTAGGTCACAACCATCCAGAAAGCAAATAGGAACTGCAAAAGCGGAACCTAACCACGGATCTTATAGTGTCCACTGGTCCAGTCACTGCTAGATGGGAATGTGGCATTAAAGCTACAAGGGCAACACTTCCTAAAGAAAGCGAGACCAGAGCCTTACAACCACGTGACCTAATACACAGTGATGTCTGTGGTCCTATGGAAGTGCCTACACCGAGCGGCAACAGATATATAGTGACCTTTATAATTGTTAGCCATAAAATGAATCACCTCCGGCACTTACATGCGATCTAATACACAGAAGAAAGCGGCTTTAACCCCTTCAGGACGCAGCGGCCATGAAAACGAAGTCGAATTTTTTCCAAATCTGACATGTGTCCCTTTATGTGGTAATAACTTGGGAATGCTTTTACCTATCCAAGCGATTCTGAGATTGTTTTCTTGGGACATGTTGTACTTTATATTAGTGGAAAAGTTTGGTCGATAAATTCAGTATTTATTTGTGAAAAACACCAAAATTTTGAGAAAATGTACAAAAATGATGATTTTTCTATAAAATATAAATGTATCTACTTGTAAGACAGATAATTATACCACACAAAATAGTTACTAGTTCACATCCCCCATATGTCTACTTTATGTTGGCATCGTTTTTCTAGGACGTTACACGGCTTAGAACTTTAGCAGCAATTTCTCACATTTTCAAGAAAATTTCAAAAGGCTATTTTTTAAGGGACCAGTTCAGTTCTGAAGTGGCTTTGAGGGGCCCATATATTAGAAACCCCCATAAATCACCCCATTTTGAAAACTGCACCCCTCAAAGTATTCAATACAGCATTCAGAGTGTTTTAACCCTTTTGGCGTTTCACAAGAATTACAGGTGAAATCTAAAATTATTCTTTTTTTTGTTAAAATTAATTTGTAATGCGTTTGGCTCTAGTGTGCTAATGGCAGAGGCCTCGAGAGCAAAGGAGCAATTAGCGGATTTTGGGGCCTCCTTTTTTTTAGAATATTTTTTAGGTGCCAAAACAGTTGAAACCCCCCCAAATTGACCCCATTCTGGAAACTACACCCCTCAAGGAATTTTTCTAGAGGTATAGGTAGCATTTTGACCCCACAGTTTTTTTTGCTAAATTTACTTGAATTAGTTTGTAAAAATGAAAATCTACTTTTTTTCTAAAAAAAAACTTTGAACTTTTTAATTTTTGGAAGGAATAAAGGAGAAAAAGAACACCAATATTTGTAAAGCAATTTCTCCCGATTACTGCAATACCCCAAATGTGGTAATAAACGTTAATTTGGACCCACAGCAGAGCTCAGAAGGGAAGGAGTGCCATTTGGATTTTGGAGTGCAGATTTTGCTGGAATTGTTTTCAGTGACATGTCGCGTTTGCTATGCGCTGGAGGGCCCAAAACAGTGGAAACCCCCCAAAAGTGACCCCATTTTGGAAAATACACCCTCAATGAATTTTTCTAGGGGTAAAGGTAGCATTTTAACTACACAGTTTTCTTGCTAAATGTATTTGAATTAGTCTGTGAAAATGAAAATCTACTTTCTTTCTGAAAAAAAACATAGAATTTTGTAATTTTTGGAAGGAATAAAAGGAGAAAAAGCACCCCAACATTTATAAAGCAATTTCTACTGATTACGGACATACCCCATATGAGGTAATAAACTGCTGTTTGGACCCACGGCAGGGCTCATAAGGGAAGGAGAGCCATTTGAATTTTTGGAGCACAGATTTTGTTGGAATGCTTTTAGGCCACCATATTGCATATGCAGAGCCCCTGAGGTATTAATACAGTGGAATTCCCCAAGAATGATGCCATTTTAGAATCTATACCCATAAAGGAAAGGAATTAATCTAGTGGCCTAGTAAACTTGTCCCCACAGGTGTTTGTTAGAAATGGTCCATGAAAAATGAAAAATCTAATGTTCTCAATTTTTTTCCTAAGATGTAATAGGAGAAATAGCACGGCAAAAGTTTTTACACAATTTCTACTGAGTAAGGCAACACCCCATATGTGGATGTAAACTGGTGTTTAGGCACACGGTTGGGCTGAAGAAATAAGGAGCACTATGCAATATTTCAGGCCCACTATGGTGGTATTTATCACATTGTGCCATGATTACAGATGATCTGAGGTGTCAAAATATTATAAACCCCACAGAAGTAACCCAATTTTTGAAGCTACACCCCTCAAAGAATTTACATGGGGGTATAGTGAGAATTGTGACTTTCTGACGGACACCTCTCATGGTATTCATCTAGGGGTATAATAAGAATTATTAGTTGTGAAGTTGGCAGCCTAAAAATCCCGCACTGGAGGGAGGTGGAATGGCAGGTCAAAATGCAGCCCAGAAAATACATTTATTAAAAACATATGAAAAATTATTTTTTTGCTGAGGTAACACATCTACTCTGCATTTTATCCTCTCACTTAGCTTTATAATCCGGGTGAGGGGGTCACTCCCTCCATTACTATTCCAGCTGCCTACAGGGCATAGTGTATTGGGTATAGGGAGAATATTTAATATAGTTTATTTGGGGTTTTTATTAATATTACAATTAGGTAAAGGACTTGTCAGTGAAAACAAAATGTTATGGCCAATATGGAAGACTGAAGGTGGATGAAGAATTAAATAAAATAAAATTAAAAGTCTAAAGAAGTGTCGTAAATTTGAAAACACTGGAGAGACAATCTGAGGTTTGTGGGGGACGTTTCGCACATATATCGCGTGTCCCTCCTGATGCCTTGTTTTGAGCACACGTGACATCTTTTCTGGGGCCTCTGTTTTTTTCCAGTGGGGTGGGGGGGGGGGGGGGGCTTCAGTGATGAAATGTTGGCCGGGTACAGCTTCTTATACTATACCCTTGTTTTGCGCATGGCGCTGTGTGGTTTGATGACTTAATCTTAAAGATCAACGCCACCCATAAATTTATTGTACACACAAGGGTTTGCGGGATTGGGTGGTGGATCCGCATACAGGGACAAGGCTCCGGCTGCCATTAGTAATGGTGGTCAGGATCAGGACGTCTCCTCTGTCTCTGTATCTGAGGAGCAGCAGATCTTCTCTGCAGACGGCCCTGCTCTCTCCCACCCTTTACGACTGTCCTAGCAGAGTTTTGGGGAGACCTTTATGGTTTTCCCGGATTGTGCCGCAGGTCAATGTGGATCGGGACGCAGGGACTTTAAACCATCGGGACACTATTGTAGAAATTATCTATATATAAATGGTACACTTTGCCAAGCAGCAGATGCACAAGGTCCCACACAAATCGTCCCGCTGACTCCTAGGATGGGGGGGGGGCATTCAGGGGATCAATTTTAGAGTCCTTTCCCTCATACACCCTGAAGCGATGGGTATACCCGGGGGCACTCCCACAGATTTTATATAATTTAACAACGTACCGGGCCCTTTTGTTTGGAAGGTGCTGCCTAAACCTGAGTCTTCCCTCAAAACAAACAAGGGATTCATCCACCGCAATATTCTGTATAGGGATATCATTTTGGGAAAAGGTTTGACAATAATGGTCTATTATTGGCCTTATTTAAAAAAAACAGTCAACATTTGGGGCATCTGGGGGTGGGCAGCGACTGTTATCACTAAAATGCAGGAATTTAATTATCGCCTCAAAGCGTGTCCTGCTCATTATTGTGCGGTGGAGAGGGGGGCTATATAATCTATCAGAGGACCAGTCATCTCTAATAGGGGGCTTTTTATAATGCCAAAACTTAAACATGCCCCAGAATGTATGCAGCTCTGTTGTATTTGTTGGAGTACAATTTCGGCCTCTGGCATAGTAGGGGGTCAGGGGTTTTGGAGATAAACGGAGCAGCATAGATGTTCGTCTGCTCAACCAATAAATGTATTAGGGAGTCAGAAAAAAAATCAATGGCCTCGAACCCTGTGGCATCAAATTGATCCCTGAGGAGGCTGTAAAATCAGGCACTTGGGGCTATAATTATCTGCAGCTACCCGTGATAATCCGGGCATAGCAGCACCTGCGACTCTTCCGCGCTGACGGGGGGGTTCAGAGTTAGTTTCTCTAGATTCAGATGAAATCACAAACTGCTTCACCTTCACCTGCTGAGTCTGTATCTGAGAATAACATTTGGTTTGTCACATCAGCGGTGTAAAGCCTTTGGCCCATATTTTATATTTCTAACTGGAGATGACAAGCGATGACAGGTCTGATGACAGGCGATGACAGCTCTGATGACAGGTCTGCTGACAGGCGATGACAGGTCTGATGACAGGTGATGACAGGCGATGACAGGCGATGACAGGTCTGATGACAGGTCTGATGACAGGCGATGACAGGTCTGATAACAGGCGATGACAGGTCTGATGACAGGCGATGACAGGTCTAATGATAGGCGATGACAGGTCTGATGACAGGCGATGACAGGTCTGATGACAAGCGATGACAGGCGATGACAGCTCTGATGACCGTTGTATTTTTTTAAAAATATTTAAACTGAACAATAGGAGCGGAGCGTCCACCAGTGACCCTGCTGTATTTAAAAGTGGGGATATCCTACCTACCTACCAAATTCTAAATGAGAGGTGTCATTTCTACCTAACCGGGACCTCGGGCAGTGGGCAATCTAGGGTTATACAGCTGGGTACAGGGGATGAGAGGCGATGACAGGACTGAGTGCAGGACTGAGGACAGGTTTAGTGACACTGATCACCAGATGATGGAGGTTGTAGTGTTTTATCAGATGGTGAGGGGACTGATCGCCGGCTTTTTGTACATTTTCATCCCTATCTACACAGCATCTGGCTCTGTCAGGCTCCAGGACACAGTTGAGCCCTCACAGAGCAGGAGATGCCGGTAAAACAATACGTCTGCGTTGTGATTGGCCAGTCAGTACAGACTGGCCAAACACAGCGCTCACCGGCATGGGACCATTCTGATTGGATCCATGCCGGCATCTCCTGCCGGTAACTCTGCTTTAGAGCTGAGTTGCCGGTTCTGTCACTGTGTCGCTTCACACAGTGACAGTTTAAAGTCCTGACATGCTTGGTACATAGGACTGCAGTAAGTTACTTGCAATACCGACGTACCAGACACGTCATTTTGTGGGAAGGGGTTAATGTGACAGTGCCCCCTCCCCCTTTACCTACAGGGCCCCTGCTTTATAGGGAAATAGTATAGAAAAGACATGGAGGCGTTGTCCATAGCAACCAATCAGATTCCTGGTTTTATTTTTTATTTTTTTAAACTTTCATTTTTATTTGCCTTTTTCCAATTTTACATAATAACATTTCAATACAACATTGAACTTTGAAAAACAATTTAACATTTGCCAAAATGTATGGACATCATTACCTTCACAAAATATTACACAGTAGAACGTCCATACAACACATAGCCAACCATCCCATTCCACCTCCAGTCTTCCGTCCCACCATAAAGACCTGTGCAAGTAGTCTAACAATACCTGGTAGTGTCCTAATATCTGTCTCCCTGATACCTCTAGGATATCTCCAATGCTCCCAAAGAGCCACTAAGGTGTTCTCTTGCGTACCACGCTGTCTGTCGAAACGAGGACATCAATTCTCTGATCTCCTGATCATCGAATTGAGTAACAATGAATCGTTTCCATTTGGCGAAAAAGTGGATTGTTTCCTTTTCTTTATGTCGTTCTGTTTCTAGACGTTCTATATTCAAGAGCTTCTTCAGCTGTATAGTCACTTCTGATATTGTTGGGAGTTCCCTAATCAGCCAGTTCTGCAATAGACATCTTTTTGCTACCATGAGGACAGTATGTATTATTGAGGGCACCCGTCTAGATATCGCTGTATCCTCTTCCTCAGGTGGTCTCACCTGATGGAATAACATACATTGTGGAGACATTGGTAGGGATGTTGCCCAGAATGTTGTTGCAAACCTGCACATTTCCCCCCAAAAGTCTTGGGTAGCGTGACAGCTCCAAATCCCGTGGTACATATCAGATTTGGCCAATTGACATTTAGGACAAGCAATTCTCCTATCCGGATTAGAGGCAGAAGCCGGGATCTTGAAACCATAAATAGCATTATGCATCATTTAGAAATACGACTCCCTCCACCTCTCATTTATAATTTCCTTTCTAACTGTCTTCCACCCTTTCAGTATAACTTCCGCTATATCCGAATCCCCCGTCACTCTCTCCCACATTTTATAGCAATCCTTAGGATTCTGCTTAATGACTCTATTTCTAATGATGTTATATAATGAGGATATCGAAGCTTTTTCCAATCTCGGGCCTATAATTTCATCAAAAGTGTGTATTAACGCTTCCTCGTGCAGTGACTGCAACCTCTCTCTGCAAAACGCCACAATCTGCATTATGGGAAAATCATGTTTATCAGCCAAATTATATCTGTCTTTGATTTCCCTCATCGTAAGCCACCTTGGATGTTCAGAGTGCATTAGGTGTTGTGCCAGCAGAATGTTTTTTTCCCACCACTCTCTAAAGAGGATATTGTCCATCCCCTGCGGGAATTCTGGGTGACCCCATAGCGGCATCCTTTTTGACAGTAGAAACGGTACCTTAAATAACTTTCTCCAGATCTTCCAAGTTGCTATGGTATCTCTAAATAATATGGAGTGCTTCACATCGGAAGGGAGTTTAGAGTATCTGGTGTGTAATAGGGTCATAAGGTTCCAAGGTGCTGCTAATTGTTGTTCCAGTTCCCCATTTGAAAAGTGGCTAGTACCCTGTATCCAGTCCAAAAAATGTTGGAACAGACAAGCCAAATTATAACCCCTGACACTTGGGAAATTTATCCCCCCCCCCCCCCTCTTCCTTGCAATGCATTAACTTGACTAATGCAATCCTGGGGCGTTTTCCGTTCCAAATGAAGCGCGAGAAAGCAGTGTGTACTTTTTTTTATATCTATATGTTTCAGCAGGATTGGCAGAGTTTGTAAGGGGTAAAGTAATTTCGGGAAACTCATCATTTTTACTAGATGACACCTCCCCATAAATGTGAGTGGAAGGTGATGCCACCTATGCAGTTCTTGTGTGATCTTGGATATTAGTGTATATAAAGTATCCGGTGTCCTCCCTATTTTAATGCCCAGGTATGTGATGTAATGCGCAGCTGTTTGGATTGGGATCCCTGCTCTGGACCAATAGTCATTTGAATGCGGATGATCTAGTTCCAGTAATTCACTTTTTGCTATATTGATTTTGTATCCTGAAAACTCCCCAAACTCATTAATTTTTTCTAACAGACCCCTCAATTGCCATGAATATCAGAATATCGTCCGCAAACAGAGTAAGCCGAACCTCCTGGTCCCCCACTCGTATGCCCTGGAAAACATTGCTTGACTCCAAATATCTAGCCAGGGGCTCTAAGGCCAAGTCAAAAAGTAAAGGCGACAGTTGACATCCCTGTCTGGTACCCTTTTCCAATATGAATGCTTCTGATATAAAGCCAGGGGTCTGTACCTTAGCTTTCGGGGACTCATAAAGTCCTCGTAATAGAGTCCTGACGTTTCCCTTGATATTCATTTTGTCCATCCCCAGCCAGCACCACCTCACGTTATCAAGCGCCTTTTCAGCATCGAGTGTCAGCAATGCCGGCGATTCACCTGGCTGAGGACGGTGACGCACCCTATCCAGAACGGTCAGTACCTTACGTAAGTTTGCTACTTCCGATCTTCCTTTTATAAATCCTACCAGTGCCGGTGCAATAAGGTCAGGCATTAGGATCGACATCCTCTTTGCCATTATTTTTGTTAAGGCCCCATGCACACGACAGCCATTCACTTTCATTGAACACTGACACCTTTCCGTAGCACTACTGAAGGGTGTCAGTGCCGTGGAAATGTTCCGGGAATTATGGAACATGTCCGTTCTTTCGCATTTTGCGGGCCGTGCTCCCATACTTTGTATGGGAGCACGGCCCGAAAATGCGGCTGACAGTCAGCGGCCGGCCGTGCCCGCAATCGCGGGCTGTGATTGCGGGCACGGTCGTGTGCATGGGGCATTAGATTTTGAGATCTTGATCTATAAGTGAGATGGGTCGATAAGATCCTGGATTCAAAAGATCTTTCCCCGGCTTGGGTAAAACTTTGATATAAGCCATATTAGATCCCGCCTGTATTGTGCCAGAGTTCAATACCACATTGTAGTATTCTAACAACGTAGGGGCAATTTGGTCCAACATAGCCTTGTAAAATTCCCCCGTGTACCCATCTGGACCCGGGGACTTGCCATTGTGCAGATTTTTTACCACTCTGCTAACTTCCTCCAACGAGATAACCTCATTGTAAAAATCATATAAAACAGAGTTTATCTCTCGCGGCCCCAGTGGCGGATTAAGTAGACCATGGGCCCTGGGCTGTTACCCAAACTTGGGCCCCCCTTCCTCACCGCCGCCCTGACGCGCCGTAACTATTTTTAACACTACCTTTTTGGGCAAGCATTAACAGTGTTACGATTTCCCTTGTCACAGCGCGGTGTCCCTACATACTGACAGTATCACACTGTGCAGGGACACAACCTCCTGACAAGGGGAATTGTCTATCAGTCCTGGACTGCAGACTTTTTGTGAAATACAAGGATTCCTATAATAAACATGTCAGGAGAGGTGACAGATTCTCTATAAATCTAGTGACTCACAGGTGACGACGTCTCAGATTCTAGTAGTTTTTTCCTCTTTTCTTCTCCATCCGGTCCAGCACTCATGACGACTTCTCCCGGCCATGACTCATTTCTGCAGAATTTTCCACTCAGACGTCTCCTCAGTTTTCCAACATTTCCACACCTATAAACGAAAATAAAGTTATCATGGTGCCACATACTGTGCCCCTAAATATAATAGCACCAAACACTGCGCACCTGAATATAATAATACCACACACTGTAAAACACCACATACACACAGCCCCCTGTACATAGTGCCACACACAGCCCCTGTAGATATTACACACCCCCATAGATATCGCCATACACAGCCCCCTCTATATATCACACATCCCCCCGTAGAGAGTGTTACACACAGCCCCATATAGATAGTGCCATACAGCCCCCTGTAGAGAGCGCCACACAGCCCTCCCCCTCTTGTAAATAGCACCAAAAAGCCCCCCTATAAAGAGCGCCACACACATACCACTGTGGATAGCACTACACAGCCCCCCCTTGTATATAGTGCCACACAGCGCTCCCCCTTGTATATAGTGCCACACAGCGCTCCCCCTTGTATATAGTGCCACACAGCGCTCCCCCTTGTATATAGTGCCACACAGCACTCCCCTTGTATATATCCCCCTTGTATATAGTGCCACACAGCACTCCCCTTGTATATATCCCCCTTGTATATAGTGGCACACAGCGCTCCCCCTTGTATATAGTGCCACAAGGTTATGTACACATTTAAAAACATTATCATAATTTTATATATATATATATTAGTATGTGTGTGATTGATTTTATTAAAAAATATTTTCACTTTTTGAGATACAGCTGCTTTGTATCCTGTATCCGTCAGGTCAGCAGGACTGACAGGATCAGTGACACGCAGGATCCACCTCAAATCTATCACATCTAAGATTATAATTTAACGCAAGGCCCGTTTCACTTATCCCGTCAGTCCTGCTGACCTGACGGATACAGGATACAAAGCAGCTGTATCTCAAAAAGTGAAAATATTTTTTTAATAAAACGGAATTACAAAGTTGCACCAAACACACATTTTTATAAAAAGAAAAAAAAAAAGACGTGATTTTTGCAACGTTTTTTTCCGTAGACAATGCAGGTTTCCTTTTTTATCGTTTTTATGCACACTTTTTTGCTATTTTAGAATTTTTATTCATAAAGTTTGAAAATAATAGTAAAAATAATAAGCTTTTTTACGTTTCAGCTATTTTTTTTGGTAATAACATAGTTTTACCCTAAAATAGACCTTTTATTTGTAATCGTCATTGTTTACCGTAAATTTTAATATATTACATGTCTATATTAGGGTAATTGGGTCAGCGCTAGCGTTACAACAATGTTTGGCGGGAGGGGGAACGTTTTTTTTTGGGGTGGGTATTTTATGTGTATTTATTATTTAATTTTTTTTTGCACTTTACTTTATTATTTTTTATTACTGTGGTCTGTTCCTCAAAGGTCAAAAAAGACCTTTGGGGAACTTTATATATTTTTTTTCTTTCTTTTACACCATCTTTTCCCCTGTAACTGGAGCTGCACAGCAGCCCCAGTTACAGGGGAAATCAGCCCTCTCATAGTGACGATTGTCACTAATAGGGCTGTGCTGGGTCTAGTAAGACCCAGCAGCAGTATGTTAGTAACGGCACCCGGCGATCATGTGACCAGTCACATGATCACCGGGAGGAATAGAGACAGCGCCGCTGCTGCTGTCTCTATTCCTATACACAGCGTTCATTGAACGCTGTGTAAGAAGACATCGGAGAAGACAGAAGCAGCGAAAGCTGCTTCTGTCTTCTCCTCAGGGTCCCCGGCAGTCACTGACAGCCGGAGACCCGACATTCAGCTGCCGAATCGCGCGGGCAGCAAGTTATAACCCGAGCCGTAGAAAGTCTATGGCTCGGGTTTTAAGGACCAGTTGGGCAGGAGGATAAGCCGACTAACCTCAGCGCCGGTGAACGCCCGCCCGGGTCTTCTCTTGCAGCTTTAGAGCAACAGAACAGCCGTCCGTCGCTGTTCTGTTACTCATGGCGGCGCCCGCACTTGTCAGGGAGGCGTGTCCTACCCCTTTCCCGGCCAATTCCCTGCTCCTCCCCTCCTCATCTTCGGAAATTAGCAGCGCTAGCGCGCTGAATAGTTTTGTACGATAATGTGCGGTTCGGGCTGCCATGGGCCCCCTGGGAGCCTCGGGCCCCGGGCGGCCGCCCGAATCGCCCATATGATAATCCGCCACTGCGCGGCCCCCTTTGAATTTGTCCCTCCCTATTTTTCATGGCTAAAATCTGAGAAGAAGGAAACCTGCCCTTTGCTAGCCGTGCCAGAAGTTTCCCCGACTTATTTCCATATCGAAACAGGTCCGCTTCAAAGTGTGCTCTGTAGATTCTTTCCTTCCTATCCAACCACAGCTCATAATCTTGCCTAGCAGCAATTCATTTCTTCCTATCCGAATCTAATAGAGAGGACATGTAGGTAGTATATGTCGATCTAAGGTGTAAGCTAGCTGCCTTATAAGATTGCGTCGTCTTTTTTTTATATGTACTCACATAGGCTATTAATCTACCTCTCAGGACCGCTTTAGCCGTGGCCCAATATAGCGCAGGTGTTGCCTTATGAGGCTCATTATCAAGTGCAAATTCTAACCACCGCCCCTTCATTGTCTCCACAAATGTCTCGTCCTTAAGCAAAAAGGATGGAAACCTCCACAAGAAATCGCTACCCCTCGGATGAGTGTCCGTTATGGAGATTGTTACCGGGGCATGATCCGAAATAAGTATGTCCCCTATCCCTGAATCCGCAACCCTTCCTACCAGTTGTGCCGAACAAAAAAGATAGTCAATACGTGACCATGAGTGGTGTACGTGCGAGAAATGAGTGTATTCTCTACGATCTGGATGAGCCTCTCGCCAGACATCCCTGAGATTTGCTAATTGTAAAAAAGGAGGTAGGACCGTATCTGATATTGGGGGGACCCCGTCTCTGACTGTTCGCTGTCTATCTTCACCTACATGCATCACGGAATTAAAATCTCCCCCCACTATTTTGTTCGCTTGTGGATCTTGTTGGAGTTTCAGACCTAAGTTTTGGTAAAACACTCTATTATCCCCATTGGGGCCATAAACATTGTATAAACTAAGATTTTCCCCGCTGACCTCCACGTGAAGTTTTATCCATCTACCGTCTGTGTCCGTTTCTTGGGATAACATTTTGTGGGCTAGATTTCTATGAAATAAAATCAATACCCCCGCTTTACCCTTCGCCACCGGAGATCCGCAGACATCTCCCACCCACAGTTTTTTCATACGATCAAACTCCGGAGTATCTAAGTGAGTCTCCTGTAAGAAAACCACATCGGGTTTTAGACAATTCAGGTACCTCAGAATTGTAATCCTTTTATTGGGAGATTTAAGTCCCTTTACATTCCATGAAATAACTTTCATAAAGGTTGAGTTGTGGGAAAGATATCAGCGTGACAATACCCGAACCAAAAACTGACATAGAATGTTGACAACAAGGCTATGGCATTAGTAAATGATGGACCAGCCAATATGTTAGTAGGTGGATGGATTTTTCCGTAATATCCCCGTCCATACCGTCTCAGTTGCAAAACATCTTTACATATGGCAATATAATGTAAAAACAGTAACATTCTTATACATCAGGAAACATAACTTGAGAAAACCGTGCCCTGCATGGGCTTGTACATAATACATTTGGTGAACAGATCTATTCTGATGCACCCTCTTTAGTATCGGGACTTCTCTTTTTTCCTGCATGTGAAGAGAATCTCCCCCCGCACCCCCGGTTATAACATTTTCAAAGCGTGAACCCACGGCTTAACTGGGAGATCCTCTACCCTCCAACCCCCCAATGCGGGTACCAAGAGAAAGGCAGCATATGTTCGATGTCCATCGTGCTCCGTTAAGATACACTCTGAGTCCGCCGCTCTTACCCGACCATCATAGATAACCAGTGGCGAGAGTCAATCAGTCCGGACCTCTGGCCACCCGGGAAGGGCGTGGGGATCGGCGATCTCTAGGGCCGGAGTCCAAAACCCGGCCTTCCTTACGACTCCAGACATTATCTCTCTCTCCGTTGTCTTCTTGACTACGTCTGGGTACTGGGTCTCCGCTTTGGTTTCCATCTCTGACATCGTGCAAAATTAGAGCCTCTTCTGCTTCCTCCGGGGAGCAAAATGTCTTGGTACGCCCATCCCGACCAAAAACCCTTAGGCTTTATTCAGACGAACGTGAAAAAGGTCCGTGCAACGCATGTGATTTGCACGCGCGTTGCACGGACCTATATGTGTCTATGGGGCCGTGCAGACATTTCCGTGGTTTTTCCTCAGCGTGAGTCCGCTGAAAAAAAGTCACGACATGTCCGTTCTTTGGGCGTTTTGCACGCATCACGCACCCATTGAAGTCAATGGGTGCGTGAAAACCACGCATGCCGCACGGAAGCACTTCCGTGCGAACTGCGTGATTCGCGCAACAGCTGTCAAAAGGATGAATGTAAACAGAAAAGCACCACGTGCTTTTCTGTTTACAAACATCCAAACGGAGTGTCTTTGAGAAGAGCGAACCCGGACAACCGAACCGAACCCGGCAAAAAAATATCCGGTACGCGACGTCAGGAGATAGTCACTGTCCAGGGTGCTGAAAGAGTTAAACTGTTTCAGCACCCTGGACAGTGACTTCCGATCACAATATACATGAACGTGTTAAAATAAAAAGTTCTAACTTACCGATAACTCCCGGCTTCTTCATCCAGTCTGACCTCCCGGGATGACAATTCAGTCCAAGTGACAGCTGCAGCCAATCACAGGCCAAGCACAGGCTGCAGCGGTCACATGGACTGCCGCGTCATCCAGGGAGGTGGGACCAGATGTGAAGAGAGGCGCGTCACCAAGGACGCGTCACCAAGGCAACGGCCGGGAAGTTCTCGGTAAGTACGAACCTCTTTTTTTGTTAACAGGTTGCTAGATATGGTGATCGGAATTCACTGTTGAGGGTGCTGAAAGAGTTACTGCCAATCAGTTAACTCTTTCAGCACCCTGGACAGTGACTGACGCCGGCTAGAATCATCTCTATGATGGCGGCTGCGCGAAAATCACGCAGCCGCGCATCATACACGGATGAAACGCCACGTTCGTGTGAATCCGGCCTTAAGGTAGCCGGATACCGCAATTGGAAACGCTGTTGTCTTTGAAAAAGTGTGGAACAAATCTTGCTGAAAGCTCTCTGTTGTTTCGCTACTTCAGCTGAATAATCTTCAAAGAGTAGGAGTTTAAAGCCTTGTATTTCCAGGGGCTGAACTTTTTTGGGCTAAGCTCGCAGTAGTGACACCTCGTCATTGAAATCCAGGAATTTCATAATGACTTGTCCGGGTCTTTGTTGACCATTTGTTAGGTCATCCCTGTTGTACTGAGGATCTGGTCCTATACGATGGGCTCTTTCCACCCGGCAATAATATCCAAGCCCCAAGGCCTTAGGCAAGTCCTTCTCGCAAAGCGCTTGCAAATCAGACGATTTACATTTTTCGGGTAGGCCCACCATCCTGAGGTTGTTTCGGCGGGATCTGTTCTCTATATCCTCCACCTTATCTCCCAGTCGCTTATTTTCCACCAATGACTTCCGCAGGGTGGAATGTATGGTCAGATTTTCATCCTCCAGCAGAGCAAGTCGTTGTTCCAACTCGTCCAGTCTCGTGCCATACTCAGTGACTTTCTTTTGCAGTCTGTTAAAGGAGGCTTGAATCGTAAGTTCTAGAGTCTTTTGTATATCCGGAGCAATACACTTAGCCACTTCCATAGCCAGTTTCTTGTAATCGATCAGGGCAACTCCCTCCTGAGAAATAGCCCTCTCCTCCAGGTCAATCTCTGTATCACTCCCGATTGAATCAGACAGTTGCATCCCCTGCGAGGACGGGGTCTCCACTTACCGCCCCCCCCTCTTAGCCTCTTTTGTCAGGGTATTCATTTTTTGCCCGCTGAGCAGCAAATATCTTTCCATAGAGAGCTTCCCGCTCTGATCTGCACCTTCTGTTATAATGCTAAGAGTGCAGGTTTAGATGTGACTGGAGTGTAGGATCTGAGGTAGATATGGAATTGAGAATGCAGCTTTGGCTGTGACTGGAGTAAAGTATGCAGCTATGGCTGTGACTGGAGTAGAATATGCAGCTTTGGCTTTGACTGGAGTAGAATATGCAGCTTTGGCTGTGACTGGAGTAGAATATGCAGCTTTGGATGTGACTGGAGTAGAATATGCAGCTTTGGCTGTGACTGGAGTAGAATATGCAGCTCTGACTGTGACTAGAGTAGAGTATGCAGCTTTGACTGACTGGAGTAGAGTATGCAGCTTTGGCTGTGACTAGAGTAGAGTATGCCGCTCTGACTGACTAGAGTTATGCAGCTTTGACTGACTGGAGTAGAGTATGCAGCTTTGGCTGTGACTGGAGTAGAGTATGCAGCTTTGGCTGCTGACTGGAGTAGAGTATGCAGCTTGGCTGTGACTAGAGTAGAATATGCAGCTTTGGCTGTGACTGGAGTAGAATATGCAGCTTTGGCTGTGACTAGAGTAGAATATGCAGCTTTGGCTATGACTAGAGTAGAGTATGCAGCTCTGACTGTGACTGGAGTAGGGTATGCAGCTTTGGCTGCTGACTGGAGTAGAGTATGCAGCTTTGGCTGTGACTAGAGTAGAGTATGCAGCTTTGGCTGTGACTAGAGTAGAGTATGCAGCTTTGGCTGTGACTAGAGTAGAGTATGCAGCTTTGGCTGTGACTAGAGTAGAGTATGTAGCTCTAGCTGTGACTAGAGTAGAATATGCAGCTTTGGCTGTGACTGGAATAGAGTATGCAGCTTTGGCTGCGACTGGAGCAGAGTATGCAGCTTTGGCTGCTGACTGGAGTAGAGTATGCAGCTCTGACTGTGACTAGAGTAGAGTATGCAGCTTTGGCTGTGACTGGAGTAGAGTATGCAGCTTTGGCTGCTGACTGGAGTAGAGTATGCAGCTTTGGCTGTGACTAGAGTAGAGTATGCAGCTTTGGCTGTGACTAGAGTAGAGTATGCAGCTTTGGCTGTTACTAGAGTAGAGTATGCAGCTCTGGCTGTGACTAGAGTAGAATATGCAGCTTTGTCTGTGACTGGAATAGAGTATGCAGCTTTGTCTGTGACTGGAGCAGAGTATGCAGCTTTGGCTGTGACTGGAGTAGAGCAGTGTAATGAGGGATTAGAGTATCTCTTCACCCAGAGTAACAGTGGCCGCTCCCGAACCGGAAGTGAAGCCCTCCTTCACTGTGTCTATCTCAGCGTGCGCCGGACCAGCGTTCCACACTCACTCCCACTTCCAATCACTCCTGAGACACTCTGTCTCACCTCCAAGCCGGATCCTGCGCGCTCCCCCTCTCAGTACCGGATCCCGAGACGACGCGTGGTGCACCCCGTACTCCCGCCGCGCTGCACATGTAAGCAGCGGCAATCTTCCGTGCCTCCTGTTGCTGCCCCCGCACTGACAGCTGGCCTCTGGACTTGGCCGTTTCCCCGTGTTCCCACGCTTCGGTGGCTGGTCTGCGCCGCGTATAGCGGCTGTTGCAATAGTTTTACCTGGCTGGGTGCGGGAGTTCCTCTTCCCTGCGTCCTCACATGCAGGCGCCGGAACCGGAAGTCCTCGGTTTTATTTTTCTTAGTCAGATTTGAAAATGAAAGAAGTGATCTGATTGGTTGCTATGGACAATGTTCCCATGCTTTATACCTGTTCAGTTTTTCTACTCCACATCTGCCCAGAAGTAACCATAGCAACCCCAATAATAGTGACAGCTACTGACCCCAATAATAGTGACAGCTACTGACCCCAATAATAGTGACAGCTACTGACCCCAATAATAGTGACAGCTACTGACCCCAATAATAGTGACAGCTACTGACCCCAATAATAGTGACAGCTACTGACCCCAATAACAGGTACAGCTACTACCCCAATAATAGTGACAGCTACTGACCCCAATAGTAGTGACAGCTACTGACCCCAATAATAGTGACAGCTACTGACCCCAATAATAGTGACAGCTACTGACCCCAATAACAGTGACAGCTAATGACCCCAATACTAGTGACAGCTATTGACCCCAATAATAGTGACAGCTACTGACCCCAATAATAGTGACAGCTACTGACCCCAATAATAGTGACAGCTACTGACCCCAATAACAGTGACAGCTACTGACCCCAATAATATTGACAGCTACTGACCCCAATAATAGTGACAGCTACTGACCCCAATAACAGTGACAGCTACTGACCCCAATAATAGTGACAGCTACTGACCCCAATAATAGTGACAGCTACTGAGCCTAATAATAGTGACAGCTACTGACCCCAATAATAGTGACAGCTACTGACCCCAATAATAGTGACACCTACTGACCCCAATAATAGTGACAGCTACTGAGCCTAATAATAGTGACAGCTACTGACCCCAATAATAGTGACACCTACTGACCCCAATATTAGTGACAGCTACTGACCCCAATAATAGTGACAGCTACTGACCCCAATAATAGTGACAGCTACTACCCCCAATAATAGTGACAGCTACTGACCCCAATAATAGTGACAGCTACTGACCCCAATAATAGTGACAGCTACTGACCCCAATAATAGTGACAGCTACTGACCCCAATATTAGTGACAGCTACTGACCCCAATAACAGTGACAGCTACTGACCCCAATAACAGTGACAGCTACTGACCCCAATAATAGTGACATCTACTGACCCCAATAATAGTGACAGCTACTGACCCCAATAATAGTGACAGCTACTGACCCCAATAATAGTGACAGCTACTGACCCCAATAATAGTGACAGCTACTGACCCCAATAATAGTGACAGCTACTGACCCCAATAATAGTGACAGCTACTGACCCCAATAACAGTGACAGCTACTGACCCCAATAACAGTGACAGCTACTGACCCCAATAATAGTGACATCTACTGACCCCAATAATAGTGACAGCTACTGACCCCAATAATAGTGACAGCTACTGACCCCAATAACGGTGACAGCTACTGCCCCCAATAATAGTGACAGCTACTGACCCCAATAATAGTGACAGCTACTGACCCCAATAATAGTGACAACTACTGACCCCAATAATAGTGACAGCTACTGACCCCAATAATAGTGACAGCTACTGACCCCAATAATAGTGACAGCTATTGACCCCAATAATAGTGACAGCTACTGACCCCAATAATAGTGACAGCTACTGACCTCAATAATAGTGACAGCTACTGACCCCAATAATAGTGACAGCTACTGACCCCAATAACAGTGACAGCTACTGACCCCAATAATAGTGACAGCTACTGACCCCAATAATAGTGACAGCTATTGACCCCAATAATAGTGACAGCTACTGACCCCAATAATAGTGACAGCTACTGACCTCAATAATAGTGACAGCTACTGACCCCAATAATAGTGACAGCTACTACCCCCAATAATAGTGTCAGCTACTGACCCCAATAATAGTGACAGCTATTGACCCCAATAATAGTGACAGCTACTGACCCCAATAATAGTGACAGCTACTGACCCCAATAACAGTGACAGCTACTGACCCCAATAATAGTGACAGCTACTGACCCCAATAATAGTGACAACTACTGACCCCAATAATAGTGACAGCTACTGACCCCAATAATAGTGACAGCTACTGACCCCAATAATAGTGACAGCTATTGACCCCAATAATAGTGACAGCTACTGACCCCAATAATAGTGACAGCTACTGACCTCAATAATAGTGACAGCTACTGACCCCAATAATAGTGACAGCTACTACCCCCAATAATAGTGTCAGCTACTGACCCCAATAATAGTGACATCTTCTGACCCCAATAATAGTGACAGCTACTGACCCCAATAATAGTGACAGCTACTGACCCCAATTATAGTGATAGCTACTGACCCCAATAATAGTGACAGCTACTGACCCCAATAATAGTGACAGCTACTGACCCCAATAATAGTGACAGCTACTGACCCCAATAATAGTGACAGCTACTGACCCCAATAACAGTGACAGCTACTACCCCCAATAATAGTGACAGCTACTTACCTCAATAACAGTGACAGCTACTGACCCCAATAATAGTGACAGCTACTGACCCCAATAATAGTGACAGCTACTTACCTCAATAACAGTGACAGCTACTGACCCCAATAATAGTGACAGCTACTGACCCCAATAATAGTGACAGCTACTGACCCCAATTATAGTGACAGCTACTGACACCAATAATAGTGACAGCTACTGACCCCAATAACAGTGACAGCTACTGACCCCAATAATAGTGACAGCTACTGACCCCAATAATAGTGACAGCTACTGACCCCAATAAGGCCTCATTTACACGAGCGTGTGCGTTTTGCGCGCGCAAAAAACGCTGCGTTTTGCGCGCGTTTGTATGGCGTATGCACTGCGTATACGCAGCCTTGTTGCGTTTTAAACGCGCAAAAGGCATTTGACAGCTCCGTGTGTCATGATGCGCGGCTGCGTGATTTTCACGCAGCCGCCATCATAGAGATGAGGTAGTCGAGGCCCGTCACTGTCCAAGGTGCTGAAAGAGCTAACTGATCGGCAGTAACTCTTTCAGCACCCTCGACAGTGAATGCCGATCACAATATACACCAACCTGTGAATATAAAAAGACTTTCATACTTACCAAGAACTTCCTGCTTCCCCCAGTCCGGGCTCCCGGCCGTTGCCTTGGTGACGCGTCCCTCTCTTGCCATCCGGCCCCACCTCCCAGGATGACGCCGCAGTCCATGAGACCGCTGCAGCCTGTGATTGGCTGCAGCCTGTGCTTGGCCTGTGATTGGCTGCAGCTGTCATTTGGACTGAACTGTCATCCCGGGAGGTCGGACCGGAGTTATCGGTAAGTCAGAACGTCTTTTTTTTTTTACAGGTTCATGGATTTTCGGAGCGGAAGTCACTGTCCATGGTGCTGAACCAGTTTAACGCTTTCAGCACCGTGGGCAGTGACTGTCTCCTGACGTCGCGTACCCGAACATTTTTTGCCGTGTTCGGTTAATACGAGTTCGGCCGAACCCGGTGAAGTTCGGTGCGCTCATCTCTAATTTGACACTCCGTTTGGATGTTTGTAACCAGAAAAGCACGTGGTGCTTTTCTGTTTACATTCATCCTTTTGACAGCTCTTGCGTGATTTTCGCGCATGCAACGCAGGACCGTCAGTGTGGCATGCGTTGTTTTCACGCACCCATTGAAGTCAATGGGTGCGTGTTGCGTGAAAAACGCAAGAATATAGAACATGTCGTGAGTTTTACGCAACGCACTCACGCTGCGCAAAATTCACGCATCGTCTAAACAGCCCCATAGACTATTATAGGTGCGTACGACACGCGTGAAAAGCACGCGCGTCGCACGCGCGTATAATACGCTCGTGTAAATGAGGCCTAATACTGACAGCTACTGACCCCAATAACAGTGACAGCTACTGACCCCAATAATAGTGACAGCTACTGAGCCTAATAATAGTGACAGCTAATGACCCCAATACTAGTGACAGCTATTGACCCCAATAATAGTGACAGCTACTGACCCCAATAATAGTGACAGCTACTGACCCCAATAATAGTGACAGCTAATGACCCCAATACTAGTGACAGCTATTGACCCCAATAATAGTGACAGCTACTGACCCCAATAACAGTGACAGCTACTGACCCCAATAACAGTGACAGCTACTGACCCCAATAATAGTGACAGCTAATGACCCCAATACTAGTGACAGCTATTGACCCCAATAATAGTGACAGCTACTGACCCCAATAATAGTGACAGCTACTGACCCCAATAATAGTGACAGCTACTGACCCCAATAATAGTGACAGCTACTGACCCCAATAATAGTGACAGCTACTGACCCCAATAATAGTGACAGCTACTACCCCCAATAATAGTGACACCTACTACCCCCAATAACAGTGACAGCTACTGACCCCAATAACAGTTTCCAGACGCGAAAAATAACATTATTTATGGTGAATAATGAGGAGCAGAAAAAACAATAAAAATAAAGATAAATTAACCCCTTCCTGCTATTGCCCACTTTTGACCTTCCTGACAGAGCCTCATTTTTCAAATCTGACGTTTCACTTTATGTGGTAATAACTTCGGAATGCTTTTAACTGTCCAAGCGATTCTGAGATTATTTTCTCGTGATAAATTGGAATTTATGTTACTGGCAAAATTTGCTCGATACACTTAGTATTTAATTCTGAAAAACACCTTTTTCTAAATTTAAATGTATCTGCTTGTAAGACAGGCCGTTACACCGCACAAAATTGTTCCTAATTAATATCCCCCATATGTCTACATTAGATTGACATCGTTTTTTGAACGTAATTTTATTTTTCTAGGACGTTAAAAGGCTTAGAACTTTAGCAGCAATTTCTCATATTTTCAAGAAAATTTCAAAAGGCTATTTTTACAGAGGGCAGTTCAGTTGTGAAACCCACAAAAAGTCACCCCATTTTAAAAACTTCACCCCTCAAAGTATTGAAAACAGCATTTAGAAAGTTTCTTAACCCTTCAGATGGTTTCACAGGAATTACAGCAAAGTAGAGGTGAAATTTACAAATTTCATTTGTTTTTAGCAGAAATTCATTTTAAATCCATTTCTTTTGTAACACAGAAAGTTTTACCAAAGAATTGCAACTCAATATTTATTTCCCAGGTTCTGCAGATTTAGAAAATATCCCACATGTGACCCTAGTTTGGTACTGGACTGAAGCCCCGGCCTCAGAAGCAAAGAAGCACCTCGTAGATTTTGGGGCCATCTTTTTATTAGAATATATTTTAGGCACCATGTCAGGTTTGAAGGGCTCTTGCGGTGCCAAATCAGTGGAAATCCCCCAAAAGTGACCCCATTTGGGAAACTACACACCTCAAGGAAATTATCTAGGGGTATAGTGAGCATTTTGACCGCTCAGGTTTATTGCAGAAATTATTGGGCGTAGGCCATAAAAATTTAAATCTATATTTTTTCAAAGAAAATGTAGGTTTAGCTAATTTCTTTTCATTTCCACAAGGACTAAAGGGGAAAAAGCAATATGTAAAGCAATTTCTCCTAAGTAAAACAATACTCCACATGTGGTCATAAACGGCTGTTTGGAGAAACGGTGGGGCTCAGAAGGGAAAGAGCGCCATTTGGCTTTTTGAGATCACATTTAGCAGGAATAGTTTACAGAGGCCATGTCACATTTGCAAAGCCCCTGAGGGACCAAAACAATGAAAACGCCCAAAAAGTGACTCCATTTAGAAAACTACACCCCTTGCTAACTTATTTTGTTTAACATTACTTTAGGGAAAAAATGGCCCCCAGGCTGCCATTATAACCAGCCGCATCCCGCTATAGCATCGTGGGGGGACAATGGCACGTCGGAGAGGGTCGTCCCTCTCATTCTAATGCGTTAGATGCTGTGGTCGTGATTGACTTTGGCATCTAATGGGTTAAACAGGCAGACTCAAAGTGATATTTGATTCTGTCCATTGCAGTGCGGTGTTGGCTATATTACACAGCCATTACCCGCTAAGTATGGAGTGACCCCAGCCCGTGATCTCGCTCCATACTTCCCTTCAACGACTGCCATGTACATGTATGTGACATCTTGTTAAGGAGTTAAATGTCATTTTGTTGATAATTGATTCAGAGTTTTTATGTTCATCCTGTTTTGATCATTTTGTTCTGTTCCAGACGTCACAGCGGCGGTTCTAGGAGGATCTTGTCTCTACCGTTCGTGAAATCACCCGGAAACAACTGGAGCATGCCCATCGCGCCTGCAATGTTCTGGCATCCAGGGTGACCTGTTTATCTTGCAATGTGTTTATCCAACCAGCGGACATAATAATAATAAAAGCTGGGGCCGACCCCCACTTTACCCCACATCTTGGTCTGAGTCCCAGTTATTTCATATAAATGTTAGAGGTTGTGTTATATGGGGGTGATGCCTTCATTGGTCCTGTCAGTCTTCTTTTACCAAATGTAATCCCCTGTGATACAATGCTGTCACCCAAAACAACATGGAAAAATCAATGGAGGGGGGTAAATAGTTTTTATTAGCACAGTATAACAGATGACCTTACATTGACCTCTGTGAAAAAAGACGCTAAAATGTCACTACATCAATGACTTATGTTCTGGGGTCTGCGAAGCGCATAGCAGAAATAAGTTCATAGCAGATACTAAACCATGGCAGCTCCAGAGCAGAACTGACCTTACTGTGACATCATGATGACATCACTTAACTATGATGTCACAGAGAGATGATGGGAGGTTATAAATATTCCCCTGACAGCAGCCCGGTCTTTCTTTCTGTGAATTGACACAGAGTGTGATTTGCTAATTTATTGGCGTCTTTTCACTATTATGGAAATCAACGGATTGGGATTCTTCCCCATCTTCTTGGCCTTTTGGTGTGTGGCCTGGCTCTCTGGAGGCTACACCCTGACTGTGATCAAGGACCATGCCCCCCCACTGATGTACATCAGGTAAGATGGAGAATTACACGACTCTTATTTTATAGTTTGGGAATGTATAAGGTAATTACTTAAATATGGAGGAAATATCTAAATAAGAAAATGGCTTCCATTACGCAGAGGGGCTGCAAGAGGACAGAGAAACGCATCCCCTCATCCCTATAGATTATTATCAGACTGCTGATTATTAAGATTAAACAATTATGAAAAAATGTCGATATTATTTAACATTGACTTTTTTTTTTTCGTTTCACAGTGAAACGGGAAATTTCTTTCCCGAAAATATCCTGTTTAGAATAGGATTCGTAGGAATGGCCATTGCCTGTAAGTAAATATCACAGAAGTGATTATAATATGTTCTTACTTCTGGGGGATGGCGGGTTATTATAAAATGTCTTATATCTGATTATATTACTCTGGGGTCAAACCTACATTTATTTTTATAAAAATGTGATTACTACGTCAGTGAGAGATGCAGGCCGGTTGCTAGGGACACATTGCTGGACAAGACTGTGGTTGTTAGGTAGTGTATCCCTAGCAACCAGACTGTCAGACATGACTCAGACTTGGCATCAGTCCCGCCCTGTCCCTATCTCAGCCTGCAGCAGTAATCAGATTATTCTAAATAATAAATAAAGTTTTGTTAATCTCAATTGATAATAATAGTCCGGATCAGACGATGCAGATAAATGTTCCCGTCCATTATTGTAGGTTTCTTGTTGGGTTTAGCGCTTGGTCCGCGCTTCATAGATGTTATTAGGTTGTTTTACACATGGTACAGGATTTATTTGGCTCATTTTCTCTTTTTCAGCTCTGGGTCTGACGTTTCTACATTACAAGTTCATCATGCTCCATGCTGAAGCCTTTGGGCCTCGTCAGACCTTGGTTCAAAAGATCCTCCTGGCAATTGGATGGTCATCATGCGTTGGGACGGCCATGATGGCTATGTTTTCGGTAAGTTAATAAATGTTTTATGTTAATAGGGTTGTCCCATCTGCCCTAAATAGGGACCCGCTGGCAATCAGCTGATCACTGTGTTTCCGGCAGCTGAACCCCTGGTGATCATGATCAGCGGTTATCACCGTGTGGCCACACATTAAAGTGGTATTACATGGCTTATACCAATGAATGGACGACCATGTAGTAGATGTGTTTTCTGCTCCATCTAACAGAGAGGAGTCCCAAGCAGGAGACCAACCTCTATATCCATAATGTCTCTGTGGTTATTATATCAGAACACGTTATTTAGGATTTATTGGGAAGTTCTGAGGGTAAGTTAGTGATTAGTTCCATAAGATTTGCTGTAACCTCTGTCTTCTTGGTTTCTAGACCTACCGTTATCCAATGACTCACCGGATTTGCGCTTTCGTTGCATTCGGGTTTGGCAGCCTTTACAACCTTTGGCAGTCCATACTCCTCTACAAAGTGCCCGAAAGCCGAAGAGTCATCAGCCATTTCAGACTGGCGTCCTGTATAATGGCCGTGACCTTAGTGGTTTTCTGTATCCTTTCTTAAATAATATTTGAATGGAATCCAACCGTACTTGTCTTTAGGTTCACATGTAGGGAACATCAGATCCTGAGGTGATCATTTCCCTTTATTTTCTGATCTCCGCCGTCAGATGGCGACATGCTGGTGTAACACAGCGCCATCTGGTAACATTGTTCAGCTTCTTGCAGGAAGATACTGAATAGAAAGCAGCGGTACTGTCCTTGCTATACTGTATATGTATTATATTAACATTTATCTTACATAAAAGTGTAGTAAATTGTATAGGACACTTACTAAACATAATAAACGTTATTTTCCTATATAATAACCCACCAGTCATTGGAAGTAGGGTATCCGTATACACCTACCTGTGCGCTGGAGATCAATGTGTAAAGGTATGTACAGTATATCTCATACATAAGTTATTGACATGCTGAGCCGCTGGTACAAACCAGTGAATGTAAAATTCCTTTAATCCGGCACTAATGAGATTATCAATAATTCTGGATCATTGTATAGATTTTATTTGCACCCCTAGAAGCCGTTCTATAGGAAAACAATTGGACCTATAATCTTTGTGCTTATTCTCAGCATCATGGTAGTCGTGACGTCCGCAATGTAATGGATGTGGTGTCACATGACAATGGGTCAGGTCCGTTTTGGCATCGCCGTCAGTCACATGACTCCATGCAATAAACATGAATGCAGCAAAACCTCGGCCCGGGTGGAAAGTTCTTGTTTTGTGCAACTTTTAATGTATTCATTTTGATATTTTTTCACAGATCATTGAAATGACAGCAAAGATCATAGAGTGGTCGACGTTGGTCCTCATGCTGGTGAATGTATTGAGCTACTATCAGAATATGCAGGTCAGTAGACGTCACCTCATTATCACCTCGTATACCGGACCTCGTAATAACATTATTATTCATCTCTACAATCATGGGGTTTATAATGTGGATATGTGTTTCTTTTCTTAGAGTTTATCTATAACAATTACCCAAAAAAGCTTCACCATCTCCAAGAGGGAGAAGAACCAGGACTCTGGAGTATAAAGAGGACCATCGTGGACGGTGACGTGAGACGGTTTCATCAGACCACACAGATGCCTGTCTGTTTTAAAGAAACACTATGGGCCGGTCACTAACGGGTTAAAAGGGGATCCCGCCCCATAAATGTGAGGAAATAACCAGTCCACTACCCACCCTCTGCCCCCTTGGACCTTGCCCAGACAATGATGACTACTACCACTGGGTTCAGCTGTTATGGTCACTACTGTCTCCATTATCATCTAATAATGTTTTAGAAATATTAGAAGATTTGTCCATATAGTTACAGATTTACTTTCTCTTATTTCCAGTTTTATACAATGATGTGGAATGGCGCGCCACAGCCAAGCAGTTATCACATCCCAAACTGCAGAAGATCTGGAGATGGCGACCAAGTGCCAAGATATCCACCATCTCCGACCTATCTCCCATATATCATCTTACATCAGGGAGGACGAACTACAAGAACCGTTTATAAACAGTGGACACTAGAGGTGGAATGGCACGTCACAGCCGAGCAGGAACTTCTCTGGGAACATCCTAAACTGATGAACTCCAGAGATGGCGACCAAGTGCCAAGACGTCCATCAGCTCCAACCTTTCTCAAAAAAAAAATCTTACAAATGGGGAGAAAGAACTACAAGAACTGTTTATGACCAGCGGACTCTACAGCGAGGTGGAATGGCACGTCACAGCCGAGCAGGAACATCTCAAACTGCAGAGGCTCCAGAAATACAACCAAGTGCCGAGACATCCACCACCTCCAACCTTCCTCCCAAATATCATCTTACCACAAGGAGAAAGAAGCAGCGGACTGTTTACTATCCTCATGGTCCTTGTTTGTTGGCTTATAAAACGGTTTAGTAAAGTCATTTTCTACCACCTGAAACCTGTTTTTGTCTTCATTACTGTCAATAATAATAATCCTGAGTCTTCCATAGATCTGTCCTCATGAACCTGGAGGAATAAGAACGTCTCAATGTTATTGTAGCAAAATTCTGATTTATGAAAAAAATAAATATATATTTTTTACACTATAAGGCTATGTTCACACGGAGTATTTTGCAGGAGGAATATCTGCCTCAAAATTCAGTTTGGAAGTTTGAGGCAGATTTTCCTCTCCCTGCACGCCGATTTCCGCGGAGTTTCTCGCTGCGTTTTTCACCCGCGGCCATTGAGCGCCGCGGGCATAAAACACAGCGGAATACGCTTTCTCTGCCTCCCATTGAAGTCAATGGGAGGTCAGAGGCGGAAGCGCCCGAAGATAGGGCATGTCGCTTCTTTTTCCCGCGAGGCAGTTTTACTGCTCGCGGGAAAAAGAAGTCGACGCCTCCCACTGTCGGGCATAAACGTGCGCAGGGGTCTGGAGGAGTAGGGGGGTCCAAGCTGAATTCTTGCACCAGGGAACATGAGCCTTAGCTACGCCCCTGGGTGAGGTTATTAATGGGTGAGGGTCCTGAAGGGCATCCAGTGCACACTGACTGTTAGGGGAGAAAGGTTTAAATGCGGTTTTAATTTATGGGCAGGTTGTGAAGGGGTTAATAAAGTTTTCTCCTCTTCCATTATCTCTAATTAGCATATGGGTGCAACATATAAAGAAGCTTACCCTTCTATGCTGTCTGAGGGTACTGGCCACACTCATGGGCCAATAGAGAGAGGTTTTGTACTGGACTTTGCCCACAAGTAGAGATGAGCGAACCGGGACAACCGAACCCGGTTTCGGTCCGAACTTCCGGAAAAGTTCGGTTCGCAGCGAATCCGAACTTCACCGGGTTCGGCCGAACCCGTTTTGACCGAACCCGGTCAAAAATATTATACAAATCGGCAGCCACTTGTCTCTATCAATCACTGATAGAGAAAAGAGGCTGCTGATTAAAAATAAAATAAAAAGCATTTCATACGTACCTGGTCGTTGTCTTGCGGACGAGTCTCTCTTCTTCCTCCAGTCCGACCTTCTTTTCTGACGCGGCAGCCTGTGATTGGCTGCAGAGGCCTCTGCAGCCTGTGATTGGCTGCAGAGGTCTCTGCAGCCCGTGATTGGCTGCAGAGGCCTCTGCAGCCCGTGATTGGCTGCAGCGCTCACATGGGCTGCATCGTCATCAAGGAATGTCGGGCCGGATGTCGCGAGGGACGCGTCACCAAGGCAACGGCCAGGAGACCGGACTGGAGGAAGCAGGGAGTTCCCGGTAAGTGTGAACGTCTTTTTTTTTTTACAGGTACTCTATATTGTGATCGGTAGTCACTGTCCAGGGTGCTGAAACAGTTACTGCCGATTAGTTAACTCTTTCAGCACCCTGAAGAGTGACTATTTACTGACGTCGCCTAGCAACGCTGCCGTAATGACGGGTGCACACATGTAGCCACCCGTCATTACGGGGCCTCATGCACACGACCGTAAAAACACCCGTTATTAAGGGTCGTAATTACGACCCGAAATAGCGGGCCCATAGACTTCTGTTAGCCACGGGTACCTTCCCGTTTTCTCACGGGAAGGTGCCTGTGCCGTTAAAAAGATAGAACATGTTCTATTTTTTTATTTTACGGGTCGTGCTCGTAATTACGAGCACGGCCGGCCGCTTTTACGAGCCGTGCTGTCATTATAAGGGTATGTTCACACGACAGCGTCCGTTACGGCTGAAATTACGGGGATGTTTCCGCCTGAAAACATCCCCGTAATTTCAGCCGTTATGGCATATGCAGGCGCTTGAACGCCGCGTCCATTACGGACGTAATTGGCGCTGCTATTCATTGGAGTCAATGAATAACGGCTCCAATTACGGCCAAAGAAGTGACAGGTCATTGCTTTCAATGGGCAGATGTTTGTCAGCGCTATCGAGGCGCTATTTTTGGACGTAATTCGGGGCAAAAACGCCCGAATTACGTCCGTAATTAGTGAGTGTGAACATACCCTGTGTTCACACGCACTAATTACGGATGTAATTCGGGATTTTTTGCCCCGAATTACGCCCGAAAATAGCGCCTCGATAGCGCTGACAAACATCTGCCCATTGAAAGCAATGGGCAGACGTTTGTCTGTTCACACGAGGCGTATATTTACGCGCCGCTGTCAAATGACGGCGCGTAAATAGACGCCCGCGTCAAAGAAGTGACCTGTCACTTCTTTGGCCGTAATTGGAGCCGTTATTCATTGACTCCAATGAATAGCAGCGCCAATTACGTCCGTAATGGACGCCGCGTTCAAGCGCCTGCAGATGCCGTTACGGCTGAAATTACGGGGATGTTTTCAGACGGAAACATCCCCGTAATTTCAGCCGTTACGGACGCTGTCGTGTGAACATACCCTAAATTTTATAGCAGCACGGCCCGTAAAATAGAAAAATAGAACATGTTCTATTTTTTTAACGGCACGGGCACCTTCCCGTGAGAAAACGGGAAGGTACCCATGGGTAACAGAAGTCTATGAACCCGTTATTGCGGGTCGTAATTACGACCCACAATAACGGGTGTTTTTACGGTCGTGTGCATAATGGGAGCACGTCTTGGAAAAACGACCGGCTGCCTGTGGCCGGCCGTGCTCCTCTCCTGAAATACTCTGTGCTGCCTTAAACTCTGTGGACAGGTCAGGATCCTGTTTCTTTTAAATGCTGCTAGGGAACCCGCTCGATCCACTATATAAGGCTGCGCTACAGTACAGCATTTAAAAGAAACAGGATCCTGACCTGTCCACAGAGTTTAAGGCAGCACAGAGTATTTCAGGAGATGAGCGTGCAGATTCAGTGCTGCTGTGAACTCTGCTCTTACCATTACGTAGCTCTCAGTCTGTTACCTCTCCTCCACTCCTGTCCTCAATAACACCTTCACATGATTGGCAAGTCACCACCCCGCACAAGAACCGCACGCTCATCTCCTGAAATACTCTGTGCTGCTGTGAACTCTACTCTTACCATTACGTGGTGACTTGCCAATCATGTGAAGGTGTTCTTGAGGACAGGAGTGGAGGAGAGGTAACAGACTGAGAGCTACGTAATGGTAAGAGCAGAGTTCACAGCAGCACTGAATCTGCACGCTCATCTCCTGAAATACTCTGTGCTGCCTTAAACTCTATGGACAGGTCAGGATCCTGTTTCTTTTAAATGCTGCACTATAGCGCAGCCTTATATAGTGGATCGAGCGGGTTCCCAAGCAGCATTTAAAAGAAACAGTGTGTGTGTTTGGGTATGTGTCTTTGTCTGTTTTTATATGTGTGTTTGTGTTTATGTGTGTTTGTGTATATATGGGTGTGTTTGTGTATATGTGTTTGTGTATATATATGGGTGTATGTGTATATGTTTGTGTGTAGATGTTTGTGTGTGTGTGTTTGTGTATATGTGTGTATATGGGTGTGTTTATGTGTGTGTTTGTGTATATATGGGTGTGTTTGTGTATATATATGGGTGTATTTGTATATATGTTTGTGTGTAGATGTTTGTGTGTGTGTGTTTATATATGTGTGTGTTTGTGTATATGGGTGTGTGTATATGTGTGTGTTTATGTATATGTGTGTGTGTGTTTGTCTGTTTATGTGTGTATGTGTGTGTATATCTTGTTGTGTTTGTGTATATATATGGGTGTATTTGTATATATGTTTGTGTGTAGATGTTTGTGTGTGTGTGTGTTTTTGTATATGTGTGTGTTTGTGTATATGGGTGTGTGTTTATGTGTGTGTTTGTATATATATGGGTGTGTTTGTTTATATGTGTGTATATGTGTGTTTGTATATATGTGTGTGTTTGTGTATGGTTGTTTGTGTGTGCGTGCGTGTATATATGTGTGTAGGTGAGTAGAAGTATTGTTATTGTTCACATTGATAACTGTTTTTTTATGTTGTTGCAGATTTTGATGTACCGATTGGACTACGTCTTCGATTCGTTGGACTACTGCGTAGATCTACGTTTTTTAAAAATTTTAATAAAATGGTTAACGAGGGTTTTGTTGGGGATTTCTTATTTCAATAAAAAAGAATTGTCTTTGTGTTTTTTTTAAAACTTTATTAGTGCCTAGATAATGGCAGTTGGCTGATTGACAGCGTCCATTATTAAGGCGGTACTTAGTGTTAGCCGGTGCAGAGGCTAGCACTAACCACCCATTATTACCCCGGTACCCACCACCACCAGGGGTGCCGGGAAGAGCTTGGTACGATCCAGTACCCGACCATCTGTTGTGATGGTCGGGTACTGGGGCGGCCGTAGGCTGGTATTATGAGGCTGGGAAGGGCCAAAAACAGTGGACCTTCCCACCCTTGTAATGCTAGGCTGCTGCTGCTGTGTTGTATCGGGCTGGTTATAAAAATGGGGGGGACCCCAAGTTGTTTTTTTTTTGGAATTTAACAAATTTAACAATAGACGTTGGGTCCCCCACATTTTTAATAACCAGCCATATACAAGGCCGCAGCAGTCTGGCATTACATGGGTGGGAAGGGCCACTGGTTTTGTCCATTCCCAGGCTAATAACACTGTGTTGTATGTGGCTGGTTATGATAAATTGGGTGGAACCCCATGTCTTTTTAAAAAAAAATTAAAAATAAATAAATAATAAAAAAAAAATGACGTGGGGTCCCCCCCACTTTTATAACCAGCCAGATACAACGCAGCAGCAGCAGCCTAGCATTACAAGGGTGGGAAGGTCCACTGTTTTTGGCCCTTCCCAGCCTCATAATACCAGCCTGCGGCCGCCCCAGAGCCCGACCATCACAACAGATGGTCGGGTACTGGATCGTACCTGGCTCTTCCCGGCACCCCTGGTGGTGGTGGGTACCGGGGTAATAATGGTGGTTAGTGTTAGCCTCTGTACCGGCTAACACTAAGCCTCGCCTTAGTAATGGATGTTGTCACTCAGACAGCGGCCATTACTAAAGTGGTAGTAATAAAATTTAAAAAAAAAAAGACAAAGATATAGATAAAATATTTTATTGAAATAAAGCACCCCCAACACAACCCTCATTAACCATTTTATTGTAGAAAAAAAAAACGTCATCGAAGTAGTCCTCGAAACCGACGTAGTCCAAACACCAAACCTGTAAAAAAAATAAAAAATGAAATAAAACATGTTGTAAGCTTAGATTCAGTTTAATGTGTGATACTGACTGTTATACCAAGTATAGAAGCCTGCCGTGAAGTTGACTTTGATACAGGGCGCCAGCAGACAGTATCATACATGGCCATACAGACATGTATACAAACAAACATACATACATGCAAACTATCATACATACATGCATACACACACACACACACATGAAACCATACATACAAACATGCAAAGATACATACATATATACAAGCATGCACAAATATACATGCAAACATAAATACATGCAAACATAATTACATACATGCACATATATATAAACATACATGCAAAAATAAAAACATGCAAACATACATGACAACATACATACATACATGCAAACATACATACATACAAACATGTATACATACATGACAACATACATACATGACAACATACATACATACATGCAAATATACATTCATGCAAACATACATAAATGCAAACATACATACATGCAAATATATACATGCAAATATACATACAAACATGCACATATATACATACATGACAACATACATACATGACGACATACATACATACATAAAATGCAAACATACATACATACATTCATGCAAACATACATGCAAATATATACATGCAAATATACACATACATGCCAACATACATACATGCCATGTATGTACATACATACATGCAAACATACACACATGCAAACATACATACATGCAAATATACATACAAACATACATGCACATATATACATACATACATGACAACATACATGCATACATACATACATGACAACATACATACATACATGCAAACATACATTCATGCAAACATACATTCATGCAAACATACATGCAAACATACATTCATGCAAACATACATACATGCAAACATACATGCAAATATATACATGCAAATATACATACACACATGCACATATATACATACATGCCAACATACATGCAAACATACATGCACATATATACATACATACATGACAACATACATACATACATACATGCCAACATACATACATGCCAAAAAATAATAATAATACGTTCATACTTACTTTCCTCCTGTCCGGGCTCCAGCGATGACGTTTCATCCATGTCGCCGCTGCAGCCTGTGATTGGCTGCAGAGGCGGTCACGTGGGATGAAGCGTCATCCTGACGTGCGTGACCGCCACTACAGCCTGTGATTGGCTGCAGCGGCGAAAGGGATGAAACGTCATCGCTGGAGGCCGGACAGGAGGAAAGTAAGTACGAACGTATAATTTTTATTTTTTTATTACATTTAAATTGTATTTTCCGCGCGCCGAGCATGTACTGTGAAGGTTGCTGAAAGAGTTAGTGCAGCCCATTAACTCTATCAGCACCCGAGACAGTAGCATGCTCGGCGCACGTAAGTGACAGGTTCGGTCCGAACTAGTTCGGTCCGAATCGAACTTTTTTGTGAAATTCGGCGAATTAGCCGAACCGAACTTTTGAAAAGTTCGCTCATCTCTACCCACAAGCAAAGGGCTTAAATTGTCTTCTTTATAGTGCGTCTTCCTCTTTCCACTGGGATCCTGGAGGCGAGTTTTGAGGTACCGCTGCCCTGTCCAGAACAGAGTGCCATGGCTGCTGCTGATGGTGATTTAATGATAGCCTTTAGGGCTCGTATCCTAACAGAAGGGGAAGGTTGGCTCAGCCACTTCCTTGATCAGACGGCTTCCCCACCCACTTCTATTGATTTTCCACACACTTTCTATTACCGCTGCGGTGATGCAGCAGAATGCTCAGGCACCGGTCATACCGATGACGACTCCGGTGGTCCCCTTACCATCCCCATCCACTTCAACTGGTACTGGTGAGTTCCCATACACTGGGGCCTGGGGTGCGTGGGGTTAATGACTCTGAGGTATTATCCACCTTAAAAGCTGTCTTAGGGGCCGTTCACATATGTCCGGTGTCAGCTTCAGTTTACCACCCGGTGTGTTGAAGAAAAGCAGGAGGCAAACTGATGCTAGAACGGATGCCATAGCTTTCTATGGGATCTGTTCTGGCACAGGGCATATCAGTTTTGGCGCCGTACGGTGCCGGACCTCCCTGGGAGCTAGATCCCATGGAGGTCCGGCGCCGTATCCTATCTATTTTAATTGTGGTCGGATGAACGCCAGGTGCTGCCGCATCCACCTTTCGGCAGCACCCGGCGGGAAGGTGGTCGTGAGCTAGGAGCGGAATCCTCTGTCATAGTATTGCTGGGGATTCCGCTCCAGGTGGAAAGCCTGACGACTACCCTCCCACGTCCCGGATTCAACGGGACAGTTCCGGATTCCGGGCGGTGTGCCCGCTGCTCTGTGCGCCTGGGGGTATGTCTAGCTGTCAACTGTGATCAGGTCCCTGCTTGAGAATTAGTTCAGAGTGGAGGAGCAGAGGGAGCTCCTCCGCTCGCCGAGAATTCCCCTGGGCACAGCGCTACTTTAACTCTTTCATGCCAACAATCTGTATAGCCACGTCCTTTTCGTACATACCCTGTGCAGCCAGGGCGTGAATATACAGATCACTGTTCCAGCCGGCATAGCGCTGTGAAAAGCGCTCGGACGCCGGCTGTGTCAGTGTCTGCGGCTCCGTGCAGCGCCGACGTGAATTTACAGTGGGTGTTAAAAGCGCGATCCGTGTGTCTCAGAGTAGTGCTGACACCCGGATTGCGCTGTTATCCCCTGCCTCTGGTCCCGGAGACATGACCGGAACCTGATTGGTTCAGGTCCCGATCATGTGATCGCAGGGAAAGTTTGTTGTAGCAACAAACTGGAAAGTTTGTTGCTACAACAAACTTTCCCGAGGACCGATTGCGGGTGCTGCCGTCAGTTGCATGGCAAAACCGGAGGCCATACAACAGCCTCCGGTCTGCCATTCTACGGACCAGCTGATCCTCATAGGCTTCCTGTCAGTGTGACTGTCAGCGTTGCACTGACAGTTTATAATACGTTACACTACCTATGTAGTGTAATGTATTATAGCAGCCATCAGTGCTGCAGGTCTTCAAGTAAAAAAAAAAAAAGTAATAAAAATGTTTTATACAAGTGTAAAAACAAGTTATAAGCTACAAAAAAAGCTTTTTTTCCTATAATAAGTCTCTTATTATAGGAAAAAAAATAAACCGTTAAAACAGTACACATATTTGGTATCACCGCATTCGTAACGCCCCCAACTATAAAACAATGATATTATTTTTCCCGCACGGTGAACACCGCAAAAAATAATTAAAAAACAATACTAGCATCACTTTTTTTTGTCAATCACCCCTCCCAAAATATAGAATAAAAAGTGATCAAAAATTTGCATGCAGCCCAAAATAATACCAATAAAAACTACAACCCGTCCCGCAAAAAACAAGCCCTTACACAGCTTTTTTGGACTGAAAAATAAAAAAATTACGGCTCTCAGAATATGGTGACACAAAAAATAAATAATTTTATAGAAAAGTGATTTTATTGCGCAAACGCCACAAAACGTAAAAAAACTATATCGCCGTAATCGTACCGACATGCAGAATAAAGTAAAATGTCATTTATAGCGCACAGTGATTACTGTAAAAAAAAGGACAAAAACATTGTCAAAATGTATGTTTTTTTTTGTCACTTTGCTTGCCAAAAAAATCAAATAAAAAGTGATCAAAAAATCACATGTACCCTAAAATGGTACCAATGAAAACTACAGATTGTAACGTAACAAATAAGCCCTCACACGGCTCCGGTGGAAAAAAAAAACAAACAAGTTCTGGCGCTCAGAATATAGCGACAGAAATTGTGCAGAGTGTCCAAAAGCGGATAAGATTGGGCACCATTTATCAGTGCGACACCGGCCACAAATCTATGAGTTTTTTATTTACCCCCTTATTATGCCCTGATGTACTCTGCCCAGCTTACATATACCCCCACATTATAAACTGAAATACCAGCAAAACCCCAAACAGAACTATTACCAAGCAAAATCTGCGCTCCAAAAGCCAAATCCCTTTCTGAGCTCTGCCATGGGTCCAAACAGCAGTGTATTACCACATATGGGGTATTGCCGTAATCGGGAGAAATAGCTTGACAAGTTTTGGGGTGCTTTTTATTCTTTATTCCTTGTAAAAATTACATTATATTTTTTCAGAAAAAAAGTAGATTTTAATTTTCACAGACATATTCCAATAAATATAGCAAAAGACCTGTCTGGTCAAGATGCTAACTATACCCCTAGATAAATTCCTTGAGGTGTGTAGTTTCCCAAACCACTTTTGTGGAGATTCCACTGTTTTGGCACCACAAGACCTCTTCAAACCTGACATGGTGCCTAAAATATATTCTAAAAAAAGGAGGCCCCAAAATCCACTGGGTGCTCCTTTGCTTCTGAGGCCGGTGCTTCAGTCCATTATCATACTAGAGCCACATGTAGGATATTTCTAAAAACTGCAGAATCTGGGCAATAAATATTGAGTTGCATTTCTCGGTTAAAACCTTCTGTGTTACAGAAAAAAAGGTATTACACATTAATTTCGCCAAAAAAAATTAAATTTGTAAATTTCACCTCTACTTTGCTTTAATTCCTGTGAAACGCCTAAAGGGTTAATAAACTTTCTGAATGCTGTTTTGAATACTTTGAGGGGTGCAGTTTTTAAAATGTGGTGATTTATGGGGTCTATCTAGTACATAAGGCCCTCAAAGCCACTTCAGAACTGAACTGGTCCTTGACAAAATATCCTTTTGAAATTTTCTTGAAAATGTAAGAAATTGCTGCTAAAGTTCTAAGCCTTGTAACGTCCTAGAAAAATAAAATAATGTTCAAAAAACAATGCAAATATAAACTAGACATATGGGGGATGTCAATTAACAACCATTTTATGTGATATTACTATCTATTTTACAATGGAGATTACATTTAAAATTAGAAAAATTATAATTTTTCCATATTTTCTTTAAATTTTGGCGTTTTTCACAAATAAGCTACGAATTTATTGACCAAATTTTTCCACTAACATAAAGTACAATATATCACGAGAAAACAATCTCTGAATCGCTTGGATAGGCTTTGCATTCCAGAGTTATTACCACATAAAATGACACATGTCAGATTTGAAAAAATGGGGCTGGTCATTGAGGCATCGAGGACCCTTGGTCCTGAAAGGGTTAAGTGCTGTGCTCGGGGGAGCCCTTGACATCATTGTCCATATATGGACAGTGATGTCAGTGGCTACTGATTGAGCGGAATCCCCGTTGCCGATGATCTGGTCGGGGATTCCGCTCCTAGGGGAAACCCCTGAGGTTACTGTCTATATATGGACATTGATGTAAGGGGCTCCTCCTGGAGTGGAATCCCCGGCCAGAGTCGGCAATGGGGATTCCGCTCAAGGAGTAGCCGTCAGCGATGCTTTGGCCGGGGATTCCATTTAGGGAGTAACTCCTGACATCACTGTCCATATATGGACAGTGGCGTCAGGGGGTCCTCCGAGAGGGAATCCCCGGCCACAGCGTTGGCGATGCTCTGGCCGGGGATTCCTCTGCTGGAGGGAGCTTCAGTGGTGCTATCTACAGGGGAAGGGGGATAGCACTATATACAGTGGGGGTGGCGCTATCTACAGGGGGACGCTATGTTGCACAATCTACATGGGGCGCTATGTGGCACAATCTACATGGGGCGCTGTGTGGCGCCATCTACAGGGGGCTGTGTGACATCATATACAGGGGGTACTGTGGCATTGTATATAATGACACAGTACCCCCTGTATATATTGGCGCAGTACCCCCTGTATATAGAGGGCATTGCGGCATTATCTACAGGTGCATGTGTGGCACTATATACAGGGGCATGTGGGGCACTATATAAAGGGGGGTGTGGCACTATATTAAGAAGTCACTGTGGCATTATCTACAGGGGTGTGTGGCACTATATACAGAGGGCACTGTGGGTATCTGTAAAGGTGCCAAAAACAATCTACTCCTTGAAGATATAGTGAGTGTTTGGCGTCTTTTCAGGCTCCCATGGCTGCTTCGTAGACCTGATCTGAGGTCAGTGGACGGCAGCTGCCTTCTGGGCTCTCTTTTGGCGCCGGCCTTAGCGCTGCACTGAATATGACACACGTGATATTACAATGTGTGTGTCAGACTTCAGTGTAGCGCCAAGGCCGGAGCAGAGAAGGAGAGCCCTGACATGGAACACAAGAAGTATCTAATCTATCATGTATCTAATCTATCACAAACTATGGCACATTTTCAGACCCTGGACCACCTTTTTGGTGAACCATTGTGGTAAAAACGGATGTTAAATACTGATGGTAAGAAACTGATGACAACTGACGCTTTTGTAGTAAAAATTGTGAAAAAGCCTGATGGCGACTCATACGTTTTTGCATCAGTTGTAATCACTTGAGAGACAAAAAAAAACTGATGCTGATGCAACTGATACATATGAACGCAGCCTTAGAGAAGCTCTCCACCCCTAACGCAGTCTCTGCTAGTAAAGCGGCTCCGCCGGTAATGGCAGGGTACATATGCTGGAATATTACAACATCTGCAGCTGAATGCTGGAGGAACTATCTCTCACTGACAGTAGATGGCGCTGTAGTAACTATTAGTTGTTATCCCTGTGCAGCTCCTCTGGTGATGATGTGTTATCTCTGGTATTCTCCATCTTGATGTTGTTACTGATGTCGGTTGCTGTCTGTCCCAGTCTTATTCTCCCACAATGTCTGACTGCTGCTGAAAGCTGCAAATACTGCAACAGGTTCTGGGCCCAGACGAGGAGCAGAACAGCTCAGTGACCCGACTGATAGCAGGAATCACCCCGAGGTCTCACCTCCTGAATACAGGAGACATATAAGGAAGATGGCGGCAGCTCAGAGCTGACACTGACAGCCGCCAAACTGAGCCCTGACAATCACCAGCAATGGAAGGTTAAAGTGGAAATGTCACTATCCAGAGAGGACGTGTGGGGGCCATTACTGCAGGGACCAGAGAGCAATTATCAGGACTGGGACCAGATAAATAGACAGGGACCACCATAAAGTTATTATACTGTATACCCCTAGATTGCCCACTGCCCGAGATCCTGGTTAGGTAGCAATGACACCTCTCATTTAGAATTTGGTAGGTAGGTAGGGTATCCCCACTTTTAAATACAGCAGGGTCACTGGTGGACGCTCCGCTCCTATTGTTCAGTTGAAATATAAAAAAAACCAACTACGGTCATCAGACCTGTCATCGCCTGTCATCAGACCCGTCATCGCCTGTCATTGCCTGTCATCAGATCTCTCATCGGCTGTCATCATCTGTCATCAGACCTGTCATCGCCTGTCATCAGACCTGTCATCAGACCTGTCATCGCCTGTCATCAGACCTGTCCATCGCCTATCATCTGACCTGTCATCAGACCTGTCATCGCCTGTCATCAGACCTGTCATCGCCTGTCATCAGACCTGTCATCGCCTGTCATCATCTGTCATCAGACCTGTCATCGCCTGTCATCAGACCCGTCATCAGACCTGTCATCAGACCTGTCATCTGACCTGTCATCAGACTTGTCATCGACTGTCATCTGACCTGTCATCAGACTGTCATCAGACCTGTCATCGCCTGTCATCAGACCTGTCATCGCCTGTCAGAAACTGACTCTGAACCCCCCGTCAGCGCGGATGAGTCGCAGGTCCTGCTATGCCCGGATTATCACGGGTAGCTGCAGATAATTATAGCCCCAAGTGCCTGATTTTACAGCCTCCTCAGGTATCAATTTGATGCCACAGGTTCGAGGCCATTGATTCGAGCAATGTATCCACATCAGACATGACAGCGCTGCAAAAGCTGCATGACAGCTCCAGTCTGAACAGCAGCTTATTTCTGCTGAGAAAACGGTATAAAATGAGACCCAACATAGAGAAAGATATAAATGCAGCGCTGGAGGCGGCACAACATGAAAAGAACGTTACATTATAGGTATCGCCGCGTTCACAACGGCCTGAACTATGAAAATATCGCATTATTTACCGCACGGTGAACACCGTAAAAAAATAAATAAAACACAATGACAGCATTTTATTTTTTTGTCGTCTTGTCTCAAAAAAAATGTAATAAAAAGTGATGAATAAGTCGCGAGTAACGCAGAATTGCACCAATAGAAACGACAGTTCGTCACGCATAAAACAAGTCCTCCCGCAGCGATATCAACCGGAAAATAAAAAAGTTACGGCTGTCAGAAAATGGCGACACCAAAACAGGATTTTTATTGTGGGAAAATAGTGAAACGTAAAAAAACGATATAAATTTGGTGTCGCTGTAATCGTATCGCCCCGCAGAATAAAGGTCACATGTTGTTTATACCGCACGGTGAACGCTGTAAAAAAGAAGAAACAAAACCGCGCTAGAATTGCTGTTTTTTGGTTTCCTCATCTCCCAAAAAATATAATAAATAGCGATAAAAAAAATTGTATTTACCCCAAAATGGAACCAATAAAAATGACAGCTCGTTCCCCAACAACCGATCCCTCGCACAGCGCCGTCACCGGAAAATAGCACGTTATGTCTCTAAGAACGCAATCACGCTGAATGACGGACCAGACTCATATTTTAGGTCCAGTCGTTTTTCACTAAATACCCCACATCATCATTTACTGGACCCCACAGGTGACCCCATAGATGCAGCGGAGATGAGGAAACTTTAGGGCCTTGTGCGGCTTATAGGACTAATGAAGAAGTCACATATAAGGCGATACTGGAGCGCAGATATTCTGTATAATCCCCAATAATCCCGGCCTGTGCATGAAGCGACCCCACCAATCCATGGATATTCACCCCATTATTACATCATCCTATTATACCCTGATGTACTCCGCCCAGCTTACATATACCCTGATGTACTCCGCCCAGAATACATATACCCTGATGTACTCCACCCAGCTTACATATAGCCTGATGTACTCCACCCAGCTTACATATACCCTTATGTACTCCACCCAGCTTACATATACCCTGATGTACTCCTCACAGTTTACATATACCCTGATGTACTCCGCCCAGTTTACATATACCCTGATGTACTCCACCCAGCTTACATATACCCTGATGTACTCCACCCAGCTTACATATACCCTGATGTACTGCCCAGCTTACATATACCCTGATGTACTGCCCAGCTTACATATACCCTGATGTACTGCCCAGCTTACATATACCCTGATGTACTCCGCCCAACTTACATATACCCTGATGTACTCCGCCCAGCTTACATATACCCTGATGTACTCCGCACAGCTTACATATACCCTGATGTACCCCGCACAGTTTACATATACCCTGATGTACTCCTCACAGCTTACATATACCCTGATTTACTGCTCACAGTTTACATATATCCTCATGTACTCCGCCCAGATTACATATACCCTGATGTACTCCGCACAGCTTACATATACCCTGATGTACTCCGCCCAGCTTACATATACCCTGATGTACTCCGCACAGCTTACATATACCCTGATGTACCCCGCACAGCTTACATATACCCTGATGTACTCCTCACAGCTTACATATACCCTGATTTACTGCTCACAGTTTACATATATCCTCATGTACTCCGCCCAGATTACATATACCCTGATGTACTCCGCACAGCTTACATATACCCTGATGTACTCCGCCCAGCTTACATATACCCTGATGTACTCCTCACAGCTTACATATACCCTGATGTACTCCGCCCAGTTTACATATACCCTGATGTACTCCGCCCAGCTTACATATACCCTGATGTACTCCGCACTGTTTACATATACCCTGATGTACTCCGCACAGTTTTACATATACCCTGATGTACTCCGCACAGTTTACATATACCCTGATGTACTCCGCACAGTTTACATATACCCTGATGTACTCCGCACAGTTTACATATACCCTGATGTACTCCGCCCAGCTTACATATACCCTGATGTACTCCGCACAGCTTACATATACCCTGATGTACTCCGCACAGCTTACATTTACCCTGATGTACTCCGCACATATTACATATACCCTGATGTACTCCGCACAGCTTACATATACCCTGATGTACTCCGCACAGCTTACATATACCCTGATGTACTCCGCACAGCTTACATATTCTCTGATGTACTCCGCACAGCTTACATATACCCTGATGTACTCCGCACAGCTTACATATACCCTGATGTACTCCGCACAGCTTACATATACCCTGATGTACTCCGCACAGTTTACATATACCCTGATGTACTCCGCCCAGTTTACATATACCCTGATGTACTCCGCACAGCTTACATATACCCTGATGTACTTTGCCCAGCTTACATATACCCTGATGTACTCCGCACAGTTTACATATACCCTGATGTACTCCACCCAGCTTACATATACCCTGATGTACTCCGCACAGTTTACATATACCCAGATGTACTCCACCCAGCTTACATATACCCTGATGTACTCCACCCAGATTACATATACCCTGATGTACTCCGCTTACATATACCCTGATGTACTCCTCCCAGTTTACATATACCCTGATGTACTCCGCCCAGCTTACATATACCCTGATGTATTCCGCACAGCTTACATTTACCCTGATGTACTCCGCCCAGCTTACATATGTCAATACCTATACCAGACTGTGAAGACTACTAGTAAATCCAAAAAATGAGCGACACATAGCACAAATTATGTACCATGACAGTATAAAACAAACTTTATTGAAATGCAAATAACACATTGGCCATGAAGAGATAAAAACAGTATTGCACACAATTTAAAAAGGAGAGTGTGGAGGAACTGCGTAAATAATCCAAGTTATAAACTAACACAATATAAACATCCTGTGATGTGGTAAAGTGCAGAGGTCTACATCCAAAGAGGATGTGTAATGAGTCAATTTGTTAAACAGCTGAAGAGGCTATAGATATACTATACACCTAACCAAAGAGCACAACATTGTGCATACGTGTGAAAATACACGGCTACGACTGCACAATTGCACCCAAAAATTGCCCTACTTCATAAATTAAGAAGACTGCACAAACCCGTGGATTGCATGATGGATCTCACACAAGATAACTCCACACTGACCGCCCCCGACGCGCGTTTCGCCGTCAGCTTTCTCAAGGGGTATTGACTGCTGGGATAATGGTCACTTTAAGTATGAGATACAAAGGGAGGGGATTATGTCAATGTCCAATAGACACAAAGTGTGCACAGCATATGGGCATTATAATCACAGGCAAGGTTACACCTACCATGCTGCAGAGATCAGAGATGTGGACAGATGAAAGGAGCTGCACTCGTGTTTGCGGACGCCATTATGCCTCCGTTGCGCATGCGCACCGGCGTTCATCCGAGCGCCGGAAGTCATGCCCATAGACATCAGCCGCATCAGAGTACGCACTGCGCGTGCGCGCCACAAAAGAACTAAAGGGAGGGACTGGCGTGGCCATACTTGTTATGTAGGGAGAGGTCAGTGGCCATCTTAGAGCCTGGCAAATATGCCAGAAGCCCAAACAAGGGACAATAGACGTATGCAAGCTAGGGATGCCGTATACATCGCTGAGACAGTTCACCCCGAAGGAGTAGAGACCATGTCTCAGCGATGAAACACAGCTGGCAAAGTTTAAAATAATCCCGAATACCAGGGTATATCCCAAGGCAGTTCATACATACTTTCTAGACGCCTATAGCACGCACATAAACATCACATATGAATATACATAAATACATATATGTGCATACACCAACACAAATATAAGAATCTATACTTTACACGCATATATATATATCAATATAAAGAGTACCATACACTTTAAAAATTCACTTTCATTTACAATAAAAAACCATAATGGTAAAGATATATAATCGTGTATGCATAAGTATTGAAAATAAAAGAATAAATAAATAAAGTGAGGATAATAGACAGAGAGTGAATACAGGTGAGTGAACACGCGTGCTCGTGACAGTGATAAAAAGAGAAAAATACAAAAGAAATAAAATATGTGAGAAGAGATGAGGACGGCACCTGAAAAACATAAAACCGCTGTTACTCATACACAAGTCTTACACACATTTTTTATGTGGATCATTGTATAATGTGCTGTATAAATCGACAAAAATAGGGACCTATATGAAAGTGTCAAAATACAGATCGTTGTAAAATGTGTTATATAAAAGGAGAAAAAATATACTTATCTGTGTACAGATATAAAAACAATATATGAAATAATAAATATGTAGTAACCTGAAATCCATCAATGTAGATGGTCTAATACATAATAATATATCCAACAATAAACATGGATTGACCTAAAATCCATATGTGTAAAAAAAATATACTACATCATTACATATCCAATAATAAATATTTTGTGGAATAAAGTGCATATGTGTAAATATGATGTCATAATGAATTTGTTTCATAAAACATAAAACAAGTGAATTTGTGCATATTCAATATATATATAATATGCTATAGGGCATAAACATGAGCATGTAAATATATGAATTAGTGCACCCATAGTTCCATGTAATACTAAAAATATAAATAAGGTCGGTACACAAAGAAATATAGTATATACATGAAATAGATATGATATCGTGCAGAAATACAGACATACCAATATATAAATGAATATACCAATAGGCATATATAAGAATAAAAATAGAGCCGGTACGCATAAAAGTACCAATACCTACCCCTTGAGAAAGCTGAAGACATACCGAGAGGCCAAATCCATATATAGAAAAGAAAAACAAGTATATAAATGCGTATACATAAGGTAACACTCCCATGCATACAGAGGGCCCGCATGTGGTAATAACCAACAGGAGAAAGGGGGAACAAGCCCACAATTTCCAAAGTTGAACATCATAGACAACCTCCACTATAGAACTGGACGAATGGACCATAGGTATCCATAACACCTGTAGAAAGATTAAGAATTTATTGGAAGATGGTATCAGATAATCAAAATATTCCAACCTGAGTGTACATGTTACACCAACAAAAAATTGCCTTACATATACCCTGATGTACTCCACCCAGCTTACATATACCCTGATGTACTCCACACAGCTTACATATACCCTGATGTACTCCACACAGCTTACATATACCCTGATGTACTCCGCACAGATTACATATACCCTGATGTACTCCACCCAGCTTACATATACCCTGATGTACTCCGCACAGTTTACATATACCCTGATGTACTCCGCACATATTACATATACCCTGATGTACTCCGCCCAGCTTACATATACCCTGATGTACTCCGCACAGCTTACATATACCCTGATGTACTCCTCACAGCTTACATATACCCTGATGTACTCCACCCAGCTTACATATACCCTGATGTTCTCCGCCCAGCTTACATATACCCTGATGTACTCCGCACAGCTTACATATACCCTGATGTACTCCGCACAGCTTACATATACCCTGATGTACTCCGCACAGCTTACATATACTCTGATGTACTCCGCACAGCTTACATATACCCTGATGTACTCCGCACAGCTTACATATACCCTGATGTACTCCGCACAGCTTACATATACCCTGATGTACTCCGCACAGTTTACATATACCCTGATGTACTCCGCCCAGTTTACATATACCCTGATGTACTCCGCACAGCTTACATATACCCTGATGTACTTTGCCCAGCTTACATATACCCTGATGTACTCCGCACAGTTTACATATACCCTGATGTACTCCACCCAGCTTACATATACCCTGATGTACTCCGCACAGTTTACATATACCCTGATGTACTCCACCCAGCTTACATATACCCTGATGTACTCCACCCAGATTACATATACCCTGATGTACTCCGCTTACATATACCCTGATGTACTCCTCCCAGTTTACATATACCCTGATGTACTCCGCCCAGCTTACATATACCCTGATGTATTCCGCACAGCTTACATTTACCCTGATTTACTCCGCACAGCTTACATATACCCTGATGTACTCCGCCCAGCTTACATATGTCAATACCTATACCAGACTGTGAAGACTACTAGTAAATCCAAAAAATGAGCGACACATAGCACAAATTATGTACCATGACAGTATAAAACAAACTTTATTGAAATGCAAATAACACATTGGCCATGAAGAGATAAAAACAGTATTGCACACAATTTAAAAAGGAGAGTGTGGAGGAACTGCGTAAATAATCCAAGTTATAAACTAACACAATATAAACATCCTGTGATGTGGTAAAGTGCAGAGGTCTACATCCAAAGAGGATGTGTAATGAGTCAATTTGTTAAACAGCTGAAGAGGCTATAGATATACTATACACCTAACCAAAGAGCACAACATTGTGCATACGTGTGAAAATACACGGCTACGACTGCACAATTGCACCCAAAAATTGCCCTACTTCATAAATTAAGAAGACTGCACAAACCCGTGGATTGCATGATGGATCTCACACAAGATAACTCCACACTGACCGCCCCCGACGCGCGTTTCGCCGTCAGCTTTCTCAAGGGGTATTGACTGCTGGGATAATGGTCACTTTAAGTATGAGATACAAAGGGAGGGGATTATGTCAATGTCCAATAGACACAAAGTGTGCACAGCATATGGGCATTATAATCACAGGCAAGGTTACACCTACCATGCTGCAGAGATCAGAGATGTGGACAGATGAAAGGAGCTGCACTCGTGTTTGCGGACGCCATTATGCCTCCGTTGCGCATGCGCACCGGCGTTCATCCGAGCGCCGGAAGTCATGCCCATAGACATCAGCCGCATCAGAGTACGCACTGCGCGTGCGCGCCACAAAAGAACTAAAGGGAGGGACTGGCGTGGCCATACTTGTTATGTAGGGAGAGGTCAGTGGCCATCTTAGAGCCTGGCAAATATGCCAGAAGCCCAAACAAGGGACAATAGACGTATGCAAGCTAGGGATGCCGTATACATCGCTGAGACAGTTCACCCCGAAGGAGTAGAGACCATGTCTCAGCGATGAAACACAGCTGGCAAAGTTTAAAATAATCCCGAATACCAGGGTATATCCCAAGGCAGTTCATACATACTTTCTAGACGCCTATAGCACGCACATAAACATCACATATGAATATACATAAATACATATATGTGCATACACCAACACAAATATAAGAATCTATACTTTACACGCATATATATATATCAATATAAAGAGTACCATACACTTTAAAAATTCACTTTCATTTACAATAAAAAACCATAATGGTAAAGATATATAATCGTGTATGCATAAGTATTGAAAATAAAAGAATAAATAAATAAAGTGAGGATAATAGACAGAGAGTGAATACAGGTGAGTGAACACGCGTGCTCGTGACAGTGATAAAAAGAGAAAAATACAAAAGAAATAAAATATGTGAGAAGAGATGAGGACGGCACCTGAAAAACATAAAACCGCTGTTACTCATACACAAGTCTTACACACATTTTTTATGTGGATCATTGTATAATGTGCTGTATAAATCGACAAAAATAGGGACCTATATGAAAGTGTCAAAATACAGATCGTTGTAAAATGTGTTATATAAAAGGAGAAAAAATATACTTATCTGTGTACAGATATAAAAACAATATATGAAATAATAAATATGTAGTAACCTGAAATCCATCAATGTAGATGGTCTAATACATAATAATATATCCAACAATAAACATGGATTGACCTAAAATCCATATGTGTAAAAAAAATATACTACATCATTACATATCCAATAATAAATATTTTGTGGAATAAAGTGCATATGTGTAAATATGATGTCATAATGAATTTGTTTCATAAAACATAAAACAAGTGAATTTGTGCATATTCAATATATATATAATATGCTATAGGGCATAAACATGAGCATGTAAATATATGAATTAGTGCACCCATAGTTCCATGTAATACTAAAAATATAAATAAGGTCGGTACACAAAGAAATATAGTATATACATGAAATAGATATGATATCGTGCAGAAATACAGACATACCAATATATAAATGAATATACCAATAGGCATATATAAGAATAAAAATAGAGCCGGTACGCATAAAAGTACCAATACCTACCCCTTGAGAAAGCTGAAGACATACCGAGAGGCCAAATCCATATATAGAAAAGAAAAACAAGTATATAAATGCGTATACATAAGGTAACACTCCCATGCATACAGAGGGCCCGCATGTGGTAATAACCAACAGGAGAAAGGGGGAACAAGCCCACAATTTCCAAAGTTGAACATCATAGACAACCTCCACTATAGAACTGGACGAATGGACCATAGGTATCCATAACACCTGTAGAAAGATTAAGAATTTATTGGAAGATGGTATCAGATAATCAAAATATTCCAACCTGAGTGTACATGTTACACCAACAAAAAATTGCCTTACATATACCCTGATGTACTCCACCCAGCTTACATATACCCTGATGTACTCCACACAGCTTACATATACCCTGATGTACTCCACACAGCTTACATATACCCTGATGTACTCCGCACAGATTACATATACCCTGATGTACTCCACCCAGCTTACATATACCCTGATGTACTCCGCACAGTTTACATATACCCTGATGTACTCCGCACATATTACATATACCCTGATGTACTCCGCCCAGCTTACATATACCCTGATGTACTCCGCACAGCTTACATATACCCTGATGTACTCCTCACAGCTTACATATACCCTGATGTACTCCACCCAGCTTACATATACCCTGATGTTCTCCGCCCAGCTTACATATACCCTGATGTACTCCTCACAGCTTACATATACCCTGATGTACTCCACCCAGCTTACATATACCCTGATGTTCTCCGCACAGCTTACATATACCCTGATGTACTCCACCCAGCTTACATATACCCTGATGTACTCCACACAGCTTACATATACCCTGATGTACTCCGCCCAGTTTACATATACCCTGATGTACTCCGCACAGCTTACATATACCCTGATGTACTCCGCCCAGCTTACAAATGTCCCTACATTATAAATTGAAATAACAGTAAAACCAAGCAAAATCTGAGCTTCAAAAGCCAAATGGTGGTCCAACTGAGCCTGGCAGTGTGCCCAAACGGCAATTTATGACCACATATGGGGTATTACTGTATTCTGGAGAATCTGCGTAACTATTTATGGGGTGTGCGTCTACGTTGGTACAAGCTGGGCACCACACATTGGGCACTGAAGTGGCATATCTGTGGAAAAGGGCAATATTCAATCTGCAACATCTATTGTGTACTAATTTTTGCAAAACACTTGTGGGGTCAAAATGCTCACTACCTTCTAGATGAATTCCTTGAGGGATGTAGTTTCCAAAATGGGGTAAGTTTTTTGGGGTTCCACTGTACTGATACTATAGCTCAGTAAAATCTCCACTCCAAATACTAAATGGCGCTCCTTCCCTTTTGAGTGATTGCCTTACCCTGGAGAGAATGCTTTACAAACGTTGAGGTGCTTTTCTCCTCTAGTCCTTGTGAAAATGCAACATTTTGGGCTAGAACTACAACTTTTCTCAAAAAAAAATGTCAATTTTTTTATTTTCACATCCCAATTCTAATAAATTCAGCAAAACCCTGTGTGGTCAAAATGCTCACTACACCCCTAGATGAATTCCTCAATGGGTGTAGTTTCCAAAATGGGGTCTTTTTTGGGGTGTTTCCTTTGTTTTGGCACCACAAGACCTCTTCTAACCTGACATGGTGCCTGAAATATAATTTAAGAAAAGGAAGGCCCTAAAATCCACTGGGTGCTCCTTTTCTGCTGAGGCCGGTGTTTCAGTCCAGTATCCCACTAGGGCCACATGTGGGATGTTTCTAAAAACTGCAGAATCAGGGCAATAAATATTCCGTTGTGTTTCTCTGGTAAAAACCTTCAGTCTTACAGGAAAAATCGATTAAAATGGCATTTCTGCCCAAAAAAAATGGAATTTGCAAATTTCCCTTCCACATTGCTTTAATTCCTGTGAAACGCATAAAGGGTTAAGAAACTTTCTAAATGCTGTTTTGAATACTTTAAGGGGTGCAGTTTTTAAAATGGGGTGATTTGTAGGGGTTCATAATATATAAGGCCCCTTAAAGCCACTCAGATCCGTTCTGTTCCCTAAAAAAATAGGCTTTTGACATATTCTTGAAAATGTGAGAAATTGCTGCTAAATTTATAAGCCTTGTAATGTCCCAGAAAAATAAAGGGATGTTTAAAAAATGATGCAAACATAAAGTAGACATATGGGAAATGTTTAGCCAACTGAGCAATAAACCCAAATATATCAGTGGTCCTAGTGACTAATAACGTAGACCAAAAAAGAAAAGAACAGTCACGACCAAATAATTGAAGAAATACAAAAAATCCTTTATTAAACTCAAATAGACAAATGCAAGCAGACAACATAGAACATATTAAAATAGTGTAACCCTCGCAAAATCAAAGATGGAATCAGAACACTAGCGCAGCAGGACAACCAAATAGTAATCCGGAAAAATTATCCCCCAAAAATGCTAAAGTGTCTAAGTCGTTTTCAAGCAGGCACTAAGTATAAAACTTTTGCACAGATAGGCATATACCTACCAAAAAATAAATGTGAATACAATCAAGATAATGACATATGAACAGCAATATACATACACCTGCAGAGTACGGGAATAGCCGGGACTTCAAAGACCGGGGGTCCACTGCTGAACCCAACGCGCGTTTCGCAAATGCTTCGTATGGGGAAATATGGGAAATGTTGACTAATGACTATTTTGTGTGGTATTACTATCTGTCTTACCAGCAGATACATTTGACTTTAGAAAAATGACAATTTTTGCAATTTTTCTCTAAATTTTTGTGTTTTTCACAAAAACCTTTAATTTTTTCACTAACATAAAGTACAATATGTCACAAGAAAACAATCTCAGAATCGCTTGGATAGGTAAAAGCATTCCAGAGTTATTACCACATAAAGTGACACGTCAGATTTTATAAATGAGGCTCTGTCATTTGGTCCAAAACTTGCTGTGGCGGGAAGGGGTTAAAGCTACAGAGACAAAATATCAAAATAAGGAAAGAAGAGAATGTTTCAGGTGCAACAAACAGGGACACCTAAAGAAGGACTGTACAATATGGAAAGCAGAACAGCAGAAACCATTTCCAAAAGGGACTAAAGAAAAGGTCAAAACCACAATCTCTGATCCACGTGCAGATAATTGGAATGGCAGCTTTATAGGGACAAATGGGGGCAGCAGAAAGGAAGAACAGAACTCTGATGGAAATGATCAGATGCATGCTGACAGATCCTGGATTACCTGAAAAATATTGGTCCCTAGTACATTTTATGGGCAGGCTAAAATTCCGCCAATACCTACCCAGTAAGAGGGCAAGGTATGGGATAAAAATGTACAAACTGAGCTAGAGCAGCTCAGGTTTTGGGTTTATGAAGGGAAGGACTTCAGGATTGAACCCCCAGAATCCCCCCCCTCTTGGAGCTCCAACATTACGTGGATAACTTCTACATCAGCATCCCACTATTTAAATGCCTCTCCACCAGAAATATTGCAGCCTGCGGCACGGTGCGCAGAAACCAGAGAGGCCTCTCTAAAACTCTGATTGCGCAACGTGTCAAAAGGGGTGCATTATGCAGCGAGAACATGTTCGTCAAGTATAAGGACAAGTGGGATGTCCTTCTCTTGACCACAATACATGGAAACGGCAGCACCCCTGTCCCTGTACGAGGTGCCACCACGGTGACCCACAATCCAGATTGCATCGTGGGCTATATATAATAAATACTTGGGAGGGGTTGATCTCTCAGATCAAGTGCTGAAGCCGTATAGTGCAATGCGGAAGACAAGGGTGTGGTACAAAAAGGTGGCCGTGCCATTGGTACAGATGGCATTGTATCACACTTACGTGCTATGCAAATGTGCAGGCCGGACAGAGTCATTCCTTAATTTTCAGGAGGAGATTATCAAGGTGCTTGTGTTTGAAAACCAGGTTGGGGAGGGCCCAAACACATCTGCTGAAAGTGAGGGCGCCCGTATTGTACCAGGGCAACACTTTACCGGCATCGTTCCCCAAACTGCAAAGAAGGGGAGATCCCAAAAGAGGTGCAGAGTGTGTAGCAAAAGTGGCATAAGAAGGGTCACCACTTATCAGTGCGACACCTGCCCCGAAAAAACGGGTCTGTGCATAAAGGTTTGCTACAAGGCTTACCACACATCTATGAATTATTAATTGTATTATTTATGTACCTTTTATTATACTGATTTGCTCTTCACATCATACACATGCCCCCACATTATATATTGAAATACCAGTAAATACGGCCTAATTCAAATAAATTCAGACAAAAAACCTGTGAGTCAAAATGGTAATTATACCCTTCGATGAGTACCTTGAGCGGTGTCGTTTTCTAAATTGGGTCACTTTTGGGGTGTTTCCACTGTTTTGGGCCCTCAGGGGCTTTGCAAATGCGACAGGGTGCCGCAAACCAATCCAGCAAAATCTGAATGCTAAATAGAGCTCCTTCCCTTCTAATCCCTGCCGTGTGTCCAAATAGTAGTTTATAACCACATATGGGGTATTGCTGTGCTCAAGAGGATTTTCTTTATAAATGTTGGGGTGCCTTTTCTCCTTTAATCCTTGTGGAAATGAAAAAAAATTAGGTTTAGCTACATTTAATCGGAAAAAAATGTAGATTTTCATTTTCACAGCCTACTTCCAAAAATTTCGGCAAAAAACCTGTGGGGTCAAAATGCTAACTATACCCTTAGTTAAGTTCCTTGAGGGGTGTATTTTCCTAAATGAAGTCAATTTTGGGGGTTTCCACTGTTTTGTCCCCTCAGGGGCTTTGCAAATGCGACATGGCCTCTGCAAACCATTCCAGCTAAATTTGAACTCCAAAACTCAAATGGCGCTCATTCCCTTCGGTAGTTTCCAAAATGGGGTCACTTTTGGGGGGTTTCTACTGTTTTGGCACCACAAGACCTCTTCAAACCTGACATGGTGCCTAAAATATATTCTAAGAAAAAGAAGGCCCCAAAATCGACTAAGTCCTCCTTTGCTTCTGAGGCCTGTGCTTCAGTCCAACAACTTCAGAATCTGGGCAATAAATATTCAGTTGCGTTTCTCTGGTAAAAATTTCTGTGTTACAGAAAAATATGGATTCAAACTGATTTTCTGCAAAAAAAATTACATTTGTAAATTTCACCTCCACTTTGCTGTAATTCCTGTGAAGCACCTACAGGGTTTAGAAACTTTCTAAAAGCTATTTTTAATACTTTGAGGGTTTAGGTTTTGAAAATGGGGAGTTTTATGGGGTTTTCTGATATATGGGCACCTCAAAGTCACTTTAGAACTGAACTGGTCCCTAAAAAAATAGCCTTTTGAAATTTTCTTGAAATTGTGAGGAATTGCTGCTAAAGTTCTAAGCCTTGTAACGTCCTAGAAAAATAAAAGGATGTTCAAAATACGATGCCAATCTAATGTAGACATATGGGGGAAGTTAACTAGTAACTATTTTGTGTGGTGTTGCTATCTGTCTTACAAGCAGATACATTTAAATTTCGAAAAATGCTAATTTTTACACATTTTCTCTAAATTTTGGTGTTTTTTACAAATAAACACGGAATGTATCGACCAAATTTTACCACTAATTTAAAGTCCAATGTGTCGCGAGAAAACATTCTCAGAATCGCTTGGATAGGTGAAAGCATTCCGAAGTTATTACCACATCAAGTCACACATGTCAGTTTTGAAAAAATGGCCTGGTCCATTAGGCGAAAACAGACTGTGTCCTTAAGGGGTTAATACATGGTCCCCGGTATCCGTGGACCAACACACCATTGATAAGGAAAGAAGGGTTCTTGATAGCAAACCATAGGATCGAAAACCCAGGGTAGCCAAAACCATGAATAATTGGATACAGGCCTTTTCCGTTATGGGTTGTGTCATGGGTCAGCACCACCCTGAACGCTGTTCGGAACTTTTCATTTACATGGATAGCATTTATAGTGCTTATAAGTCACATGGTGGTTCCACATGGTGGCACTACGACGGAGAATTCAGACGTCGTCTAGCGTTATAACCAAATTTTGGTTGGGGTGTTAAATCCACTGACGTATGGTTGCGTCTTATGATGACCCAAAAAACACACCCCTTTCCATTAATGGCATCTGGCTCATCAGCTCCTTTTCCTCAAGGGTCAGTGGCCGTCCGCAGGTCTGGTGCATGCTGGTTATTCAATGAAGGCCATTGTAAATTTGCAGGATTATGCAAATATAAGCATTGGTGCTCCGCATGTGGAGGTCCACACACAGCATCTCTCGGTTCCCGCCCAACACATGAGGCACCTTCAAAGCAAAATGCTCAATGTGACGGAAAGGACCCCAGTGAGCGAAACCACGATGGGGCCTTGGCTAGATAAGTATCCTGACAGGATGCCCCAGAATGTATACAGCTCTGCTGCATTTGTTGGAGTACAATTTTGGCCTCTGGCATAGTAGGGGGTCACGGTTTTTGGAGATAAACTGAGTAGCATAGATATTCGTCTGCTCAACCATCAAATTTATTAGGGAGTCAGAAAAAAAAATGGAAAAAAATCAATGGCCTCGAACCCTGTGGCATCAAATTGATCCCTGAGGAGGCTGTAAAATCAGGCACTTGGGGGGCTATAATTATCTGCAGCTACCCGTGATAATCCGGGCATAGCAGCACCTGCGACTCTTCCGCGCTGACGGGGGGGTTCAGAGTTAGTTTCTCTAGATTCAGATGAAATCACAAACTGCTTCACCTTCACCTGCTGAGTCTGTATCTGAGAATAACATTTGGTTTGTCACATCAGTGGTGTAAAGCCTTTGGGCCATATTTTATATTTCTAACTGGAGATGACAGGTCTGATGACAGGCGATGACAGGTCTGATGACAGGCGATGATAGCTCTGATGACAGGTCTGCTGACAGGCGATGACAGGTCTGATGACAAGTGATGACAGGCGATGACAGCTCTGATGACAGGCGATGACAGCTCTGATGACAGGTCTGATGAGAGGCGATGACAGGTCTGATGACAGATGATAACAGGCGATGACAGGTCTGATGACAGGCGATGACAGGTCTGATGACAGGTCTGATGACAGGTCTGATGACAGGTCTGATGACATGCGATGACAGGTCTGATGAGAGGCGATGACAGGTCTGATGACAGGCGATGACAGCTCTGATGACAGGTCTGATGAGAGGCGATGACAGGTCTGATGACATGCGATGACGTCTGATGAGAGGCGATGACAGGTCTGATGAGAGGCGGTGACAGGACTGAGGACAGGTCTGATGACACTGATCACCAGATGATGGTGGTTGTAGTGTTTTATCAGCTGGTGAGGGGACTGATCGCCGGCTTTATGTACATTTTTATCTATCTACACAGCATCTGGCTCTGTCAGGCTCCAGGACACAGTTGAGCCCTCACAGAGCAGGAGATGCTGGGAAAACAATACGTCTGCGTTTTGTTTGGCTAGTCAGTACAGACTGGCCAATCACAGCGCTCGCCGGCACCGGACCATTCTGATTGATCCCATGCCAGCATCTCCTGCCCGGCAACTCTGCTTTAGAGCTGAGTTGCCGGTTCTGTCACTGTGTCGCTTTACACAGCGACAGCTTAAAGTCCTGACATGCTTGGTACATAGGACTGCAGTAAGTTACTTGCAATACCGACGTACCAGACACATCATTTTGCGGGAAGGAGTTAATGTGACAGTACCCCCCTCCCCCTTTACCTACAGGGCCCCTGCTTTATAGAGAAATATTAGTATAGAAAAGACATGCAGGAGTTGGCCATAGCAACCAATCAGATTCCTGGTTTTATTTTTCTAAGACAGGTTTGAAATTGAAAGAAGTGATCTGATTGGTTGCTATGGACAATGTTACCTGCTAAATTTTCGACTCCACATCTTCCCAGAAGTAACCATAGCAACCAATTCAATGGATGAGAGTTGGTAGGTAGATTGGAGGGTCTGATAAGTGACAACCACAGCCCACCATGCAGTGACAGCCAGAGCCTCTAGAGCAGGGGGTCTCAAGCTCAGCTGGGTGGATGGGCCGCCTAATGAAAAAATTGGAAGTTGAAGGGCCGCATTACAGAAAAAATTTGATACCATACAAAATTGTTGTTATTTGTGTTTCAATAATTTTTATTGGAGGTTTACAAGAAAAGGTATACTGTAGATGTAGATCAAACAATGCAAATTACAGTTGGGGGCATTCTCCGAAGATCGAATCATCAATTTTATATTTGAACTACTATAACATTAGTATAATAATACCGCTAGGTTTAAACTTCCCGGAAATTTGTGAGTTTACACAATCTAGTTTTCTACTTTAAGTGTCGCTAAATGCAGTCTGGCAGCTCAGTTGGCAGCGTTTGGCAGACACAAGAACGTCAATATTGGGCTTAATATCATGCGCGTTAGCCAATCGCAATGTTGCACGAAGATGTTCATCCGTAAGTCTTGACCGTAACGCTGATTTGTTAATCTTCATTGAAGAGAAGAACTGTTCACATACATACGTACTGCCAAACATGGTCATGGTCCTGGCAGCGGCATTAACAAGTTTTGGAAACTTTTCTTGAGAGACAAACTTGTAGAAATCTGGAACACCAATGTCCATATACTTCTGTTTAAGAACAGTGTCGCACTGCAAGTCCACAATCTCCATCTGCAGATCTTCTGAAACACAAGCGACGTCTACCGCAAACGGAGCGGCAAAGAGTGCAAATTCAGGTTCAAGATCCCGGAACTCATGAAAACGTCGATCAAACTCTTGCAGTAATTGAGAAATGATATCTGAGTAATAACTGAGGTGTTGTGGTTCAACTCGTATCGACTGCAAAGCGGAGAAATGTGCCAAATTGCTAGACTTCAGCTGTTTGGCCCACAAAGACTGCTTACATCTGAATGCCTTGACACTGTCATACATCATCGTAATCATCTGCTTTGGGCCCTGAAGTTTCAAGTTGAGTGCGTTGAGGTGTTCTGTGACATCTGTTAGAAACGCTAAATCAGATAGAAAAGCTGGGTCAGAAAGTTGGAGAGCGTCGTTATCTTTTAGTGCCATAAAAAGCGCTATCTCCTGTCTTAAAGCAAAAAATCTCTTCAACACGCTTCCCCGACTCAACCATCTGACCTCGGTATGATACAGCAAGTCTCCATATTCAGTGTCCATATCGGATAAAAAAAGAAGTGAACTGCCTATGGTTAAGACCTCTTGCCCGTATAAAATGAACCGTCTTAACAACAAAGTCCATAACTTCTTTCCTTTTTAGACTTTTGCTACACAGCGCCTCCTGATGCAGAATGCAGTGTATTGCACTGAAAGGACTCGACAAAGAAAGCTGCTTTCGTTTTGCTTTCAATAAGCCCACAACACCAACATTTTCAGAACACATTGCTGGTGCACCGTCAGTTGCCACAGACACGAGTTTATCCCATGGCAGTCCTGCTGTGTTAATACAACCTTCAAGCTCTTTAAAAATGTCACGACCGGTTGTTGTGCCTTTCATAGGTAATAAATCGAATAATTCCTCAGTTATGTTTAGGTCTCCATCAACCCCACGAATAAAGACAGCACAATATGCAGTATCTGTTACACCAGTACTCTCGTCAAGCGCTATGGAAAATGCTGCAAAACCTTGCGCTCTTGTAATCAGTTGCTGATGAATGTTACTAGCAGATTCAGTGATTCTACTAGCAACAGTATTTGCCGACAAGCTTATGCCTTCAAACGGTTTCTGTTTGTCCGGACAAATAATTTCACATGTCTTTATAAAACAGTCTTTAATGAACTGGCCTTCAGTGAATGGTCTTGAAGATTTTGCTATCATGTTACTAAGGACAAAACTCGCTTTTACTGAAGATTCGCTTGACTTATTAATACTTGAGAAAAAGGTTCGCTGTTTTTTAAGCGATGCTTTCAGTTGCTGAACCTTTTCATCCCGTATTTTGCCAGACAGTGCATCATACTGTTCTCCATGCTGCGTCATGTAATGTCGACGCACATTGTAGTCCTTAAGCACCGCGATAAACTGCAAACAAATCAGACACTGGGCTCTGTCTTTTACCTCTGTGACAAAATATAAGTTTTCCCACTTGTCCTGGAATATTCGTTTCTCATCAGCAATCTTGCGATTTTTCGATGACGACGCCATTAAAGACTGTAAAGGGGTTCTCTGGGAATTGAAAAATATGTCCGTTAGCAACCCTGTACTGCCCCCATATAAATATATCATAGTTTGCTGCCACATGGAATTATAGTGCCCTCATAGGCATACATTGTATGTCTATGAGGGCACTGCAGAGCACGGTCATCCACATCCACCTCTGCAGAGCACTGTTACCTATATTTACTACTGCAGAGCTCTGTAACCTACATCCACTTCTGCAGGGCACTATTACCTACACATCCACCGCTGTACAGCCACTGCTGCATACAAAGTCTGCTGCCCCCTCAGTAAAAATATACTGTCCGATCCCCCAATAATTAAAAAATGCCCTCTGTAGATGCTGCCACAGTGCCCTCTGTAGATGCTGCCACAGTGCCCTCTGTAGATGCTGCCACAGTGCCCTCTGTAGAAGCTGCCACAGTGCCCTCTGTAGATGCTGCCACACTGCCCTCTGTAGATGCTGCCACAGTGCCCTCTGTAGATGCTGCCACACTGCCCTCTGTAGATGCTGCCACACTGCCCTCTGTAGATGCTGCCATAGTGCCCTCTGTAGTTGCTGCCACACTGCCCTCTGTAGATAATGCCAGTGCCCTCTGTAGATGCTGCCACACTGCCCTCTGTATAGTGCCACAGTGCCCTATTTATTGCCACACTGCCCTCTGTAGATAGTGCCACAGTGCCCTCTGTAGATGCTGCCACACTGCCCTCTGTAGATGCTGCCACAGTGCCCTCTGTAGATGCTGCCACAGTGCCCTCTGTAGATGCTGCCACAGTGCCCTCTGTAGATGCTGCCACAGTACCCTCTGTAGATGCTGCCACACTGCCCTCTGTAGATGCTGCCACACTGCCCTCTGTAGATGCTGCCACACTGCCCTCTGTAGATGCTGCCACAGTGCCCTCTGTAGTTGCTGCCACACTGCCCTCTGTAGATGCTGCCACAGTGCCCTCTGTAGATGCTGCCACACTGCCCTCTGTAGATGCTGCCACACTGCCCTCTGTAGATGCTGCCACACTGCCCTCTGTAGATGCTGCCACAGTGCCCTCTGTAGTTGCTGCCACACTGCCCTCTGTAGATGCTGCCACAGTGCCCTCTGTAGATGCTGCCACACTGCCCTCTGTAGATGCTGCCACACTGCCCTCTGTAGATGCTGCCACACTGCCCTCTGTAGATGCTGCCACAGTGCCCTCTGTAGTTGCTGCCACACTGCCCTCTGTAGATAATGCCAGTGCCCTCTGTAGATGCTGCCACACTGCCCTCTGTATAGTGCCACAGTGCCCTCTGTAATGCTACACTGCCCTCTGTAGTGCCACAGTGCCCTCTGTAGTGCCACAGTGTCCTCTGTATAGTGCCACAGTGCCCTATTTAATGCCACACTGCCCTCTGTAGATAGTGCCACAGTGCCCTCTGTAATGCTACACTGCCCTCTGTAGTGCCACAGTGCCCTCTATAGTGCCACAGTGCCCTCTGTATAGTGCCACAGTGCCCTATTTAATGCCACACTGCCCTCTGTAGATAGTGCCACAGTGCCCTCTGTAATGCTACACTGCCCTCTGTAGTGCCCTCTGTAGTGCCACAGTGCCCTCTGTATAGTGCCACAGTGCCCTATTTAATGCCACAGTGCCCTCTGTAGATAGTGCCACAGTGCCCTCTGTAATGCTACACTGCCCTCTGTAGTGCCACAGTGCCCTCTGTAGTGCCACAGTGCCCTCTGTATAGTGCCACATTGCCCTATTTATTGCCACACTGCCCTCTGTAGATAGTGCCACAGTGCCCTCTGTAGTGCCACAGTGCCCTCTGTAGATAGTGCCACAGTGCCCTCTGTAATGCTACACTGCCCTCTGTAGTGCCACAGTGCCCTCTGTAGTGCCACAGTGCCCTCTGTATAGTGCCACAGTGCCCTATTTATTGCCACACTGCCCTCTGTAGATAGTGCCACAGTGCCCTCTGTAATGCTACACTGCCCTCTGTAGTGCCACAGTGCCCTCTGTAGTGCCACAGTGCCCTCTGTAGTGCCACAGTGCCCTCTGTATAGTGCCACAGTGCCCTATTTAATGCCACACTGCCCTCTGTAGATAATGCCACAGTGCCCTCTGTAATGCTACACTGCCCTCTGTAGTGCCCCAGTGCCCTATTTAATGCCACACTGCACTCTGTAGATAGTGCCACAGTGCCCTCTGTAATGTTACACTGCCCTCTGTAGTGCCACAGTGCCCTCTATAGTGCCACAGTGCCCTCTGTAGTGCCACAGTGGCCTCTGTATAGTGCCACAATGCCCTATTTAATGCCACACTGCCCTCTGTAGTGCCCCAGTGCCCTCTGTAGTGCCAGTGCCCTCTGTAGTGCCCCAGTGCCCTCTGTAGTGCCACAGTGCCCTCTTTAGTGCCACAGTGCCCTCTAGTGCCACACTGCCCTCTGTATAGTACCAGTGCCCTATGTAATGCCACAAACCATTGTAGATCACCCCCCCCCCCCCCTATAGATAGTACCACGCAGGGGTGACATCCCAAGCCAGAGCATGCCGATGCACTGGCCTGGGATTCCTTTGCTCTAGAATGGGCCCAACACACCACACCCTGCTGACAGCGCCACATGCCCCTTCTATGTAAGTAGCTCCATTGTGACTCCCTCCTCGGCCGGGGTGTGTAGCGCTGTCAAAGATGGTGTGTGTGGGGCGCTACTAAAGGGGTTTTCCACTACATGGGACTCTAATTCAACTGCTCACCAATGCGTCCGGGACTCGTGACTGACGTTATGAAGGAGCGAGCGCTCACCAATGCGGTCCAAGGAGGACTGACGTCATGAAGGAGCGCTCCTCCTTCCGACCGCTCTATCCTCTCCCCGCGGACTCAGCATTCGCCGGAGGACTGACGTCCTGAAGAAACGCTCTCACCTCTCCCTGCGGGTCGCGGGCCGCAGATGACAGCCTCAGGGGCCGCATGCGGCCCGCGGGCCGCGTGCCTGAGACCCCTGCTCTAGAGGCAACAGCTACTGCCACCATTATAGTGACAACTACTGACCCCAATAATAGTGACAGCTACTGCCACCATTATAGTGACAACTACTGACCCCAATAACAGTGACAGCTACTACCCCAATAATAGTGACATCTACTGACCCCAATAATAGTGACAGCTACTGACCCCAATAATAGTGACAGCTACTGACCCCAATAATAGTGACAGCTACTGACCCCAATAATAGTGACAGCTACTGACCCCAATAATAGTGACAGCTACTACCCCCAATAGTAGTGACAGCTACTGACCCCAATAATAGTGACAGCTACTGACCTCAATAATAGTGACAGCTACTGCCTCCACTATAGTGACAGCTACTGACCCCAAAAAAAGTGACAGCTACTGACCCCAATAATAGTGACAGCTACTGAGCCTAATAATAGTGACAGCTACTGACCCCAATAATAGTGACAGCTACTGACCCCAATAATAGTGACAGCTACTGACCCCAATAATAGTGACAGCTACTGACCTCAATAATAGTGACAGCTACTGCCTCCACTATAGTGACAGCTACTGACCCCAAAAACAGTGACAGCTACTGACCCCAATAATAGTGACAGCTACTGACCCCAATAATAGTGACAGCTACTGACCCCAATAATAGTGACAGCTACTGACCCCAATAATTGTGACAGCTACTGACCCCAATAATAGTGACAACTACTGACTCCAAAAATAGTGACAGCTACTGACCCCAATAATATTGACAGCTACTGACCCCAATAATAGTGACAGCTACTGACCCCAATAATATTGACAGCTACTGACCCCAATAATAGTGACAGCTACTGACCCCAATAATAGTGACAGCTACTGACCCCAATAATAGTGACAGCTACTGACCCCAATAATAGTGACAGCTACTGACCTCAATAATAGTGACAGCTACTGCCTCCACTATAGTGAAAGCTACTGACCCCAAAAACAGTGACAGCTACTGACCCCAATAATAGTGACAGCTACTGACCCCAATAATAGTGACAGCTACTGACCCCAATAATAGTGACAGCTACTGACCCCAATAATAGTGACAGCTACTGACCCCAATAATAGTGACAGCTACTGACCCCAATAATAGTGACAGCTACTGACCCCAATAATAGTGACAGCTACTGACCCCAATAATAGTGACAGCTACTGACCCCAATAATAGTGACAGCTACTGACCCCAATAATAGTGACAGCTATTGACCCCAATAATAGTGACAGCTACTGACCCCAATAACAGTTTACAGACTCGAACAATAACATCTTATTTATGGTGAATGATGAAGGGCATAAAAAAACTTAAAAAAGCAATAAAAATAAAGATAGATTATTGGAGCACTCCACTTATTTTTTTTTATTGCACCCTCCATTTGTACATTGGTGTTTCAGTGGGGTGCTGTGTGCAAAATACTTACCGATCCCCGCATTTTGTATTTTTCGGGTCCAAGGCCGCTCACCTGATCTTCCCTCTGACTTGTCTGGAGTCACGGTGCTTTTGAATAAACCGGAACTCAGGCTCTCAATGCATTCCTATGGAAGCCAGCAAGACCAGGTCGAGGCCAGAACGAGGCTCCATAGTAATGCATTGACTTCAGGTTTTCTGAACAGCAGTGATTCCAGACCAGGTCAGAATGAAGATCACGTGCGCGGCCCTGGACTCGAAAAACGACAGGATCCAGGGATCGGTAAGTATTTCTACACCCAGCTCCCCACTGACACACCAATGCACAAATGGAGGGTGCAAAAAATAAATAAATAAATAAAGTGGAGTGCTTCTTTAAATGCTCATGGTCACAATGAAGGGAGACAAAAGCGAAAAAAAAATAATTGCAGCTGAAAGGACAAAATTAGTTGCAACATCAAGGGGTTAATAATTATAGTACATGCAGATCACTGTATAGAGCTTTTCAGCTCCCCAGGGGCATACGGTTGGGAGCTTTGACTGGCGGGGTCACTTTAAGAATAAATAAATGGGGGGTGGCATCACTTCATCATGATCTACAGAGATTGGCCAGTGATCACATGGTAGGGGGCTATAGAGCTCCCTATAAGATAGTAATGCCCTTCGTCCTCCTCTTTGGCCCCTGCAGCTTGGCGTCTTTCCCCCACTCCCTCTCTTGATTTGACTCCTTAATGACACGTTTTTTTTCATTTTCGTTTATCACTCCCCTTCCTCGCTTTCGTTTTTACAGCGTCTATCGTCCGGTAATAACTACATGTTCACTTTATTCTACGGATGAATATGATAACAGCGATACCGAATTTATCATTTTTTCATGTTTTACCACTTTGTAAAACTATTTGTTAAAAAAATTAGTTTTGCGTCGCCAAAATCTGAGAGCCATAACTTTTTTATGTTTCTGTAGATTGAGCGATGTGAGGGCTTATTTTTTGCGAGGCGAGTTTTTATTGTTACCATTTTGGAGTACATGCGACTTTTTGGTCAGTTTTTATTCTATTTTTTGGGGAGCTAACGTGACCAAAAAACAGCAATTTGGGGGCTTTAAACATTTTTTTTTTTTTTGACTGTGTTCAGTGGGTTAGATAACATCAGATTGTAATAGTTCGGACTTTTGCAAATGTGGCGATATCAGTTATGCTAATTTATATTTTGTTTAACATTACTTTAGGGAAAAAATGGGAAGAGGGAATTTAACTTTTTTTAAATTCTGTTTAGTAGTCCCCCTAGTGGACTTGAACCAGCGATCATTGGATCGCTCACACGATCTACTGCAATAGTAAAGTATTGCAGTATATTGTGATTCTTACAGCCACCTATAAAGCCCTGCCGGAGTACAAAGATGGCAGACCCTTCATTAGGCCCCCAGGCTGCCATTATCACCAGCCGCATCCCGCTATAGCATCGTGTGGGGACAATGGCACGTCGGAGGGGGTCGTCCCTCTCATTCTAATGTGTTAGATGCTGTGGTCGTGATTGACTGTGGCCTCTAAGTGGTTAAATTGGCATAATCAAAGTGATATTTGATTCTGTCCGTTGCAGTGCGGTGTTGGCTATATTACACAGCCATTACCCGCTAAGTATGGAGCGACCCCAGCCCGTGATCTCGCTCCATACTTCCCCTTAACGACTGCCATGTACATGTATGTGGCATGTTGTTAAGGAAATAAATGTTATTTTGTTGATTGTTTCAGTGAATTTTTTTGTTCATCCTGTTTTGATTATTTTGATTATTTTATTCTGTTGTAGATATCACAGCGGGCGGTTCTAGGAGGATCTTGTTTAGATGGCGGTGAATCGCATAGGTAGAGCACCAGGGACTGCAGGGAAGTGCAACCCGGTCTTTCTTTCCGTGAATTGACACAGAGTGTGATTTGCTAATTTATTGGCGAATTTTCACTATTATGGAGATCAACGGATCGAGATTCTTCTCCATCTTCTTGGCCTTTTGGTGTGCGGCCTGGCTCTCTGCTAGCTACACACTGACTGTTATCAACAACCATACCTGCACCGCTGATCCGGGAACCTGCGCCGATGAACATCTGCTTCAGCTGGGATCAGGTGAGGAAGCAGGGTCAGCGGCTATTGTGTCAGGAGATGCTGGGGGAGGGAGGCCCGGGCAGAGGAGACGCCGCAGGGGCACAGCAGTGAGGGCATTGCATGGCTCAACCCCCTATCAGAGGACAAGAGCTGGAGAAGAAGTCGTCCGGTCTCAGCCAGGGCTGCGGTCTCCTGCACAACTGTGTCATTATTGAATGTACCGTCCAGTTCTGGCCCGCAGCTGGAGGGTCCGAGCAGGGATGTGGCACATGCTGTTGGTGCCAAGGGGAATCGATGTGATGTTAATCACGCTTCTGCCTTGTCCCTTTTTTCTCTTTCAGGTTTGGCAAAGGAATCGTCAAGGAGAGGGAGGAAACACAGATCTGGCGGTGGGCGCAGGCACGGTCTGCGGAGATCGCCCTCGTCATCTTCTGAGCGACAACCCTCCTCTTCTTCTTATCAATATCTACATCATCTTCCCCGCCGAGGACGCAGAGCCGTGCTGATGTCACAGAGAGATGACGAGGGGTTATAAATATTCCCCTGACAGCTACCCGGTCTTTCTTTCCATGAATTGACACAGTGCGATTTGCTAATTTATTGGCGACTTCTCACTTTATGGAGACCAATGGATTGGGATTCTTCTCCATCTTCTTGGCCTTTTGGTGTGCGGCCTGGCTCTCTGCTAGCTACACCCTGACCTCTCATCAACAACCATGCCCCCCACTGATGTACATCATCCCCTCAGTCCTATAGATTATCTGACTGCTGATTATTAAGATGAAACAATTCTGACAATTTTTCCATATTATTTAACATTGAGCGTTTTCTTTTTTGTTTTGCAGTGAAATGGGAAATTTCTTTGCAGAAAATATCCTGTTTAGAATGGGATTCATAGGAATGGCCATTGCCTGTAAGTAACAATCACGGAAGTGATTATAATAGTCTCTTCATGCAGCAGTAATCAGATTTTTCTAAAAAATAAATAAAGTTTTGTTCATTTCAATTGATAATAATTGTCCGGATCAGACGATGCAGATAAATGTTCCCGTCCATTATTGTAGGTTTCTTGTTGGGTTTAGCGCTTGGTCCGCGCGTCATAGATGTTATTAGGTTGTTTTACACGTTTTGCACGGTACAGGATTTATTTGGCTTATTTTCTCTTTTTCAGCTCTGGGTCTGACGTTTCTACATTATAAGTTCATTATGTTCCATGCTGAAGCCTTTCGGGATCGTCAGACCTTGGTTTAAAAGATCCTCATGGCAATTGGATGGTTATCATGCGTCGGGACAGCCGTGATGGCTACATTTTCGGTAAGTTAATAAATGTTTTACATTGATGGGGTTGTCCCATCTTCACTAAATAGGGACCCGCTGGCAATCAGCTGAACCCCTGGTGATCATGATCAGTGGTTATCACCGGGTGGCCACATCATAAAGTGGTATTACATGGCTTATTCCAATGAATGGACGACCATGTAATAGATGTGTCTAATATAAAGGAGTCACAAGCAAGAGACCAACCTCTATATCCATTATGTCTCTGTGGTTATTATATCAGAACACGTTATTTAGGATTTATTGGGAAGTTCTGAGGGTAAATTAGTGATTAGTTCCATAAGATTTGCTGTAACCTCTGTCTGCTTGTTTTCTAGACGTACCGTTATCCAATGACTCACCGGATTTGCGCTTTCATTGCATTCGGGTTTGCCAGCCTTTACAACCTTTGGCAGTCCATACTCGTCTACAAAGTGCCCGAAAGCCGAAGAGTCATCAGCCATTTCAGACTGGCGTCCTGCATAATGGCCATGACCTTAGTGGTTTTCTGTATCCTTTCTTAAATAATATTTGAATGGAATCCAATTGTCCTTGTCTTTAGGTTCACATGTAGGAAACATCAGATCCTGAGGTGATCATTTCCCTTTATTTTCTGATCTCCGCCGTCAGATGGCGACATGCTGGTGTAACACAGCGCCATCTGGTAACATTGTTCAGCTTCTTGTAGGAACATACTGAATAGAAAGCAAGCGGTACTGTCCTTGCTATATATGTATTATATTAACATTTATCTCACATAAATATGTAGTAAATTCTATAAGACACTTTATAAACGTTATTTTCCTATATAATAAATTACCAGTCATTGGAAGTACGGTATCCATATACACCCACCTGTGCGCTGGAGATCAATGTGTAAAGCTATGTACAGATTTTATTTGCACCCCTAGAAGCCGTTCTATAGCAAAACAATTGGACCTATAATCTTTGTGCTTATTCTCAGCACCATGGTGATCGTGACGCCCGCAATGTAATGGATATGGTGTCACATGACAATGGGTCAGGTCCATTTTGGCATCGCCGTCAGTCACATGGAGTATACAATAAACATGAAGGCAGCAAAACCTCGGCCCGGGTGGAAAGTTCTTGTTTTGTGCAATTTTTTATGTATTAATTTTGATATTTTTTCACAGATCAGTGAAATGACAGCAAAGATCATGGAGTGGTCGACGTTGGTCCTCATGCTGGTGAATGTATTGAGCTACTATCAGAATATGCAGGTCAGTAGACGTCACCTCATTATCCCCTCGTATACCGGACCTCGTAACAACATTATTATTCATCTCTACAATCATGGGGTTTATAATGTGGATATGTGTTTCTTTTCTTAGAGTTTATCTATAACAATTACCTGGAAAAGCTTCACCATCTCCAAGAGGGAGAAGAACCGGGACTCTGAAGTATAAAGAGGATCATCGTGGACGGTGACGTGAGACGGCGCAGGGGCACAGCAGTGAGGGCATTGCATGGCCCAACCCCCTATCAGAGGACAAGAGCTGGAGAAGAAGTCGTCCGGTCTCAGCCAGGGCTGCGGTCTCCTGCACAACTGTGTCATTATTGAATGTACCGTCCAGTTCTGGCCCGCAGCTGGAGGGTCCGAGCAGGAATGTGGCACATGCTGTTGGTGCCAAGGGGGATCGATGTGATGTTAATCACGTTTCTGCCTTGTCCCTTTTTTCTCTTTCAGGTTTGGCAAAGGAATCGTCAAGGAGAGGGAGGAAACACAGATCTGGCGGTGGGCGCAGGCACGGTCGGCGGAGATCGCCCTCGTCATCTTCTGAGCGACAACCCTCCTCTTCTTCTTATCAATATCTACATCATCTTCCCCGCCGAGGACGCAGAGCCGTGCTGATGTCACAGAGAGATGACGAGGGGTTATAAATATTCCCCTGACAGCTGCCCGGTCTTTCTTTCCATGAATTGACACAGTGCGATTTGCTAATTTATTGGCGACTTCTCACTTTATGGAGACCAATGGATTGGGATTCTTCTCCATCTTCTTGGCCTTTTGGTGTGTGGCCTGGCTCTCTGCTAGCTACACCCTGACCTCACATCAACAACCATGCCCCCCACTGATGTACATCATCCCCTCAGTCCTATAGATTATCTGACTGCTGATTATTAAGATGAAACAATTCTGACAATTTTTCCATATTATTTAACATTGAGTGTTTTCTGTTTTGTTTTGCAGTGAAATGGGAAATTTCTTTGCAGAAAATATCCTGTTTAGAATGGGATTCATAGGAATGGCCATTGCCTGTAAGTAACAATCACGGAAGTGATTATAATAGTCTCTTCATGCAGCAGTAATCAGATTTTTCTAAAAAATAAATAATGTTTTGTTCATTTCAATTGATAATAATTGTCCGGATCAGACGATGCAGATAAATGTTCCCGTCCATTATTGTAGGTTTCTTTTTGGGTTTAGCGCTTGGGCTGCGCTTCATAGATGTTATTAGGTTGTTTTACACGTTTTGCATGGTACAGGATTTATTTGGCTTATTTTCTCTTTTTCAGCTCTGGGCCTGACGTTTCTACATTATAAGTTCATTATGTTCCATGCTGAAGTCTTTCGGGATCGTCAGACCTTGGTTTAAAAGATCCTCATGGCAATTGGATGGTCATCATGCGTCGGGACAGCCGTGATGGCTACATTTTCGGTAAGTTAATAAATGTTTTACATTGATGGGGTTGTCCCATCTTCACTAAATAGGGATCCGCTGGCAATCAGCTGAACCCCTGGTGATCATGATCAGTGGTTATCACCGGGTGGCCACATCATAGAGTGGTATTACATGGCTTATTCCAATGAATGGACGACCATGTAATAGATGTGTCTAATAGAAAGGAGTCACAAGCAAGAGACCAACCTCTATATCCATTATGTCTCTGTGGTTATTATATCAGAACACGTTATTTAGGATTTATTGGGAAGTTCTGAGGGTAAATTAGTGATTAGTTCCATAAGATTTGCTGTAACCTCTGTCTGCTTGTTTTCTAGACATACCGTTATCCAATGACTCACCGGATTTGCGCTTTTCATTGCATTCGGGTTTGCCAGCCTTTACAACCTTTGGCAGTCCATACTCGTCTACAAAGTGCCCGAAAGCCGAAGAGTCATCAGCCATTTCAGACTGGCGTCCTGTATAATGGCCGTGACCTTAGTGGTTTTCTGTATCCTTTCTTAAATAATATTTGAATGGAATCCAATTGTCCTTGTCTTTAGGTTCACATGTAGGAAACATCAGATCCTGAGGTGATCATTTCCCTTCATTTTCTGATCTTGCCCGCCAGATGGCGACATGCTGGTGTAACACAGCGCCATCTGGTAACATTGTTCAGCTTCTTGCAGGAACATACTGAATAGAAAGCAAGCGGTACTGTCCTTGCTATATATGTATTATATTAACATTTATCTCACATAAATATGTAGTCAATTCTATAAGACACTTTATAAACGTTATTTTCCTATATAATAAATTACCAGTCATTGGAAGTAGGGTATCCGTATACACCCACCTGTGCGCTGGAGATCAATGTGTAAAGCTATGTACAGATTTTATTTGTACCCATAAAAGCCGTTCTATAGGAAAACAATTGGACCTATAATCTTTGTGCTTATTCTCAGCACCATGGTGATCGTGACGCCCGCAATGTAATGGATATGGTGTCACATGACAATGGGTCAGGTCCATTTTGGCATCGCCGTCAGTCACATGGAGTATACAATAAACATGAATGCAGCAAAACCTCGGCCCGGGTGGAAAGTTCTTGTTTTGTGCAATTTTTAATGTATTAATTTTGATATTTTTTCACAGATCAGTGAAATGACAGCAAAGATCATAGAGTGGTCGATGTTGGTCCTCATGCTGGTGAATGTATTGAGCTACTATCAGAATATGCAGGTCAGTAGACGTCACCTCATTATCCCCTCGTATACCGGACCTCGTAATAACATTATTATTCATCTCTACAATCATGGGGTTTATAATGTGGATATGTGTTTCTTTTCTTAGAGTTTATCTATAACAATTACCCGGAAAAGCTTCACCATCTCCAAGAGGGAGAAGAACCAGGACTCTGGAGTATAAAGAGGACCATCGTGGACGGTGACGTGAGACGGTTTCATCTGATCACACACCCCAATCCAGAAATACACAAGATCCAGCCCTAATCTTCCATGTCAGACCTCACAACAATAAAAATAAAGGTGAGGTCAATGTGTTGTATGTCCTAAATCACATGTATATAGATGGCAGGTAGAGAATATACAATATCCAATCCAAACACTAATAAAAGGGAGCTCTATTAGAAGATTTGTCCATATAGTTACAGGTTTACGGTCTCTTATTTCCAGTTTTATACAATGATGTGGAATGGCGCGCCACAGCCAAGCAGTAACTACTATGGGAACATCCCAAACTGCAGAAGATCTAGAGATGGCGACCAAGTGCCAAGACATCCAAGCCGGATCCTGCTCGCTCCCCCTCTCAGTACCGGATCCCGGGACGACATGTGGTGCACCCCGTACTCCCGCCGCGCTGCACATGTAAGCAGCGGCAATCTTCGGTGCCTCCTGTTGCTCCCCCCGCACTGACAGCTGGCCTCCGGACTTGGCCGTTTCCCCGTGTTCCCACGCTTCGGTGGCTGGTCTGCGCCGCGTATAGCGGCTGTTGCAATAGTTTTACCTGGCTGGGTGCGGGAGCTCCTCTTCCCTGCGTCCTCACATGCAGGCGCCGGAACCGGAAGTTCTCGGTTTTATTTTTCTTAGTCAGATTTGAAAATAAAAGAAGTGATCTGATTGGTTGCTATGGACAATGTTCCCATGCTTTATAACTGCTCAGTTTTTCTACTCCACATCTGCCCAGAAGTAACCATAGCAACCAATTCAAAAGATGAGAGTTGGTAGATTGGAGGGTCTTATAAGTGACAACCACAGCCCACCATGCAGTGACAGCCAGAGCCTCTAGAGGCAACATCTACTGCATCCATTATAGTGACAGCTACTGACCCCAATAATAGTGACAGCTACTGACCCCAATAACAGTGACAGCTACTGACCCCAATAATAGTGACAGCTACTGACCCCAATAATAGTGACAGCTACTGACCCCAATAATAGTGACAGCTACTGACCCCAATAATAGTGACAGCTACTGACCCCAATAATAGTGACAGCTACTGACCCCAGTAATAGTGACATCTACTGACCCCAATAATAGTGACAGCTACTACCCCATTAATAGTGACAGCTACTGACCCCAATAATAGTGACACCTACTGACCCCAATAATAGTGACAGCTACTGACCCCAATAATAGTGACAGCTACTGACCCCAATAATAGTGACAGCTACTGACCTCAATAATAGTGACAGCTACTGACCCCAATAATAGTGACAACTACTGACCCCAATAATAGTGACAGCTACTGACCCAAATAACAGTGACAGCTACTGACCCCAATAATAGTGACAGCTACTGACCCCAATAATAGTGACAGCTACTGACCCCAATAATAGTGACAGCTACTGACCCCAATAATAGTGACAGCTACTGACCCCAATAATAGTGACAGCTGCTGACCCCAATAATAGTGACAGCTACTTACCCTAATAACAGTGACAGCTACTGACCCCAATAATAGTGACAGCTACTACCCCCAATAATAGTGACAGCTACTACCCCCAATAATAGTGACAGCTACTGACCCCAATAATAGAGACAGCTACTGACCCCAATAATAGTGACATCTACTGACCCCAATAATAGTGACAGCTACTGACCCCAATAATAGTGACAGCTACTGACCCCAATAATAGTGACAGCTATTTACCCCAATATTAGTGACAGCTACTGACCCCAATAATAGTGACAGCTACTGACCCCAATAATAGTGACAGCTACTGACCCCAATAATAGTGACAGCTACTGACCCCAATAATAGTGACAGCTACTGACCCCAATAATAGTGACAGCTACTGACCCCAATAATAGTGACAGCTACTGATCCCAATAATAGTGACAGCTACTGACCCCAATAATAGTGACAGCTACTGACCCCAATAATAGTGACAGCTACTGACCCCAATAATAGTGACAGCTACTACCCCCAATAATAGTGACAGCTACTGACCCCAATAATAGTGACAGCTACTGACCCCAATAATAGTGACAGCTACTGACCCCAATAATAGTGACAGCTACTGACCCCAATAATAGTGACAGCTACTGACTCCAATAATAGTGACAGCTACTTACCTCAATAATAGTGACAGCTACTGACCCCAATAATAGTGACAGCTACTGACCCCAATAATAATGACAGCTACTGACCCCAATAATAGTGACAGCTACTGACCCCAATAACAGTTTCCAGACGCGAAAAATAACATTATTTATGGTGAATAATGAGGAGCAGAAAAAACAATAAAAATAAAGATAAATTAACCCCTTCCTGCTTTTGCCCACTTTTGACCTTCCTGACAGAGCCTCATTTTTCAAATCTGACATGTGTCACTTTATGTGGTAATAACTTCGGAATGCTTTTAACTATCCAAGCGATTCTGAGATTATTTTCTCTTGATAAATTGGACTTTATGTTACTGGCAAAATTTGCTCGATACACTTAGTATTTAATTCTGAAAAACACCCAAATTTAGCGAAAAAATTAAAAAATTAGCATTTTTCTAAATTTAAATGTATCTGCTTGTAAGACAGGCAGTTACACTGCAAAAAATTGTTCCTAATTAACATCCCCCATATGTCTACATTAGATTGACATCGTTTTTTGAACGTCCTTTAATTTTTATAGGACGTTAAAAGGCTTAGAACTTTAGCAGCAATTTCTCATATTTTCAAGAAAATTTCAAAAGGCTATTTTTACAGAGGGCAGTTCAGTTGTGAAACCCCGAAAAAGTCACCCCATTTTAAAAACGTCACCCCTCAAAGTATTCAAAACAGCATTTAGAAAGTTTCTTAACCCTTCAGACGGTTTCACAGGAATTACAGCAAAGTAATTTTAGCAGAAATTCATTTTAAATCCATTTTTTTTGTAACACAGAAAGTTTTACCAAAGAATTGCAACTCAATATTTATTTCCCAGGTTCTGCAGATTTAGAAAATATCCCACATGTGACCCTAGTTTGGTACTGGACTAAAGCACTGGCCTCAGAAGCAAAGGCGCACCTCGTGGATTTTGGGGCCATCTTTTTATTAGAATATATTTTAGGCACCATGTCAGGTTTGAAGGGCTCTTGCGGTGCCAAAACAGTGGAAATCCCCGAAAAGTGACCCCATTTGGGAAACTACACACCTCAAGGAAATTATCTAGGGGTATAGTGAGCATTTTGACCGCTCAGGTTTATTGCAGAAATGGGAGTAGGCCGTAAAAATTAAAATCTATATTTTTTCAAAGAAAATGTAGGTTTAGCTAATTTCTTTTCATTTCAACAAGGACTAAAGGGGAAAAAGCAATTTGTAAAGCAATTTTTCCTAAGTAAAACAATACTCCACATGTGGTCATAAACGGCTGTTTGGACAAACGGTGGGGCTCAGAAGGGAAAGAGCGCCATTTGGCTTTTTGAGATCACATTTAGCAGGAATAGTTTACAGAGGCCATGTCACATTTGCAAAGCCCCTGAGGGACCAAAACAATGAAAACGCCCAAAAAGTGACTCCATTTAGGAAACTACACCCCTTGAGGAATTCATCTAGGGGTGTAGTGAATTTTTGGACCCCACAGGTATTTCATAGAAATTATTAGAATTGGGCAGTGAAAATAAAAACAATCCCTTTTCTTGAATAAAACGTAGCTTTAGCTCAAAATTTCTCATTTTCTCAACAAATAAAGGAAAAAAAGAACTCCAGCATTTGTAAAGCAATTTCTCCCAAGTACGGCAATACCCCATATGTGGTCATAAACTGCTGTTTGGGCACACGGCAGGGCTTAGAATGGAAGGAGCGCCATTTGGCTGTCACGTTGGGTACGTGGACCCACTGGACCGTACCGCCTAAACGGTATGGCTGCTGGCCGAATAGACACGAAGCGGCTCAGCGCTCACATGAGTGATTCAGCTGCTTTGTTCTAGCGATTGTTGGGGGTCTCAGTGCTCGGACGCCCACCAATCTAAACTTCTGACATGTCTCTATGACATGTCAGTAGTTTGTCGAACGTTTAGCTACACTTTAAATGTTAATTTAAATGTACCACAAAATGGTCACAATGAAGGGAGACAAAAGGAAAAAAAAATATTTGCAGCTTAAAAGACAAAATTGGTTGCAACATCAAGGGGTTAATAATTATACTACATGCAGATCACTGTATAGAGCTTTTCAGCTCCCCAGGGGCATACGGTTGGGAGCTTTGACTGACGGGGTCACTTTAAGAATAAATAAATGGGGGGTGGCATCACTTCATCATGATCTACAGGGATTGGCCAGTGATCACATAGTAGGGGGCTATAGAGCTCCCTATAAAATAGTAATGCCCTTCGTCCTCTTTGGACCCTGCAGCTTGGCGTCTTTCCCCCACTCCCTCTCATGATTTGACTCCTTAATGACACGACCAATTTTTGTTTTTCATATTCGTTTATTACTCCCCGCCTTCCAAAAGCCATCACTTTTTTTATTTTTTCGTCGGCATAACCGTATGAGAGCTTGTTTTTTATGGGACAAGTTGTCATTTTTTATGGTACCATTTAATGTATCTGATAATGTACTGGGAAACTGAAAAAGAAATTATTTGTGGGGTGGAATGAGCAAAAAAAAGCTAATGCGCCATTTTCAGGGGGATTTTGTTTTCATCGTGCGGTAATAACTACATGTTCACTTTATTCTACTGATTAATACGATTACGGCGATACTGAATGTATATTTTTTAATGTTTTACCACTTTGTAAAACTATTTGTTAAAAAAATTTGTTTTGCGTCTCCAAAATCTGAGAGACGTATTTTTTTTTTATTTTTCCGTAGATTGAGCGATGTGAGGGCTTCGATTTTGCGAGGCGAGCTTTTGCTACCATTTTGACTTTTTGATCAGTTTTTATTCCATTTTTTTGGGGAGCTAACGTGACCAAAAAACAGCAATTTGGGTGTTTTACATTTTTTTTTTCTTACAGTGTTCAGAGAGTGGGTTAGATAACATCATATTGTAATAGTTCGGACTTGCAAACGCGGCGATATCAGTTATGCTAACTTATTTTGTTTAACATTACTTTAGGGAAAAAATGGGAAGAGGGAATTTATTTATTTAACTTTTTTTAAATTCTGTTTAGTAGTCCCCCTAGTGGACTTGAACCAATGATCATTGGATCGCTCACTCGATCTACTTCAGTAGTAACGTATTGCAGTTTATCGTGATTCTTACAGCCACCTATGAAGCCCTGCCGGAGAACAAAGATGGCAGACCCTTCATTAGGCCCCCAGGCTGCCATTATAACCAGCCGCATCCCGCTATAGCATCGTGGGGGGACAATGGCACGTCGGAGGGGGTCGCCCCTCTCAATCTAATGCGTTAGATGCTGTGGTCGTGATTGACTTTGGCATCTAATGGGTTAAACAGGCAGACTCAAAGTGATATTTGATTCTGTCCATTGCAGTGCGGTGTTGGCTATATTACACAGCCATTACCCGCTAAGTATGGAGTGACCCCAGCCCGTGATCCCGCTCCATACTTCCCTTCAACGACTGCCATGTACATGTATGTGACATGTTGTTAAGGAGTTAAATGTCATTTTGTTGATAATTGATTCAGAGTTTTTATGTTCATCCTGTTTTGATCATTTTCTTCTGTTCCAGACGTCACAGCGGCGGTTCTAGGAGGATCTTGTCTCTACCGTTCGTGAAATCACCCGGAAACAACTGGAGCATGCCCATCGCGCCTGCAATGTTCTGGCACCCAGGGTGACCTGTTTATCTTGCAATGTGTTTATCCAACCAGCGGACATAATAATAATAAAAGCTGTGGCCGACCCCCACTTTACCCCACATCTTGGTCTGAGTCCCAGTTATTTCATATAAATGTTAGAGGTTGTGTTATATGGGGGTGATGCCTTCATTGGTCCTGTCAGTCTTGTTTTACCAAATGTAATCCCCTGTGATACAATGCTGTCACCCAAAACAACATGGAAAAATCAATGGAGGGGGGTAAATAGTTTTTATTAGCACAGTATAAGGCCTGATTTACACGAGCGTGTGCGTTTTGCTCGCGCAAAAAACGCTGCGTTTTGCGCGCGCAAAAGGCACTTGACAGCTCCGTGTGTCATCCGTGTATGATGCGCGGCTGCGTGATTTTCGCGCAGCCGCCATCATAGAGATGAGGCTAGTCGACGCCCGTCACTGTCCAAGGTGCTGAAAGAGCTAACTGATCGGCAGTAACTCTTTCAGCACCCGCGACAGTGAGTTCCGATCACAATATGCACCAACCTGTGAATCAAAAAAAGACGTTCATACTTACCATGAACTTCCTGCTTCCTCCAGTCCGGTCTCCCGGCCGTTGCCTTGGTGACGCGTCCCTCTCTTGTCATCCGGCCCCACCTCCCAGGATGACGCGGCAGTCCATGAGACCGCTGCAGCCTGTGATTGGCTGCAGCCTGTGCTTGGCCTGTGATTGGCTGCAGCTGTCACTTGGTCTGAATTGTCATCCCGGGAGGTCGTTCTGGAGGAAGAAGCCGGGAGTTGTCGGTAAGTCAGAACCTCTTGGTTTTTTTACACGCATATGTATATTGTGATCGGAAGTCACTGTCCATGGTGCTGAACCAGTTTAACTCTTTCAGCACCGTGGACAGTGACTGTCTCCTGCCGTCGCGTACCCGAACATTTTTTGCCGGGTTCGGTCAAAACGAGTTCGGCCGACCCCGGTTAAGTTCGGTGCGCTCATCTCTAATTTGACACTCGGTTTGGATGTTTGTAAACAGAAAAGCACGTGGTGCTTTTATGTTTACATTCATCCTTTTGACAGCTCTTGCGCGAATCACGCAGTTCGCACGGAAGTGCTTCCGTGCGGCATGCGTGGTTTTCACGCACCCATTGACTTCAATGGGTGCGTGATGTGCGAAAAACGCACGATTATAGAACATGTCGTGAGTTTTACGCAACGCACTCACGCTGCGCAAAATTCACGCATCGTCTACACTGCCCCATAGACTAATATAGGTGCGTACGACACGCGTGAAAAGCACGCGCGTCGCACGCGCGTATATTACGCTCGTGTAAATGAGGCCTAACAGATGACCTTACATTGACCTCTGTGAAAAAAGACGCTAAAATGTCACTACATCAATGACTTATGTTCTGGGGTCTGCGAAGCGCATAGCAGAAATAAGTTCATAGATACTAAACCATGGCAGCTCCAGAGCAGAACTGACCTTACTGTGACATCACAATGACATCACTGAGCTATGATGTCACAGAGAGCTGAGAAGTTGGGAATTCCCCTGACAGCAGCAGAACTGACCTTACTGTGACATCATGATGACATCACTTAACTATGATGTCACAGAGAGATGATGGGAGGTTATAAATATTCCCCTGACAGCAGCCCGGTCTTTCTTTCTGTGAATTGACACAGAGTGTGATTTGCTAATTTATTGGCGACTTTTCACTATTATGGAAATCAACGGATTGGGATTCTTCCCCATCTTCTTGGCCTTTTGGTGTGTGGCCTGGCTCTCTGGAGGCTACACCCTGACTGTGATCAAGGACCATGCCCCCCCACTGATGTACATCAGGTAAGATGGAGAATTACACGACTCTTATTTTATAGTTTGGGAATGTATAAGGTAATTACTTAAATATGGAGGAAATATCTAAATAAGAAAATGGCTTCCATTACCCAGAGGGGCTGCAAGAGGACAGAGAAACGCATTCCCTCATCCCTATAGATTATTATCAGACTGCTGATTATTAAGATTAAACAATTATGAAAAATTTTCGATATTATTTAACATTGACTTTTTCTTTTTCGTTTCACAGTGAAACAGGAAATTTCTTTCCCGAAAATATCCTGTTTAGAATAGGATTCGTAGGAATGGCCATTGCCTGTAAGTAAATATCACAGAAGTGATTATAATATGTTCTTACTTCTGGGGGATGGCGGGTTATTATAAAATGTCTTATATCTGATTATATTACTCTGGGGTCAAACCTACATTTATTTTTATAAAAATGTGATTACTACGTCAGTGAGAGATGCAGGCCGGTTGCTAGGGACACATTGCTGGACAAGACTGTGGTTGTTAGGTAGTGTTTCCCTAGCAACCAGACTGTCAGACATGACTCAGACTTGGCATCAGTCCCGCCCTGTCCCTATCTCAGCCTGCAGCAGTAATCAGATTATTCTAAATAATAAATAAAGTTTTGTTAATCTCAATTGATAATAATAGTCCGGATCAGACGATGCAGATAAATGTTCCCGTCCATTATTGTAGGTTTCTTGTTGGGTTTAGCGCTTGGTCCGCGCTTCATAGATGTTATTAGCTTGTTTTACACGTGGTACAGGATTTATTTGGCTCATTTTCTCTTTTTCAGCTCTGGGTCTGACGTTTCTACATTACAAGTTCATCATGCTCCATGCTGAAGCCTTTGGGCCTCGTCAGACCTTGGTTCAAAAGATCCTCCTGGCAATTGGATGGTCATCATGCGTTGGGACGGCCGTGATGGCTATGTTTTCGGTAAGTTAATAAATGTTTTATGTTAATAGGGTTGTCCCATCTGCCCTAAATAGGGACCCGTTGGCAATCAGCTGATCACTGTGTTTCCGGCAGCTGAACCCCTGGTGATCATGATCAGTGGTTATCACCGTGTGGCCACACATTAAAGTGGTAATACATGGCTTATACCAATGAATGGACGACCATGTGATAGATGTGTGTCTGCTCCATCTAACAGAGAGGAGTCCCAAGTAGGAGACCAACCTCTATATCCATTATGTCTCCGGGGTTATTATATCCATTATGTCTCCGGGGTTATTATATCAGAACACGTTATTTAGGATTTATTGGGAAGTTCTGAGGGTAAATTAGTGATTAGTTCCATAAGATTTGCTGTAACCTCTGTCTGCTTGTTTTCTAGACCTACCGTTATCCAATGACTCACCGGATTTGCGCTTTCATTGCATTCGGGTTTGGCAGCCTTTACAACCTTTGGCAGTCCATACTCCTCTACAAAGTGCCCGAAAGCCGAAGAGTCATCAGCCATTTCAGACTGGCGTCCTGCATAATGGCCGTAACCTTACTGGTTTTCTGTATCCTTTTTTAAATAATATTTGAATTGAATCCAACCGTACTTATCTTTAGGTTCACATGTAGGAAACATCAGAACCTGAGGTAATCATTTCCCTTTCTTTTCTGATCTTGGCCGTCAGATGGCGACATGCTGGTGTAATACAGCGCCATCTGGTAACATTGTTCAGCTTCTTGCAGGAAGATAATGAATAGAAAGCAGCGGTACTGTCCTTGCTATATATGTATTATATTAACATTTATCTCACATAAATATGTAGTAAATTCTATAAGACACTTAATAAACGTTATTTTCCTATATAATAAATTACCAGTCATTGGAAGTTGGGTATCAGTATACACCCACCTGTGCGCTGGAGATCAATGTGTAAAGGTATGTACAGTATATCTCATACATAATATCAAATTATTGACATGCTGAGCTGCTGGTACAAACCAGTGGACGCAAAATTCCTTTAATCCGGCACTAATGAGATTATCAATAATTCTGGATCATTGGATAGATTTTATTTGCACCCCTAGAAGCCGTTCTATAGGAAAATAATTGGACCTATAATCTTTGTGCTCGCACTCAGCACCATGGTGATCGTGACGCCCGCAATGTAATGGATATGGTGTCACATGACAATGGGTCAGGTCCGTTTTGGCATCGCCGTCAGTCACATGACTCCATGCAATAAACATGAATGCAGCAAAATCTCGGAAAGTTGTTGTTTTGTGCAATTTTTAATGTATTTATTTTCATATTTTTTCACAGATCAGTGAAATGACAGCAAAGATCATAGAGTGGTCGACGTTGGTCCTCATGCTGGTGAATGTATTGAGCTACTATCAGAATATGCAGGTCAGTAGACGTCACCTCATTATCACCTCGTATACCGGACCTCGTAATAACATTATTATTCATCTCTACAATCATGGGGTTTATAATGTGGATATGTGTTTCTTTTCTTAGAGTTTATCTATAACAATTACTCTGAAAAGCTTCACCATCTCCAAGAGGGAGAAGAACCAGGACTCTGGAGTATAAAGAGGATCATCGTGGACGGTGACGTGAGACGGTTTCATCTGACCACACACCCCAAACCACAAATACACAAGATCCAGCCCTAATCTTCCATGTCAGACCTGACAACAATAAAAATAAAGGTGAGGTCAATGTGTTGTATGTCCTAAATCACATGTATATAGATGGCAGGTAGAGAATATACAATATCCAATCCAAACACTATTAAAAGGGGATCCCGCCCCATAAATGTGAGGAAATAACCAGTCCACTACCCACCCTCTGCCCCCTTGGACCTTGCCCAGACAATGATGACTACTACCACTTGGTTCAGCTTTTATGGTCACTACTGTCTCCATTATCATCTAATAATGTTTTAGAAATTTTAGAAGATTTGTCCATATAGTTACAGGTTTACTTTCTCTTTTTCCAGTTTTATACAATGATGTGGAATGGCGCGCCACAGCCAAGCAGTTATCACATCCCAAACTGCAGAAGATCTGGAGATGGCGACCAAGTGCCAAGACATCCACCATCTCCGACCTATCTCCCATATATCATCTTACATCAGGGAAGACGAACTACAAGAACCGTTTATAAACAGTGGACACTAGAGGTGGAATGGCACGTCACAGCCACGCAGGAACTTCTCTGGGAACATCCTAAACTGATGAACTCCAGAGATGGCGACCAAGTGCCAAGACGGCCATCAGCTCCAACCTTTCTCAAAAAAAAAATCTTACAAACGGGGAGAAAGAACTACAAGAACCGTTTATGACCAGCGGACTCTACAGCGAGGTGGAATGGCACGTCACAGCCGAGCAGGAACATCTCAAACTGCAGAGGCTCCAGAAATACAACCAAGTGCCGAGACATCCACCACCTCCAACCTTTCTCCCCAATATCATCTTACCACAAGGAGAGAGAAGCAGCGGACTGTTTACTATCCTCATGGTCCTTGTTTGTTGGCTTATAAAACGGTTTAGTAAAGTCATTTGACTTATTTCTACCACCTGAAACCTGTTTTTGTCTTCATTACTGTCAATAATAATAATCCTGATTCTTCCATAGATCTGTCCTCATGAACCTGGAGGACTAAGAACGTCTCAATGTTATTGTAGCAAAATTATGATTTATGAAAAAAATAAATATATATTTTTTACACTATAAGGGTATGTGCACACACACTAATTACGTCCGTAATTGACGGACGTATTTCGGCCGCAAGTCCCGGACCGAACTCAGTGCAGGGAGCCGGGCTCCTAGCATCATACATATGTACGATGCTAGGAGCCCCTGCCTCTCCGTGGAACTACTGTCCCGTACTGAAAACATGATTACAGTACGGGACAGTTGTCCTGCAGAGAGGCAGGGACTCCTAGCATCGTATATAACTATGATGCTAGGAGCCCGGCTCCCTGCACTATGTTCGGTCCGGTACTTGCGGCCGAAATACGTCCGTAAATCACGGACGTAATTAGTGTGTGTGCACATACCCTAAGGCTATGTTCACACGGAGTATTTTGCAGGAGGAATTTCTGCCTCAAAATTCCGTTTGGAAGTTTAAGGCAGATTTTCCTCTCCCTGCACGCCGATTTCCACGGAGTTTTCCGCGGCATTTCTCGCCCGCGGCCATTGAGTGGCGCGGGCATAAAACACCGAAATACGCTTTCTCTACCTCCCATTGAAGTCAATGGGAGGTCAGTGGCGGAAGCGCCCAAAGAATAGGGCATGTCGCTTCTTTTTCCCTCGAGGCAGTTTTACTGCTCGCGGGAAAAAGACGCCGACGCCTCCCATTGAAATCAATGGGAGGCATTTTCGGGCCGTTTTTGCCGAGTTTTGCGACGCGGTTTCCGCGTAAAAAAACTCGGCAAAATACTCCGTGTGAACATAGCCTTAGACGTACATTTTATCAATAAAAAAATCTTGCTACAAAATGTGTACACGTGATAGTCTGGACTCTGGGGAGCCTGGCGGCCCCTTATTAACCCCTCTGATCTGTATGATTGATGCAGGGTGGGGAGGGAGTTCGATCACGATGTGAATATTGCATTCAGCTTCCCGTCAGCGGCAGGAAACACCACTAGAGCGTGTGGAGGAGGGTAAACCATTAGACTACCAAGGAGGAGGCAATTTACCTTTTCCTTACCCAAGACCACCAGGGAATCAAATACTGACCCCTCTATGTAATGTACGGATGTGCAAGTTCCACCAGAGAGATGCTCTTTATAGGTGAGGGCAGTGGAGTAGTTATAGGGGTCACAACGGTCGCCCCTGTTCTTACACAGCGCTGTCCGCGCTGGTCTCGAATCCAACAGAATTTGCATCCGCAGGACACACATTCAGTGGGGTTCAATGCTGGAGCCTTTCTCCAGCATTCACTGTGCCGCGATGTAGTGACGTTTTCGCGCCAGTCTGCGCCGAGTCACTCACAGCACAGACCGGAGGGGAAGGATCCTCCACCCATCGTGGGAACGGGGATAGGTAATTAATTGTTATTATTTTTCTATTAGGTACATACTTATGGGGGCATTATAGAGGGTATGGGAGGGGGGCTCATATGGTAGCTGCTGAGGGGGCATTATACTGAATGAGACAGCTATAGGGGGCATTATACTGTAGGGGGGCATTATACTGTATGGGGCAGCTATGGGGGCATTATACTTTATGTGGCAGCTATGGAGGGCGTTATACTGTATGGGGGTATCATACTGTATGGGGCAGCTATGGAGGGCTTAATACTGTATGGGGGCATTATACTGTATGGGGCAGCTATGGGTTGCATTATACTATACAGGGGCATTATACTTTATGGGGCAACTATGGGGGCATTATACTTTATGGGGCAAATATGGGGGCAATATACTGTATGGGGGCATTATGTTGTATGTGGAGATTTGAGCGGCAATATACTGTGGGGTCAGCTATAGGGGCATTATACTGTATGGGGCAGCTATGGGGGGCATTATACTGTATGGGGGCATTATACTGTGGGGGCAGCTATAGGGACATTACATTGTGGGGGCAGCTATGGGGCATTAAACTGTGGTGGTCAGCTATAGGGGCATTATATTGTGTGGGGGCATTATACGGTGGGGGCAGCTATAGGGGGCATTATAGTGTGGGGGCATTCATGGGGTCTGTCGGGCATAAGCGTGTGCAAGGGTCTGGTGGTGTTGGGGAGGAGTAGGGGTGTCCAAGCTGAATTCTTGCACCAGGGACCATGAGCCTTAGCTACGCCCCTGGGTGAGGTTATTAATGGGTGAGGGTCCTGAAGGGCATCCAGTGCACACTGACTGTTAGGGGAGAAAGGTTTAAATGTGGTTTTAATTTATGGGCAGGTTGTGAAGGGGTTAATAAAGTTTTCTCCTCTTCCATTATCTCTAATTAGCATATGGGTGCAACATATAAAGAAGCTTACCCTTCTATGCTGTCTGAGGGTACTGGCCACACTCATGGGCCAATAGAGAGAGGTTTTGTACTGGACTTTGCCCACAAGCAAAGGGCTTAAATTGTCTGCTTTATAGTGCGGCTTCCTCTTTCCACTGGGATCCTGGAGGCGAGTTTTGAGGTACCGCTGCCCTGTCCAGAACAGAGTGCCATGGCTGCTGCTGATGGTGATTTAATGACAGCCTTTAGGGCTCGTATCCTAACAGAAGGGAAAGGTTGGCTCAGCCACTTCCTTGATGAGACGGCTTCCCCACCCGCCTCTATTGATTTTCCACACACTTTCTATTACCGCTGCGGTGATGCAGCAGAATGCTCAGGCACCGATCATACTGATGACGACTCCGGTGGTCCCCTTACCATCCCCATCCACTTCAACTGGTACTTGTGAGTTCCCATACACTGGGGCCTGGGGTGCGTGGGGTTAATGACTCTGAGGTATTATCCACCTTAAAAGCTGTCTTAGGGGCCGTTCACATATGTCCGGTGTCAGCTTCAGTTTACCACCCGGTGTGTTGAAGAAAAGCCGGAGGCAAACTGATGCTAGAACGGATGCCATAGCTTTCTATGGGATCTGTTCTGGCACAGGGGATATCAGTTTTGGCGCCGTATGGTGCCAGACCTCCCTGGGAGCTGGATCCCATGGAGGTCCGGCGCCGTATCCTATCTATTTTAATTGTGGTCGGATGAACGCCAGGTGCTGCCGCATCCACCTTTCGGCAGCACCCGGCGGGAAGGTGGTCGTGAGCTAGGAGCGGAATCCTCTGTCATAGTATTGCTGGGGATTCCGCTCCAGGTGGGACCCCTAACGACTACCCTCCCCCCGTCCCGGATTCAGCGGGACAGTTCCGGATTCCGGGCGGTGTGCCCGCTGCTCTGTGCGTCTGGGGGAATGTCTAGCTGTCAACTGTGATCAGGTCCCTGATTGAGAATTAGTTCAGAGTGGAGGAGCAGAGGGAGCTCCTCCGCTCGCCGAGAATTCCCCTGGGCACAACGCTACTTTAACTCTTTCATGCCAACAATCTGTATAGCCATGTCCTTTTCGTACATACCCTGTGCAGCCAGGGCGTGAATATACAGATCACTGTTCCAGCCGGCATAGCGCTGTGAAAAGCGCTGGGACGCCGGCTGTGTCAGTGTCTGCGGCTCTGTACAGCGCCGACGTGAATTTACAGTGGGTGTTAAAAGCGCGATCCGGGTGTCTCAGAGTAGTGCTGACACCCGGATCGCGCTGTTATCCCCTGCCTCTGGTCCCGAAGACATGACCGGGACCTGATTGGTTCAGGTCCCGATCATGTGATCGCAGGGAAAATTTGTTGTAGCAACAAACTGGAAAGTTTGTTGCTACAACAAACTTTCCCGAGGACCGATTGCGGGTGCTGCCGTCAGTTGCATGGCAAAACCGGAGGCCATACAATAGCCTCCGGTCTGCCATTCTACGGACCAGCTGATCCTCATAGGCTTCCTGTCAGTGTGACTGTCAGCGTTGCACTGACAGTTTATAATACGTTACACTACCTATGTAGTGTAATGTATTATAGCAGCCATCAGTGCTGCAGGTCTTCAAGTAAAAAAAAAAAAAGTAATAAAAATGTTTTATACAAGTGTAAAAACAAGTTATAAGCTACAAAAAATGCTTTTTTTTCCTATAATAAGTCTCTTATTATAGGAAAAAAATAAACCGTTAAAACAGTACACATATTTGGTATCACCGCATTCGTAACGCCCCCAACTATAAAACAATGATATTATTTTTCCCGCACGGTGAACACCGCAAAAAATAATTAAAAAACAATACTAGCATCACTTTTTTTTTGTCAATCACCCCTCCCAAAATATAGAATAAAAAGTGATCAAAAATTTGCATGCAGCCCAAAATAATACCAATAAAAACTACAACCCGTCCCGCAAAAAACAAGCCCTTACACAGCTTTTTTTGACTGAAAAATAAAATAAATTACGGCTCTCAGAATATGGTGACACAAAAAATAAATAATTTTATAGAAAAGTGATTTTATTGCGCAAACGCCACAAAACGTAAAAAAACTATATCGCCGTAATCGTACCGACATGCAGAATAAAGTAAAATGTCATTTATAGCGCACAGTGATTACTGTAAAAAAAAGGACAAAAACATTGTCAAAATGTATGGTTTTTTTTGTCACTTTGCTTGCCAAAAAAATCAAATAAAAAGTGATCAAAAAATCACATGTACCCTAAAATGGTACCAATGAAAACTACAGATTGTAACGTAACAAATAAGCCCTCACACGGCTCCGGTGGAAAAAAAAAAAACAAGTTCTGGCGCTCAGAATATAGCGACAGAAATTGTGCAGTGTCCAAAAGCGGATAAGATTGGGCACCATTTATCAGTGCGACACCGGCCACAAATCTATGAGTTTTTTATTTACCCCCTTATTATGCCCTGATGTACTCTGCCCAGCTTACATATACCCCCACATTATAAACTGAAATACCAGCAAAACCCCAAACAGAACTATTACCAAGCAAAATCTGCGCTCCAAAAGCCAAATCCCTTTCTGAGCTCTGCCATGGGTCCAAACAGCAGTGTATTACCACATATGGGGTATTGCCGTAATCGGGAGAAATAGCTTGACAAGTTTTGGGGTGCTTTTTATTCTTTATTCCTTGTAAAAATTACATTATATTTTTTCAGAAAAAAAGTAGATTTTAATTTTCACAGACATATTCCAATAAATATAGCAAAAGACCTGTCTGGTCAAGATGCTAACTATACCCCTAGATAAATTCCTTGAGGTGTGTAGTTTCCCAAACCACTTTTGGGGAGATTCCACTGTTTTGGCACCACAAGACCTCTTCAAACCTGACATGGTGCCTAAAATATATTCTAAAAAAAGGAGGCCCCAAAATCCACTGGGTGCTCCTTTGCTTCTGAGGCCGGTGCTTCAGTCCATTATCATACTAGAGCCACATGTGGGATATTTCTAAAAACTGCAGAATCTGGACAATAAATATTGAGTTGCATTTCTCGGGTAAAACCTTCTGTGTTACAGAAAAAAAGGTATTACACATTAATTTCGCCAAAAAAAATTAAATTTGTAAATTTCACCTCTACTTTGCTTTAATTCCTGTGAAACGCCTAAAGGGTTAATAAACTTTCTGAATGCTGTTTTGAATACTTTGAGGGGTGCAGTTTTTAAAATGTGGTAATTTATGGGGTCTATCTAGTACATAAGGCCCTCAAAGCCACTTCAGAACTGAACTGGTCCTTGACAAAATATCCTTTTGAAATTTTCTTGAAAATGTAAGAAATTGCTGCTAAAGTTCTAAGCCGTGTAACGTCCTAGAAAAATAAAATAATGTTCAAAAAACAATGCAAATATAAACTAGACATATGGGGGATGTCAATTACCAACAATTTTATGTGATATTACTATCTATTTTACAATGTAGATTACATTTAAAATTAGAAAAAGGATAATTTTTGCAAATTTTCTTTACATTTTGGCGTTTTTCACAAATAAGCTACGAATTTATTGACCAAATTTTTCCACTAACATAAAGTACAATATATCACGAGAAAACAATCTCTGAATCGCTTGGATAGGCAAAAGCATTCCAGAGTTATTACCACATAAAATGACACATGTCAGATTTGAAAAAATGGGGCTGGTCATTGAGGCATCGAGGACCCTTGGTCCTGAAAGGGTTAAGTGCTGTGCTCGGGGGAGCCCTTGACATCATTGTCCATATATGGACAGTGATGTCAGTGGCTACTGATTGAGCGGAATCCCCGTTGCCGATGATCTGGCCGGGGATTCCGCTCCTAGGGGAAACCCCTGAGGTTACTGTCTATATATGGACATTGATGTCAGGGGCTCCTCCTGGAGTGGAATCCCCGGCCAGAGTCGGCAAAGGGGATTCCGCTCAAGGAGTTGCCGTCAGCGATGCTTTGGCCAGGGATTCCATTTAGGGAGTAACTCCTGACATCACTGTCCATATATGGACAGTGGCGTCAGGGGGTCCTCCGAGAGGGAATCCCCAGCCACAGCGTTGGCGATGCTCTGGCCGGGGATTCCTCTGCTGGAGGGAGCTTCAGTGGTGCTATCTACAGGGGAAGGGGGATAGCACTATATACAGTGGGGGTGGCGCTATCTACAGGGGGACGCTATGTTGCACAATCTACATGGGGCGCTATGTGGCACAATCTACATGGGGCGCTGTGTGGCGCCATCTACAGGGGGCTGTGTCACATCATATACAGGGGGTACTGTGGCATTGTATATAATGACACAGTACCCCCTGTATATATTGGCGCAGTACCCCCTGTATATAGAGGGCATTGCGGCATTATATACAGGTGCATGTGTGGCACTATATACAGGGGCATGTGGGGCACTATATAAAGGGGGGTGTGGCACTATATTAAGTCACTGTGGCATTATCTACAGGGGTGTGTGGAACTATATACAGAGGGCACTGTGGGTAGCTGTAAAGGCGCCAAAAACAATCTACTCCTTGAAGATACAGAGAGTGTTTGGCATCTTTTCAGGCTCCCATGGCTGCTTCGTAGATCTGATCTGAGGTCAGTGGACGGCAGTTGCCTTCTGGGCTCTCTTTTGGCGCCGCCCTTAGCGCTGCACTGAACATGACACACGTGATATTACAATGTGTGTGTCAGACTTCAGTGTAGCGCCAAGGCCGGAGCAGGGAAGGAGAGCCCTGACATGGAACACAAGAAGTATCTAATCTATCATGTATCTAATCTATCACAAACTATGGCACATTTTCAGACCCTGGACCACCTTTTTGGTGAACCATTGTGGTAAAAACGGATGTTAAATACTGATGGTAAGAAACTGATGACAACTGACGACAACTGACGCTTTTGTAGTAAAAATTGTGAAAAAGCCTGATGGCGACTCATACGTTTTTGCATCAGTTTTTGCATCAGTTATAATCACTTGAGAGACAAAAAAAACTGATGCTGATGCAACTGATACATGTGAACGCAGCCTTAGAGAAGCTCTCCACCCCTAACGCAGTCTCTGCTAGTAAAGCGGCTCGGCCGGTAATGGCAGGGTACATATGCTGGAATATTACAACATCTGCAGCTGAATGCTGGAGGAACTATCTCTCACTGACAGTAGATGGCGCTGTGGTAACTATTAGTTGTTATCCCTGTGCAGCTCCTCTGGTGATGATGTGTTATCTCTGGTATTCTCCATCTTGATGTTGTTACTGATGTCGGTTGCTGTCTGTCCCAGTCTTATTCTCCCACAATGTCTGACTATCCAGAGAGGACGTGTGGGGGCCATTACTACAGGGACCAGAGATCAATTATCAGGACTGGGACCAGATAAATAGACAGGGACCACCATAAAGTTATTATACTGTATACCCCTAGATTGCCCACTGCCCAAGATCCTGGTTAGGTAGCAATGACACCTCTCATTTAGAATTTGGTAGGTAGGTAGGGTATCCCCACTTTTAAATACAGCAGGGTCACTGGTGGACGCTCCGCTCCTATTGTTCAGTTGAAATATAAAAAAAAACAACTACTGTCATCGCCTGTCATCAGACCCATCATCGCCTGTCATCAGACCTGTCATTGCCTGTCATCAGACCCGTCATCGCCTGTCATCAGACCTGTCATTGCCTGTCATTGCCTGTCATCAGATCTCTCATCGCCTGTCATCGCCTGTCATCAGACCTGTCATCGCTTGTCATCAGACCTGTCATCCCTGTCATCAGACCTGTCATCAGACCTGTCATCGCCTGTCATCATCTGTCATCAGACCTGTCATCGCCTGTCATCTGACCTGTCATCAGACCTGTCATCGCCTGTCATCATCTGTCATCAGACCTGTCATCGCCTGTCATCAGACCCGTCATCAGACCTGTCATCAGACCTGTCATCTGACCTGTCATCAGACTTGTCATCGACTGTCATCTGACCTGTCATCAGACTGTCATCAGACCTGTCATCGCCTGTCATCAGACCTGTCATCGCCTGTCATCAGATCTGTCATCGCCTGTCATCAGACCTGTCATCGCCTGTCATCAGACCTGTCATCAGACCTGTCATCGCCTGTCATCAGACCTGTCATCGCCTGTCAGAAACTGACTCTGAACCCCCCGTCAGCGCGGATGAGTCGCAGGCCCTGCTATGCCCGGATTATCACGGGTAGCTGCAGATAATTATAGCCCCAAGTGCCTGATTTTACAGCCTCCTCAGGGATCAATTTGATGCCACAGGTTCGAGGCCATTGATTCGAGCAATGTATCCACATCAGACATGACAGCGCTGCAAAAGCTGCACGACAGCTCCAGTCTGAACAGCAGCTTATTTCTGCTGAGAAAACGGTATAAAATGAGACCCAACATAGAGAAAGATATAAATGCAGCGCTGGAGGCGGCACAACATGAAAAGAACGTTACATTATAGGTATCGCCGCGTTCACAACGGCCTGAACTATGAAAATATCGCATTATTTACCACACGGTGAACACCGTAAAAAAATAAATAAAAAACAATGACAGCATTTTATTTTTTTGTCGTCTTGTCTCAAAAAAAATGTAATAAAAAGTGATGAATAAGTCGCGAGTAACGCAGAATTGCACCAATAGAAACGACAGTTCGTCACGCATAAAACAAGTCCTCCCGCAGCGATATCAACCGGAAAATAAAAAAGTTACGGCTGTCAGAAAATGGCGACACCAAAACAGGATTTTTTGGACAAGAGAATTTTTATTGTGGGAAAATAGTGAAACGTGAAAAAACGATATAAATTTGGTGTCGCTGTAATCGTATCGCCCCGCAGAATAAAGGTCACATGTTGTTTATACCGCACGGTGAACGCTGTAAAAAAGAAGAAACAAAACCGCGCTAGAATTGATGTTTTTTGGTTTCCTCATCTCCCAAATAATATAATAAATAGCGATAAAAAAGCGTATTTACCCCAAAATGGAACCAATAAAAATGACAGCTCGTTCCCCAACAACCGATCCCTCGCACAGCGCCGTCACCGGAAAATAGCACGTTATGTCTCTAAGAACGCAATCACGCTGAATGACGGCCCAGACTCATATTTTAGGTCCAGTCGTTTTTCACTAAATACCCCACATCATCATTTACTGGACCCCACAGGTGACCCCGTAGATGCAGCGGAGATGAGGAAACTTTAGGGCCTTGTGCGGCTTATAGGACTAATGAAGAAGTCACATATAAGGCGATACTGGAGCGCAGATATTCTGTATAATCCCCAATAATCCCGGCCTGTGCATGAAGTGACCCCACCAATCCATGGATATTCACCCCATTATTACATCATCCTATTATACCCTGATGTACTCCGCACAGCTTACATATACCCTGATGTACTCCGCCCAGAATACATATACCCTGATGTACTCCACCCAGTTTACATATACCCTGATGTACTCCACCCAGAATACATATACCCTGATGTACTCCGCACAGATTACATATACCCTGATGTACTCCACCCAGAATACATATACCCTGATGTACTCCACCCAGCTTACATATACCCTGATGTACTCCGCACAGAATACATATACCCTGATGTACTCCGCACAGATTACATATACCCTGATGTACTCCACCCAGCTTACATATACCCTGATGTACTCCGCCCAGCTTACATATACCCTGATGTACTCCGCCCAGCTTACATATACCCTGATGTACTCCACCCAGCTTACATATACCCTGATGTACTCCACCCAGCTTACATATACCCTGATGTACTCCACCCAGCTTACATATACCCTGATGTACTCCGCACAGCTTACATATACCCTGATGTACTCCACCCAGCTTACATATACCCTGATGTACTCCACCCAGTTTACATATACCCTGATGTGCTCCACCCAGCTTACATATACCCTGATGTACTCCACCCAGCTTACATATACCCTGATGTACTCCACCCAGCTTACATATACCCTGATGTACTCCACCCAGCTTACATATACCGTGATGTACTCCACCTTGCTTACATATACCCTGATGTACTCCGCCCAGAATACATATACCCTGATGTTCTCCGCACATATTACATATACCCTGATGTACTCCGCGCAGCTTACATATACCCTGATGTACTCCGCCCAGCTTACATATACCCTGATGTACTCCACCCAGCTTACATATACCCTGATGTACTCCACCCAGCTTACATATACCCTGATGTACTCCACCAAGCTTACATATACCCTGATGTACTCCTCACAGCTTACATATACCCTGATGTACTCCGCCCAGCTTACATATACCCTGATGTACTCCTCACAGCTTACATATACCCTGATGTACTCCGCCCAGCTTACATATACCCTGATGTACTCCGCCCAGCTTACATATACCCTGATGTACTCCGCACAGCTTACATATACCCTGATGTACTCCGCACAGCTTACATATACCCTGATGTCTCCTCACAGCTTACATATACCCTGATGTACTCCGCCCAGCTTACATATACCCTGATGTACTCCGCCCAGCTTACATATGTCAATGCCTATACCAGACTGTGAAGACTACTAGTAAATCCAAAAAATGAGCGACACATAGCACAAATTATGTACCATGACAGTATAAAACAAACTTTATTGAAATGCAAATAACACATTGGCCATGAAGAGATAAAAACAGTATTGCACACAATTTAAAAAGGAGAGTGTGGAGGAACTGCGTAAATAATCCAAGTTCTAAGCTAACACAATATAAACATCCTGTGATGTGGTAAAGTGCAGAGGTCTACATCCAAAGAGGATGTGTAATGAGTCAATTTGTTAAACTGCTGAAGAGGCTATAGATATACTATGCACCTAACCAAAGAGCACAACATTGTGCATACGTGTGAAAATACACGGCTACGACTGCACAATTGCACCCAAAAATTGCCCTACTTCATCAGTTAAGAAGACTGCACAAACCCGTGGATTGCATGATGGATCTCACACAAGATAACTCCACACTGACCGCCCCCGACGCGCGTTTCGCCGTCAGCTTTCTCAAGGGGTATTGACTACTGGGATAATGGTCACTTTAAGTATGAGATACAAAGGGAGGGGATTATGTCAATGTCCAATAGACAGAAAGTGTGCACAGCATATGGGCATTATAATCACAGGCAAGGTTACACCTACCATGCTGCAGAGATCAGAGATGTGGACAGATGAAAGGAGCTGCACTCGTGTTTGCGGATGCCATTATGCCTCCGTTGCGCATGCGCACCGGCGTTCATCCGAGCGCCGGAAGTCATGCCCATAGACATCAGCCGCATCAGAGTACGCACTGCGCGTGCGCGCCACAAAAGAACTAAAGGGAGGGACTGGCGTGGCCATACTTGTTATGTAGGGAGAGGTCAGTGGCCATCTTAGAGCCTGGCAAATATGCCAGAAGCCCAAACAAGGGACAATAGACGTATGCAAGCTAGGGATGCCGTATACATCGCTGAGACAGTTCACCCCGAAGGAGTAGAGACCATGTCTCAGCGATGAAACACAGCTGGCAAAGTTTAAAATAATCCCGAATACCAGGGTATATCCCAAGGCAGTTCATACATACTTTCTAGACGCCTATAGCACGCACATAAACATCACATATGAATATACATAAATACATATATGTGCATACACCAACACAAATATAAGAATCTATACTTTACACGCATATATATATATCAATATAAAGAGTACCATACACTTTAAAAATTCACTTTCATTTACAATAAAAAACCATAATGGTAAAGATATATATTCGTGTATGCATAAGTATTGAAAATAAAAGAATAAATAAATAAAGTGAGGATAATAGACAGAGAGCGAATACAGGTGAGTGAACACGCGTGCTCGTGACAGTGATAAAAAGAGAAAAATACAAAAGAAATAAAATATGTGAGAAGAGATGAGGACGGCACCTGAAAAACATAAAACCGCTGTTACTCATACACAAGTCTTACACACATTTTTTATGTGGATCATTGTATAATGTGCTGTATAAATCGACAAAAATAGGGACCTATATGAAAGTGTCAAAATACAGATCGTTGTAAAATGTGTTATATAAAAGGAGAAAAAATATACTTATCTGTGTACAGATATAAAAACAATATATGAAATAATAAATATGTAGTAACCTGAAATCCATCAATGTAGATGGTCTAATACATAATAATATATCCAACAATAAACATGGATTGACCTAAAATCCATATGTGTAAAAAAAATATACTACATCATTACATATCCAATAATAAATATTTTGTGGAATAAAGTGCATATGTGTAAATATGATGTCATAATGAATTTGTTTCATAAAACATAAAACAAGTGAATTTGTGCATATTCAATATATATATAATATGCTATAGGGCATAAACATGAGCATGTAAATATATGAATTAGTGCACCCATAGTTCCATGTAATACTAAAAATATAAATAAGGTCGGTACACAAAGAAATATAGTATATACATGAAATAGATATGATATCGTGCAGAAATACAGACATACCAATATATAAATGAATATACCAATAGGCATATATAAGAATAAAAATAGAGCCGGTACGCATAAAAGTACCAATACCTACCCCTTGAGAAAGCTGAAGACATACCGAGACGCCAAATCCATATATAGAAAAGAAAAACAAGTATATAAATGCGTATACATAAGGTAACACTCCCATGCATACAGAGGGCCCGCATGTGGTAATAACCAACAGGAGAAAGGGGGAACAAGCCCACAATTTCCAAAGTTGAACATCATAGACAACCTCCACTATAGAACTGGACGAATGGACCATAGGTATCCATAACACCTGTAGAAAGATTAAGAATTTATTGGAAGATGGTATCAGATAATCAAAATATTCCAACCTGAGTGTACATGTTACACCAACAAAAAATTGCCTTACATATACCCTGATGTACTCCACCCAGCTTACATATACCCTGATGTACTCCACACAGCTTACATATACCCTGATGTACTCCGCCCAGCTTACATATACCCTGATGTACTCCACACAGCTTACATATACCCTGATGTACTCCGCACATATTACATATACCCTGATGTACTCCACCCAGCTTACATATATCCTGATGTACTCCACCCAGCTTACATATACCCTGATGTACTCCGCACAGTTTACATATACCCTGATGTACTCCGCACATATTACATATACCCTGATGTACTCCACCCAGTTTACATATACCCTGATGTACTCCGCACAGATTACATATACCCTGATGTACTCCACCCAGCTTACATATACCCTGATGTACTCCACCCAGCTTACATATACTCTGATATACTCCGCCCAGCTTGCATATACCCTGATGTTCTCCGCCCAGCTTACATATACTCTGATGTACTCCTCACAGCTTACATATACCCTGATGTACTCCACCCAGCTTACATATACCCTGATGTACTCCACCCAGCTTACATATACTCTGATATACTCCGCCCAGCTTACATATATCCTGATGTACTCCGCACAGCTTACATATACTCTGATGTACTCCTCACAGCTTACATATACCCTGATGTACTCCGCCCAGCTTACATATACCCTGATGTACTCCGCACAGCTTACATATACCCTGATGTACTCCGCCCAGCTTACATATGTCCCCACATTATAAATTGAAATAACAGTAAAACCAAGCAAAATCTGCGCTTCAAAAGCCAAATGGTGGTCCAACTGAGCCTGGCAGTGTGCCCAAACGGCAATTTATGACCACATATGGGATATTACTGTATTCTGGAGAACCTGCTTAAATATTTATGGGGTGTTCGTCTACGATGGTACAAGCTGGGCACAACACATTGGGCACTGAAGTGGCATTTCTGTGGAAAAGGGCAATATTCAATCTGCAACATCTATTGTGTACTAATTTTTGCAAAACACTTGTGGGGTCAAAATGCTCACTACCTTCTAGATGAATTCCTTGAGGGATGTAGTTTCCAAAATGGGGTCTTTTTTGGGGTGTTTCCTTTGTTTTGGCACCACAAGACCTCTTCTAACCTGACATGGTGCCTGAAATATAATTTAAGAAAAGGAAGGCCCTAAAATCCACTGGGTGCTCCTTTTCTGCTGAGGCCGGTGTTTCAGTCCAGTACCCCACTAGGGCCACATGTGGGATGTTTCTAAAAACTGCAGAATCAGGGCAATAAATATTCCGTTGTGTTTCTCTGGTAAAAACCTTCAGTCTTACAGGAAAAATCGATTAAAATGGCATTTCTGCCCAAAAAAAATGGAATTTGCAAATTTCCCTTCCACATTGCTTTAATTCCTGTGAAACGCATAAAGGGTTAAGAAACTTTCTAAATACTGTTTTGAATACTTTAAGGGGTGCAGTTTTTAAAATGGGGTGATTTGTAGGGGTTCATAATATATAAGGCCCTCAAAGCCACTTCAGATCCGTTCTGTTCCCTAAAAAAATAGGCTTTTGACATATTCTTGAAAATGTGAGAAATTGCTGCTAAATTTATAAGCCTTGTAATGTCCCAGAAAAATAAAGGGATGTTTAAAAAATGATGCAAACATAAAGTAGACATAAGGGAAATGTTTAGCCAACTGAGCAATAAACCCAAATATATCAGTGGTCCTAGTGACTAATAACTTAGACCAAAAAAGAAAAGAACAGTCACGACCAAATAATTGAAGAAATACAAAAAATCCTTTATTAAACTCAAATAGACAAATGCAAGCAGACAACATAGAACATATTAAAATAGCGTAACCCTCGCAAAATCAAAGATGGAATCAGAACACTAGCGCAGCAGGACAACCAAATAGTAATCCGGAAAAATGATCCCCCAAAAATGCTAAAGTGTCTAAGTAGTTTTCAAGCAGGCAATAAGTATAAAACTTTTGCACAGATAGGCATATACCAAAAAATAAATGTGAATACAATCAAGATAATGACATATGAACAGCAATATACATACACCTGCAGAGTACGGGAATAGTCATTTAGTCCAAAAGTGGCTGCGGCGGGAAGGGGTTAAAGCTACAGAGACAAAATATCAAAAGAAGGAAAGAAGAGAATGTTTCAGGTGCAACAAACAGGGACACCTAAAGAAGGACTGTACAATATGGAAAGCAGAACAGCAGAAACCATTTCCAAAAGGGACTAAACAAAAGGTCAAAACCACAATCTCTGATCCACGTGCAGATAATTGGAATGGCAGATTTAAAGGGACAAATGGGGGCAGCAGAAAGGAAGAACAGAACTCTGATGGAAATGATCAGATGCATGCTGACAGATCCTGGATTACCTGAAAAATATTGGTCCCTAGTACATTTTATGGGTAGGCTAAAATTCCGCCAATACCTACCCAGTAAGAGGGCAAGGTATGGGATAAAAATGTACAAACTGAGCTAGAGCAGCTCAGGTTTTGGGTTTATGAAGGGAAGGACTTCAGGATTGAACCCCAGAATCCCCCCCCCCTCTTGGAGCTCCAACATTACGTGAATAACTTCTACATCAGCATCCCACTATTTAAATACCTCTCCACCAGAAATACTGCAGCCTGCGGCACGGTGCGCAGAAACCAGAGAGGCCTCTCTAAAACTCTGATTGCGCAACGTGTCAAAAGGGGTGCATTATGCAGCGAGAACATGTTCGTCAAGTATAAGGACAAGTGGGATGTCCTTCTCTTGACCACAATACATGGAAACGGCAGAACCCCTGTCCCTGTACGAGGTGCCACCACGGTGACCCACAAGCCAGATTGCATCGTGGGCTATATATAATAAATACTTGGGAGGGGTTGATCTCTCAGATCAAGTGCTGAAGCCGTATAGTGCAATGCGGAAGACAAGGGTGTGGTACAAAAAGGTGGCCGTGCCATTAGTACAGATGGCATTGTATCACACTTACGTGCTATGCAAATGTGCAGGCCGGACAGAGTCATTCCTTAATTTTCAGGAGGAGATTATCAAGGTGCTTGTGTTTGAAAATCAGGTTGGGGAGGGCCCAAACACATCTGCTGAAAGTGAGGGCGCCCGTATTGTACCAGGGCAACACTTTACCGGCATCGTTCCCCAAACTGCAAAGAAGGGGAGATACCAAAAGAGGTGCAGAGTGTGTAGCAAAAGTGGCATAAGAAGGGTCACCACTTATCAGTGCAAAACCTCCCCCCTGAAAAAACGGGTCTGTGCATAAAGGTGTTTCCACTGTTTTGGGCCCTCGGGGGCTTTCCAAATGTGACAGGGTGCCGCAAACCAATCTAGCAAAATCTGAATGCTAAATAGAGCTCCTTCCCTTCTAATCCCTGCCGTGTGTCCAAATAGTAGTTTATAACCACATATGGGGTATTGCTGTGCTCAAGAGGATTTTCTTTATAAATGTTGGGGTGCCTTTTCTCCTTTAGTCCTTGTGGAAATGAAAATTTTTTAGGCTTAGCTAAATTTAATCGTAAAAAAATGTAGATTTTAATTTTCACAGCCTACTTCCAAAAATTTCTACAAAAATCCTGTGGGGTCAAAATGCTAACTATACCCTTAGTTAAGTTCCTTGAGGGGTGTAGTTTCCTAAATGAAGTCACTTTTGGGGGTTTCCACTGTTTTCTCCCCTCAGGGGCTTTGCAAATGCGACATGGCCTCTGCAAACCATTCAAGCTAAATTTGAACTCCAAAACTCAAATGGCGCTCTTTCCCTTCGGTAGTTTCCAAAATGGGGTCACTTTTGGGGGGTTTCTACTGTTTTGGCACCACAAGACCTCTTCAAACCTGACATGGTGCCTAAAATATATTCTAAGAAAAAGAAGGCCCCAAAATCGACTAAGTCCTCCTTTGCTTCTGAGGCCTGTGCTTCAGTCCAACAACTTCAGAATCTGGGCAATAAATATTCAGTTGCGTTTCTCTGGTAAAAATTTCTGTGTTACAGAAAAAAATGGATTAAAACTGATTTTCTGCAAAAAAAATTACATTTGTAAATTTCACCTCCACTTTGCTGTAATTCCTGTGAAGCACCTACAGGGTTTAGAAACCTTCCTATAATCTATTTTTAATACTTTGAGGGTTTAGGTTTTGATAATGTGGAGTTTTATGGGGTTTTCTGATATATGGGCCCCTCAAAGTCACTTTAGAACTGAACTGGTCCCTAAAAAATAGCCTTTTGACATTTTCTTGAAATTGTGAGGAATTGCTGCTAAAGTTCTAAGCCTTGTAACGTCCTAGAAAAAGAAAAGGATGTTCAAAATACGATGCCAATCTAATGTAGACATATGGGGGAAGTTAACTAGTAACTATTTTGTGTGGTGTTGCTATCTGTCTTATAAGCAGATACATTTAAATTTTTACACATTTTCTCAAAATTTTGGTGTTTTTTACAAATAAACACGGAATGTATCGACCAAATTTTACCATAGGATCGAAAACCCAGAGTAGCCAAAACCATGAATAATTGCATACCGGCCTTTTCCGTTATGGGTTGTGTCATGGGTCAGCACCACCCTGAACGCTGTTCGGAACTTTTCATTTACATGGATAGCATTTATAGTGCTTATAAGTCACATGGCGGTTCCACATGGTGGCTCATCAGCTCCTTTTCCTCAAGGGTCAGTGGCCGTCCGCAGGCCTGGTGCATGCTGGTTATTCAATGAAGGCCATTGTAAATTTGCAGGATTATGCAAATATAAGCATTGGTGCTCCGCATGTGGAGGTCCACACACAGCATCTCGTGGTTCCCGCCCAACACATGAGACACCTTCAAAGCAAAATGCTCAATGTGACGGAAAGGACCCCAGTGAGCGAAACCACGATGGGGCCTTGGCTAGATAAGTATCCTGACAGAGCAGCGGCAGCACAGTTACGTTTTGGTTTCTTTATCCCATTTAACCTAAGCAGCCATTCTTTATTTGTGGACAACTTGAAATCGGTTAGGGAGCAGCCGGAGGTCTTAAGGGAGAAGTTGGCAAAATAAGTATCTTTAGATAGAATCGAGGGTCCTTTCTTCCCTAACCTTCGGGTTTCTCTGTTGGGAGTGGTCCCAAAGAAGGAAGTCGGTAAGTTCCGCCTTATACACCATCTTTCATTTCCTAAAGGTCTTTCGGTAAACTATGGGATTTCGTTGGAGGATTCCTCGGTCTCTTACGTTTCCTTTGATCGTGCAGTTGCGCTGGTCAGGGAGGCGGGCCGCGGTGCCCTGATGCTGAAATCAGATATAGAATCAGCTTTTCGCTTGCTGCCAGTACACCCAGATTGATATCACCTATTAGGCTGTTTCTTTGAGGATCACTATTATTTTGATACTTTGTTGCCCATGGGCTGTTCCATATTGTCGCTGCAGAATTTAGTATGTCCATTAACGTTGGACATTATCTGCATTTGTCTATGAGCTCCAAATTAATGAATGCTCTCTCAATGGTGGATCTGAGAGAGGCCGGCCGGAGAGACCATGACACGCAGCTTCAGTGTTCAAATGATCTCTGCCCTAGGGGGCGGATCCATCTTTATTTATAGGAAAATGAGAGTAGGTGGTGACCTCATACTTGCAAACATAAACATTCTATATATGGTAATATCCCAAAACTCCACATATGGTATAATGACAGGAAAGGTGTAGGCTTTGGTTTCAGCCAATCATCTACAATATGATAATGACTCTGATTCAGCCAATAAGAATTATTTCAATGCATTATAATAATACTTCACCCTCCAAGCCCCAGGTGGCCTGAACCTTGTCCCATGGGAAGGACACACATTTCAGATACACAAGTTAATTTGTCTCTACTTCCTATCTCACTAGAGAATGGAGACTGCAGATAAGTTTAAATTCATTAAACAGAGGGCTTCTTCCAAGGCTGAGAGATGGTAAACAGTCATTGTCCATTCGGCCAAGGCTATTTGATCTGCTCCTTAAAAGAGTAATAAAACATTCAATTCAAGAACACAACATAGAATTGCTTCAGGACATCTGCTGATATTTACTTTTTACTTATTAACCTCAAGATGGCTCCTTCAGGCCAAAAGATAGATTCCAATGATCCAAAATGGATGCCTACCATACAAGATGGAGTCCATGTAAAATGTTATCTTTTTAAACATATTCTAATCACCTTCACAAAAGCAATATATGTTCACACATATAAAGATAATTAAAATATTTTTGACAATATCATGTCACGATTTCGAGATGTTTAGCTCATTTCTGTAATGGGTGGTAAGATATGAGACTGGTTCACGGTCAGCAGTTCATTATTCAGACGATTTCTTATTTGTCGCCCCAGCAGATGAGGATACCGGCCATCACATGCTAAAAACATTTCAATTCTTCATATCTCGTTTTGGCGTCCCTCTTTCTGCAGAAGAAACCGAAGGTCCAATAACAAGGTTGTCCTTCCTCGGCATTGAAATTGACACCATAGAAATGGTTTTCAGGTTACCTGAAGAAAGATTAAGAAACTTTTTAGCTTGATTGAAGGATTTTGTGGAGTAGTAAAAGTCACTACTGGGTCTTTTGGTCTTTGCTTGCCGTGTCATTCCAATGGGAAGGATTTTGTCCGCTTATCATTGGCTACTCGAGGAGTTAAATTAGCTGGGCATCGGATTCGCCTCACCAAACCCTTAAAAGCGGACCTTACCATATGGGGTCGTTTTCTTTCCAACTATATCTTTATATCCAAGTATATATACTATATACTTTCCAAGTATATCTTTCCAAACATACATGTTTCAGGTCAGGAGAAGGCAACAATGCAGAATTATCATTATACACAGATACATCGGGCTCCTGCGGTTTTGGAGCAGTTGTTTGCCCGGCTTGGTGTATCATCCTGGCCTGCAGCGTGGCATGCCGCTGGCCTTTGCCGGAATCTTACTTTGCTGGAACTTTTTCCAATCATTGTGGCAGTCGAAATCTGGGGACCAATGTTCAAAAATCGACATATTTGTTTCTAGTCCGACAACGCCAGTGTGGTTGCCGGTATTAACAGTCTGTCTTGTTCTTCACTATCTGTTATATCTTTATTACGTGACTTAGTTTTGCGCTGTCTACAACATAACATTTATTTTAGATCAAAACATGTTCCTGGTCTTAATAATGTTGTTGCTTTTTCTCTCTCACGTTTTCGCTGGCACGAATTCCAGGCTTTGCTGCCCAATACGGAGAGGGTCCGCATCTCATGCCCAAATCATTTATGGGAGTTGGTGGACCTCAACTGATGTCTCTCGTCAGTTCATCAGTAGCGCCTGCTACGTGGCAGAGAAACGCTAAGGCGTGGTTGGAGTGATTACAGGTCGTGAAAGGTCGCAATATTTCTTCTTCGGATAAGTTATGTTTAGAGGTAACAATTGAATATGTTCTGTCCTTGAGGGCTTTAAACATATCTGGCACAGCCGCACAAAAACGTTTATCTGGTATTGCTTTTTATTTTAAGTCACTGGGTTGGGGGGGGGGGGGGGAGATGTCACCAAATGCTTTTTAATTACCCAGACTGGAAAAAGTGTCATATTCGTCAGGAATCACGACGGCCAATTTCCTATCCCTTGCTTTGCCGTTTTGTAATGGCAAGTCCAAAAATGTGCTCATCTCCATACGAGACTTTACTGGCCCTCAGTTTCAGCCTTGCCTTCTTTAAGCCTTTAGAATCAGTGAATTATTACCTCCTTCAAAAAAAAAGCAGGGTGGCTTACAGCACACGGATGTTATCATAACCGCTGAGGCTGCTCGATTACGGGTACGGGATCTTACGGGTACGAAGATCTAAGACTGACGTATTTGGCCACGGTGTTTGGATTCACCTGCGTGCCATCCAGGGCGCGGTCTGCGCCATGCGTTTACTTTCTGAGTATTTACTCATTCGTTTCCATTACTCCCAGTTCCTAGTACATATGGATCGCACTCCCCTCACTATTTATCAGTTTAGAACAGTTCTCCACCACTGCCTTATCATCGCGGGTGTTTCCTCTTGCTTTGCCAGATACATACGTCCGGATTTGTTATTGTAGAACACTGTCATAATGTGTTTTTCTTTTTGATCATGTTAGGCCCACAGTTTGGATGCTAGAGCATTCTTATATATTCTGGGCCGCCCAGCGGGCTGATTGTAGGCCTGGTGGCCGTGCGTTGGGCTTTCGAGACATCAATATTTCTTGGAGAGGAATACGTGGTTTAAAATGGTGTCAAGTCCTTCCAGAAGTGGTAAACCTCAGGTGTTAATGGCCCAGTGATACTGGTCATTCACGCGGGGGGCAATGATCTCTGTCTCCTAAGAATGGTCGAATTGATGACGATAATGCGCTCTGATATGGAGCGCTTCTCCTCCTTTTTCTCCGAAATGATACTCGTCTGGTCAGAGATTGTCCCCCATATGGTATGGCAGGGTGCACGGGATGCGGAGTTGAACAGGCACTCTTTCTGCTGGGTGGGGGTCGGAACCCTGTGTAGGCATACAAGGGCTCTTTCATGGCGGTCTTTGAGACTTTGCTGGTATGAGTAGGGGCTAAGAGGGTGGATTTGCCCGTCAGCAGTCTGGCAGTTGGCATAACGCCTGATAGCTGTGGAATAATATATAAGGGTTTCACCGCTAAGCGGTTCTGGTTTAAGAGGTTAAAATAAAAGCTGTGGCCGATCACCCTCCAGCAAAAGACTAAATTTGGTGTCCTGGTCTTTATTTCTATATTAGTCAATAAGAAAGCTTCCCTCGCATGTTATGTTTGGTTTACCCTGCTTACAGCCTGAATGAGGGACTCCCCTCTAATAAATCACAATGCCTTAAATGGTTATTTTTATGATTGTGTTATATAAACTGGACGTCCCCCATAACTGTATCGTACAACCAGAGCCAGTGAATCACGTACAATCCCATCTATACCTTTCCACTCCATGCTGATGTCCTTTAAACATTGCTGCCCCCAGTGGCTGGGACTGGTTTATGCAGCTTTATCTATATCTCCACATTGCAGGTATAAGGACCTTACACTTTGCACCTTTCTTCATCACCCCAGGTCATCAGCTGGTATGGAATAAATATATTGCCTGCCGGCAACAGAAGCCCTGTTTTCCAACTAACAATTAGAAAATAACAAAGTATTTATTAAATTTATGCAAAGAAAGGACAGACTACATATAATTTAAAAATTAGAGTCCGTTGCTGACTGCAATCAGCTTAGTGCAAGGTATAGAAAGCCTGGAGCTGACGGCTGCAGCACGCAGCACCAGACCAAACGTTCAATTCTAAGAGTCAGCAGGACACGTGTTTAAAATTTAGATTAGAAGCCCCCCCCGACATGTTTCGCTACGAAGTAGGGTCTTCAGGGGTATCGGGTCTAATGACAGCGCGCGGCGAGATGGCCCTGTTTAAATATGTAATGGAGTTGCTCCACATGTTCTATTGATTGGCGTAGGGCCAATCACAGAGTGAGCAGAGAACGAGCCCCCCGTTCTGTGACGGGCATGCCACACCACCAATAAGCAGCCACCCTATGTGACCAATGAGGGCATAGCAAAGCGCGCATGCGTATGAGGGCAAAAACAAGTGATAGAGTAATTTGCCGTGGAGCTATTAAGCTCGATGGACATGCGTATTGGGAAAAAATAGAGTGATAGACAAATTCCCAAATGTCAGGGGCTGACATAGTGGCAATAAGAATATTTATGTGGTGGGGAATGAGTGGAGCTAACTCGTGATGATGACACAGTGGGTCAGTACAGACTGGCCAATCACAGCGCTCGCTGGCACCGGACCAATCTGATTGATCCCATGCCAGCATCTCCTGCCCGGCAACTCTGCTTTAGAGCTGAGTTGCCGGTTCTGTCACTGTGTCGCTTTACACAGCGACAGCTTAAAGTCCTGACATGCTTGGTACATAGGACTGCAGTAAGTTACTTGCAATACCGACGTACCAGACACATCATTTTGCGGGAAGGAGTTAATGTGACAGTGCCCCCTCCCCCTTAACCAACAGGGCCCCTGCTTTATAGAGAAATATTAGTATAGAAAAGACATGCAGGAGTTGTCCGTAGCAACCAATCAGATTCCTGGTTTTATTTTTCTAAGACAAGTTTGAAATTGAAAGAAGTGATCTGATTGGTTGCTATGGACAATGTTACCTGCTAAATTTTCGACTCCACATCTTCCCAGAAGTAACCATAGCAACCAATTCAATGGATGAGAGTTGGTAGGTAGATTGGAGGGTCTGATAAGTGACAACCACAGCCCACCATGCAGTGACAGCCAGAGCCTCTAGAGGCAACAGCTACTGCCTCCATTATAGTGACAACTACTGACCCCAATAATAGTGACAGCTACTGCCACCATTATAGTGACAACTACTGACCCCAATAACAGTGACAGCTACTACCCCAATAATAGTGACAGCTACTGACCCCAATAATAGTGACAGCTACAACCCCAATAATAGTGACAGCTACTGACCCCAATAATAGTGACAGCTACTGACCCCAATAATAGTGACACCTACTGACCCCAATAATAGTGACAGCTACTGAGCCTAATAATAGTGACAGCTACTGACCC